>NC_044036.1:140830275-141505503 GCF_901765095.1 Microcaecilia unicolor
TTATAGGGTCTTGAAGGTCGTGGATCCATGTTTCGGTGATGAATAGGAAGTCAAGGTTGTCTGCAGTGATCCAGTCTGTTATAGTCTCTTTTGGTTACTACTGATCTGGCGTTTACGTATCCCATTTGGATGGAATGGTAGGGTTCGGTTTGGGGCGTTGATGTCTTAATTTTTATTAGTTTTCTGTATTACCTGACTTTTCAGTTATCCAAAACGGGTTGGTCCCATTTAAGTTGGATAATCATAACAGAGGCATATTTTCAAAGCATTTTCAAAGCCTAAGCACTTAGGCTTCCAAAGTTCCATAGAAACCTATGGAACTTTGGAAGGCTAAGTGCTTTGAAAATATGCCTCATAGTAACATAGTAGATGACGGCAGAAAAAGATCTGCACGGTCCATCCAGTCTGCCCAACAAGATAAACTCATATGTGCTACTTTTTGTGTATACCTGACCTTGATTTGTTTCTGCCATTTTTAGGGCACAGACTGTATTGTACTTGGTATTTTCTGATATGCACATTCTCGCAATTTGCATAAGGCCTGGTTTATACATGGCACAATTATTCATGTATTTACAGCCACTTTTTACAAAAGTCTTGTGCACTAGTACAAAAACAAAATACACATTATAGGCTACAAGACGGATTTGAAAAGGTTGGAGTGAGCTCTGACGGCAACTCCAGTAGGTGGAACAAAAGCAACTCCAGTAGATGGAACATAAGGATAGAGCCAGGTGGACTTCTAAGGTCCATGTCCCAGAAATGCCAAAGAAAGACTCGTGATAAAGTATATAGCATCACATTCATTGTTGATTTAATCATGAATTGATAAAGTATGACTTTTGGGCAGGCTGGATGGACCGTTCAGGTCTTTACCTGCCATCAATTATCATGTTACTATGTAAACAAAAAGGAAAATTTGGAGTCCATCTTAGCTGAACAAAACATCAACAATTCAGTCATGCAATACTTGTGAATCTTGAGACTGGATGGGTGGAAGCTCATTTGGAAGGTAAATGCCCTAAATAATTCCTAATATCTAAATATTTGCCTGTTCAATAAACAAAATTTCAGATCTTTGCTGCTTAGCAATGAAACTATACTGTAGCTGAGAGATGAGACGAAAGCTATTGTACCCGAAGTCACGTATTCAAAACCTTCCCTTCACCATTCCCAACAGATCTTGAACCTTCTATGCTCAAAACACACACTGAGGCATATTTTCAAAGCACCGAGACTTACAAAGTTAAGTGGAGGGGCATTTTCAATTGAATGTCTAAATCAGAATTTCTGAACAGGAAAGAAGGCCATTTTCGAAAAACATAGATGTCTATCTTTTGTGTTCGAAAATGGTATGGACGTCTTGTGATTTGGATGTCCTTTTTTTGGTCCATTTTCGAACAAAGGACATCCACATGCAAGATGTCCAAAACAGAGGAGGAGTGCCTTAATGGTTAGTGCAGCGGGCTTTGATCCTGGCAACATGGGTTCAATTCCCACTGCTGCTCCTTGTGATTTTGGGCAAGCCAAATGCACAAGGGGCATTTTTGGATATGACATCTAAGTCTGAATTTGGACATTTTTTGTAAAACGTCCAAAATCAGAACAGGAAAGGTCATTTCTACAAAAAAAAAAAAAAAGTTCTTTTTTCCTTTTGAAAATGCTGTTTAGAAAAATGTTTTGTGATTGGGGGAGTAAGTGGAGGAGATCCTCGATTCCCTCCAGTGGCACCTCTTGTCGAGTAGAGGAGCAGTCTAGTGGTTAG
The DNA here is from genome assembly GCF_901765095.1 of Microcaecilia unicolor. Classification (NCBI taxonomy): domain Eukaryota; kingdom Metazoa; phylum Chordata; class Amphibia; order Gymnophiona; family Siphonopidae; genus Microcaecilia; species Microcaecilia unicolor. Next base: position 140,832,041 of record NC_044036.1, read on the forward strand.
TGCAGCAGACTTTGATCCAGGGGAAGTGAGTTCAATTCCCACTGCAGCTATTCATTATAAAAACAGGTCTAGCTCAAAACGTCTTGGATATTTTTGTTTTGTTCCATTATGGCTGAAAGACGTCTAAGTCTTAGGAACGCCCAAGTCCCGCCTTGAACACACCCCTGACACGCCCCCTTGAGATTTAGATGTCCTTCTGATGGACTTCAGAGAAAGACGTCCAAAAATACTGATTTGGACGTCTGTGGAGATAAACGTCCAAATGCAGACTTCTCACTTTTGGACGTTTTTCTCTTTGAAAATGAAGCCTGATAGTAATCTATGGAATTTTGTAAGTCTAAGTGCTTTGAAAATGAGCACCACTGTCACGTTTTGGGGTAGTATTACACTACAAATTGTATACAACTATGTATGGGGGGCGGGGTAGGAATTCCCAAGCACCAAGTCATGTGGCTGCTGGTGTTTACTGCTAGCCCAAGCCAGAAGAGCCATTGCTAGAGTGGGTCTGGATCTGACTGGAGAAAGAAAGGGAGAAAAAGTAAACCAGAGACTAACACAGAAGTTCCCAAAGTAGAGGAAGTCGGCATGAGCGGGAGTGCCAGTACAGCAGCTGAAGCACACGCCCGACTTGCTCAGAGCAGATATCTCAAGCTGGTGGGCTTGGACTCAATGTTTTGGCAACATGAGCAGCAGGCGAGAAAACAGAGAGGAAAGGTGTTGGCCTAGGGGTGCCATGAACTTGAGAAAGTCTGGGAACCTCTGTATTAACAATATAAAAATTTGACAGCGTTTAAAGAAACCAAGCAAAAAACACAAGAAGAATGCAAAGCCCACCAAAATATGACCACAAAACTTAATTTTGTCTCATTTTTTTTTTAAAGAAAGTTTAACTGATGCTCAATATTTTTCCTACCCCATATATACATAGTGCTCTAAAAATCTATATCCTCTCAGATTTTTCAGACTTGCGTGATCAGTTTCACATTATCCAAATCAAGGGAAACCTATGCTCTCATACTCCTTTAATGAGATTTGCCATTGAAAATACATCTGAAACAGTAAAACCTTTTCAATAGTGAGATTATGAAGGGTGCATTTGATGACAATTTACAGAATACAAATGGAAACCAGGACTGAAGTGGCGTAGCAATTTTGGGTGTGGGTCGTGTAAAAATGTACCAACTCCAGCTTCAAAATAAAAATATGCATTATAAACATACGGCAAATTTATCAATATAATTATTTATTGTCCTGGATGTAACGGAAGAAGTAACTACTGGTTAGTCTCACCTCCACACACAAGGATTGACTCGGGCTGCATATACTGCTTGCGGGACTGTTATCCACTCCTACCCTAGCTGAAGATAATAATTTACCATCTCTCTAACCTCACGTGCAACTTTCGTCAAATCATCACCTTACTTTCGAATTCTTCCTACTTCTTACTCATCAATAAGTTACAACTTTGCCTTACTCTTCACTACCAATTATAATGTTCTAGTACATATTGTACTGTCATTGCAAAGTAGCATACCATGCCATACTTTGTATCGTTGTTCAAGATATTTTACTGCTCTAATTGCCTCCTGCTCATGTTTGATCTATTCTTACTGTACACCGCCTTGAGTGAATTCCTTCAAAAAGGCTGTAAATAATCCTAATAAATAAATAAAACTTATATTTACCAGTACTTTAGATTTAAAGGCCTAAATATCAGTTAGAGTCTGAATCAGACAGTAGAAAAATAGAGGAGTCAGAGTTGAATGTTGGTGTACCCACAGCCCTGGGTAGAATGAAGAGGCCCTAAGAAATAGCACTGCATCACCAAAACACGCTAGTGATGCCCGTGCAGCAATGCGGACGAAGCCCATGTCGGCATTGCCATGCCGTGATCACTAGCGTGGTTTGGTAAAACAAAAGGCCCTTAGAGCACTTCCTGGTCTTTACAATAGGTACAATTTGGTGTCTATGCTTAGTATTTTTACTTGTTTGAAGCTTAGGACAGTATCTGAGTGATTCCTCACGTTCAGAACAATGTACCACTAACTGATGTTTTGGTGCTCCTACCTGCTTCAGGAGAATGTGTCAGGCTTGTTTTAACTGAACACTGGTAGACTAAGATTATATGGCTCACTTCCATTGGTCTGTTGCATTTAAACAATAGAACACATGCGTTTTGGGTTTATCACTAACTTGATATCCCTCTGCTTTTTTCTGCTTGAATTTTGAAGTTGTTTTATACCGCCCCCTCTTGTGATGCTTACGGTAAAAGTTGAAATGGATAGCAATTTAAATTATTGTACAGTTTGAACTCTATGTTTTTAATCACTGCAACCTTTTAGTATAACACTTGGAAACAGTAATATAGTAAGCAAATGAGTGAGTATATCAGGAGGAAAAAGCCTCGAGAAGCACCTTTATCCCACTAAGAGGCGGGTAAAGGGCTAGGGCTTCTTCATCATCGGTAAAAACCTCCTGGAGTTCTTAGCTTGCCTCTTATCAAAACATCAACTTGAAAAGCTTAATTCAGGAAAAATACTTGCTAATTTACTGAGCCTTTCTTATGTTGATAAATAGAGGAGGTACTTCACTGAGAGATATAATCTTCTCTGAGCTCCTCCGTTAATCACTGTAAGTCATTGGTGAAGAAGTCAAATACAAGTACATAACACATATGGTGCAAAGCAATCAAGCTCTAAATACAGATAATTCAACATAACCCCTACCGTTGAAGAGCTGCTGCTAGAACACCTCTTCGCCTCTTTGCTTTCCTGGTTCGCTTGGTCTTCTGCTTCTTCTTGTTTGCTGCATCCCTCCAGGTCCCCGAGAAGTTCTCCTTTGGCTGGTGGCATCTGCACTATTGGACATTTTCAACTGTTGGGCGAAACAGAGGGCCCACCAGGGTCTGTAATGGAATCTGGGTCAGGGGTTCGACGCTTCTACCTGGCCCAGCTATCTTGGCGACTCTTTGGTGGTCAATCTCTCTACCAAGGAAGAAATATCCTAACGGACAAGAGAAAAAAACTATTCTGAAAATTCTGCATAATGCGTGGCAGCTCCTACTACTATCACCAATCATTTCAATAGCAGGGTTAGACCTACACAACAATTGTGTTGCTTAATCTCTTGCTCTAGTACAAGCCTGATTGTTGAACACACCAGTCACAGAAAATAAATATTTCAAATGATATCAGGGCGAAATAAAGCTATTATGATTATTATTATTTGTAAAACAGACACAAGGTAAAGTTCTCCTGAAAAAAAGTGACCTTGACCAATTGCAAAATAATTGCAAAAAAAATAAATAAATTACTAGCTCCCCTTTATTAAGCCACACTGCAATGCTGACACAGCCCATTCAAAGTGAATGGGCTCTGTCAGCATTAGTGCACCATAAACAGGGGGGTAGGTAAATTGAACATGTTACTGGTTTTATTCATAGTTGAGAAATGTCACCTAAATGTACACTAACAGAACACAAAGGTTTCCCTTTTACAAAGCTGACAGTACCCTACTTTGCTGTACACCAATCTGGCGCTACTGCAGGAGCCTAGCAATAGCGCTTGCCCTCCCCGGCACGGAAAAATACTTTCATTTTTTAGCACCTAGTGCAGACTGGATGGACCATGCAGGTCTTTATCTGCCGCCATCTACTGCGTTACTATGTTAATCAGACAGCCCCATGCACTGCCAGCTTACCACCGGGTTAGTGCGGGAGCCTCTACTGCCTCCTAAACAGGTGGCAGTATGGGCACCACGGGAAATGGCTGTTCAGTAAGTGAACCACTTGCAACACACCCATTTCCTTAAAAAAAAAAACAACAAAATAAAGCAGCTTTTTTTTTTTACCCGCTTAAGTAAAAGGGGGTCTCAACGTACACACCATCTCCTTGCAGGAACCCTTTTAACCGCAGCTTGGTAAGGGGGGCCCTAAGAAATGAAATATTAGCTTTCATTTAAAAACTACTGAAATGGCAGAGATGTTCATGTACAATTGTAAGTCTTTAAGCCAATGAAAGCATAACACTTCATGAATAATGCTGCAGCTATTGCAAAAAAAAAAAAAGCTGCGATATACATTGAGATCAAAGATACCGAATTATTACTTTTACTCATAAAGCTTAAAAGTAAAGGCGATTTTCAAAATATAACCGTATCAAGCAATCCTTCTCTGGCATATGAAAAAGTGACAAATCCTGAAGCTGGTCATTTATTCATATTTATCATTAAACAGGGAACTTCACAAAAATCAGTTTTAACCCAATCTCTGTGCTATTGATTTGACATATATGTACCCTAAACATGGGGCATAGCTATTACACAAACAACATTAAAAAAAAAAAAAAATACAAGGTAGCCTTAAAAGCTTGTTGATATTAGTGTGCCTCATAATCACGATACATATTTTGCTTGCAAACAGCAGTGTAAAGCGATGTCCAAATAATGGCTGGCCAGCTCACATGTTTGTCACACTTTCTCACCAGCACAGAAAATCATGACAATAAGAACAAACTACAAAATGGTGCACAGGAGAAGTTGTCTATTTTTAATATACTTCTATCAAACCTTGGGAAAAAAAATCAGAGCTATCTCTTGTGTGGTGCCCTAAACATGGGGGCATAGCTAGATTACATAAAACAGTAACTAAATTAAAAAAAAAAAAAAAATATATATATATATTATATATATATATATATATATATATATATATAATAGTGTTAGCCTTAGAAGCTTGTTGATATTAGTGTACCTCGTAGTCACATGATATATATTTTGTCTGCAAACAAAGGTGTTTAAGTGGTGTCCAAAAAATGGCTGGACGACTCGACATGTTTGTCAACACTTTGTAAACCTCTGAAGACACATCTCTTCAACAAAGCCTACAAGACAACCCATAATCCTACCAAATCACCTCGCCAACCCACTCAGTTATGAAAGTCTATTTTCTATAACTATCCACCTAAATCTTCTCTTCTTTTGCTTAATATTTCTACATCACTAATTGTATCTGACATCCTGGATGACAAAGCCATAACAGGGCTCTGTAATCCACATGAGCCTGCAAATAGGTTGGAAATGTGGGATACAAATGCAATAAATAAATAAACACTTACTCATCGGCACAGAAAAGCATAACAATAAGAACAAACCACAAAACGGTACACAGGATAAATTTGTCTATTAACAAACCTGGGGGGAAAACTTCTCCCCTAATCAGAGCGTGTCTCCTGTACGATTCTCACAAAATCCGGGATTAATATATTTTGCATTCACAGAACCACCAAAAGAACATTTATTCAAACATAACTGCAGTAATTCGAGCTGCCTCTGGAATCTTAACATTGTGACACAACCTAACAAGTAGTGCCGGCATATTATAATACGCCAAAACAGCCCATCCTACACAGGCGTTACTAGTACTGAACCCTTCGATATTGGCAGTTGTTCTTGGGGGTTCAGAGACCGAGTCAGACGCATTCGGCTGTCCTCAGACTCTCACACACCAACCCCTCTTGACATGCAATCGGGTCAGGAACCGGCCCCCCGCCCGTAGTCCTTGTCGTCTCTTCCGCTCTCCCCGGTCCAGCATGTCTCTTCCTCCCCGCAATCCGACCCCTCACCCTCCTCCACATCTCTCACAGCAAACTCATACCTGAAGTCATGCAACACCAGTCCCGCAGCTTCCGTTCTCCGGTGCCCTGTCCCTTTCTGACACAACTTCTCTCTCTCTCTCTCCCTCCCTCGGAAACAGGAAGTTACGTCAGAAGAGAGCAGGGCGCTGAAAAAGTTACGTCAAAGGAGGGCGGGACCGTGGTGGACGCCGGAGAACGGAGAAGGAAAGCTATGCGGGGCCTGTCGCGAGGGATCTCAAAAGCTGCACGGGGATGGGATTTGTGAGAAGAGGGGGGGGGGGGGAGATGGAGGTAGTTCTTGCTAGCGTTCATGTGGGATTTTACGAGCCTTTTTCAGTAACCAACTACCTACCCAGGCCAGGGTCTTCCAAAATGTTGCCTCCTCCCTTAAGTAATCCAGCGCAGCCGCACTTGGTCTCTGACCAAGTTGATCCAAGGAGATTTAAATGACCTCCTTCGCTCACACTGACACGTGCCCCAAGCCAGAGCGTCAGAGGTCGTCACGTAACGTGGCGCATGCGTGTTGCCACGGCCGGAAGTTATAATATCGGAGCTGATGCTGATTGCATAAGTCTTTTTATTATTATTATTATTATTTTTTTTAATTAATTAGCCCCTTTACTACAAATATTTGTATGCGTAAAACGTGTACATACATTTGGAGGTGGAGTTAATGGCAGGAGCATGAAATTGAGCTGCTCTGAATATAATTTAGGCCAACCTTTAAATGCATCCATTCTGCAGCGACTACTACTACTACTATTATTTAGCATTTCTATAGCGCTACAAGGTGTACGCAGCGCTGCACAAACATAGAAGAAAGACAGTCCCTGCTCATAGAGCTTCCAATCTAATAGACAAAAAAAGAATCAAATCAATTAATGTGTACAGGAAGGAGGAGAGGAGGGTAGATGGAGCATGGAGGCGAGTGGTTACAAGTGGTTACGAGTCAAAAGCAATGTTAAAGAGGTGGGCTTTCAGTCTAGACTTAAAGGTGACCAAGGATGGGGCAAGACGTAGGGGCTCAGGAAGTTTATTCCAGGCGTAGGGTGCAGCGAGACAGCAGGCACGAAGTCTGGAGTTGGCAGTAGCAGAGAAGGGAACAGATAAGAAAGATTTATCCATGGAGCGGAGTGCACGGGAAGGGGTGTAGGGAAGGACGAGTGTGGAGAGATACTGGGGAGCAGCAAAGTACATTTATAGGTTAGTAAAAGTAGTTTGAACAGGATGCGAAAACGGATAGGGAGCCAGTGAAGCGACTTGAGGAGAGGGGTAGTATGAGTAAAGCGACCCTGGCGGAAGACGAGACGGGCAGCAGAGTTTTGAACCGATTGGAGAGGGGAGAGGTGACTAAGTGGGAGGCCAGCAAGAAGCAGATTGCAGTAGTCTAAACGAGAGGTGACAAGGGTGTGGATGAGGGTTTTGGTAGAGTGCTTGGAAAGAAAGGGGCGGATTTTATAGATGTTGTAAAGAAAGAAACAACAGGTCTTGGCGATCTGCTGGATATGAGCAGAGAAGGAGCGAGAAGAGTCAAAGATGACCCCAAGGTTTTGAGCTGAGGAGACAGGGAGAATGAGAGAGCCATCAACAGAAATAGAAATCTCTCCCTACATCCCTCCCCATGAACTTCGCTCACTGGACAAATCTCTCTTGCCGTCCCCCTTCTCCTCCACCGCTAACTCCAGGCTTCGTCCCTTTTCCCTCGCGGCACCTTATGCCTGGAATAGACTTCCTGAGCCTGTACGTCTAGCTCCCTCTACCTGTTTTCAAATCTATGTTGAAAACCCACCTTTTTCACCACTGCTTTTGGCTCCTAGCTACTACTCAATTGCCTCCCCTGTTCCTTCTCACCCAGTACTTCCCTCGCCCTTAATTGTCTTGTCTGTCTGTATTATTTTTAGATTGTAAGCTCTATTGAGCAGGGACTGTCTATGTCAGGTGTTCAGCGCTGCATACGTCTGGTAGCGCTATACAAATGTTAATAAAAGGTATATACATGAGTGTTGACAAAGTTACCGCTTATATAGATTAAAGGCCATGTTTACTAAGCCACGCTGTAGGCGCGCTAACACTAGACACACCCATATGGGTGTTTCTAGCGGTGAAATACACTAGTGTGCCTTAGTAAACAGGGCCCTAAGGGATCCTTTTATAAAGGCATGCCAAAAAGTGGCCTGTGGTAGTGTGGGCATGTGTATTGGACGTGCACTGGACCATTTTTTCCACCGCATCTGGAAAAAACATTTTTTTGTTGGGGGGGGGGGGGCGGGAAATGGACGTGCTGGAAAATGAAGGCATTTGTCTATTTATGGTCTGAGCCCTTAACGCCACCCATTAACTTAGAGGTAAGGGCTCATGCGTTACCCATGTGGTAACCGTCTGTCATGCGCCTACTGCTGGGAACGCTTCCGCGGTAGAAAATAGAAAATTATTTTGTACTACCGCTTGTTTTCAGTGTGCACCAAAATTCAGAATTACCACCCGGAGCACATTAGCTGGGCCGTAATGCCAATTTGCACAAGCTGGACACGCAATAGGCCCTTACGCGCCTTTGTAAAGGGCCCCTGTTAGTCCAATAAAAAGAAGTATCACTTTATTCTTTTTGATGTTTTTATTTATTAACGTCTGTTTCAATGCTTTCAATAGACTAGCAGGCAATCCATGTGTACTGTGTGTAGTAATTTGAATGAATAGAACTACTGAATATGAGCATGAAAGGGTTCCAAGTTTCTTCAAACATTTTGATGTTATCTTTCAAAGAATATAGGTCAACGTTTCCATTTTCTGTCCCTGTGCAACTCTAGTAGGAAGGTAGGATGTGAGGATGGGAGTTGAGAATGAGGGAGAGATTCTGAATGGGACTGGGATTTGGGTTTTGAGATGGAGAGAGATACCAAATGGAGACAGAGGGAGAAGGTGTTGCGTGTGAGTTGTTGAGTGTCCTGCTTCTTCGGTTTGCCTATCGCCGCACTAGGAGGCTGATGCTCAAAACTGGGTGCCAAAGCCCACAACACAAAACCCCATAACGCTACAACAGCACAGAAATATATTTAACAGTGCATATCATTTGCATAAGATTTCTTTTGAGCATCACTTAACTGGCACTAACAAGCCAAAAGTAAGGGGAGGATCATGCCTTGCAGAAGGGCATAAAGGATTTGCGGTAAGCATGGCTCTTGTGTACATGCCCAGACAAACCCGGAAGTGCAAGCATACATTGGCGCTGTTCGTCTTCGCTTTTAAATATGAGCCTTTCAAAAATTGCACTTTAAATTTTTGAAAAGCTCATATTTGTGCACAGAAAAACGGTACTTATGTGTGCTTTCACTTTTGGTCGGAGTTGTGCACATGCTTTGTTCTCATTAGCAGTGCTCAGACTTGCATGGGCATCCTGCTTGGAAAGAAGACAAAAAATGCAGTGGAATGTGAAAAAATTGATAGATTTTCTCCTGAAAACTTTCTACGCTGCTTATGACCTAGCAGTACATTTTTGGCACTATTGACCATTATTTCCTTCTATGCATTACAGCACTTCCGTTTGTGCATTGGGAAGAAATACTAACTGACCTCATTTGTGTCCATTTAAATGCATTGTGGCAGTGTTTAGTACACATGTTAACACCCGTGCTCGGCCCTTGAGCATTTTGTGCACAATAACGTGTGAGCAAATCAGGCTCTAAACCGCTTTTTAACGTTAGTTTCGAGCATCAGCCTCTAGCAGACATTGATACCTCGGACCGGCTTCAACCTCCTTTACTCCCTGTGTTGGAGTTGTCTGGGAGCCGCCTGGAGGAAAGGTGCAGGACCTGTCCGTGAAAACCTCTAAGGAGAGAGCTCCCCTTCCTGAGCCGTGTCCAGTAAAGGGTGTCTCCTAGACTCCTGTATTACACTTTTACATATGCATGTACAGATCTGTACATGCACTGTACATTCCCACTCTCACTACCAAACATACCATTTAGATCCCCAAGGTGGTACTATATTTATCCTCTTCACTGTTGTGTCATTTATTTTGGGGGTTTACCAAGTAAGGACTGTAGATATTTGGGCTAAGTATTTAGACACTGGGCCTTGTTACGTATATATTTTTTCCATAGGCACAAAGTAGGAAACAATCCCTTTTGAAGAACATCCATAATGTGATAGAACTATGCTTTGGTATGTTGCAAGAACCAGGTTTGCACATGATTTTTTGAAAATATTTTATGCCAATGGGAGTACGTCTTTGCAAATACCAGCCGAGGAATCTATAAGTAAATTGTCAAAGGAGATATTTCAGACAAGTGGACCAAAGGAGATTCTTCACAGCAGGCAAAAGACACAGTGGCACTTTATTTCAAGGGCACCTGCCCATTTGCACAGACCAGGACACGACTGTAAAGTACAGAAACTCCTTGCACTAGTTTAGAGAGTGTACATGATCATGAGATGCTATTTCCAAGCACATATCCTCACAGAAGTTCAGCAGAGGCAGAATTTCCATAAGTAACACAACCGTTTTGCACTTTTTAAAAGTTTGTTTTTAGTTTTTCAGAACAGCAATGTGACAATATATGTCCACATTTTAATTTGGTAACATAATAAATGACGACAGATAAGACCTGAAAAAGTCACACTCATTATCAATTCGTGATTAAACCAACAATGAATGTAATATAAAATACTTGATCATGGGTTGGGGGGGGGGGGGTGTTATTCTTCTGGAACCCAATCCCCCAGTCTAATCTGGTCCATTTTTGAAACGGTGCCAAGTCATGCCATTATGTTAAATTTTTTCAGAGTTATTTTGCCCCCAAACAAACAGAGACATTCTTGACCCCTTTTGTGTAATTCTTTCTGTTGGATTGGAAAGAATAAAAACGTTTGTATGAATTCATGGATGAAAAATCCACAAACTGTTATTAAGGTAGACCTAAGGAAAGCCACTGCTTATCTCTGCGAGCAAATATCTTGATACTTTTGGTATTCCTGAAGCTGCAGAACAGCTTTCAATATTTTCAGGACACTTGTTTCATAAATGATTTTTTGTTGTGAATGGAATTAAATACAGTTACATAGACAACAAAACAGCAGATACAAAACGGAAGAATGTTCAAAAATTTATTGATGATGTCAAATACCAGACTTATTGCCTGATAGAGGCCGTGTTTCACCCAAGAAGGGCTGCTTGAGGGGCGAAACACGGCCTGTGTCGGGCAATAAGTCTGGTATTTGACATCATCAATAAATTTTTGAACATTCTTCCGTTTTGTATCTGCTGTTGTGTTGTCTACGTTGGAGTTTGCAGATCGTTTTGCCTTGTTTTTAAATACAATTACTGCATTAGTGGTCCTTTTACTAAGGCGTCCCAACGCGCATCAAATTGGAATTAGCGCCCGGCTACCGCATGCCCCAGACGGTAATTACATTCTTGACGTGTGTTCAAAACACGCAGTAGAAATTTTCTACCATGTGGTGCTTCTCTGGCGGTAATCAGCAGTGTACGCATGCCATTTTCGGTTCACGTTAGTTATTTTACTAAACATTTTCATCTCTTTTCTAGTCCTCTGATCATGTAGAAGAGTTAAAGGTACACTAAAAATGGGCTTCATGTGTCCTAACTCAGGACTTTCCTGCGCACTAACCCCAGATTCTAAATAGTGCGCCTAGAGATACTTGCGGTTACGCGCATAAATCTAGGTGTATTCTATAACTGCGCGTAGATTGTTTTAACAAGCTGTTAAGCGTTAACAGCTCTTAGCAAGCACTAATTGGCAAAAATTAGAATTTACGTGTGTACATTGCTAAGTGTATTCTGCGCCTAAATTCTAACGCGTGCAGGCAAAAAGGGGCATGGCTAAGCTAAAAGCCCACCTTTTTGATGCTGCTTTTAACTCCTAACCCTTATTCAGAAGCCTTGTTTTATCATCCTCACTTTAATATTCCCTTATCTCTTGTTTGTCTGTCCTAATTAGATTGTAAGCTCTGTCGAGCAGGGACTGTCTTCATGTTCAAGTGTACAGCGCTGCGTACGTCTAGTAGCACTATAGAAATGATAAGTAGTAGTAGGGGCGTGGAAATGAGCGCTTTGTAGGTGTTCCAATATCTATGTGTGTTATAAAATATGGGCCAGTGCGCGTAAATCTACGCACAGGGATTTACACCAGCTTTTCGTTGGCATAAATGGATGCACGTAGATTTATTTATTTATTTCTTCTTATATCAAACAATTATCTATAAGCTAGTTTTGGTTCAATGTGGCTTACATTTAAACAATAGTAAAAGTTACAATTCATTATGCAGTTAATTGAACAATAACAGCGATAGGTATTGAGTCATTAGTTGCCATGAACTACGCCTATGTGTATTCTATCTACGTTCAGTATTTAGAATAACCTTAGGTGTGATTGCCTAATGTGCGTTAATTTTAGGCGCCATCTATAGAATCGGGCCCTAAAGGGGAAATTCTATATATGGCCCCTTAAAAATCGGCACCATAAAACCACCTGGTTAGCGTGCTTCTATAAACTAAGCCTTAAGTTACTTGCCGCACGGCCATTTCCTGCAGAAAAGAAAGACCTACCCTTTTACCCGCTGTGGTAAAAGGGGGCCTCAGTGCACATCAAAAACACATGCCAACGCTAGCGCAGTCCCCCTTTTGCCGCAGCTTGGTAAAAAAGACGCAAAGTTAGGTGCAGTTTAAAGAATAGTTCTTAAGCGCAGGGGTCACGCGTAAATTTAGACACATCCATTTGCACCAATGAAAAGTGCAAATGCCTCGCCCGAATTTATACGCGGAACCCCCCTTATTCTATAATTATATGTGTCACTGGAATCCACACCCACCTTGTGCCCCAAAATGCCCATGACCATCCTATTTTTGCACCCCCGTTTCCAGGACGCAAGTAAAATTTAGGTGTGGATTACATGCCTAAATTTATACACCTTAATTGATTTCAATTAGCATGAATAATTGCTTGTTAAAAAACCAATTATTGGCACTAATTGGCTTGTTATTCAATTAAATTGCGCAGACAATTTTTGACGACTTTTGTAGGATTAGGAGGTAGTGTTCCAGAGAAGCATCAGCTTTAGGAGTAAGTATCTATGTCTTTTCATTTTTTGTTTCAGTTATTTTGTGATGTTTTGTTTGGTTAAAAAGAAAGAAACAAACAAAATGAAAAAAAAAAAAAAGTGAAAACAGAACAAAGGGCCCTGTTTACTAAGCTGCGCTGTAGGTGTGCTAACGTTTTAGCGCACACTAATGCTAGAGACACCCATAGGAATATATGGGTGTCTCTAGGAGCGCACAAAACGTTAGTAAACAGGGTCCAAAATTTTGTCCTGGTTGATTAAGGTCTATCTACCCAACTTGCAAACCCAAATGTTCCCTCTCACCTATGGGTTTACATGGTCAAAATGGGAGTAAAAACGACTGGAGGATTACTTCTACCACATTTGAACCATTTAAACCAACAGATGGGGTAAGAGGCAGGGGGGACAGACAAAGGAGTAATTTACTTTCATGGGTTTGATGAACTATAAGAGCTTTTTAAAATAATTCTATCGGCAGGGAAGTCCATTTCAAAATGAAAACGTATTCCTTTTTTCGTTTTATTTTGGAAACAATGAAATGAAACAGGAAATGTTCAGAGCTAAATGGGCTGCGGTAGTGTAGACACGTGTTTGGGTGCGCGCAGAATTATTTCTCACCACATCTACAAAAAAAATGCCTTTTTTTGCTGAAAATGGACGTGCGGTAAAATCAAAATTGCCACACGTCCATGTTGGGTCTGAGACCTTACCGCCAGTCATTGACCCAGTGGTAAAGAATCCGAGCGGTAATGACCTACGCGTGCCAAATGCCACTTGGCGTGCGCCCCAAAATAAATTTTTTTCAGACGCGCATATCGGACAGGCGCCAAAAATGAAATTACTACAGGAGCCATGTGGTAATCAGCAACTCCATTTTGGCTTGCGTTGGGCGCACGTAGACACTTACACGGCTTAGTAAAAAGGCCCCTAGATTTACTTGAGAGCTGATCCCGCTGTATTCTTAAGGGAAACATTCTTGGTAGATAAAGTTTGGATGCTTCATTCATCAAACTCCTGATAAATTCAGTCCCGATGTCTGTCTGGTGGTCACGCTATGCTAGAATAAATATGTAGTGAGCCAGTGCAAGGGAGGAATGGTCAGCTGGAGGCTGTTTATTGACAGGTATTGTAGATTTGGATCTGTTGGTTGATGGCACCCAGAATGTCCTTCATTTTGTCCTCCAGGCCATCTAGCTGTCGTGCCTTCAATTCTAGGATTCGCTCATTTCGCTCATACTGGCTTTCCAGTTCTGTAGCAAAGAGAAAGAGTAGTGTGAGATCTAACAGAGAATACTCCAAATAAAACAACGTTCCCAGCACCTCCGCTAGACCTGTCTCACCATTTAAACGTTTCAGCTTGTTGTGAGCATCTCTCAGCAGCTTCCTGGCTTCAGCCCGAAGTTGATCTGCTTTTTCTTTTGCTTCTTTCATGCCTTTGGCTTTTCGGTCCATGAGGTCCTGAACGATTTTATATTTGTCGCCAAGCTGCCCATCTAGTAGCTGAAATTCCCCCACCACCACACAATAAGCAAACAAAGCGTGAGTTAAAAATCTGGTTGATATTTTTGTTATACCATCTAACAGACTCTGGAGAGGGTAAAAATGTACTTTAAAAAGGAAAGCAATTCAGGCAGCTTAAGAGCTGTAAGCCAGGAGAATGGCTACAAAATCTTTCATTGGGCTACTGTGGCCCCAGATAGATGATTTGAAAATGATAACGGGCAGGGACCTCCTCTCATATGAGAAAAGGTAAAAGAGGTTTTTGAGACAGACATGGGGAGGCCACTTGTGGCCTGGATTGGCCACTGTTGGAAACAGGATTGTGGGTTAGGTGGACCATTGACTGTTCTTATGTTCTTTGATGATATGGGGGATGCTGTCGTACCACAGAGTTCCTGAAAGGATGGAAGTTGTTTAAAGCTGTAGATATAGCATAAATATAGATCATCTGCCCTTTCTGGATTCAGATCTTTCTGGCCCAAAGGAAAAATAACATGGCTCTCAGCTTGGCTCTTGGACAGGGGTAAAGAGCTAGGAAATAGATCACAGCTACACCCTGCGATGCCCAATGTACTCCTTGAACGTTTTGCCCAGATCAAAACACTATTATTGCTATAGCACTTATAAATGTAGGCAACACTGTAGAAATGCAAGTAGGAGACAGTCTTTCTTTGCAGAGCTTACAATCTAGTCAGCATCACTAAGATCCTCTCAAGGAATATCCCTTATCATATGAGGTAAACACAATGGGCTTAAAAAAATTTCAATAATCACACCTGACCTAAAGTATAACTAAATAAACTAAAAAAAAAAAAAACCAAGATCTAAGTGTCAATTTAACTCATAAAATTGAAAAATAAAATAAAAACCTTTTTAAAAATATATAGTGTGTGCTGAGAACCTTGTGCTATCCGAACAGGGCAGCACCCACCAATCCAATTATCAGACTGATTTCTTCATTTGAAAATCATCAGATTTACAGATAAGGTTTTTGATTAAGTATGACTGTCTTCGTACTGTTCGCTAAAATAAGTCTGTGATTGGTAACATTTTGCCAAGAGCTTATAGCAAAATTTGGTGACATACCAGCTTCAAAGACTCTAATTTGAGAGACTATTTCTATATCTCTGGGACTATCAGCATCAATAAATAAGACTGAGATACGGACTTTATTATCTTTCAGTGTGCAATGATGGGATTGGTGGGTGCTGCCCTGTTCGGGTAGCACAAGGTTCTCAGCTGTCACGTTTACAAAGCTGGGACTGGGTTTGTGAGCCCTTGGGCCACTGCCTAGGAGCGGCAGTGGCAGGCAAAACCACCCCACGCTAGAGACAGGGCAGATCTCTGACAAACAGTTAGGCTTCACCTGCACCTGGCCACTTTTCACCAAGAGTTGAGCTCCAGGCTTCAGTTGGCCGGCAGGACTTACTGGACAGGGCAGGACTGGATAACAGCTGGGCAGCACTGGGACAGCAAGGCAGGGAAAGGATAGGCTAAAGGACAGGACTGAATGCTGCGAGCAGCCACTGAAACAGGAAACAAACACAGCTAGACAGGAGACTGAACTGAAAGCTGCAAGCAGCCACTGAAGCAGGGAACAAACACAGATAAACCCAGAACTAGACAAAGACATACAAACAAGACACAAGACTGGGAAACAAGCAATACCCTAAACTAAACATAGACTAACTAGAATAGGCAAGACTTCAGGCAAGAACTAGAGCAAGGAAACAAACTCAGGCTGAAGTGCAAAAGCACCAACATACCAGGGCCTTAGACGCAATGCAAAGGCAAAGCAGAAAGGTTTCAAAATGGCTAATAAGCCCAGCAGCAGCTGAGATTCAGCTGCAACAATCACCAGGCAACTAAGGGTGCTGTGCAGGTTCAAACAAAACAAGCAGGTCTGGCAGCCTGGAAGATCCGGACTGGACTGGGCTGAAATCTGGAACGGGTGACAACACACAGACAATCTAATGCAGCCAGCACACAGAGACAGAACTAACTCACAAAGAACAGACAGAAGCCAGCTCAGAAGCTGACCACAGGAAATAAGGTGAGTCTGAGAGGGGGCACGGCCACAGACGTGACATCAGCACACATTATATATGAAAAAAAAGTTTATTCTTTTCTTTCCTTTTTCAATGTATGAGTTAAATTGACATCTAGATCTTCTTTTTTGTTTATCACATGAGGTGATATTTGCCAGCCTTCTCTGGTAGCTCCCGTACTCCTGGAAAGTCTTAACGCAGGAAGCAGGTGAAAGCCTGTCTCTTCTTCAAAGAATTTAATGAAAGAAGCAACTAACTAGCTCAGGAGTGTCGAACCTCAGCCCTCGCCAGGTCAGGTTTTTAGGATTTAAACAATGAATATGCATGAGATCTATTTGCATACAGTGGAGGAAGTTCACGCAAATAGATCTTATGCATATTCATTGGGGAAATCCTGAAAACCTGAATGGATTGCGGCCCTCGAGGACCGAACTTGCTAGTCACGCACACTCCTTCTTGAGCTGAGATCATTTTAATGCACCTTTTCTATGTGCAATAAGTTAATCACCCTTATTTTCTATCTAACTCCTGTTATTCTATAATGTATCATCAGAGCATCAGATTATATGAGGGAGGCCATGTCCATTGCTCTGAAAATCTGTTGTTCCCAATGACTATTTTTGTGTGTGTTATTGCATTTTTTTAAAAGAATTTTTGTCTGTTGCTTCTGATAGACTATATCTTATCTGTCTATTTATTTATTTATTTATTGCATTTGTATCCCACATTTTCCCACCTGTTCGCAGGCTCAATGTGGCTTACAGTGTATCGTTATGGCTTTCGCCTTAACAGATTAGGTACCAGTTTGTATTACAAAGCATAAAGATTGAGCATGATAAGATTAACAAATTAAATACTAGTTTGTATTACAGAGCATGCCAGGATAAGCATGATAAAATTAAGCAAACAAATATAAGAGGTAAGCAGTTCCACGTATAGGTACATATAGGTCTAGAGGTGGAGGATTATTACATTTACAATTCTTGATTATTGTGATATGCCTTGTTGAAGAGGTAGGTCTTTAGAGATTCACGAAAGTTGGTTAGTTCGTGGATAGTTTTAAGGTTAAGCGGTAGTGCATTCCATTGCTGCGTGTCATATGTTCTACCTCCGCTTACACCCTATGCTGTTTATTACAATGTTTTATTGCTCATTGTTGTTATATACTATGCGATACCTTGTATTGTCATTTGAGTATTTTTACTGCTGTAATTGTCTGTTGCTTACATGCGGCTTATTCTTGCTGTACACTTCCTTGGGTGAATTTCTTTGAAACGGCAGTAAATAAATCTTAATAAATAAGTAAATGATAATAAATAAACGTTACCTGCTTGGCTTCATTGGCTTTGTCCCTTGCTGCAGTTGCTGTTTCCTCTGCTCGTGTGGCTGCCAGGCTGTTATTTGCCCGTTTCATCTTCAGAGCATCAATCTGTCTGTCCAGCTGCCCCACTCTATCCATGGCATCATTGAGCCGATTCTCAGCATTGGCTGTTCCTGATTGGATCTGAAAGGGAGAGGGGAAGTTGTGATATTGTTACTAAATATTTGCCTTTTCCATGAAATACGAACCAAGAAGTGAAAGAGTGGAAAGTAAGTCGGAACACAGCATATAAAACCAAGAAGTCCTACACGTGGGAACATCACTGACTACGTTTCTCATGGACCAGTGGCATCTCCACATGACAGCTGAAGACTGAAATTTTGCTTCTCTTATTTGCATAGCAGTGATGTCCCTGTATGTTCTTTCACAAAGATTACGACTGGGATTTGTTTGCATTTAAATATTTGAAAGGTATTAATTTGCAAACAAATCTTTCCCTGAAAAGGGGAAATGGTAGAACTAGAGGACACAAACAGGTTGCAGGTGGGGGGTCGACTTAGGAGTAAGGTCAGGAAGTACTTTTTCATGGAGAGAGTAGTGGATGCCTGGAATGTCCTCCTGCTGGAGGTGGTGGAAACAAAAATGTAACAGAATTCAAGAATGCATGGGATAAACACAAACTGCCCGTTATTTAGTGCTATTTAACCGGTCAGAATAGAAGCTGACTGGATAAATAGAACTTAACCGGCTATCCCTCGATATTCAACAGGGATAACTGGTTATCCTCCACTGTATATTCGTAGTTAGCAGATAACCGGTGATATAACCGGCTATCCACAGATTTTTAAACTGGGTTTGGCAGTTATATTTGGCCGCATCAAACCCTGGTATATCTTCAGCCGGTTTAAAGATAACCAGCTATGTGTGAATGTCGACATAGCCAGCTAGTTATCTTCAAACCAGCCGAAAAAACCTGGATATTCAGTGCCGGTCACAAGAAATGGCCCAGCATTGAATATCCGGGTTCAGCACAGACCGCAGGAGACAGACTGCCTATCTCCCACGTTCTGAATATCAGGGCCAAAGGATCCATATATGGAAACAGAATGGAATATGCATGAGAGTGATTTGCATACAATAGAGATAGTGCATGCAAATTTATCTCATGCATATTCACAGTGGGCATCCTGAACCTCACTAGCTAGGTGTGTCCTGAGGACAGGGTTGAGAACCTCTGCTCTGAAGGGAAGTCAGCCAGTACCTATTTTCTTTTATAGAATAGGCTCCAGATAGGGGCCCTTTCAGGGGTAAATTCTCAAGTGTACAGCAATGCGTACGTCTAGCGCTGTAGTAGTAGTAGTAGTAGTAGTAAAAGGTCACTGAAATGTAGGTGCCAGGATGATGTACGCTAACTCCCAAATTTGATAAAAAGCACTGAAAATTGCGCACATGCCCTCATTTGCATGCACAATTTAATTGAACAAACTAATTAGCACCAATAATTAGCTTGTTAAACAATTATTGGCACTAATTATATTTGAAATGCACGTGCATAAATTTAGGCTGCAAATCTGTGCCTAAATTATATGTGCAAGTCCGAAAAAGGTGGGCATGGAAATGGGGGGGGGGGGGGGGGGGGGGGGGTCATGGGCAGATTGGGAGCATTCCTAGGATTTACGTGCATAATTATAACATAAGGGGGAAAGGTGCCTAATTTAGGCACGATAAAAGATCAATAGAAGTGATATGGGATATTGGTAAGTGACAAGAACTACACAGGCGAGTTGGCGGGTTTACTACCACAAATGCTGTGATTGGTGAATATTAGAAAAGAATACATGCAATTCTACTAAAACTTGAAGGAACTGGTGTATATGTGCCTGATTGAATCATTGAACCCACACCATCTTCAGGAACATCTTGCAGTGTATATGGACATGAATAGATAACGAGAAGCAGTAACGCTACAAAAAGAGACGTGAATAGTAGTGACTTTTCATTAATCTAATGTTTGGTGGGGTTTAGAACTATAAGAGTGTACTGATTCAATATTGTTCACAGCGTGTTGGGGTAACCCGGTATGATATAATATTGAAGATGAAATAGTTGATTAATGATTTAAGAGAGGTGTGAATAGTCGGATGAATAGATGGGCAAGAATGTGTGCTGAATGAGTATGAGTAGTGTGATTTAATGAGTGGTTTTAAGTTATGTGATATTTAGATCTATATGATACAAAAAGTAGATGAATAAACAAATTTGCAATTATACATAGTTGTGTTGGCAAAATATATTGCATCTAAAGTTAGGCACGATTCCCGGGTGTGTTATTCAATAAACCACACCTAACTTTAAGCGCGATTGATGGAATAGAGTTTTTTTCAGCGCCGATTTTTTAAGTGCCATATATAGCCCTAAGTGCAGATTCTATAAAGGTAATTGTGTGCACACCAGGGGCGTAGCCAGACTTTGGCGGGAGGGGGTCCAGAGCCCGAGCTGAGGGGGCACATTTTAGCCCCCCCCCCACCGCCGCCGCCCACTGGCTTCACCACCACCACCAACTTTGACGACCCCTGCCGCCGACCCTCTCAACCCCTCCCCCCCACCGCCAACCCTCCCCCGCTGCCATCGTCGCCGTGGGCTACCTTTGCTGGCGGGGGACCCCAATCCCCACCAGCCGAGGTCCTCTTCTTCCCGCAAAGGCTTCATTCTGTTTCTGATGTCCTGCACGTTGTACATGCAGGACATCAGACTCACAGATGGCTTTGTTCTGTTTATGTGCAGGATGTCAGAAACAGAACGAAGCCTTCACGGAAAGAAGAGGACCTCGGCTGGCGGGGATTGGGGTCCCCCGCCAGCAAAGGTAGCCCATGGTGACGACGGCGGCAGCGGGGGAGGGTTGGCGGCAGGAGGGGGGTTGAGAGGGTCGTCGGTGGGAGGGGGGTCAAGAGGGTTGTTGGCAGGGGGTCCAGGGCCAGATCTATGGAGGCCCAGTCCCCTGTGGCCCCACATAGCTATGCCACTTTTGCTCACCTGCTGTTTATAGAATACTAGCATAAATGTGCATTTACACACCTAATGTTAGGCCTGAACACTTATACCACCTCAGTGTAGACAGATGTGTAAACGTGCGCTCTGGAATGCGAACAGCAACTTAATAGAATAGCAGCTAAGGGTAGCTTCACATGTAAACGTTAATTGGTGCCAATTATCAAATTAAGTTACATGCGCAATTTACCTTATTCTAGAACTTGTGCGTGCAATGGTTAAATATAAATGCCCCTTTAGGAAATTGCTCAGCTGACTTCTAAAACTGCCCAAGGTTCTATGCACATAGCTCTGTCATTTACATTGCAGATATCTCAGGTTATGAAGACTTGCTTCTTCTTTCTCTTACGTCTCAGGTCTGTCCGTAGTTTAGTAGACTCAGCTTCGCTTTGTTCCTTGTTCTATGCATATATTAACTCTCGCTGTGACTACTGTAATTCCATTTATGCAGGTATCACCAAGGCTAACTTAAAATGTCTTCAAATACTTCAAAATACTGCAGCTTGTATAATTTGTCACACAAGTTGCTATGATCATGTTTCTCTGTTGCTGCAACGCCTTCACCAGTTGCCTATAGAATTCCGAATAAAATACAAGATTCTTATAATTACACATATGGTTCTATACACTGCCCTTCTTACCTGGCCTCTCTGATTGTACCTTACGCTCCTTCTTGTACTCTCCATTCACTTATGTATAATAGGCTTGTTATACTTCACCCTTCTAAGGCACGATGGGAGTCTACTTGATCATCTGCACCTGCACCTTTCCTGCACCTTCTCTCTGGAACTCACTTCCTCAATATCTAAAGTTAGATAATTCTTATGCTTCTTTCCGAGCCTCTCTGAAAACCCATTTTTTCAAACTAGCTTTTATTATTATTATTATTTATTGCATTTGTATCCCACCTTTCCCCACCTATTTGCAGGCTCAAAGTGGCTTACATAATGTTGTTAACAATGTCAATACAAGATATCAGATACAGTTAGTATTGTGCATAGATTAAGTAGGGAAGATAGAGGAAGGGAGAGAGTGATCGGGAATTATATAGTTGGATTTTCATAACTGATTGGGTTGGTGAGGTGAATTGATGAGTTGTCAATTATCGGTTTTCATTGTAGGCTTTGTTGAAGTATGTCTTCAGAGCTTTGCGAAAGATAGTTATGTCATTGATTGCTTTCAGGTCTATGATGTCCTTACCGGTTGAATTTCTGCGATGATGGTGGGGACGGGGAGAGGGAAGCAAGCGTATGCAAGTGTTTTTATATATTTGTTTTAGACTTTAAGCTGCATGTTTGTGTGTTGTTTGACTGGTCTTGAGTGGTTGTACTTTCCTATTTATTTTATGGCATTCCTATTAGTTAATTAAGTTTTGTTTATCGTATGTATTATTTTGCGCACAAGAGAAGCGGTATAGCAAACTTAAGAAATGATAAAATGCTCTTCTACATAATCAATTTGTACATGAAATGTTCTCCTATATGTGCAGTTTTTAAATAAATATTTGCAGGGACCATATAAACCAATCTGTGACCCCATCCCCAAGCTTGCCAGTTACTGATGCTGTACAGTGGGGCCATGGCTCTGGTGGCCCACCCCATCCCACTGCCTGTGAACACCTGCATTTATTTTTCTGTGACCTTCTCTTTTCGTTCTTACTGAGGCGAGCGCCTTCTCTGTGTCTCTGATGTCACCGGCTGCATTCCGGATTGCAGCCTCAGCTGCAATTTGGGCACGCTTGGCGTCGTCCAGTGCCTTCTTCACAGTCTCAGCTGTGGTCTTCACGTTTTCAGCACGTGTCCTGCAACATGTGAAAAGAACATGTTTAAATGTAGTTTTAGAGTGCTGAGAACAACAGGTTTTGGAGGCATTCCACTTAAAGACCCCCAACCCCCCCCCCCCCCCCACACACACACCTTACCCATGAAACGGAATATGAGAAAGTATGAAATTAAACAAAAGGCCTGATTTACACAGCTTTGTTTCATTTGTGCTCCTTATATATCAAAGATACAATTTATGATTGATATCCGTATATTCTAAAGGAAACTTTAGGTGATAGGCAGGACAGTTTACAAAATTCATTTACCAAGGTAAATCAGCTTTCTTAAATTGTACCATCTTGTATGTGGGTAAAAGTACAGACGAGGACTAATTTAAGAAAGTGTGGGATAAGCACGTGGGATCCCTTAGGGAAAGGAAGAGTTGGGGGTTACAGAGGATGGGCAGATTGGATGGTCCATTTGGCCTTTATCTGCCATCATTATTCTATGTTTCCATGTAACAAGGCAGACTGATAGGTGGGGTTACACCGGGGGAGGCAGCAAAGTACCTTTGTGGATACTTTATCTCTATGCAAGTTTGAATGGGATATTATGCGCCACGTTCCCTATGAGAACTGCTGGAAAATTTGTGAGTAAAAGTATCAGTGGGCTTTACAAATACCTGCATATTTTAGAATATTAATTTTATCCCAACTGGGTGAAACCTGTAGCAGAGCAATTGATATACATTAGAGCACTAGGCACAACATTCATGCATTTAAAGAGAAGCTCACATTATGCTAATTATGAAACATTGAAAAAGGACTCTCTGTTGTGTCCTTCCATGAAACATGAGAGTGCATTCACAGAGATACTGCTGGTCATTATGGGAACACTCACTTTGCTCTCTTGGCTTCCTGAAGAAGCTGCTCTGCCTTCCTCACGTCCCCTGCAGTCTTGTCCAAGATGGCGTCTACATTGGAAAGACTGCTAACCCTGTCCTTGATCTCTTCAGCCAAGTGACGGATCTGCTGGGGGGAGGCTGGGATCGATAAACCCAGAACATAGGAAGCCACCATTTCAATGCTGTCTGGGTCAGCACCCTCCTCTGCAGAATATACAGAAAAAGCACAAACTAGAAGAACATCACAGGGCAGGAGAAGGAATTGAACACTTTGGGTCCAATATTCAGCCTGTAGTGGCAAATGACTTTATAAGCTGTGGGCTGAAAGAACCCTGGATATTCAATGGTGGGGCACATCCAGCCTCTGGCAATTAATATCCGGGTATCTGTGGTCACCCAAATGTTAACCAGGCATGGTTAACTCGGCAGATGAAGTTAGGACAGCGGTTATGCATACCTACATACTTAACTGGTCAGCAGATTGAATATTGCCACTAACTACTACTACTAATCATTTCTATAGTGCTACTAGATGTACACAGCACTGTACACTAAACATATAAGAGACAGTTCCTGCTCGACTGATTAAAACAGACATAGCACTGAACAAGTGAACAGGAGTTAGGAGTTAAAAGCAGCCTCAAAAAGGTGGGCTTTTAGCCTAGATGTGAATATGGCCAGAGATGGAGCTTGATGTACTGACTCAGGAAGTCTATTCCAGGCACTAACTAGGTAAGTCACAGGCAGCTCTGTCCAAACTCTGCCCCCAGACGCCCCTAACCTAGTTAGGGAATGGCTGGTTGGAGCCAACATTCAGCAGAACCACCCAGGTAAGTGCTGCTGAATACTAGAGGCCGGTCAGCTCAGTTAAATCCCTTTGAATATTGGGTCCTTGATTTCCTCATCACCCTCTTCAGATTCGAGTTTAGCTTACTGGGGAACGTACTTACGGTTCAGGAAGTCCTTGATCTGCTGGATGAGCTCCCTCAGCTCCTTGTTGGATTGATCCATGCGGCCTTTGGCGTCATTAGCTTTATCCAGTACTGCCTGAGCCCGAAGTTTGGCCTTGTTTGCCTTTACCTTTGCTTCAGCTACCTAAAATGTGCAAAAACAGAAAAGGATTAACCAATGCTGATGTGGATAAAGCAGTTGCTGGACCAAAGTGTCCTAGGCAAAGGATGCGTTTGGTGCCCTCCTTCTGTTTCAGGCTCAGGTGCCGGCAGAGCCACAGACTGATTCAAAAAGGGGATGTGATTCTCCCTCTCTTAGCTGCCCCTTACAACAGCTTTGGGTGTGAATGCTGAAAGGAAGTCTATTAAACAGAAGTTTGCTGCGGTGATCACTTCAGGCACTGATGTGCTAAGCATTTTTTCCAGAGATACAATTCAGTATGGCAGGTCCACAATGACGGGATTGCAAAGCAAAAGAAAGTAGAAAAAATTTGAAAGCACTCATTTATTTTTTTAAATTTATTTAATACATTTATACCCCACATTTTCCCACCAATTGCAGGTTCAATGTGGCTTACACAAAACCGCAGGGTAGGCTACGGTTCAGAAAGTATAATTAAACATTGTAGTAGTACACTGCTCGCTTGCCCTGTCCTTTTATCCTCACCTCTTTATTCCCTTACCCTTAATTGATTTGTCTGTCTCCCTGTCTTATCTAGATTGTAAGCTCTTTGAGCAGGAACTGTCTTTTTTGTGTATGGTGTACAGCGCTGCGTATGCCTTGTAGCGCTATAGAAATGATAAGTAGTAGTAGGTTATTAGCATATTGGTAGCATTTAAAACAACAACAGATAACAAAAGATAGTAAAAAAGTCCATGGATTATGCTGAAAAAACAGGTGGAAGTGCATTAGGATGAGTCTGTAAGGTATGTCTTCTTGAACATGGTGGTCTTCAATAGTTTTCTGAAATTTAGATAGTTCTGGGTTGATTTTAGGGTTCTAGGCAGTGCATTCCACAGTTGTGAGCCTATGAAGGAGAAGTTGGATGCGTAGGTAGATTTGTACTTCAGGCCACTGCAATCGAAGGATCGGGAGGAATTGAAACTGTTTCTGGTTGGAAGATCCACCAGATCTAGCATATATTCATCTTTATATACTATTAAGAATGCAAAAAATATTTGATGGGGAAAATTTTGAGGTATGCACAGATTTGATAAAATACACCAGTACGTGCACATATTTGCACCATTGGGGATGGTTCTGGATTTCTATTTGACAGGGCCGCCGAGAGGGGGGGGATAGGGGGGACAAAAGTCCCCGGGCCCGGGCCTCCGGGGAGGCCCAGTGCCGCCGCTGCAGTGTGGCCCGCCCTCCTCGCGCCTCCTCTCCTCGCTCCTCCTCTCCTCGCTCCGGAATTAACCTTAAGTCTCCTTCTTTCACTTCACGCAAGCAGCAGCAGGGCAGGCCACTCCTTCCTTCCGTGTCCCGCCTTCGCCTGACGTAACGTCCGCGAGGGCGGGGCACAGAAGGAAGGAGGAGAGGTCTGCCCTGCTGCTGCTGCTTCCGCGAAGTGAAAGAAGGAGGCTTAAGGTTAGTTCCGGGCCCGGTAGCGGGTGGAGGGGGGGGGGCCCGGCGACTTCAGGTGGGCGGCGACCTCGGGTGAGGGGGGGCCCGGGGGTGGCCTTGACCTCGGGCCCGGCCCCGGCTCTTGGCGACCCTGCTATTTGATAAAGGCATGTTGGTGCTTACGTTGACTTGGTAAAACAGGCAAAAATAGGTGCTTTTTTGGAATGTTCACATCAGGGCTGGGCCAAGGGTATATGACACCCTGGACAAACATTCAGTCATGCTCCTCCCACCATGGGGTAGCTCAAGGCCCTCTCATACCTCCGATGTCCAGCATCTCCCCTTCCCTATCCTACCCTTCTGTAGTCCAGCATCTTCCTTTCCCTACCTCCCCCCACAAGGTGTTGAGCATCTCCCCTTCTCTATATCCTCCTTTCTGAGGTGTCCAGCATCTCTCTCCTCCCCTTTCCTCCCCCCCCCCCCCCACACAATTATCAGCACAATTGGCTTGTTAACCAATTAAGTTGCATGTGCAATTTGGTCGCATTGCCAAATCTGTATGCGCAACTTAGGTGCCATATATAGAATCTGGGGAATAAAGGATTAGAATAATGGCAAATACAGTGCATTACATAAGTACATAAGTATTGCCATACTAGGAAAGACCAAAGGTCCATCAAGCCCAGCATCCTGTTTCCAACAGTGGCTAATCCAGGTCACAATATACCTGGCAAGATCCCAAAAAAGTACAAAACATTTTATACTGCTTACCCCAGAAATAGTGGATTTTCCCCAAGTCCATTTAAGTCTATGGACTTTTCCTTTAGGAAGCCGTCCAAACCTTTTTTAAACTCCGCTAAGCTAACCGCCTTTACCACATTTTCTGGCAACGAATTCCAGAGTTTAATTACCCGTTGAGTGAAGAAAAAATTTCTCCGATTCGTTTTAAATTTATTACATTGTAGCTTCATCGCATGCCCCCATGTGTTTGTTAGTCATAGATTCACTTATTCATGGAAGATAAAGTATAACCCATTTTTGCTATTCAGGGACATTTTCGCTTATGTGCGGCCATGCACAATGTAGTGCAAGTGAAAGTGTGTTCCCATGAGGATGGATATTCATAGAGCTGTGCGTAAGTATTATTACACCAAAAACCTGTATGTACTGTACTTTTATCGAAAAAAAAAACAGTATATAAAATACATTTATAAAATGCACAATATAATAAGTAACTGTTCTTTACAAGAAGGCTACATGAAATGATGAGTTTATGACGTTCACTGTGCACTGTTGCTGTGTAACAGGGTCGCACAGGAGCCTAACCCCTTATTCCCATAAGATCAATAGTTCCGTATTTGCATTTTTGATATTCAAGGGATTTTCTAGGAACCTAACCTGCGAATAGTGAGAACGGACTGTATGCACATAAATGCCTTTTCTATGAGTATGAAAGTATCTTAGCAAGCACTTAAGCAGAGTCTGTGTAGTACATGGGTAAGACTCACGCACACAATGTATAGAATATTTTCCTTTACAGGGGGCACCTAGGTCTAGGCACTGTTACAGAGTTACCCTCAAAATGTTTTCTGTATGTTGTCCTGACCTTCTTTAGGTCCAATCATACCTTTTGGAAAAGCTGCGCTACATCATCCATGGCGCGGCGCAGCTCATCTTCAGCATGGCGAGCTCGATCTAATGCATTGTCTGATGTTGCCACTGCGCCATTGCAATTCAGTCCACCGCAGTGCCTCTTTCCCTCATCGTCATAGCAGCCAGCACCTCCACAGGGGCTCTCAGCGCACGGGAGATCTCCTGGTGCTCCACAGACCTGAAGGAAAGGGAACCAGGCACTAGCTGACATTTTACTTCTGCCTGTGTTCTAGGGACTTTCCAAGTCCAATTATCTGCTCATGTAGACATGTGAGCTGCTGTCCCCTGGTTTAAGCTAAGGATAATTAAAGCAAAATGATAAACATGGGAGAAACATTATTCATTACTTACGTGTCCCTTTACTGTAACAGTGGCTATGATGGGTGACGTCTTTTTCTTACCTTCTCATTGATTTTCTTCATACTAAGCGTTTCGGCTTTGGCTTTTAGGTCCTGCAAGGCCCTGTGGTTGGCTGCGTTCTTCCGGTAAAAGTCATCCCGTTTTTTCACCATTTGCTGCTCAGCCTTCTGGCGGGTGTCGGCAGAGTCACTTACAGCCCCGGGTACATTCACAGTGGAGGCATTGGCCTGGATCTCTGCTTCACGGGACTGGGCATGAGAATGTCGAATGCTATCATAGGCACCTGAGGGAAAACAGGTAATGGTACTTGTCAGACACACTTTGCCCAGAAGATTTGACGGCCAGTTGCCTAAATGTTAGCAGAGCTATCCAGTATCCTTAGAGTCCCCAATCGCAAGACCACTTAGGTCAGGATCAGGTGACAGATTAGATGTTTCTTCATTTCATCAGGTTCAATTAGAAGAATATCTGAACTCCATTTTTTACATTGCTGGCCCAAAATTATGACCCAACTTACCTTGTCATTTGAGATCAATTAAAAGTCTAGAGACTTTTTAGAAATCTCTTAAAACATTTTTGTTTCAACAGACCTATGATGGTATCTAGTAAATGACGATAAGGGAGTCTTGCAGCAAGCCAAAATGTTATATATTGATGACCTAGTTTGTATTGTGTTTGTTCTGTTTAATTTTACTGGGTATGTTTTTCTGTACTCTGCCTAGAATTTTTAGATAGTGCAAGTTTATACATTTTAAAATTAAAGTACAAAGCCTTCTCTCCTACAAATTAATTTGATTCAATTTTTCTTTAGATGTACTTTTATTTCACACATTTCCAGTGGTAGGTCAAGGTGTGTTATACATTTATTTATCTATTTATGTTTTCATTCATTCATTTCTATTCCACCTTTACCTAAGGCAGAATACTGAAAAAAATTATTCATAATACAAGAGTATAAACAGCACAAATCACATTAATTCCAAAACTTTACAGTACAACCATACTGGCTGTCTAGCCTCCCAGCCTTACCAACTGATCGTAGCCAAATACCATCAATAAATATGTTGTAAAAAAACAGTAACTGAATGATTAGGACAGCAGGGTTGAAATCCCACAGATGTTTATTGTGGCCCTGAGCAAGTCACTTTACCCTCAGGTGCAAACTTATGGGCCTATTTACTAAGCTGCAGTATAAACCAGTTAAAACCAGTTATTAATCAATTGTACTTCCTGTGTATCTCAGCCTCCTGTTTAGAATACGTTTAAGTATAATTGCCTAAGGCGCCATTATATAGAATCAGGCCCACAATGCTTACTATAGCTTAGTAAAAGGGCCCCTAACCAGGGCCGCCGAGAGGGGGGCAGGGGGGGACTTGGGGGACAAAATTCCCCGGGCCTCCGGGGGGGGGGGGGGGCCCGCCCGCCCTCCATTGCTCCCTGGCATTGAACTTAAGCGCCTCACCTTCGAAAGCGCAGCAAGCAGAGGCGGACCACTCCTTCCTTCTGTGTCCCGCCCTCGCCTGACCTAACTTCCGCGAGGGCGGGACACGGAAGGAAGGAGTGGTCTGCCGCTGCTTGTTGCTGCACTTTCAAAGGTGAGGCGCTTAAGGTCAGTGCAGAGGGCCCGGGGGTGGAGAGAGGGTCCTGTGGCGGGTGGAGTGGGGGCCCCGGCGACTTCGAGCGGGGGGGGGGGGGGGGGGGGGCCCGGGGGCAGCCTTGTCCCGGGCCTGGCCCAGTGTCTCGGCGGCCCTGCCCCTAAGATGTTTCAATTTTGCTAACTAAGCAAATTTTGCTAACAGTAACGATTGCACACCAGTGAAAAATAAAAGCAATTAATAAGAGCAGTAAATTTCTCTTCTCTCATAATCAGAATTATGCAAGTGAGCCATCAGGTTCTTTGAATAAGCCTCTCTTCCTCTCCCTTAGTCATCTGAGCTGGTAGATAAAGATCCACCGTACCTGTTGGTAAAAATGGTTAATATGCTTTAAAGTCTGCCACTAACCTAGAAAATTGGAGTTCTTTAGAACATCCAGCTGGTGCGAAATCTCCTTGGCAGACAGGTTCAGGGCCCGGGCATCCCTTTCCAGTGCATTCAGTTCATGAGTAGCATCAAAGTTTTCATCCTGAACTTCAGTCAGTTCTCCTTCCAGCTGGGTCAACCTCTCTGTTGTCTCACCAATTCTGTTCCTGTTGGTCCGAGAAATAAGAGAGGAAGGAGGGGGAGACCTTCAGGCTTTCCAGCAGCAGTATTACGGTCACACAAATTTGGAAACTTAACTAGTTGAAATCAATTAGGTGCCCTGTGTCCTGCCTGTGGTTCCTGAAGCAGATTCAGTGGGAGAGTTTCCCTACTGCTCTCTAGGGGCAGGGGTGTGCTGGTAAATTTTTAACAACAGGCTCTTTCTCTGGACGTAGCCAGCTCTGCAGTTGGAAGGGCCAAGGGTGGCCGGGGGGGGGGAGGGGGAGCAACACTTGCCTCTCTCTCCTCCCTCTCTTCGTGTGGGCACACTAGGCATACCTTTGCTGGCAGCCAATAAATGGACTGCCACCACTCCCAATGTCTTGCTCTGAGCAGCATGCCTAAACTTCTCACACATGCTGGAGAAGTCCCAGCTTGCTGCTCAGAGCTGGAAACAAGGAGCTGGGAGCAGCAGCAGTCTATTTACTTGGCTGGCAGGGCTCAGCATCCCCACCAGCAAAGTAAAAGAGAATTCAGCAGGGGGCCCAAGCCCACATTTTCGGAGCCAGTTGTTAAAGTAGCCATGGAGGGCCCTACTTTAACAACCGGCTCCCAAAATTCTTAAAAACTTAACAACCGGCTCTTGCGAGCCTGTGAGAGCCTGCTCCAGCACACCACTGTCTAGGGGTTTCCAGATTGTGTAGCAAGTGACCGAAACTACTCAACCAACTTGAGACTAGATTTCATGGTCTCTAGACTCAGTTCAGAGCTGTAGAATTACTCTGCGTTTTAATTGCGGGGAACACATGGACAAGAGGCAGCAATACACAATAGCACAGAATGAGTTTAGAAGCTCTAGAGGAGAACTGGCAATGTGAAGCAGCCTCTAATGTTCTAGAGTTCCATTTTCAGCTAACCGTAAGCACATCTTATGCATGTTAACACGTGCACTTTATGGCTTCTTTTCACAGAGAAATTACTGGTACATTGGCTAGCGTAAAATGCGCATGTGCACTGAGTGTGCGTCCTTTGTATCCTCAAGTGGCCAGGCAGGGTGAAAAGAGCATGTGCTCCAGCTGCTTAAATCATTGACCTAAACATGCTTCTCAGAATATGATGTTAGGTAACAAACCTAGCTAAAAGCGACCATGCAATAGAAGCTCATACATACTTTTGCTGAAATAAAGGGCAGGGAAATAGGACTTGATATACTGCCTTTCTGAGGTTTTTGCAACTACATTCAAGGCAGTTTACATATGTTTAGGTACTTATTTTGTACCAGGGGCAAGGTGACTTGCCCAGAGTCACAAGGAGCTGCAGTGGGAATTGAACTCAGTTCCCCAGGATCAAAGTCCACTGCACTAACCACTAGGCTACTCCTCAACCTAAAGGAGGGTGGTTTCCAGCCAGGTGAGTTGAAGTGGGTAATTAGCTTTGAAAACTACCTCTCTGATGTTTTTTTCCACCTTCACCCTCCAGCAGTTTTTCTCATTTTGTATCTCTTGATGAAGGCAATCCTTGGACTGGAAACTTCAAAATAACTATTTACCTCCAGGTAAGAAAAGCCTTAAGTTTTTTTCTCCCCCAATTAACCCATACTTGTTCCTCCCCCAACTAACCCATTCCTGTTGTAAGACCTGGAGCTTAGGCCCTATGGCTGGCATGCTGGTTATTATCCCCCTGGAATCACTCACTCCTGCCTCCTCTATTTCAGTCTGCAGCAATTGGAGGGTCTTATGGCTGTGACCCCTTTGGTCAAGAAGGCCTATGACTTCTTTGGTTGAGGGCAACGGAAGAATTGATACACATAGGGGGTCATTCTCAAAAGGCCATCTAAAGTAACATAGGGCCCCGTTTACCAAGCTGCGGCAAAAGGGGGCCTGCGCTGGCATTGGTGTGTGTTTTTTACGTGCGCCGAGGCCCCCTTTTACTGCAGAGCCGGTGGTGGGAGGCGGGGCTAGTGCTGGGCAGACTTCTACGGTCTACTACTATTACTATTTAGCATTTCTATTGTGCTACAAGGCGTACGGAGCGCTGCACAAACATAGAAGAAAGACTGTCCCTGCTCAAAGAGCTGTGTCCTAAAAATGGCAGATACAAATCAAGGTCAGGTATACACAAAAAGTAGCACATATGAGTTTATCTTGTTGGGCAGACTGGATGGACCGTGCAGGTCTTTTTCTGCCATCATCTACTATGTTATTATGTTACTATGTTTTCCTGCAGGAAATGGCTGTGTGGCAAGTAAAGCACTTCCTGCATGGCCAATTCGGGGGGAGGGGGAGCCCTTGCTGCCACCCACTGAAATGGCAGTAAGGGCTCCTGCGCTAACCCGGCGGTAACCGGGCAGCATGCAGCACTTCCCGATTACACTCCGGTGCTACAAAAATAAATAAATATTTGAAGCACCAGATATGACGGTGCGCTAGGGGTGGGAAGTACCGCCGGGCTGCTGCTTAGTAAAAGGGGCCCATAGTAACATAGTAGATGATGGCAGATAAAGACCTGTACAGTCCATCCAGTCTGCCCAACAAGACAAACTCATCACACACGGCATGTGACACTTCATATGTATACCTGGTCTTGATTTGTCCTTTCCATTTTCAGGGCATAGACCATAGAAGTCTGCCCAGCACTGTCTTTGTTCTAAAATTTCTGAAGTTAATATTGAAGCCCCAGAAAAGTTCCATTCCAGCCCATCCAAATCTATTCAGCCATGATCAGGGCACAGACTGTAGAAATCTGTCCAGCACTGGCCTTGTTTTCCAATTTCTGAAGTTGAAGCTGAATCTGTGCAGCTACAATCAGAGCACAAACCGTGCCCAGTACTGGCTTTGCTTCCCAATTACCGGTGTTGCTTCCTAATCTCCACTAAGCTTCTTTGGATCCATTCCTTCTAAACAGGATTCTTTTGTGTTTATCCCACTGCATTTTTGAATTCCATTATCGTTTTCATCTCTACTACCTCCTGCGGGAGGGCATTCCAGGTATCTACCACCATCTATGTGAAAAACTATTTCCTAACATTATTCCTGAGTCTGCCCCCTTTCAACCTCAATTCATGTCCTCTAGTTCTACCACCCACCTGTCTCTGGAAAAGGTTTGTTTGCGAATTAGCACTTTGACTTCCAAAGCTTCATAGTAACCAATGGAACTTTGTAAGTCTAAGTGCTCTGAAAATGAGCTCCAAAGTAAAGAATACTGCCAGTTATATGCATAACTTTATTGCTAAATTAGCTGCTAATTGGCGTTGCTATAATTGGACTTAATTGGCACTAATTTGCAGTTATGTGCATAACTGTACGAGTCAGTATTCTATGACTTTAGGGGGTCTTTTACTAAGCTGCGGTAGCATTGTGGATGGGCTGGAGTGGAGCTTTCAGGGGCTTCGATGACAGCTTCAGAAGTTTTAGAACAAGGACTGTGCTGGGCAGACTCCTATAGTCCATGCCCTGAAAATGGCAAGGACAAATCAAGACCAGGTATACTACTACTACTTATAATTTCTATAGCGCTACTAGACGTACACAGCGCTGTACACTTGAATATGAAGAGACAGTTCCTGCTCAACAGAGCTTACAATCTAATTAGGACAGACAAACAGGACAAACAAGAGATAAGGGAATATTAAAGTGAGGATGATAAAATAAGGGTTCTGAACAAGTGAATAAGAGTTAGGAGTTAAAAGCAGCATCAAAAAGGTGGGCTTTTAGCTTAGATTTGAAGACAGCCAGAGATGGAGCTTGACGTACTGGCTCAGGAAGTCTATTCCAGGCATATGGTGCAGAAAGATAAAAGGAACGGAGTCTGGAGTTAGCAGTGGAGGAGAAGGGTGCAGATAAGAGAGATTTACCCAGTGAACGGAGTTCCCGGGGAGGAATGTAGGGAGAGATGAGAGTGGAGAGGTACTGAGGAGCTGCACTTATAGGTCAATAAGAGGAGTTTGAAATGTATGCGGAAACGGGCAGGTATATATATGGAGTATCACATCATACCTTATATAATGAGCTTATCTTCTGAAGCAGACTGGATGAGCCATACAGGTCTTTATCTGCCATCATCTACTATGTTGCTATGTTACTATGTTACAAAATACGATATGTTAACACACACAACTTAAAAATCAAGTGCGTGTGCAATGTAGTGTCCTAAGCACCAAAATGAGCATGTGATATAGAATTAGGGGGATAATCTCTATGGTCAACAGCAAAAGCAGGGTCATAAGTACATAAGAACATAAGCGTTGCCATACTGGGACAGACTGAAGGTCCATCAAGCCCAGCGTCCTGTTTCCAACAGTGGCCAATCCAGGTTACAAGTACCTGGCGAGATCTCAAAACAATACATTTTATATTACTTATCCTAGACATAAGCAGTGAATTTTCCCCAAGTTCATTTTAATAATGGCTTATGGACTTTTCTTTTAGAAAGCTAGCCAAACCTTTTCTAAGCCCTGCTAAGCTAACTGCTTTACTACATTCTCTAGCAACTAATTCCAAAGTTTAATTACACACTGAGTGAAGAAATACTTTCTCTGATTCGTTTTAAATTTACTACTTTGTAGCGTCATTGCGTGCACCCTAGTCCTAGTATTTTTTGGAAAGAGTAAACAAGCGATTCACATCTACCTGTTCCACTCCACTCATTATTTTATAGACCTCTATCATATCTCCCCTCAGCCATCTTTTCTCCAATCTGAAGAGCCCTAGCCACTTTAGCCATTCCTCATAGGGAACTTATCCCATCCCCTTTATCATTTTCGTTACCCTTCTCTTTCCACTATAACTTTTTTGAGATGCGGTGACTAGAATTGAACACAATATTTGAAGTGTGGTTGCACCATGGAGCAATACAAAGGCATTATAACATCCTCATGTTTGTTTTCCATTCCTTTCCTAATAATGCCTAACATTCTATTTGCTTTCTTAGCCACCGCCGCACAGTGAGCAGAGGGTGTCAACATATCATCAACGATGATGCCTAGACCCTTTCCTGGTCGATGACTCCTAATGTGGAACCTTGCATTACGTATACATATGAGCTGTTTGGTCAAGGACAACAGAAGGACCAATGTTGACAAGTTCAACCCTAGACCTATAGGTTAAGGATTGAAAAGGGGGGGGGGGGGGAAAGAATGATGAAAATAATACATTATAAAAAATAAGACAGAAACCATCTCTTGTTTCCTCACCGAAGGTCATCCATGGTTATCATCAGTTGGGTCACAGCATGCACAGTGGCATTGCGTGCATTGACAATCCCCTGCACCGTTTTCAATTTCTCCTCCAGATCACGGAAGTCTTTCTCATAAGTCCCTATAAGGCCTGTGTGCTGAATGTCCTTCGCACGCTGCACTAACTTCCTAATGTGAGCAGCCATGTCCTGCACAATCCGATCCCAGTCCCCGAAGCACTGGTGGCAAGGCTGACAGTTGGGGAACTCTCCCGAGAACCCACGTGCACACTGGTCACAGCGGACACCGGACACACCCTGGCGACAGCTGCAGTGGCCACTAGCTCTGTTACATTGAGATGCTTCAGTTCCACGGCGGTCACAGTCGCAAGCTAATAAGCAAAGAATAAAAAAAATAAGAAGAATGACACCGGAGATAAAATTATGCAATGCTGATAATCGGCATGAGGGCAAAGAACAGTGATAAGAAGAAGTGTACTTCCTATAGTGTTGGTAATACTTTCACAACACTTACTATTAGGGTCGACCATGGGGAGGACGAGCAGGGTGGTTGCTTGGGGTGCCGAACAAGAAGGAGGGCCATTAGTAGCTCTGCTGGGGCCCTGCTGACCCTGTCTATTCCATGTAAACCAGGAGTGCCACATGACCCCCAACTGACCCCATCCACTCCCTCTCTCTGGGCATGTGACCAAAGGGGGGCTGTCCCCTCTGGGGAAGTGTAACCAGAAGGAGGGGACTAAGGCCCCTCTCTCTTGCCCAGAAAGGTCCTGGCTACTATCACTAAGGGGCCCTTTTACTAAGCTTCGTAAGTGTCTACGCACACCAACGCGCGCCAAAATGGAGTTACCACCCAGCTACCATGTGACTCTTGTGCTAATTTCATTAAAAATAATTTTTATTTTTGAACGCACGTATTGGGCATGTACCAATGCACGTAGGTCATTACCGCCCGGTTACCGCGTGAGACTTTACCACTAGGTCAATGGCTGGCAGTAAGGTCTCAGACCCAAAATGAACGCACGGCAATTTTCATTTTGCCGCACGGCCATTTTTGGCAAAAATTTTAAAAAAGGCATTTTTTTGCAGGCGCGCTGAAAAATGATTCTGCGTGCTCCCAAAATACACGTCATTTTTCAGCGCGCCTTTGTAAAAGGACCCCTAATATTGGTAAACTGGAGTGTAGTCACACTTAATAGACTTACGTCTACACTGGGAATTTGGATTCCCCCAGTAATTCTCTTGACAGTCAGTACAGGTGAGACCGCCAAATCCTGGTCGACACTGGCATTTCCCAGTAAACTGGAAGACATTTCAAAGCAGATGAAATCCTTAAAGATCTAAGCCATTGATGAGTTAATTATTACATCCCTGTTCTAGATGTGAAAGAGTTGATTATAGGCAAGACTCATTCATTAATTCAGCAGCTGTGCATAATTCATACCTGATTGCAGCTGGAGCTGAAGGAGTTTTGGAGATCACAGTTGCAGGGCACACAGCCTGTCCCACTGGCTAGATTCCAGAAATTGGGCATGCAACGGTCACAGCTTTGGCCCACCACATTTGGCATGCAGTTACACTGTCCGGTCCTTCTTTCGCATATGCAGTGATCGCTGGAAGTGCACCAATCTTGGCCTGTTCCCAGAAAGTTGCATGTGCACCCTGTATATCAAAATAAGCATGGCAACCGAATAAAGATAAGACAGCTGGTCACAGCATCCCATCCTGGAGCTGGCCTTCCCAACTAACAGCAAAAACTGGAGTGTCATTGTCAAAGAATGCTCCCTGTCAAGCCTATATTAGTCACACCAAGCTCACGGAGGCATAATCTCTAAATATACAATGTTCCAGATTCTACACTTAGGGCCCCATTTTGCTAAGCCCCGTGGGCACCTATGCACACCCAACATTCGCCAAATTAGAGTTACTGCCCGATTATCATGTGGCCCTTGCTGTAATTTCAATTTTGGCACACGTCTGCTATACGCGTCTGAAAAATATTTTTCATTTTCTGGGGTACCTGGCGGTAGCAACAACAAGGAGGAGGGGCGGCGGTAGGAGGGGGGTCAGCGGCGGGGGCGAAAGTGGCGGGGGGTCGGCAGCGGGCTAGACTGTGCCCCCCCCCCACCTCGGGCTCTGGATCCCCCTCCTGCCAAGGTCTGGCTATGTCCCTGGTGGTAGATAATGCTGTTTGGTATTATTTATCTGCAAAATTGTATTTTAATTGTTGATTTTATGTAATTTGTAAATTGTGAACTGAGGTAGAAAACGGAATATAAAATCAATAAATCCAATCCAATTTACTGTGTCCAAGGAGAAGTAATCTGAGTTGAGTTTAGCACCCTCTATCATTTTGGTTCTAGCCAATATATACCAATCACACAAACAGTCTTACGGACTTGATTACTCCACTTGAACCAAAATGATAGAGGGTGCTAAACTCAACTCAGATTACTTCTCCTTGGACACAGTAAATTGGATTGGATTTATTGATTTTATATTCTGTTTCCTACCTCAGTGCCAAAGCGGTTCACAGTTTACAAATTACATAAAATCAACAATTAAAATACAATTTTGCAGATAAATAATACCAAACAGCATTATCTACCACCAGGGGACGTAGCCAGACCTTGGCAGGAGGGGGATCCAGAGCCCAAGGTGGGGGGGGGGGGAGCACAGTCTAGCCCGTTGCTGACCCCCCACCACTTTCGCCCCCGCCGCTGACCCTCCCCCACCACTGGGCTGGGCTGTCCTTATCTCTTTGGGAAAACAGTCCTTGCTGTTGCCTTAGATCTTAGTGCAATGTTTGACTGTGTTGATCATAAACTTTTACTTCAATGGTTATACAGTACAACATTGGTAATTGAAGGTCAGGTTCTTCAGTGGCTTAAATCATTTATAACTGATAGATCTTTTAAGGTCGATCGCATAGGACAACAGTTCAACATTCGAAAAGATATTTCTGGTTTCCCACAAGGTTCGATTTTATCACCAACCTTAACATTTTTATAAGTCCTTTAGCTGAGTTGATTCAGGAATGTGGTACAGGGGTGTAGCTACGGGTGGGCCTGGGTGGGCCCAGGCCCACCCAATTTCAGCTCTGGCCCACCCTCCCAAGTGCACAGACACTGCCCGCTCACTTTTCCTCCAAGCCCGCACCAGCACCAGCTCCCATTGCCGGCCACTGCTGCTTTTCCTATTGAGCAGCAGGGCCTGCGCTACAAAAAGAAGAAGCGCTCAGCTGACTGAGCTGAGCGCTAACGACAAAAAAAGTTTTAAAAAAAAAAAGCGCGGCACCTCCGCAGGCAGCCTTGAGGCATTGGCTGCTGGCTCCTCCCGTCTCTTACATCACTGCCCCTGGAGCGACACAGGGGCAGTGATGTAAGAGACGGGAGGAGCCTGCAGAGCCAGCAGCCAATGCCTCAAGGCTGCCTGCAGAGATGCCGCGCTTTTTTTTTCAACTTTTTTTGTCATTAGCGCTCAGCTCAGTCAGCTGAGCGCTTCTTCTTTTTGTAGCGCCGGCCCTGCTGCTCAATAGGAAAAGCAGCAGTGGCCGGTAATGGGAGCTAGGGTTGGCGCTGGCGGGCCTGAATCAGGAGAGGGAAAAGCAGATGGAAGGATGGGGAGAGAAAGAGGGAAAAAGCAGATGGAAGGATGGGGAGAGAATGAGGGAAAAAGCAGATGGAAGGATGGGGAGAGAATGAGGGAAAAAGCAGATATAAGGATGGGGAGAGAATGAGGGAAAACAGATGGAAGGATGGGGAGAGAAAGAGGGGAGATGGATGAAAGGATGCAGAGAGAAAGGGGAGAGACTAGAAGGATGTGGAGAGAGAAGGGACACTGAACAGAAAAGGGTAGAGAGATAGACACTGGTTAGAAGGAGGTAGAGAGAGACATTAGATGGAAGGATCAGGAGAGAGGGTAGATGGGTGGAAGGATGGGGAGAGAAAGAGGGAGACGCTGGATGGAAGGGTAAGGAGAAAGAGGGAAGACGCTGAATGGAAGGGTAGGGAGAAAGAGGTGACACTGGATGGAAGAATGCAGAAAGAAAGAGGGGAGACTACTGGAAGGATGGGGAGAGAGAGGGAAGACACTGGAAGGATGGGGAGAGAAAGAAGAGAGCTGCTGGATGGAAAAGGAGAGTAGTGAAAGACTGGAGAATAAGAGGAAGGCGCATGGGGAGAACAAGGGTGAGAAAAGATGAAAAGCCATAAGTAGATGAAGGAAATTAAAGAATGGATAGTAAGAATGAATTAAATCTGGACAGAGAGAGAGAGGCAGAAAAATATTGAAGAAAGCAAAGAAAAAGGAGAGAAAAATGAGAAATGGCCAGGAAACCGTGGCAGAAGAGTTAAGCGAAAACGAAGGAATGCAGAATCTAGAGACTGGGAGCAACACAATGAGAAAAAGTAAATGGCCATACAACAAAGGTAAAGAAAATAAATTTATTTTTAATTTAGGATAAAATAAAATGGTACCTTTGTTAATAAAGTTTCAGAGACCAATACTTCCTTCCTTAGGTCAGGCGTGGATACCGTAACAGCATTATACTGACCTTAGGCAGGAGGTTTTGGCCTCTGAAAGCTCATTGAAAAGGGTGTTAGGCTATTAAATAAATTGTCTGAAATCTGATGCACTGAAAAGCAGCCCTTTACTCTGTGTGACAATGCATCTGATTAGTGTGACTAAATTTTGCTGGGGGAGAGGGGTAGAGAGAAACTTTTGTGCTCACCCACTTTGGGTTCAGGCCCACCCAAAATTGGCAGTCTGGCTATGCCACTGATGTGGTAGAACTACCTGTTTCTACACAGATGATATTTTACTTGTTTTTCCAACTTCTCCTACTTTTATAGTTCTTAGCCTTCTTTGGATGTGTTTGAACAAAATAGCGGAATAGTTGAAAGAGCTTAGGCCACTGCCTGTTGGCTATCAGGACATCTAAAGCCCCCTACTTTACCTTTGGTTCTTTGGGAGTCCCCAGTACAACCTGTGAGTTCTTTCAAGTATTTGGGGATTATGTATGATTTGAGGTTATCTTTTAATGACCAAGTATCCTCAGTGATGCAGACGGGCTTTTTAGGCGACTTTGTACAGTCTGGTTTTTGTTCCGATTTCAAGACTTTACATATTCTTGTGGCTTCTTATTTTTTCATGATTAGATTACAGTAACATCATTTATGCTGGTGTTTCTTTATACCAGATTAAGCATTTACAATTGTTGCAAAATACAGCTGCTTGATTTCTTTGTAGAGCAAAAAGATTCGATCGTATCACTTCCATTCTTCAGAAGCTGCATTGGCTTCTATTTCAATTTCGTTTCCAATTTAACTCATTGTGCACTTTATGAAGATGCTCCTTCTTATTTGTCTGATTTGATTTTTTTCAGATGTTTCATGATACTCTCTGTTCCAACTTTGAACAACATTTAAATCTCCCTCTCCTCCCCCCCCCCCCCCGCCATCACAGGTGCATCTTGAATGTATGCACCAATCAGCTTTCTTTTTTATTGCTCATTATGGTGGAACGCTTTACCCATACCCCCTCGTAAGGAGTTATAATTGAAGAAATTTTTTTGTACATGCTTTTGAAACATAGTCATAGGAAGGTGGGATGTTTTTCAGGAGCCAGTTATTATGTG
Organism: Microcaecilia unicolor; assembly: GCF_901765095.1. Classification (NCBI taxonomy): domain Eukaryota; kingdom Metazoa; phylum Chordata; class Amphibia; order Gymnophiona; family Siphonopidae; genus Microcaecilia; species Microcaecilia unicolor. The sequence continues at coordinate 140,872,870 of NC_044036.1, forward strand.
TTTCTGTACGTTTTTAGTATGGTTGTTCTCTTGTATGATTGGAATCTTTCCTATCATATTGATGGAGTTCTGATTTCATTCTCTTTATTTATGTTTTTAATGTATTGTACACTGCCTTGACCTATATTTTTAGAAAAGGCGGTATAGCAAGTTTTAATTAAACATAAACATAAACTTACTTCGGCAGTTTCTCCGGGATGCGTCTCCATAGTAGCCAGTCTTGCAGTGCTCGCAGTGCGTTCCCTCGGTGTTGTAAAGGCACTTCAGACACTGACCAGTCCTTCGATCACAGGCGTCCAGGTCGGTGGTATCTATGTTGTTGTTGCATTGGCAGGGTAGACACTTGCCACCAGCTTGAAATGGGTTCCCATAATAGCCAGGAGCACATTCATCACAGCGAGAACCTTAAGAACAAGACACACTGTTTAGTTTCAGTCAAGCATCCGCTAATAGTGTGGCTTTCTTGATTTTTTTTCTATCCAAAAGCTGATATTCCTGCCTCACTCTCCGGTTACTCGTACAGTAGGAGACTGGGGATTATAAGCCCCACCACAGCCAGAAACCTACCTCAGAGACTCCTGAAGAATGGAGGTAGACACGAGCTCTTCCACAATTACTAAAGTTGCCATATTTGCGGACACAAAATATAAAATGTCGCCCCGCCCCAGTCCACCCCTTGCTTGCCCCATCCTGCCCCTGGTCCCACCCCAGCTGCACAGTCACTTTGATCCAAGGAAGCCAGATTCTATAATCAGTTAAAATACTGGTAAAAGTAATAGAAATGAATTTTCTTCCATAGTCTAAGAACAAATTTAGAAAAGATGTAAATTTCCAAAAAAGCAAACATCTATGAGCAGCATGTCCCTCTCCATCCTTTCTATCCGTGTGCTGAATTTCTATCTTTTTCCTTCCCTTCCCTCCATGTACAGCATGTTCCCTTCTCCTCTCTCTACCCTCCCATCCATGAGCAGCTGCCCCCTTCTCTCCCTCCCATCCTCGAGCAGCTTGCTTCCTTCTCTCCCTCCCCTCCTAGGCCTACCTTGCAGCCCTGGTGGTCTAGTGGCTTCTTCGTGGCAGGAAAGAACCCCACTCTTTCCTGCCCACTGCCTTGACCTCCCAGCTGCCGTACTTCTTGAAAATGGCTGCTGAGACTTCAAGCAGTGGCCTTGCAAGACTTCCGCGAAGTCTCGTGAGGCCTCCGCTTGAAGTCTCGACAGCCATTTTCAAGAAGCGGAGGTAGCAGGGAGGTCAGCGTCACTGAGAAGGAAAGAGTGGAGCTCTTTCCTGCCTCAAAGAGGCCTCTAGACCACCATAATAGGCGGGGTGGGGGTGGGAAGGGGGAGAAGGCAAGCCTGTCCTTCCGCCTGCCCACAAGCCAGCCTGCCTGCCAACCCAGAAACCCTGACAAATGGGCTGGCTTGAAAAAAACTGTTTGGACCCCCAACAGTCCGCTGAAAAGGAGGACATGTCTGGGGGAAATCTGGACGTATGGTAACCCTAACAATCACCTCTCCTGTGTCAAAGGAAGAGGTAGCTGCATTTTTGGTTGGCGTAGGGGGAGAAAAATATACCATCCTCCAAATTCCCTAGCTGCTGATACAATGTGGAGCACAAAGTTGGTTGGGTCACGGCCATGATCTCCTACCCTGATCCACTGCTTATGTCACAGAGCAGTCTTTTGCTGATGTGGGAACCCACATGCAAACTCTTTTGCCAAGGTTCCCATCTGACTTTGTGCAATTAATGAATTTCAATTGTAGTTGTGATGGCCATCCAGCCACTTCCCTAAGGACATACAGAGTCTGAGTCAAAATTAGCCTTTGCAGTTTTCCCTTCTCCAAAGGCAAACAAAAGAAGGAGCACATCTACAGGTCAGACACAAATTCTCTCTTCCATCCCACCAACAGAAGAACAGCATTTCTCACCTGGGTCTGTCACTCTGCTTCTCCTTTGCTACCTTCAATCTTAAATCTGAACTGGTCTCCCAGGACCTGCCAACACCGCATGATCAGAGTGAGGCCAGCAAACGACAAATGAAGGCAAGAAGTATGCTGCTGCCCTCAGTGGGGTGGGGGGAGAGGGAGGGAATGTTGAGGGATGGTTGACCTGCCCAGGGCTGTCACACAAATTCATCCGGTCAGTATCAGATGTTTCTTTATGTCATTCAATAAAGAGTAAACCACCTGTCTGTATTTTTTTGCAATATATTGCTAGTTTAATCTGGTACAGCTTTCTACAAGTAATTTTCAATCTCCCTGATATTCAAAGCTATTTAACCGGCCAGGAGCTAATCCTGGTCGGTTAAGTAGTGTTAAAGTACCTAACCACAGATATTCAGCAAGAGATAACCGATTATCTCCCACTGAATATCCCAGTTAGTGGCTAGCCAGTTAGGCGTGAATATTCAGTGCCAAACTGGCTGTGTTGAGCGGTCAGAATAGGCTGCTTAAATATCAGGCCTATCTTTGACCACTAAAAAGTTAACCGGTTAGTGCTGAATATCGACACAGCTGGTTAGCTTTGTAGCAGCCAAAATAAAGCCAGATACTCAATGCTGGTCACCGGATACAGCCTGGCATTGAATATCTGGGTTGAACGGCAATGGCGGACAGCAAACGCGCTGCCTGCCACCGACTGAATATCGGGCTCAATGAGTTTACCCAGATAACTAAGCAGCTCCCTGGATAAAATCATTGGTTGAAAACTGCCCTTCCTCTCCATTTCATAGTCAGGATACTTTTAAACCCACATCACATTTGGTGAAGGCAGCAGAAAATGCACAGGGATTTTATTTTGAAATCTCTCCACATGCATTATGATACTGATTTTACACTAGGTGCAAAATCTGTGGGTACAGAAACAACTTGTGGCCTGGAGTTTTTTTTTAAGGGAAACTCCATGGGGTACTTCCTTTTCAAAATTTGCTTACAAAACTACCTGCAGACCTGCAAGCAAGGTGTCATTTTTAAAATGACATTTCTAGAAAATTTTCTAGAAAAGTCTTGCGCTAATTCAGTTTGGCATGTTTATCTCAACAAAAAAGGAGAAAACAAATTCTCTTTGCTTATGCCAGGAAGCAGTAAGAATTTGTGATTTTGTTATTTACAATTGCATGCTGTTCAAGCCACTCTGAACCGTCTCAGCATCTGGAATCTAGCTAAGACCAGCCTATCTCGGAGAGCCAACTTCAGAACTTCCACATATTTATTTATTTATTTGCTGCATTTGTACCCCACATTTTCCCACCTATTTGCAGGCACAATGTGGCTTACATTATGTTGCAAAGGCATCACTATTAGCAGAATAAGAAATTCAGCATAATGTTACAGATTCATGTATAAGAATTCAAGTAAATAGGGTCAGTAGAATGATAATACATAACATATAATAGAGAGCAGGTTAAGATATAATGATCAATGATGATAATATGATTAAAATAGTCGAATTAGAGGGATCAGTCTTAGCTGGTTCTGGTATAGATTGGAATCAGGTCATTAAGGAGGATTCTTTTATTACCTACAGTCCTTCCTAAAAACATGTCATTTGACCTTTTTTAGCCCCTATTTCTTCTTTCCCTGTTCGTTCTGTCCGATTTCATCTAATTGTAATTGTATAACCACTGGTCAGGCGATAGCCTTATCAGTACATTGTAAGCCACTTTGAGTCTGCATACATGTGGAAAAAAGTGGGGTATAAATGTGCATAAATAAATAAAATCTGTCCCCTAAATCTAATGTAGAAAGATGCTTCTTAATAGGTTTAAGGACTGTTTGAAGATACTGTTGACAAGAAGCCAGAGAACAGTTTATTGAGGAAACATTGCTGTCAAACCTGCCCCATTACATTTTTCTTTACAGAAATATCTGCAGGGAGAGGAAGAATAGTGGAGTCGCTCTATTATTCCTCTTAGCCAATGTTTTTTATATAACCCCCCCCCCCCCCCCTTACGTGAAAGACTGGGGGAGCTTGTCAATAAGAGCTTCCCCACAGCTACCACTTCTAGACCTTTCTCCAAAGTAATTTCCACTAGAAGACACAGTTAGAAATGAAACTCCCATAACATCAGATCAACACCAAGAAAAAAATGCAACCAAGATGTAGACTTGGAAATTTCCAACCAGCAAGTGCACGGGGCCGTGTTAAAATAACACAGGAATGAAACAGGAACAGCGGTAGGAATGAAAGCAAAGGCAAATGCAAGAAGTAAGGATTGGTTTGAAGTTGAACTCTTCTAGGATGGATCTGTTCATCTGTTCTGCACTTTTCCACAAAAAAAAAGAAAAAAAGACCAACGTTTCCCAATTCCATGCATGCACAATAATTTTTTTCACTTCAAGCTGTGCGTAAGAGTCCTGCAGCTGCACCTAACTGCGGCATTAGTAGGAATATTAGAAGCAGTTCTTGACCCCCGACTCTCATCTTTGCAAGGTTATGATGAACTTGAACTTCAAAATTGTCTATTGTTTCCTTGTGGAGTTTCATGCATTGTATATACACGCTATAGGGTATTACATACCAAACAAAATCTACACATGCATGATGGTATAGCATATATACACTCCATGTGCACATAAAGACAACAGGTCTACAGAACAGAATATGCAAGTGTTGAACATACACAAAGTGCAGGATTTATCAAAGACACATTAACATTAGTGTTGTCCGCTCAAACCCCCTGGAACCTCCTCCCTTCAGATCCCAGGTCAGGGTGTTGATTAAATCATTACTGGTAGCAAACACTGTCAGTCTTTCACACTTTAGCGTGATGGTGTGTCTCTATTCTCTTCACTAGAAAAGCCACGGGGGTGTTTCTGTTGTGTGAGGAGAGTACTAGGAGGGCTGAAGCCATGCAGGGGGTGAGGGTAGAGGAGGGATAGAGAAGATTACTCACGCTGAACCCCATCCGATCTCTTTACCATCCCTGAGGCAGGAAAACAACCATAAACATACAAATATAATATGTTCACAATGCAATGGGGGCAGGGCACCTTGGGTGAGGAGAGCAGCTGTCGAAGACTAGCACTTAGTTGATAGTGTCAGATTGGAAGCCCTCCTTTGCATTTGGGTGGGTGTAGAGGGAGGGTGTTGTAATAATTTGCATATTGTGGTCATGCTAGTGTGAGAAGAGTTGGGAACAGTCTTGTGATTGGCCAGGACATATGGAACCATGTGCTAGTTTCATTGCTGATGCTACATCACAGTTCTTATGAATTACCATATCACTGGCTTTAACCTGACTAACTGAACCAATGCCCCATCTGACCACACCTGATGGGCACTGAATTGTAAAGATCTCTCCTCCAGTAGTGGTCAGCATTTCAAAGGAACTGACTGTCACTGGCTGAATTTGACCTGGATAGTGAATGTGGGGACTAACCTGGGCACCAGCATTGAATGCCACCAGAACTTATTGGTACCGGCAACATTCAGACCCATACCCCGGTCAGTGGCCAGATTAATTGTTTTGGCTGTCCAACTTATGTGGACTGAATACTTCCCCTAACTGGGTAAATTCTGGCACTGTCCTGATTCCGCCCCCAGACTGCCCCGGCACTAACCAGATAGTACCACAGCAGTCACCCCAAATTTTCAGAGGTACTATGTGGTTAGGTGCCACTGAACATCTGAGATGGCCTCCTCACTGTGATTTAACTGGGCAGGAGCCACCTAGTTTTTTGAATGGACTGGAGGACTAGTTCAATGGTTTGAGCAGCAGGTTGAGTAAGAACCAGGAAAGCCCCTGACCCATCCATGTCCCTCCCAGGTCCACACCTCCCTTGCAGCTGTGCACTATGGAAATTACATGCACATATTGTAGAATACTGACTAAGGGCAGTTATGTGCATAACTGCAAATTACTGTTGATTAGCACCAATTATAGCCAATAGTTATGCATGCAAAGTGCCATTATCAAAATTAGATTATTGTAATGCACCAATACTTTACTGAAGAGGTGGCAAACAATGCGGAATATAGCTATAAGAGTTATTTTTTTCTTTAAGATTGGATATATCTATTACTCATTATTATGAGTTACATTCAGACTTATTTTCGAAAGAGAAGGATGCCCATCTTTCGTCACAAATCGCAAGATGGACGTCCTTCTCACAGGGTCGTCCAAATCGGTATAATCGAAAGCCGATTTTGGGCGTCCCCAACTGGCTTTCCATCGCAGGACGGAAACCAAAGTTCCCATGGGCGTGTCGGAGGCATAGCGAAGGCGGGACCTTGGGCATGCCTAACACATGGGCGTCCTCGACCCATAATGGTAAAAAAAAGGGCATTCCCTGATGAATACTTGGACGACTTTACCTGGTCCTTTTTTTTCTTACGACCAAGTCACAAAAAGGTGCCCGAACTGACCAGATGACCACCGGAGGGAATTGTGGATGACCTCCACTTACTCCCCCAGTGGTCACTAACCCCCTCCCATCCTCAAAAAAAATTTAAAAAATATATTTTTTGCCAGCCTCTATGCCAGCCTCAAATATCATACTCAGCTCTATGATAGCAGTATGCAGGTCCCTGGAGCAGTTTTAGTGGGTGCAGTGCACTTCAGGCAGGCGGACCCAGGCCTATCCCCCTACCTGTTACACTTGTGGTGGTAAATGTGAGCCCTTCAAAACCCACCAGAAACCCACTGTATCCACATCTAGGTGCCCCCCTTCACCCATAAGGGCTATGGTAGTGGAGTACAGTTGTGGGTAGTGGGTTTTTTTTTTGGGGGGGGTTATGGGGGGCTCAGCACACAAGGTAATGGAGCTATGCACCTGGGAGCAATTTCTGAAGTCCACTGCAGTGCCCCCTAGGGTGTCCTGGCATGTCGGGGACCAGTGCACTAGGATGCTGGCTCCTCCACAACCAAGGGCTGGATTTGGTCATTTCTGAGATGGGCATCCTTTGTTTCCATTATCACCGAAAATCAGAACGACCAAGTCTAGGACAAACCATCTCTAGGGACGACTAAATGTCAGATTTGGGCATCCCCGACCGTATATTGAAACAAAAGATGGACGCCCATCTGTGTTCGATAATACGGGTTTCCTGCCCCTTCGCCGGGACGTCCTGCGAGGACGTCCTCAGGAAAACTTGGGTGCCCCTTTCGATTATGCCCCTCATTGGCTCCCAGTTATTGCAAGATGTCATTTTAAGTTGTGTACACTGGTTTTATCAGACTCTACAAGGAAATATTCCTGTATTGGGTGGGATTGTTCTCTCATGGAAAATATCTCTGTTGTTTCCACAGTTAAGTCAGTTAATATTTTAAACAACTTTCGGCTTCGATCCTGTATCAAGCCACAACGACATGGAATTCTCGTCCTTCTTCTGGTCTGCTCTCTATCTCAGTTGTGGGTCTCTTTCCGTAACAACTGAAGACGGTTTTATTTTTAAAAATAGTGAAACTATTATATTTGAGGTACAGCTTTTAGGTTTGTAATTCCCAGATGGTTGTTCTGGTGTTCCCAGATGGTTGTTCTCTTTTTAAACTATTCATCAGCTGGGCCGTCAGGCTATGAGACAGTCGGAATCACAAGGACTCTCTGTCTCAATCCGAAGGCCTAGCTGTGCTTTCTTTTTTCTTTTATTGCCTGTATTTGTGTACTGGTTTGCCCTCTCTTCTGTTACCTTATCCGCATGGAACTGATCAGGTTATGTGGACTAGAAGCTCTTGATGTAATGTAATGTAATTATGGAATTCTAGTATAATCGCAGTAGTGACCATGCTGACTGTAGAAGTGAGCATTTGTACGCTAGCTGAATGGCTGGTGTAAATGTTTGTGTCTCGCTGTAGGCAATAAGGTACAGAACTGCAAGTATCCGTTCCACTCCTTCTGAACTCGGGCAAGTCACTTAACCTTCCTTTCATTGCTTCAGGTACAAACTGCGGGGAAATTCAATAAATTGGTGCGTCAGTTCTATAAGAGCCACTAAAAGTTGCGGTTTGTGCATATTTAATTGAATAATAAGCTTATTAGCTGATAACCCGTGCTTTTAACAAGCACTTATTGCATGAATTAGATTTAATTGAAATGTACATGCTGAAATTTAGGCGTTGGATCCGTGCTTGAATTTTATGCGTGAGTCAAAAAAGGGGGTGTGGAAATGGGAGGTCATGGGTGAATGGGGAAGACACAGGGGAAGCATCTACTTATGGGGAAGCCTCTACTTATCCCTGGGTAAAGCAGCAGGGAATGTAGCTTGGTTTTGGGATTCTGACAAGTACTTGTGACCTGGATTGACCACTGTTGGAAATAGGATAGTGGTATTCAAAGGGGTACACGGGCCAGTTGGGTTTTCAGGACAACTCTAATGGACATACATGAGAGAGATTTGCATATAATGGAGGTGACAGGCATACAAATTAATTAGGGATATCCGGAAAACCTGACTGGCCTGTGGACCCCTAGGACAGGTCTGAGTACACCTGCTGTATGGCAATTTTTATGCACTTGTCTCAAGCCTCAATTGGAAAGGTGAGCAACTGAATGTAAAAGCCAATCCAAGTGAAACCTAAAGCTGCAGGTCTCAGAGCCTTCAGTCACAATGAACATCCAACTTCAGGAAGGAAAATGAACACGTTGACACTTTGGACTGGAATAGAAGCCAAACGTTTCGATAGGTTGTACACATATATATGAGACCATGGCAGAAGCAGAATGCAAACCATTAACATAATCAGATAAGCCTATTGTCACACAGCGACATGAACGCAAAGCCATATGTATGGCGCTATCATAGATATTCAGCTGGCCCCGTCAGCACAACGTTAGGAATGTCGGCTGTGGTGAGCGATTTGCTGACCGCTGCCAGCCTTATTCCCAGATGCTCAATGCTGATCCATGGCTGGGCTCTGGCATTGAAGGTCCAACTTAACGCGAGCTGGTTAAGTCTATAGTTCTGAACTTAACCGACTATGGGTTGCCTGCATAAAGATAGAGCTGGGTTTTATGCGGTTACCCTGGCCAGTTAAGTGCTGAAATTGCACTTCTATCGTCCCGGACCACCCCCAAAATAGCCAGTTTTCACTTAGGCCCGACCGCTAATTTTCAGCAGCGATAAACCGGTTAAGAGCCACTGAAAAAATTAGCGGATAGCCCTGAACAAGCGATTTCTCCAGTCAGTGGCCATTTCTGAGTATGGACCGGCTCGTTCACAAAACGCATATAGTCGACTGTTGTCTTTATAAAACAGGCTTCAACAGACCCCTGATATAAAATTACCTCCAGAGTGGGTGAAGATCTTCAATACATAATGTGCCTCCATTTCATGCGTTGTTTCTAGTAAAAAAAGGTGCCAGGACTCACAATGCTAGGCCACTCTTCAGGGTGTGGGTGATCACTGAGTGACCCACCCCACAATAGCCAGGTCCCCTGCAGCCAGTCACAGAATCTATGACAAGGCAGAATTGGTGTGCTACAGCCTGAGCTCTTTCACTAAAACCTTGGGGTCCGTGGGTCAATTTTAGCAGACAATGGAAAAGGTGCGGTACTCAGTACCCGCAAGTACCCCCCTCAAAAAAAGCCCCTGCTCCATTTCTCTGTATTCACAACTGCACTCCATATATAATCCAGTGCCCACCACTAAACTCGGTGAATGTGTTCGCATGAGCACAGAATTCACGAATGTCACGTAACAAGTCCCACAGGTCATGTCACTTTTGAAATCACATGGCACAATCAATTTATTTCCATCTCATAAGAAATCCATTATGAGAAACGTGTAATGCACAAGCATGAGGAAGCATTTCACATCTAATGTACCTGTGTATTTCATTTTTATTATTAAAGATTACTGCTGCTTGGTTAGCAGAAACACAGTATTTCCTGAAGGGCACTCACCTGTAGACCCAGGTTGCAAATACAGATCACTTGTCTGGATTGACTGTCTTTATGACAGGAGGCAGCAAATGGCGTCCACTTTTGGTCCTTCGGCTCAGGACATGGCCGCAATTGTTCACCAGATCCAAGGACAGGGTTCCATAATTACCCAGCAATGCATCTGTGGGTTAAGAAGATTGTTTCACATAAAAACAGAGAAAATGATGGCAGAAAAAGACCATATGACATATCATACCATATCAACTACTAAGCTCTACAATCCCCTTTCCTCCCTCAGAGAGATCCTCTGTACGTCTCCCATGATTTCTTGAATTCAGAATACAGTACTTAATCCACCACTTCTACTTGGAGTCTATTCCATGCATCCACCACCCTTCTGTAAAGAAATATTTCCCCGAGATTACTCCTCAGATCTGTTCAACCACAGAAAGGCGGTATATCAAGTCCCATTCCCTTCCCCTTCCCTCTTTCACTTTTGTCCAATGCCCCCCTTGTTCCAGAGCTTTCTTTCAATTGAATGAGGCTTGCCTCCTGTGCATTTGTACCTCATTTAAGTGTAGTAAGAACATAAGAGTAGCCTTACTGGGTCAGACCAATGGTCCATCTAGCCCAGTATCCTGCTTCCAACAGTGGCCAAGCCAGGTCACAAGTACCTGACAGAAACCCAAAAAGATAGCAACATTCCATTCTGTGAAACGTACTTGTCTTGAACAATAATTCTGTTTTTTATTTTTAAATTTGATTTTTAGCTTTTTATATTTATGATGTTATGCTTTTTGTCATTGTCTCCTCTATTACTGGAGTTGTTTTGAAAATGTCAACCGCTCTGAATCCTTTGGGAATGACAGCGGGATAGAAAACTCAGATGGTACAGTATAGTATAGTAACCATACTATATGTTATGTCATGTTGTTATCCATTTATCCTAATACTGACAATTATACCTTTCCTGATATCATTATTATTGTTGTTATCCACTACCCACTTCTTAATCAACATAATTTTTCGTATGAACCTTAATAGCAATAATTCTGAATTCTTCTCTGTTAATATGATTGCCATAATATTCCTATGCACTTATCTGTTACTAGGATAAAAGGCCTGTTTCTGAAACCAATGAAACGGGCGCTAGCAAGGTATTGCCTTTTGCAATTAATGTTTTGAAAGGGATTGTTAGGCTAAATGTGTTCTCACCCTCCCTCCTGTTGCAGGGCCGTGTCCCCCCCTGCCTCCTCCGTCCGAGTTCCAGGGTCGTCCCCTCCCTCCAAGTTCCAGGGTCCCCCTTCCGTCCAAGTTCCAGGGTCCCCCTCCCTCCCTCCCAAGTTCCAGGGTCTCCCTTCCATCCTTCCAAGTTCCAAAGATTCTGACCATTTCCCTCAACAGAATTTTCTTGGGTTGAGACCTCTGGAAGTTTCTTCACAGGTAAATATGGCTTGCTGACTGGTTAAATCCCCTTGTTTGGGTTATGCATTAATTTTCAGTGGCGCTTAACTGGGTTATTGCTGCTGAAATTAGTGGTTAACGCCTAAGTGAAAACGAGCTGTTTTGGGGGGCGTTCCAGGGACGGAGTCAGTACTTGAAAAACACGCTGAAAAAATACAGCCGCTTAAAAAGCAAAAGGTGCTCCTACTTAGCGTTGCTGGCAAACCTTTTTGTTGTTCAGTGCTCTGAAATACCTTTTTTCCACAAGCTGTGAAGCTTATCTTCAACACCCCCTGAGGAAGGCTTGTGCTGAAACCACGGGGCCCGTGTAAGGTCACTTGGGTTACCTCTGTACTACATTGTGGATTACTATTTTGGCTAACTAAACATTTAGAAGCTTCTAGTTTGCCTGTGTCTTTTGGAACTTTTCCTCCCTTCCACCCTTGTTCTGTACAGTCTGCTCACTAGCCAGACCGTGACCTCATACAACACTGAACAATTCCTCTTAGATCCATAATTCTAAGTTATACCCGATTTTTAAAAATCATCTTACTTTTCACATCTGTCACCAGCAGTGTGGGTCCTCGGCAGTTCAGGCAGGCCCCTGTTCTCTGCTCGCAGTCCTCGGCGTGGCCATTACACAGGCACTGACGACAGTTTGGGAATCCCCAGTGTCCATGTTGACAGTGGTCACAGCGGAGGCCAAAAGCTCCAGCACGGCACGGACACTGCCCACTTGACTGATCGCAGAAGCTGTGAAGGGATCCGTCCACACTGCACTCACATGCTGAAAAAGAACAGAGAAACGTTCCTGCATGTCTCCTCGACAGATGACTAATCACGTTCTAGACTCAACTACACTGCATTTTACTGGTTTTTAATTACTGTAAACCGAATATTCAGACCCAGAAAACGGGTACTGGTTCATAGAAGCAAGTCAAGTTTGTTACTAACAAAGAATCCAACAAAGATTGTGGTTGGAGTGCTTGAGAGAGGACCCTCATTCTGAATCACTGAGGATTAAGAGCATTGGTTATTTGTGGTTTAGAAGGGCATAGCCCGACCTTGCGGTCGGAGGGGGCCAGAGGCCGAGGTGGGGGGGGTCACATTTTAGTCTGCCCGCCCCACCACCGCCCCCACCACCACCTTGCCGCTCCCCTCACCGCCTCGCCGCTTCCCACAGCAGCAAATACCTTGGCTGGTGGGGTTCCCAACCCCCACCAGCTGAAGCCTTCTCCAGCGCCGGTCTCCAGTGGTGCCATGTTCCCTGCCCTGCTCTCTCTTCCTCCTCAATAAATTTCATGCTGAATTTCACTAAAAGGAGCACGCAGGATGTGAGGAGGAAGAGAGAGCAAGGCAGGGAAGCAACGGCGCCGGAGAACTGGTGCTGGACAAGGCTTCACTGGTGGGGGTTGGGGACCCCCGCCAGCAAACCAGGGTCCCAGGCCCCCGTGGCCCCACCTAGCTACGCCACTGGTTAGAACATACCCAACAACCTTTAGAAGTGATGCTCATTTCTGTCATGGTGTGCAGAAAATTAGGAGGAAGGTTTCCACAGGACTGGACCAAAATAGGACAGTAGCGATTGACAACCAAGGGGAAGACTGAAAAGAACAGTTGGGAGTCCAGCTAGAATTTGAAGATTTCTCGAGTATCAAACATCGCATGATGACCTGGACACGGCCGTGTTTCGGCATGTGATGCCTGCCGTCAGGAGTCTGGCATAAGCCAAAAGTTACACAGACAGAGAGATGGATCTTAGAACAATTACTGGGCTCTCCTTTTGCTGAAGTGAACTGCTGCATTTGTCGTGAAACAGTGATAGTGTCCTCCAAAAGTGCAGAAAGATTAACCCTTTTGAGACATCAGCCCTGAGAAAATTCCTGGCCCAATATTCAGCCCAAGGCAGTCAGCGTCTTGTAAGCTGCTGACACGTGTGGACTGAAATTCCATGAATAATCAATGCCAGGGGCATGTCAGCTTCCGACATTGAATATCTGGGTATCTGTGGTCACCCAGAATTTAACCTGGCACTGGCCGATATTCAGACTGGTGCCTGTTAACTCGGCACCTTTTACTGACTTAACTTATCCACTTAGCCATTAGTGGATGAACATTGCCGCTATCCAGCTAAGTCCTGGTTCCACTCAAGGTCCGCCTCTAACCCAGGCTGTTAGTGGGATGGCTGGTTAGCAGAGATTTTCAGCAGCAATAACCGATTACGGGCAGCTGTGCCCAGCTAGCTCAATGGGGTTTAACAGGCCAGGAGCCTCTCCTGCCCATTAACCCCTTTGAATATCAGGTCCTCTGTCTTTAAAAAGCCTTAGTGCCCTGCAGAGGCGTACCAAGGGCGGGGCGGTGGGGGCGGTCCGCCCCGGGTGCACGCCGCTGGAGGGGTGCAGAGAGCAGCCGTGCGCCTGTCGCCTCCGCTGGTTCCCTGCTCCCTCTGCCCCGGAACAGGTTACTTCCTGTTCTGGGGCAGAGGGAGCAGGGAGCCAGCGGAGCCGACAGCTGCACGGCTGCTCTCTGCAGTCAAGAATGCACCCGGAGGGGGGGGGGGGGGGGGTTGATGCGCTGGGGGGTGTCATTGCGCCAGAAGGGGGGGGGGGGTTGTGCTGCACCCGGGGGGGGGGGGTGCGCATCGGTGATCCGCCCCCGGGTGGCAGCTGACCTAGGATCGTCACTGGGGCCCTGTTTACTAAGCTGCGCCAAGGGCACGCTAGCGTTTTTAGCATGCGCTAAACGCTAAGTCACCCATAGGAACATATTTACACTAAAAATGCTAGTGCATCTTATTAAACAGGTCCCTAAGATAGTAGCATACCAAGGGCGGGGTGGCGGGGGCAGTAGCAGGCAGCAAGGGGGTGAGCAGTTGTGTGGCTGTCAGCCCCGCCGCTCCCCTGCCCCCTCTGACATTACTTCCTGTTCTGGGGCAGGGGACCGGCGGAGCCAACAGCCATGTGACTGCTCCGTGCACCCCTTGCTAGAAGGAAGGGTGGTGGGTGTAACGCTCTTTGGGGGGGAGGGGGGATGAAGCACTTTGGGGGCACAGTGGCAACTGGCCCTAGGTGGCAACCAAGCTAGGTATGCCACTGGCCTAAGAACTGGGTTTTAAAAACTTTTTAGGTTATCAATAGAAATCAAACAAAATAAAACATGGAAAAGAAAATAAGATGATACCTTTTTTATTGGACATAACTTAATACATTTCTTGATTAGCTTTCGAAGGTTGCCCTTCTTCGTCAGATCGGAAATAAGCAAATGTGGTAGCAGATAGTATATATAAGACAAACATCAAAGCATTACTTTCACAGTGACAGAGTGGGAGGGTGGGGGTATGCATGGGGACATCAAAGCATTTCATTGATATTCTAACAGGATGGGTGTTGGTAGGTGACAGGAGGGTAATAAACAGAGAAATAAACAGAGAAATACAACTTTATGGTTTATAATGGGTTAGAAAAGGTATCATCTTATTTTCTTTACCATGTTTTATTTTGTTTAATTTCTATTGATAACCTTTAAGAGTGGACTAACACGGCTACCACACCTCTCTACTTAAAAACTTTTTAAAAACTTTGTTTCTGTAATTTAACCATTCATAACAATGAGGGTAATATAAAAGAAAAACCAAATTCCTGGGTAGCCAAAAATGAATCATGGTGCCAAAGCCCAATAAAGGGCAATTCCAATTGAGCTTGAAGGAGCAGAAATAAATTACAGGACAAAAAAATTAAAAGAACAGAAAAGGAAAAGAAAAGTGCCACACAAGAGAGGATGAAATCACTGGAAGAAAGATCAGGAGGGCTTCCTGTGCCTCTCTTACCTTTGCAACCAGCAGGCCCAAAACCATAAGTCCCTGGGGCGCATCGTTCACACTGCCGTCCAATCACATTTGCTTTACACCGGCACTGCCCACCATTGATGTCACATACAGAGCTCAGGGATCCCTGAGGGTCACACTGGCATGCTGTGAGAAGTACAAATAGAAAATTTGCTTGAGCAATGGGGGAGGGGGGTCTATATATCAAGATACAAAAAACTACCACATGAAATGTCTCACCAGCCACATCCCAATCTCTTAATGTCAAGGGGCCAAACAAACCAATCCCTCCCCCAATCTCTCTAATTGCTGATGCTCTATTGGGCAAAATATTGGTAGGGTCATGGCCCCAGTGATCTGCCACATTCCACTGTCTGTGTATAATGTCACAGTTGCCCTTCTCTTGTACTCCATTTAGTATTCTGTCAATTAGCTTGGTTCAAATCTCCCAGACCCTGATCCCCATCCATGTCCCTTAAGCAACTGCATATATACATCTCCAAACAGGACTTTTCTTTTAAAGAACAGCTCCTTAATGGGACAGAACTAGGGTGACCATAAGGTTCTAAGACTGAAAGAATAGGCTGAGCCAATCTTGGTTTTACTCATCGCATTCCTGAAGATGTAGTCCTATTTTCCTTGTTTGCCATGGTGTAAAACCAGAACTGGGTTGATCTGTCCATTTTGGTCTAGACTCAAGCTTGTTGATCATCCTACACAGAATTTTTTTCCAATGAGACCAAAATAAGGTTTTCACCTTCCCTACCTACTACTCCCACCAACCCCTCCCTACTCCAGCTCTCAGTACTTACCCAGTGCTCCTTCATGGAGGATAGCTGACATGCTGGTGATGAGAGTGGTACACGTCTCAGAGGTAGGCACCTTCACCACACTTTTGCTGCTGTCATGACAACGATGACGTTCAAACATCTCTTTGCGGCTAATGGAAGCAGGATCTCCAGCAATGAACATCTCCATGGAGGAGTAGCGGGGAATCAACACTAGCTGAGGCAGAAAAATAAAGCCATGATGAGTAAGACCTGGAGGAACACATTTTTACACGATTGTTCCTCAAATATTAGTTTCCGGAAAACAAAGAACTAAGCATTCCTCCCTCAGAGCTCTTTGCAGTGATGATACATACACTGACTATATCTTAACACTGTATCCCAAATGGCCTGAAAGTTGTAGTGGGGTTTCTGACCATAAAACATTCTGTATGGTCAAATGTTTTTATCTTCGCCATGTGCTCAGCAGTCCTCACTTAACTATCCCTCAAAAAAATTTAAATGCACTTCAGAAAATACATTGGAAATACATTACAAACTTATGTAACAGGAATTGAAATGAGGACTGTCCAGTTCATCTTCTGTTTTCTCTTGAAGATGCTCCTCTAGTAGGGTTTGTGCAACTGAGCTGTTATCTTGCTTCAGAAATCATCAATTACAGGTTTTTAATGAAGGGCTTACCGAATCTATCAGGACATTGGCGTTAGGAACTTTTTGTCGATGGGTATAGCGGGTAAACTCCAGGCGAATGGTGTAAATGACACCATGCTCTAAGCAGACTGGTTGAGGCAGAGCAATATGCCTGTGAAGATATGGAAAAGGAAAATAACTATATCAAGATATTATATTCTCAGTATATTGCTCTCACTTCTTTTAAGTAGGAAGAGATGCGAGTGCCCAGATATTCACGTAATAGCCTGCCATGGAATCCATTCTCCAAACACTAGTAATGCATACAAGGTAAAACCACATCCTGGGACAATTTGTAGGAGGATACAAGAAATTGATGAAGCAGTGGAGAAAAATAATAATACCAGCAGCATCTATGTAAAATATGGACTACTGACCTGGAGCCGGGGGTCAAGGACACACTTAGTTTGTCATCTGCTGGGATTGTGTTTCCGCATGGGCTGCTAGTTGGGATGGGTCCTGGTCGAATTACAGATACTCTCACCTCTTCCCATTTCTCATGGAGCTAATAAGGAAGGGGGAACAACATTTATCGAAAGCTTCCTCTGGTACATTTATGAGTAAAGTCTTCATGGCAACCTTTTGTTAGACATAATGCTGGCATTGTGTTGGGCCTATGTAACATGTAAGTTTTAGAGGTGGGCAGCCCCAAAATTTTAATTTTGTTTAGTTTCCCATGTCACTTATAGGAATTTTAATTTTGTTCATGTTTAAAAAATGATTTCCTTTTGGGAGAGTGCACTCTATCAGAAAGAGCGAGCAACCTTCCAAAAGAGTGGGCAGTGATGGGAAAGAATGTGCAATACACAGTACTGGGACATAGTTCACACACTTTGGGCCAGATTCTATATAATTCTATATAACAAGCCAATCAGTGATGATAACTGGCCAATAGCAACCAATTATCACTAATTGGAATTTACTTGTGCTTCTTTTTAGGCGTATTCTACAAAGAGGCACACGCATATTCAAACACAAGTAGCTGAAATGGGGGCACGGCCATGGAAGGAGTGTGGGTGTGTTGGGGGCATTACTAAAATTTAAGTAGGGGCGTTATAGAATTCAGGAGAAAGTGGCGGTATGGCCCATACCACCACCTGTTGACCTAGCGGTAAGGGATCACGTGGTAACCATGCAGCGCAAGCCAACATGGGTATGCTGCCGGTTACTGCCAGGAACGCCTCCCATGGTAGAAAATAAACAATTATTTTCTACCGTAGGATTCAGCGCACGCCAAACTCGGAATTACGGCTGGGTGCATGCGCTACCCCGGCAGTAGTGCCGATTGGGTACGTGCTAACTGCACGTTAGCCCTCCTGTGCCTTTATAAAAGGACCTCTAAGTTGGTATTTGGGTCAATAGAAAGCAAAGTGATTTGCCTAAGGTCACAAGGAGCATCAGTAGGAGAAATGAACCTTGGCTTTCCTAGTTGTATGTTCACCGCTCTGACCACTAGATCACTCAGCTAAACCAATGTGACCTCAGACATTTGGAAATGTACTAATCAACGATAAGCAAGTCCACAGGAATATATATTCGGAATAGGAATCTCATAGTTATAGGTGTGCCTTATCTTTCTAGCAAGAAGGTCAGCTGTGATCACGTTTGATTCCATCGTCTCTGGTTTTTACCTGAGGTTCATAGCGAATGAGAACATCATACTCCATGGAGAAGGGGACATCACTGATCCTGAACTCCAAAACACCACCCTCATGGACCCTGACGAACCCAGGTCCAGTCCAAGTGGCAAGATGACCCACGGGGTACTCCCTCTCCACCACAGAACAGCCCTGTGATCAAAAGATTAAAAACAGATCATTGGTTGGTGATCCATGGCGGAGACAGTCACAGAGGACTAGGCCAGCAGCCAGTAATATCTGAAGTGGGGTTTTTTTGGTGGTGAGGGGAATCGTGGACTTGTTGTAGCCTTTCTATGGTACAACCTGTACACATTTAAATGCCATGGTCAGCATTTGAAGTCAAGGCTAACTGTGGTGTTTAAATATCAGGAGGATTGGGGGGAGGGGTTGGGGAGGGTGTTTTTTTGTATTGGCAATAATATGAAATACATTTTCTTGTTGTTTCCATGTCCGTTTTCAAATGACAGCATCTCTCTATTTGTAGTTCCTTCACTTTTATATCGCAATTTTATGTACACTCTGGACAGCAGCAGTACCTCCCTCCTCCTGGACACTTCCTTTCTAACAGCTCAGGAGGTGCAGAGTTGACCTTTTCAGGAAGATTTAGCTCATACCTTTTCGGTAGTATCTCAAAGCAAGTTACATTCAGATACAGTAGGTATTTCTCTGTCCTCGGACAGCTTACGATCTAGGTTTGTACCTGGGGCAATTGAAGGTTACGTGACTTCCCCATAGTCACAAGGAGAAGAGGTGGGATTTGAATGCTGGCTTCGCTGGTTCTCAGCCTGTTGCTCTAACCATTACTACGCTAAGCCTCCACCCCTCAGGCTATCTTTAGGGAAGGCGGGAAGGCGGTAGAACTAGAGGACATGAAATGAGGTTGAAGGGGAGCAGACTCAAGAAAAATGTCAGGAAGTATTTTTTCACACAGAGAGTGGTGGATACTTGGAATGCCCTCCTGCGGGAAGTGGTGGAGATGAAAACGGTAACGGAATTCAAAAATGCATGGGATAAACATAAAGGAATCCTGTTCAGAAGAATTGGATCCTCAGAAGCTTAGCAGAGATTGGGTGGCAGCACCGGTGGTTGGGAGGTGGGGCTAGTGGTTGGGAGGCGGGGCTAGTGCTGGGCAGACTTCTACTGTCTGTGCCCTGAAAATGGCAGATACAAATCAAGGTCAGGTATACATATAAAGTAGCACATATGAGTTTATCTTGTTGGGCAGACTGGATGGAGCGTACAGGTCTTTTTCTGCCGTCACCTACTATTTATTTATGGCATTTATATCCCACATTATTCCCACCCACGGGCAGGCTCAATGCGGCGTACAATAGTCTATTAAGCAGCAATAATACAAAATACAGTAATTAGGGTCGTAGGAGGGAAAGAGGAACAACAGGAGGGAGAGGGAGAGAGGAGAAGGTGACAACTAGTCGCTATGGCAGTCATGGTTCAGAAGGATGCGACACCAGGAGGGCTCATGGCATATGCTCTACCGAAAAAGAAGGTCTTGAGCCGCTTCTTAAAGGTCGGGTGATCTGGGGTGAATTTGACCACTTGGGGCAGCCCGTTCCAGAATTGAGTGCTAAGATAAGAAAAAGAGGAAGCATAGACAGTCTTATGTTTTAGCCCACCAAAAGCTGGATAGTGGAGATTGAGATACGAGCGAGCTGACTTGCGGGAGTTCCTGGGCGGCAAGTTGAGAGTGTCCATGTAAGCAGGAGCGTCACCATAGATGATTTTGTGCACCAATGCGCAGATCTTGAAAACGATACGGTCCTTCACAGGAAGCCAGTGCAACCTCTCATGCAGTGGGCTCGAACTTTCAAATCTCAATTTACCGAAGATGAGTCGAGCTGCTGTGTTCTGAGCAGTTTGCAATTTTTTTAGTAGCGTGGATGTGCATCCCCCGTAGATACTGTTGCAGTAATCGAGACGACTTATAACTAGGGACTGGACTAGGTTGCGGAATACCTCTCTAGGGAAATAAGGCTGGATACGCTTAAGCTTCCAAAGAGTGAAGAACATTTGCTTGACTACAGAGCTCACATGCTGCTCCAATGAACATGTTTCCTATGAGTGAATTTGAGATGGTTTTCCTTTATACACTCTCCCTTCTCTTCTGAGGTTCACGTCTTAGTTCGTACATTTCCCCTTTACCTGTCGAAGCAGTGCAGACTCCGCCTCGTAGGTGTAGTGGTCCAGGTTAATGCGATAGTAGCCCGACTTCACTTGACTGCACTGTCTGCCAACCATGTGACTACGGCATCGGCACTGACCAGTCTCTATGGCACACCTGATAAGATGGAATTAAAGCAATGACTAGCATTGAATGGGCAGAATGAAAAAAAAATCCATTCAGTTTAGCCACCCTTTGATTTATCCTAATTGACTCTGTATTATTCATCTTCTCGCCCTTTTATATATCTCAACTGCACTTGGCCACTCAGCTACATAGTGAAATATTTCATTGTATTTTAGGAGCAGCATTAGCATCATTTCTGTTATTTGAATGTTTTTTTCATGCTATTATAGTATCATTTGTATTCTAATGACATTTTGTTATATCATTGATTTACAGCTCTGTTAAATGATTCTATTTCTGATACTCTATCATGTTAATCCTATTACTACATTTCAATTTGCCATTTCCAAGTTGACCTTATTGATTGTATTTATCTTTATATTTGGTCATTTTACTATTATGCTGTTAATAAAATTATAAGTTTTGTGTTACACCATATCTGCTGTACACTGCCTTGAATGAATCTCTTCATAAAGGCAGTTAATAAACTCCAATAAATAAATCCATAAAAGGTAGCAGGATGGAAAATAAGTCAGCAGCTGACATTCACTGTGCTGTAAAAAGTACATCTATTTGGTGTCAGTGTAAGAAGAAAAATCATATTGTACCATACAGTCCTTTTCACATGTGGCTTGGATTCTGTGTTCCACCTCTTGGAGGAGTAGAATAAAACTAATCTTCTGATTCAGCATGGGTCGGACCCTTCCTGGATTTTTTACACCAGTGCTCTTGAGAAGCTGCACCATTTTGTCTCGATCGTGAAGTATCACTAAATTAATACTTACTGGTTATCCCACGCTCCTCCAATGTCACAGTCACAGGGGCGGCAGCCTTGGAGGTCATGACTCAGAGCCCAGTGTTCTGGCTGAAAGGAAAGGAAAGAACGTTATTTCTGATGCTTAAAATAAATGTTGCTGGGGGTCGGACAAGGGCAAATCCTTGGTGAGGATTTCCATTGGGCAGAAGAGTGGAACCAAGAATCATGGCAACCAGCAAGTTAGATTATTATCTACAGGATGGGCTCAATTATGCACCAGACTGAAACAGAAGAGGTGACCACCAAAAGCTATTCGCAGAGTTTAGGAATACAAATGTGATCTGCAGAGTGAAAAGTACCAAAAGTGAGGTTACAAATAACAGATAAAGGCTATAAAAGTTTGGAGAGCTAAATTTGGGCAACTTTGATTATTGAAAGTTTTGTGTACTATAGTAATATAGTAGATGATGACAGAGAAAGACCTGTACAGTCCATCCAGTCTGCCCAACAAGATAAACTCATATGAGCTACTTTATATGTATACCTGACCTTGATTTGTATCTGACAAATCTAAATCTCACAAAAGAGCAATCTTGGATATCTAATCATGAAAAATTGAGAATAAAGCAATATAAGATATCCTTAGACAATCCTGAAATGTGTTTATTCATTAGGAGGAAAAACCTCAAATTCAAAGGGAAACACTCCTTTGTTAGGTAACTAACATAAGGGAGGACCCTTAAATCATCATAGGTAAAAAACCTCCTGCTTTTAATAAACGGCAACTGCTCAATATTTTCAAAAAATATATATTCATAAATATGAACCGTTTCTACTTTTTGTTAAACCACGGATCACTTATCTTTTTTATCTTTTGAGATTCGCAGTCATGAAAAATACCATCCACGGTCCGACTTCGGCCCAAGTTTCACATTCTGCCTCAGGGTCCGTGGTATCAGACAGCTCTGTAGATGAAACACAACTTGGGCTGAAGTCGGACCGTGGATGGTATTTTTCATGACTGCGAATCTCAAAAGATAAAAAAGATAAGTGATCCGTGGTTTAACAAAAAGTAGAAACGGTTCATATTTATGAATATATTTTTTTTGAAAATATTGAGCAGTTGCCGTTTATTAAAAGCAGGAGGTTTTTAACCTATGATGATTTAAGGGTCCTCCCTTATGTTAGTTACCTAACAAAGGAGTGTTTCCCTTTGAATTTGAGGTTTTTCCTCCTAATGAATAAACACATTTCAGGATTGTCTAAGGATATCTTATATTGCTTTATTCTTGATTTGTATCTGCCATTTTCAGGGCACAGACCGTAGAAGTCTGCCAGCACTAGCCCCACCTCCCAAACACTAGCCCCACCTCCCAACCACTGGTGCTGCCACCCAATTTCTGCTAAGCTTCTGAGGATCCATTCCTTCCGAACAGAATTCCTTTATGTTTATCCCACACATTTTTGAATTCTGTTACCGTTTTCATCTCCACCACCTCCCGCAGGAGGGCATTCCAAGTATCCATCACTCTCTCCGTGAAAAAATACTTCCTGACATTTTTATTGAGATTGCCCCCCTTCAACTTCATTTCATGGCTGGTAAAGTTGAAATTTTGTTTGTAACTTCCTATGGATTACAGAGGTATAGAAGTTTTGTCTCAAATGCATTTTTCTGAAAAACCTACTTTTTTTTATTGATAAACATTTCTCATTTTTTAAAGATGTAATTAGTCCATACCCGAGGCTGAAATTTTGCAGAGTTACACAGTTGATAACCTTCTATCTTGTGGAATAAATAAGTCACATACCCCACTTTTGGTACTTTTTCACTCAGTGGGTCACAAATAATTGAATCCTGTGAATCTCAGAAGCGTTGAGTAAAAGCCCTTTACATGCCTTGTTTGGCATAGTATATTATAAGCATCAATACAAATTCATGAGCCTCATTATCCCTATCCTGACATCACCCGTATATAAAATGGGGTGGAAGAACTGTAGTGTGTGCGATATCACTAGAGAGTAAGGGAAAGAAGACAGAAGCACTTGACTAGACTTCAATCGACACACTCTCATTTTAATATAGAAATATAACTGTGGGCGCCTCCATTTTAGATGCCCCGAAACCAGGTTACACTTGTATCCTATGATGGCATCTGAGAGCCCAGATAACGTTATAGAACAGGCTTTCACCCCGTGGCATTGAACAGTCTAAACAGAGGTGTCTATTTATAAACTTACCTCTTATACGTGCAACGTTGTTGAGTCAAAATGTCATAGCGTTGAGCAAAAAGACAAGGAAGTAGAGTGGACCATTAAAAATAAATAGTGGAACTTGGAGTAAGAACTGATAAAACATAAAGTTTCTTATGATACTAAAAAGACCATCCCCCCAATATTCAAAACTATTTAACCAGCCAGGAACAAGTACTGGCCGGTTAAATAGTGTTTAAGTGCCTAACCGCAGATATTCAGAGGGAGCTAACTGGATAATCAGCACCTAACCGGCTACATTCAGCAGTCAAAATAGGCCGGCCACTTAAATAACAGGCCTATTTTTGACCGCTAAAGCCAGTTAACTTTTTAGCGGCCAAAATAAACCCTGATATGGCATTGAATATCCAGGATTAACGCTGGCGGTGGACAGCAAATGCACTCCCTGCCGCTGGCTGAATATCGGGCCCCATAAAACAAACATCTCCAAACATAAAGCAAATCTCCAAAAGATGGTGGAACTTCAGAAGATAGATTAGGACTTGACACAATGTCGTGTTTTGGTGCTAAGCGCCTGCATCAGAAGTTAACAACAATCTGAATGATTTAAAACACAAGTGATTATGGTTGGAGGTTAGGTCATCTTTGAAGGGAAATAATTGGTATAAATACTTTCTCTGCTTCAAGCTCCGAGAAAATGCAGTCATTCAGATAGTTGTTGACGCCAGATGCAGGTGCTTAGCACGAATGTATCGTCTGAATTTCCACCATCTTTTGGAGGATTTTTTC
Organism: Microcaecilia unicolor; assembly: GCF_901765095.1. Taxonomy (NCBI): domain Eukaryota; kingdom Metazoa; phylum Chordata; class Amphibia; order Gymnophiona; family Siphonopidae; genus Microcaecilia; species Microcaecilia unicolor. The sequence continues at coordinate 140,897,134 of NC_044036.1, forward strand.
AATGTAGACCTTCCTTTCACAGGGGACCTTTTTCTTTCTTATATAGTATTCAGCAAGCCAACAGCTTGTTTATTTTGTGCTACATTTTAGATTCTATTAACCAGGGCCGGCTCAAGGGACCTGGGTGCCCTGAGCCAACTTTTGGCTTGGTGCCCCCATGGGCCCTCAGGCCATCCTCCCCCCTCCTGAATACCAACAGCATTTCACCTGCTACCCCCATTGTTTCCTGTGCCCCAGCCCCTCCTTTGACATAACTTCCTGTTTCCACAGGGGTGCAGTTGAAGGAAGATTCCGGGGTGCTGATGTGGGTAGCATTAGGTGAAACACTGTGTGTATTTGGGAGGAGAAAACTACCTTTAAAGATAGACAGAGGAAGGTGGTCTGAGACAGAAAGAGGAAGGGGGTTGCCGGCTCTTCTTTTTTCCCTGCAATGCCACCAGATAAGCTCTTGGCCAGCTTAATGTATAGGGCCAGTGACATCACAGGCTCAGGCATTTGGTGCCCAGAGCCTCACCTGGTCCATAGGTTAAACCAGCCCTACCATTAACCCTTTCAAAGTGAAAAGCCACTTAGATAAAAGTTGTACAAGTCTGATAGAAGCTGTGGAAGCTTTTAACCAACAGATGTAATTCACTGGAACTTCCTGGATCCTTTTCTTCAGACTAGCAGCACCAGCTGCTGTGTAACAGAGCACAGGCCCTGAGCTTTATATGAAAGGCCCAGGAGCAGGCCAAGGGAAAGGCATAGATTAAAAGATTACAACTTGATTTATGTTTTCTGCACTCTATTTATCTATGCATGTGGTTCTTTTGAAGTTAAAAAGCATACCACACTAATTTTGATCTAAAAGTGTTTGTGCTTCAAACAAGATTTTCTATTTTTGAGACCCACCTGTCACATGCTGGGTAATTGCACCTCTTCCAAGAGGCTGAAACTGAGCAAACCCAGCTTTTCATGAGACTCCCAGACAGGCGGAGTCTTGTGAGCAGTGATGAAAGGGTCTGCAGCTCTGAGAGGCAGAGCCGGTTGGTGCCCAGGGCCTGAAAGAGACACCCAAATGTTCTGCCTGACTAGGGTTACCATATGGCTCCAGAAAAAGGAAGACAGAATGAGCCAGTCTGGGTTTTACTTCCATTGCTTTCAATGGAAGCAAAACCCGGACTGGATCAATGTGCCCTCCTTTTTCTGGAGCCATACGGTAATCCTATGCCTGACTATTTTGCTGAAAATATTTGGTTTCAAGCTAAAGCCTTTTCTCAAGCCCTCCTGGCTTAAACCTTCACAAATACACTAGTGGGAAACACCAGCAGGGGGGAATGATAGCCAAAATGGACGTTTTTTTTGATGGGTGGCCATTTTGGCCGTTATCCCCCCTCCCTGCAAAAATAAAAACGTCTTTTTTGGCAGTGCTTCACTCAGCTGAGACCTGGAAGTCCCTGAGCCAATCACAACGCGTTCAGCCGACCTAAACACGCTTTGATTGGCTCAGAGACTTCCTGGTCTCTCAGCTGAGTGAAGCACTGCCAAAAAAGATGTTTTTATTATTGCAGGGGGGGAATGACGGCCAAAATGGACGTTTTTTTTTGGACGGGCATCCTCAATTGCACTGTCCTCTGGATCGAGCCGCATCGGAGGGGGTGATTAGCGCGGCGTCTTCGGGCGGCATAGGGAGGCGTATTTGGCATGCGCAGAGCAGCCAGCATAACGATTGGCTGCTCTGCGCATGCTCGACCGGCCGATTGGCTGACTGTTTAATGATGGACTAGAGAATGCAAGTGAGCTACAACGAGCAGCTCATTTGCATTCCCTTTTCTTAATGCATGCCCGTTCCTTACCGATTCGCTAAGGGAATCGGTAAGAGAAGGGCTCTTACGATTGTTTAGTGCATCTGGCCCTAGGCCACTCCTCCACTCCTGTTAATACCTGGAAGGACAGGGCCAGGATTCTCAATCCTCTCTGGGAAGCATTACCTAATCTGTTGAGTCTTCAGGATTACCACAATGAATATGCATGAGATAAATCTGCACATACTGCATTCCCATTGTGTGCAAATCTATCTCATGCCAGCTTTGGGAAACATGCATCCTTTCAGTTTTTGCAGAGTTTTTTTTATTTTATTTATTTATTTGCTGCTTTTGTATTCCACATTTTCCCACCTATTTGCAGGCTCAATGTGGCTTACATTATGTCACAATGGTGATTGTCACTAACAGAATAAGAAGTCCAGCTTATTGTTACAATTAAGATGCGAAGAATATCAAGTAAATTAGGATAAGTAAATAAATAATATATGACAAAAGTGAGATTAGTATAAGATATAATGCTCAATAATGATAATATGATTACAGCAGAGGAGGAGTGGCTTAATGGTTAGTGCAGTGGGCTTTGATCCTGGCAACATGGGTTTAATTCCCACTGTTGCTCCTTGTGACTTTGAGCAAGTCAAATGCAGAAGGAGCATTTAAAAAAAAAAAAAAAAAAAAAAGGTGAGCTGGGGCGAGGTTCCAAGATGGCGTTTTAAGCGGACGCACCTGAATTTGCTCTTGAGGAAGCTTAGGTTTTCAGCCCCGTTGGTGCTTCTGCCGCCTCGTTTTTTTCGGATGGGGAAGCGGAGGGGAAAGGTCAGGGAACTTCCCTCGGTTCCTGAGACCATCCCAACGTTGAAGCAGACGACCCTGCAATTCTCAAAGCAGCAATCGGGGCCTCGGGGAACTTCGACCCCTACTGCAACTCTCGACGCACTGCCGTCGATCGAGAGTCCTAACGGGGCTTCCCTGAGCCCTGTGGATCGTATTGCTCCGCCTCAGCCTGGGAGAGAGTTGTTTGCAGCCCGAACAGCGACGGAAGCCGAAGTGGCTCAACCGAACCTGTCTGAGGGAAGGTCCGCAGCTACACAGAGTGGATCTCATGAACGAGAGCAATTAATTCAATCAGCCTTACAGGTACTACCTCAAGATATTGTTTCAAAATTATCTCGAGCTGAGGCCCAATCTCAATCTCTCCCAGCCTCTAGTAGCGTGGTTAGACCAGCAGTAGTGACACTTGAGTCACTGTGGGACATGGTGTACAGCATCCAGGTTTCTATGCAGAATACATTGAAAGAACATACTGGTGATATTAAAGTTTTGTCTGAAGCTGCGTTGCTCCAAGCGCAAGTGACTGCACAGCAATCCTTGAAATTAGATAAAGTGAATACTGAGCTTCAAGAAATGGGGAACTTGGAAACTGCATTGGTTAAAGATAATAATTTCATGCATAGACGAATGGAATACCTGGAGAACCAGGTTAGGAAACTTAACCTTAGGTTTCTAAATTTCTCCAAATCTCCTTTAACTCCTCCTACTGAGATGGTAAAAAAATATATGGTTGACATTCTTGGAATGGATAAGGACTCACTACCTCCCATTACTCGGGCCTATTACATCTGGAATCCGAAGGGGACTGCTGGAAACCCCTTAGTAGTGGGGGATGGGATGAATCTCACTTCCTTCCTGGAAAGTTCATTGGAAATAATTACACAGAGGTCAACTATGCTGGTCACTTTTGCACTGGAGCCTGACCGCAATGCTGTTTTAAGACTTTCCTTAAGACACTTAGAAAACTTGTTTTTGGGCTCAAAGGTTCGAATTTTTCCAGACCTCTCGAGGCCTACACAAATAAGGCACAAGGCTTTTCTGGAGCAGCGCCCTAGAGCGTTGGCATTGGGAGTTAATTTTGTATTACGTTTTCCTTGTATTTGTAATGTATTACTTGAGGGTAAACAGTTTCAGTTTGTAGACCCAAAACAGTTTAAAGAATTTCTTGATGCTAGAGCCGATGTGAATGTAGTATGCCCACCCTAACAAGCAGGCTTGGGTCGATAACCCGAGGTGGCAACCTCTAATATTCTTTAATTTCTTTCTAATTTTTGAAACTTTGGAACCTAAATTTCTTTGTTTGTGGACAAATAGGCAGTTAAGAATTTCTTTTTCAATTATTTAATTGTATTATGAATTTCATTTGTTAAACAATGCCGATTGCATATTTACACTTTGTTGTGAAAATTGAATTTATTAATAAAGATTATAATTAAAAAAAATGATAATATGATTGAAGAAATCAAATTAGAAGAGATCAGTATTGGTTGATTCTGGTGTAGCTTAGGAGTCAAATCATTATGGAGGATTCTTTTTGTAAGTCTCTTTGAACAGGTTCATCTTCAGCAACTTCCGGAAGAAATTATAAATATATAATTTAGTTCAGAAGGAAATGCATTTCTGCTGCTCTTTCCAGTATTCCGTTGCTCATTCAGCCTGGCTTTCTAGGGGATTTCCATTTCAGATTTTTGTCTGCATATTTCTTTTCTGTTTCTGTTTCTTACTTGGGTCTTTTATTCTATATTAGGTGAAAGTCTGTCCATGTTCTGCATGTGGGACAGAGGTGAAGGATTCTGCTAGTGGGTAGTGTCTGTGTCAGATTCTAACAATCCAGCTTGTTCTAATTTAAATGTAGTTGGTGTATTGGTGCTCTAAGGCCTAGCGTAATGTTTACAGTGCTGTCTTTTTATAGGTGTAAAATAACAGTTCTCTCAGCTCAAATACCTTGCCTAAGCCAAATATATACGTATGTACTATCAAAAATGAAGCTTATGCCAAAGAATGCTGTTATTAGGTTTAGAAGAACTCAGTCCATCGGGGATGCGGGGCACTCTGTGCTTCAATCCGCTGCTCTCCTGTTCATCACTGGTCTCCCAAAAAAGATTTTACTTGAACCTTTCTACTTTATAATTTAAGTGAAGATTTCATGTGCAAAAATGTGTCAAATGCCATATGCTCACATTTTTAAATCATTCATTATCAACAAAATCAAATCGCACTGAGCTTATATATAACAGATTTAAGGGGAATGTGTAATCCGACACAAAACCATGTTTCGCCTCCTGACTGTTGAAAGGATGTTTCCCCATATCTGCATTTTTTTTTAAATTTATTTTTGTTACATTTGTACCCCACGCTTTCCCACTCATGGCAGGCTCAATGCGGCTTACATATTGTATTCAGGTACTTATTTGTACCTGGGGCAATGGAGGGTTAAGTGACTTGCCCAGAGTCACAAGGAGCTGCCTGTGTCTGAAGTGGGAATCGAACTCAGTTCCCCAGGACCAAAGTCCACCACCCTAACCACTAGGCTTGTCTAGTTTATTGCTTTTTATAGGTGGCACTGCTGCAGTTTGAGTAAGGGCTGTTATGGTACAGGAAGTTTGAAGTGTGGTGTGAGGGAGTGAGTGGGTATAGCAGCAGGTGTCCCTAGGAGCACTCCCTCACTGAAGGTGCAGGTTAACCACCTTACAGCAGGTGGCACTAAACTGTCAAAGCAGGTCCTGAGTCAGAAGGGCAGGAAGGTTAAATGCCCTGAGAGAGTGTAGAACCAGTGAGGCCCCAACGCAAGAGGTCTCTAGGAGAGAGATCCTGAGTTCAGACATCTCCTGGAGGGAAACTCTCCCTAAAGTGTTGGCTGGGCTACAGTACCTGTGGGGGAGTCCCAGGGAGGCAAAGAGTGGCCCTAGCTCAGAGGTTTACATGAGAAGGAACAGAAGACAGCAAAGGTAAAGGAATGCCTTTGTTTTCCATGACTTTTATTGGGATTGCTGACTAGGGTTGGAAAGAGTCTGTGACAGAGGAACAGACTGTATTACTTTAATTATTTTCTAGTTTCCTTTGATTTTGCACTGCAAACTGCCTGTAGCCCACCACCAGTCACATTTACATGTGGGTTTGGAGTATTTTTTTTGCAGGGTTTTGTGTCTGGAAGTGAAAGGAGCACGTGCTGCTGCTGAGGTGGCATCATGATTTGAATACTTTTTGTATGGGTTGCTCGTTGTTGGGTAGGAGTGCTCATTTGGTTCATATGGCTTAATAAAAAGAATAGACAAGTAGTTCACCCCAAAACTCTTGGTTTGATAAATAATTTACTCAAATCTTGATCTTGATTTGATCAGAGGGGGAGAAAAAGTCTCATAATATCAAAGGGGCTTATGTGTGGGTTTCTACATCAACCCAACATCTGGGTCACACCCTCTTATGGCTCATATAATCATTGACAAAACCCCCTCCTTCCAAGTGTTGATCTTGAGTTTTGTGTTTTTATCTGATTTTTTTGTTCTTTGTTTTTCTGTTTTCTATTTCTCTATTACTTATGAGACTTTTTCTCCCCCTCTGATCAAATCAAGATCAAGATTTGAGTAAATTATTTATCAAACCAAGAGTTTATTAAGCCGTCTGCTTGTTGCTGATAGACTAGTGTTGTGTCACATTTGATTTAAGGTCATTTGGTTCATATGGGCATCTAAAACAATGTGGATACAACTGATAATATGCATGCAGAAGATTTTAACATGAATACAAAGTGCACAATTACAATGAATGTGCAAAAAATATGAGAAAAACAAAGATCAGGGAAAATTGTCAAATGAGCCAAACTTTTTTTTTGGCTGTGCATATGTATATTCTTCTTGGGGAATGTGGAGTATGTGTTACAGAACTGGAGGTTCCGGGTTTCTACTGAGATCCTGTCCAAACCTACAGAGAATCCAAACACGAGTCTCACATAAAAGTATTTGTTGAGTAAAGCTATTAATTATGTAATGGCAATTTTATTGGGAGCTGAAACTGGTTTGGGGGGGGGGGTTGTGCGTTGAAAGCTCGGGGAACTTTTTCTTGTAGTTTCTTATGTAGCTAATTTAAAGGCAGGTGGGGGAGTGGGCTGCGATGTGGTGGAAGTGGACCTGACGTGCAGAAATGTCACTCTGGCTTGCCCTTTTTCATCCTTCTTCCCACCCTGTTGCTACCTCAAATATTTCTGCCTAGAAATGCCACTAGAAACAACATCTAACAACAGAAGAGTGACCAAAATTATAAAGGGGATGGAACGCCTCCCGTATGAGGAAAGGCTAAAGAGATTAGGGCTCTTCAGCTTAGAAAAGAGATGAATGAGGGGAGATATGATTGAGGTCTACATAATTTTGAGTGGTGTATAATGAGTAGAAGTGAATCATTTTTTTTCTCTTTCCAAAAGTACAAAGACTAGGGAACACTTAATGAAGGTACATGGAAATACTTTTAAAACATATAGCAGGAAATATTTTTTTCCTCAACGAATAGTTAAGCTCTGGAACTCTTTGCCGGAGGATGTGGTAACAGCAGTTAGCGTATCTGGGTTTAAAAAAGGTTTGGGCATGTTCCTGGAGGAAAAGTCCATAATCTGCCATTGAGACAGACATGGAGAAGCCACTGCTTGCCCTGGGATTGGTAGCATGGGATGTTGTAACTATTTGGGTTTCTGCCAGGTACTTGTGACCTGGATTGGACACTATTGGAAGCAGGATACTGGGCTTAGATGGACCATTGGTCTGACCCAGTAAGGTTATTCTTATGTTCTCTCTAACATTCTGGTGTGTGAGAATAGGCATGTGGGGGGTAGATGAGAATGCAGGATTGGGTATAAGTGACAGTATGGGAAAGGAATGAATGGACAGTTTCTGCCAGTGCTTCTGCATATGAGAGTAACTACGAAGAACCCAGGGGGATGACTGGGCTTTGCAAAGACTACACCAACAAAATATTATAGTGTAAATCCAAGAAGTCAACTGTGCACATGAATTTCTCAGTAATAAAGGGTCAAGGATTTGATATACTGTCTTTCTGTAGGACAGCCAAAGTGGTTTACATATATTATATACAGATACTTTCTCTGTCCCTAGTGGGCTCACAATTCTAGGTGTTTGAACCTGGAGAAATGGAGGATTATAATTGCTCAGAGTCACAAGGAGCTGCAGTGGGAATTTGCCTGGTTTTCCAGGTTCTCAGCCCACTTCACTAAGCATTAGACTACTCTTCCACTCTTGAATGGTAATAATTGATTATTAATCGTGTCCTATTTAAACATAGAAAAATGTAGGCAGATAAAGATCATAAGGCCTATCCAGTCAGCCCATCCATGCCATCTACTCTCCCTGTCACTCCCTTAGAGATCCAATATACTTGTCCCAAGCTCTCTTGAATTCAGATACTGTTTTCGTCTCCACCGGTTCCACCACCTTCCATGAAGAAGTATTTACTCAGGTTACCTCTATCCCCTTTCAGTGCATTTTTGGACCAGGGTTGTTCTAATTGAAACATCTGGAACAAGTACTCACCAGGCACTGGTTACAGCTGTGTCCAGTTACCAGGCGTTTACAGAAGCAATTTCCAGTGACGGGATCACACGAAGAACCATCTGACACTGTGCCTCGAGGGTCACACTGGCACCCTAACATAGAAAAAACATGAGATAAGCACAGAGGGGAGAGTTCAGGAGAGAAAGAAGCATAAAAATAATAGTAACGATCATTTTAAGTTTGAAGATTAAACCAACTGGGATCCAGTGTCTGAATTCATCAACCAAGAAGGATATGTGGGGACTATTTATTTACTTATTTATTTGTTGCATTTGTATCCCACATTTTCCCACCTATTTGCAGGCTCAATGTGGCTTACAGTATGCTGTAATGGCGATCGCCATTTCCGGAATGAGAAATACAATGTATTATTACATTAAAGTTCATAAATGTTGAAGTAAATTATAAAGTACTGTAAGTTGGATAAACAGTTCATTTCAGGCATGAGAGATAGGGGGGTAGGACATTAATGTTCATTGGTGACAAATTGATTGAAGCAATCAGGTGTAAAGAGTTCGGTTTTATTTGGTTCTGGTAGAGTTTTGATGTTAGGTCATTTATGATGTCTCATTATGGTATGTCTTTTTGAACAGGTTGGTCTTTAGTAATTTCCGGAAGGCAGTTAGGTCGTGCATTGTTTTTAAAGCCTTTAGTAGTGCATTCCATATTTGCGTGCTGATGTAGGAGAAGCTAGATGCATATATTGATTTATGTTTGAGTCCTTTGCAACTGGGGTAGTGGAGGCTCAAGAATGTGCGTGCTGATCTTTTTGTGTTCCTGGTTGGTAAATCTATGAGGTCAGACATGTATGCACTATAGTGCAATAACCAGTAATTTGATCCTTACACCATTCCCTACTGCGACTCCAGTGAGGGCCAGAACCGGGAATAAAATCCCAACAGTTTTTCCAGCACAGAAGGGACCGGGGCTGTTAGGGCGGCTGGTTCTTCATCACTCTAGAGCTGGTGCAAGAAATACTTGAAAGCACAAAGGTCACTCAGGAAAAATTACTTACGCCGACATCCCTGGGGATTGTCTGCACTGAGCCCAAAGGAACCGGCTTTACACTTGTCACAGCGTGGGCCTTCCACATAATGCTTACAGCGGCACTGCCCAGCAATCAGGCCCAAAGCTGGCTCATCGTGGGCATCACAGAGTCCTCCATCCTGGGAGCCACGAGGGTCACAGTGACAGGCTGAGGAAAGATAGATCAGAAGTTTTACTTGAAGCTGACTGGGGATGGGGGGTCATGCCCCTGAACGTCTTGCATTTGACCTGACTGCACCAGGGGGCTTCAAATCGCCTTTTCTTGGTCTGTCAAGACAGTATGGTAAAGAAGCAAGAGGGCACATTCTACCAACTCATTTTATATCTTGTTCCTACTCCTGTTTAATTCCAGTGCACATATTCCTAGTTCTGTCAGGGCCGCTGAGAGACACAGCCGGGCCCAGGGCAGAACCGGACTGCCGCGCGCTGCGCCCTTCCCCCTCACCGCTGCTCCCTCCCACCCACCCCTTACCTTTCTGTTTCCAAGGGGGGGGGCCTGGCCCGGCACTGGCAAGCCTTTTCCTGCCTGCCTGCTCCCACGGTCTGTCTTCTCCTGCTTCTGTCTGTGCTGGCAGTCGGGACTCGGATGATTGCATTATTGCAATTTTGTGCTAAGGCAATCATCTGGGTCCTGGGTGGCACGCAGGAGCAGGAGAAGACAGACCCGGAACCAGGCAGGCAGGAAGAAGCTTGCTGGCACTGAGACCAGGCCCGGGAAATTTTTGCCCCTTCCCCTCAGCGAGTTCTGTCACTGCTTTGGCTCTAATCTGTTCACGTGTCTCTTACTGATCTCACCTTTGCATACTCCAGGATCCCGGATGTCCTTGCTTGCATCTTTGTAGAAGAATGGTTTGCAGAACTGACAGTGGCGACCCATTGTATTGTGCAAGCATTCATCGCAGACCCCACCGCTCACATTGCCCGTGGACAGGTATACCGCCATGTCAAAATGGCACTTCCGTGAGTGGTTATTACAGTTGCATTCTGAGAGAAAACATAAGCAGTTACTTCACAGCTAGGTAGCCAGCTCCAAGTCCACTTAAGAGCCTCAGAGCAAAGCTTTCTGACAACAGGGCTCCCTCTGACCACTGGCATGAAGGCATTTCTTAAACAGGAAAAAGGTAAAGTAGGAAACTTTGGGCCTCTGGCAAGATGCTGCCTTCTGTGACATTAGCCTTAGTGTTTGGTGGTTGCCCTTCCTTCTTCCTATGTGCTTCCTCCTGTGAGACAGTAATTTGGACTGTAACCAGCACTGGAGAAATGATCAAACTTTCTACAAAACATCCTGGATTTATGTCCTGCACAACTCCTTCTAGTTTCCCAGAACACCTACTGCTGGTAGAGATGACAATCTACTGGTTGCAGCTCTGAGCATCTCCTCTCTCCCTTTTATTTGGATTTCTGTCCATGGACAGTCCCCTTAAAGAAACGGCAGCATTAAAAGTATTTCAGCTCCCTTCTGAACTCACTTTTGCATGCATTGCTTTTGCGTCCTTCAGCTGGCCTCCAGGGCAGGTCGTTAAAGAAGCTATCACACTTCTCACAGTTGAGTCCATTGGTGTTGTGCTTGCATACGCACCTCCCGTGGACCTGCAAGGGTAAGTTAAACTGAAAAACTGAGAAGGTCTTTCCCTCTGCCCACCTTATCTTCTTACGAACATTACCTTCAGCATCTCCCAGGTCTATAATGTTGCTGAATCAATGTCAATAGAAGAATGACAATTGCTGTTATTTATACTGTAACCCTGTCCTTTGAAACTGGTGCTCTAAATTGAGATACTTATTATTATTATTATTTATTGCATTTGTACCCCACATTATTCCACCTTTTTGCAGGCTCAATGTGGCTTACAGAGTGTTGTTATGATGCAGTCGTTACATGATCTTAAATACAAACGATAATAAGCTGAAGGTAAGTGAATCTATGAATCTAGAACAAGGATTATCAACTCTCCCTCTCATGGAATGCAAACAGGCCTGTCCACTCAGGTAGCCAGCATCTCCCCTCCATATACGCCCTTAGGTCCAGCATCTTCTCTTTTCCTCCACTGCCAGCATCTCATCTCCCCTTTCCCTCCCTATCCCCCTCCAGTATTTCCTCTCCCCTCTTCTTCCCTACCCCCCCCCCCCAGTAGACAGCATCTCTCCTTCCTATCCAGCATCTCATTTCCCCTTCTTTACCCTGCGTCTCATCTCCATCATGCTCCTTCTGCTGCTACTGACCCTGCCATTGCACCTCGTCCTGGCCTCTTCGATGGTGGTGACAAACGAGCATGTCAGACACAGGACTATGGTAGAAGGGGAGATTAGAAGATACTCTCCTGCCACACCACTGCTCCCCAACTGCTGCTGCCCCAGGCAGATGCCTAGTCCACTAGAGTACTACTACTAGCACTACTAGATGGATGCAGCGCTATACACTAAACACGTAAGAGACAGTCCCTGCTCAACAGACCTTACAATCTAATCAAGACAGACAAACAGGACTGCAGGGCAGAGCCGACCCTGCATTTCATAAGTACATAAGTATTGCCATACTGGGAAAGACCAAAGGTCCATCAAGCCCAGCGTCCTGTTTCCAACAGTGGCCAATCCAGGTCACAAGTACCTGGTAGAAACCCAAAGAGTAGCAACATTCCATGTAGAACCTCAAAGAGTAGCAAGATTCTAGAATTCTAAAGAATAACAAGATTCCATGCAGAATTTCAAAGAGTAGCAACATTCCATGTAGAACCCCAAAGAGCAGAAAGATTCCATTCAGAATCCCAAGTACATAAGTATTGCCATACTGGGATAGACCAAAGGTCCATCAAGCCCAGCATCCTGTTTCCAACAGTGGCCAATCCACGTCACAAATACCCAGGGCCGCCGAGAGGGGGGGACAGGGGGGACAAAATTCCCGGAGCCCGGGCCTCCAAGGGGGGCCCTGCGCCGTGGTCCCATTCGCCACCGGGCTCCTTCCACCCAAACCCCAGCCAGCAGAAGTGCTGTCTTTTGACTCCGGCGTGCGTGGCCCACACAGACGCGCTCCTCTCAGCTGATCTTCGCTGTACTGTGCAGGGCTTCGATGCGTCTGACGTCCTGCATGTGCAGGACGTTAGACGCACCGAAGCCCTGCACAGTACAGCGAAGATCAGCTGAGAGGAGCGCGTCTGTGTGGGCCGCGCACGCCGGAGTCAGAAGACAGCAATTCTGCTGGCGGAGGTTCGGGTGGAAGGGGCCCAGTGGTGGAGGCGGGTGGGACTGTGGCGCTGGGCCCCCCTCAGGGGGGCGGGGACAACTTGGGGTGTGTGGCAGTGGGGCGGGGCTTGGGGGCCTGGGGGCGGCCTTGTCCCAGGCCCGGCCCAGTCTCTCGGCAGCCCTGCAAATACCTGGCAGAAACCCAAAGAGTAGCAACATTCCATGTAGAACCTCAAAGAGTAGCAAGATTCTAGAATTCTAAAGAATAACAAGATTCCATGCAGAATTTCAAAGTGTAGCAACATTCCATGTAGCACCCCAAAAAGTAGCAAGATTCCATTCAGAATCCCAAGTACATAAGTACATAAGTATTGCCATACTGGGACAGACCAAAGGTCCATCAAGCCCAGCATCTTGTTTCCAACAGTGGCCAATCCAGGTCACAAATACCTGGCAAGATCCCAAAAAAGTGCAAAACAGTCTATACTGCTTTCCATACTGCTCTTGGACACATACATAATTTTCTGGGCTAAATTACGTGCATATGCTCGTATTTTCAAAAGTCGGCACATAAACGAAAAACCTTCCCCAGCCCTGCCTCCAGGAATGCCTCCACTCAGGGGGGAAGTTATCAACATGGGCTCCAGTTAAGATGGGTTATTTCATTGGTCACCACATGGAACCTGTGCTAAAATAGCACAAGTTAGTGGTTGTGTGAACGATAGTCCAGGTTGATAACTGCACCCCTCAGTCTTGTAAATATACGCCAGGACAATTTTATTAAAGGCTATGAAGGGCTTTTAGAATTATCCACCCTGAGAAAAGAGAATAAAATGTGCATGAGCGAAAGAAATAGAAAGAGTGACAAACAAATATGAGGGAGGTGGGAAGAGAAGAATAAAAGACGGAGAAAGTCTGTTACAGCAGGGATTAATGCAGTGAAAGAGACAGAAGGGAGAAAATGCACACAGGGGGACTCAGCAAAGGGGTCCTTACCATGCCCTCGATGTCCCCCCTGACGCCTTGAATGGGGGCACACTCAGAGGCATGGCCATAGCAGAAGCAGTTGCCACGCACCACCATCTCATACACGGCATAGTAGTATTTCTCCTCGATCTGTATTCGGGAATCCAGCAAGTTGTCCCCTAGCGTGTGCAGTTTAGTGAAATTCACTCGCAAGTTGGTGATTTTAAGGAGGTCTGAAAACCAAAGAAAGGAATGGAGAAGATCAAGTTGTATCTGAGCAGGGCAATCCATTTGTGAGTTGGACATACATTGCTTCAATCTTCAACAATTCAGCATATCACATCAATACAGGCATATAAAAAGACAAACACATCCAAAAAGAAAAGTGTGAATAGGACTCATACCTATACTGTGGTCTTGACAGGCAAAAAAACAAAATGGTGTGTGGGCTGTATTGATATGATAGCTATCACGTAGTATCCACTATTATCCTTAGTCTTGTTTTATACATCTGTATATGTTTTATATTCCCGTATTTATTTATTTATTGCATTTGTATCCCACATTTTCCCACCTCTTTGCAGGCTCAATGTGGCTTACAATACATCATGAATAGTGGAAATAAATGAGAAAGTCAACGTTTAGTATTACAGAAGAATTTTGGGTAACATGATAATGATAAAGCATGATAGTAGAGTAACAGCAAATATTATAAGACAATTCTGGATATGTGTGGAGGAGTTCACATTTGTTGATCTTTGTGGTATGCCGTGTTAAAGAGATGGGACTTCAGTAGTTTGCGGAAGTCGGTTAGTTCATAGATCGTTTTTAAGTTGCGTGGCAGCGCGTTCCAGAATTGTGTGCTCAAGTAGGAAAAGGTTGATGCATGCGTTAGTTTATATTTTAGACCTTTGCAGTTGGGAAAATGAAGATTAAGGAATGTGTGGAATGATTTTTTAGCATTCCTGGGTGGTAAGTCTATCAGGTCTGACATGTAGGCTGGGGCGTCTCCATGAATGATTTTGTGAACTAGGGTACATATTTTGAATGTGACGCGTTCTTTAAGAGGGAGCCAGTGTAGCTTTTCTCGTAGGGGTTTAGCACTTTCATATTTTGTTTTGCCGAATATGAGTCTTGCTGCAGTGTTCTGGGCTGTCTGAAGTTTCTTGATTATTTGCTCTTTGCAGCCAGCATAGAGTGCGTTGCAGTAGTCTAAATGGCTGAGTACCATTGATTGTACCAGGTTACGGAAGACGTCTCTTGGGAAGAAAGGTCTTACTCTTTTTAATTTTCACATTGAGTAGAACATCTTCTTGGTTGTGTTTTTCGCGTGACTCTCAAGTGTTAGGTGTTGATCAATGGTGACTCCAAGAATTTTTAAGGAGTCCGAAATTGGAAGATTCAGTTTTGGTGTGTTAATGGTGGTGAATTTGTTTATGTTATGTTGAGAGGTGAGTATTAGGCATTGGGTTTTTTCTGCATTGAGTTTCAGCTGAAATGCATCCGCCCATGAATGCATGATATGTAGACTTTGGTTGATGTCATTGGAAATTTCCTTTAAATCATGTTTAAATGGAATGTAGATCATTACGTCATCTGCATATATGTATGGGTTGAGGTTTTGGTTTGATAGTAGTTTTGCCAAGGGTATCATCATTAAATAGAATAAGGTCGGTGAGAGGGGGGACCCCTGTGGAACTCCGCATTCAGGTATCCATGTGGCTGATATAGTCGAATTAGATGTCACTTGGTATGATCGCATGGTTAGGAACCCCTTGAACCAATTGAGAACATTGCCTCCAATTCCGAAGTACTCGAGGATGTGTAGTAGTATTCCATGATCAACCATGTCGAAGGCGCTCGACATGTCAAATTGAAGAAGTAGTATGTTCTTGCCAGTTGCAATCAGTTGTTTGAATTTAGTCATGAGAGTAACTAGTACTGTTTCAGTACTGTGGTTAGACCGAAATCCTGACTGGAAGTCATGTAATATTGAGAATTTGTTTAAATAGTTTGTGAGTTGTTTGGTCACCATCCCTTCCGTTAGTTTGGTTATTAAGGGAATGGATGCTACTGGCCTGTAGTTGGTTAGTTCACTAGCATTTTTTTTTGCATCTTTGGGTATGGGGGTGAGTAGAATGTTTCCTTTCTCCTTCAGGAAGAGTCCATTTTGTAACATATAGTTCAAGTGATTCTTTAGGTCTGTTATAAATTGTTTAGGGGCATATGTCATAAGGTTGTTTGGGCATATGTCTAATTTGCAATGAGATTTGGCGAATCTTTTGAGCGTTTGGGAGATGAGATTCTCCGATACTATCTCGAAGTTGGGTCCAGGTTCTATCTGCTGGGTATACACCAGGGTCTGGATCTAGACAGTCGAGTATTACGGCGAAGTCGATGGTACTGAAAGGTATTTTAAGTCGTAGTTGTATGATTTTCTCACTGAAGAATTTCTCAAGATTGTCTGCTCCTGGTGTATCTTTGCTGTTAGTTGTGACTGGTGTGATATCTAATAATTTATTCACGAGTTGGAAGAGTTTATGTGTGTCTTTGTAGTTTGGTCCAATTTCAGTTTTGTAATATAATCTTTTAGTTTGTCTTATGGTATATTTATATTTTCTTTGAAGTTGTTTCCAGGTGTTAAGTGTGGGGGTCATCTTTCTTTTTTTTCCACGCTCGTTCTAACCTTCTAACTTGTGTTTTAAGTTTTTTCAATTCTTCATTGAACCATGGTATTGAGTTCTTTCTGTGTGAGGTTCTGGTTTGAGTTGGGGCAATATTGTCTAGTATTGATCTGCATCTATCGTCCCATTCTAGAAGGAATTGGTTTGTATCTGTCTTTATTGTCCATCCGCTGTGATAGATCTGTTGCCAGAATATTACCGGGTCTATTTTTCCTCTCATGGAGTAGGTTTTTTGTTCTTGTTTGTGAAGTGAGTCTTTCGTTCACCATTGGAGGGAGATGTATGCTTTATAGTGGTTTGACCACGGTGTGGGTGTCCATTTAGTATCTGTTAGTATAAGGTTTGCATTGGGACCGAATTTGTATGTGATAATGTCTAGTGTGTGTCCTTTGGTGTGAGTTGGTTGCGTGTTTGGTTCATGAAGATCCCACAGTTGTAGGAACTCTTTGCATTCTTGGGTGCTTGTTGAGGTAAGATCTTCAAGGTGCAGGTTAATATCTCCTATTATGATAAGGTTTGAGGTGGAGACACAAGTGTTTGAGATAAAGTCCATAAAGTGTGTTTGGGAATCTTGCCAATTGCCTGGTGGTCTGTAGAGTAGGACTGTGTTGAGGTGTTCCTGCAAGTCTGGGTGATTGATTCTTACCGAGGCAATTTCAAGTTGTGGCAAAATGGATTCAGCTGTGGCTGTGATGGTGAACTCGGATTTGTATATTATGGCTATTCCTCCTCCTCTTTTTCCGTTTCTCGTCCAGTGGGTAATTTTGTATCCTGGTGGGCCTAAATCTAAGATTATGGGGTCTTTAAGGTCATGGATCCAGGTTTCAGTGATGAGTGGAGGAGTGGCCTAGTGGTTAGGGTGGTGGACTTTGGTCCTGAGGAACTGAGTTCGATTCCCGGCACAGGCAGCTCCTTGTGACTCTGAGCAAGTCACTTAACCCTCCATTGCCCACCGCATAGAGCCTGCCATGAGTGGGAAAAGTGTGGGGTACAAATGTTAAAAAAAAAAAAAAAAATAGGAGGTCAAGATTATCTGTAGTGATCCAGTCTGTTATAATCTCTGTTTTATTTACTACTGATCTGGCGTTTACATAACCCATTTGGATTGAATGGTAAGGTTCAGTTTGGGACGTTGATGTGTTAATTTTTATTAGTTGCCTGTTTTCTTGGTATCTGGTTTTGTTGTGTCCTTTTTTCCCTTTCTGTTGGTTATTTCCATATATATTTGGTTTCCCTTTTAGTTGGTTGTTGTTCTTTTGGTCTGATGAGCTGTGAATGGGTTGTATGGTTTTAATATTGCATTACATTTTGATTTGTCATGGTATTATTTACAATTTATCTTTTAATGTTTTGCTGTATTTTTTAAATTTTGTATTCTATTTTTGTTTTTGTATTATGTTTGCTTTTATATTTATATTCTGTTTATTCATTATTTTGTAGCCCCTTTGGGCGAAACACGCAGGGCCGCCGAGAGACTGAACCGTGCCTAGGGCAGGGCTGCCGCCACTGAGCCCGGAGCAGGGCTGCCCCCGCCCCCCCATAATTGTCATCTGCTGCCGCCCTTCACACCCGATCACTGCTGCTGTTGCCTCCCCATTGCTGCCGCCTCCCCATCACTGCCGCAAAAGGAAATACCTTGGCTGGCGGGGATCCTGAGGCCCCGCCAGCAGAAGACGTCTTCCTCCAGTGCCGAATGCCTGCCCCTGCGGCTAACTTTTCATCTCAGGGCATGCTGGGGAAACCAGCATGTGCGCCTGAGGAAAAGCAGACACTCAGCAGAGCAGTGCTGGAGGAAGCTTTGGTTCCTCCCCAGCCTCCAAGGGAGGCCCGAACCGGAGTTTTCTCTCTCCTGCCGACCTGCTCCTGTCAGGATGTGATCACTTGGGTCCCGTCAGGAGCAGAAAAGAGAGAGAGACCCCGGCGCCAGGCTCCCCTTGGAGGCCTGGGCCCAGGGAATTTTGCCCCCCCCCCCGCCCCCCCCCTCTCGGTGGCCCTGGAAATACGGCCTGTGTCGAGCAACATACTAGGTTTTATCTCTATAAATAAAGTGTGTATGTACCTGCTTTGTCTATTTCCACATTTATGTGCATATGTGCATGCATGCGAGCATCTATGCTGGTATTCTGGTCATTTGTGTACATTCTTGGCCCCTGAATGTAAGATTTCCTTATAGAATTGCACTACAGTTGTGAATAAAAATTTACAAACTCACGATCAATTTTGATATTTCCGTGAATCCCTAACTGAACAGAGGCTGACATAAGCTCTAAATTTATTTTATTTTTGTTACATTTGTACCCCGTGCTTTCCCACTCATGGCAGGCTCAATGCGGCAGGCAATGGAGGGTTAAGTGACTTGCCCAGAGTTAAAAATGACATCTTTCTGCAAATTTTAATGCATAATTAATCTTTGTAGTTGTGTTTTAAAAAACATATTTAAATAAGAAAACAGTGAATATGGCAGGTACAAAAAAATGTGGACATCCTTCTAGTCAATACTTTCTAACACCTCTTTTGTCAAAACTACTTGCTTCTAAATTCATTCTGTAGCCAACTAAGGGGTCCTTTTACAAAGGCCCTCTGGAAATTGGCTTGTGGCAGTGTAGGCGCGGGTTTTGGGTGCGCGCCGATCCATTTTTAGCGCACCTGTATAAAAGGCCGTTTTTTTGCCGAAAATGGATGTGCGGCAAAATCAAAATTGCCACTTGTCCATTTTGGGTCTGAGACCTTACTGGCAGCCATTGACCTAGCGGTAAAGAATCCGGCTGGTAATGACCTGCGCACGTCCGTTATGCGCATCCGAAAATAAAAAATATTTTTCAGACGCGCGCCAAAATTGAAATGAAATTACCGCAAGAGCCATGCGGTGGTTGGGCGGTAACTCCATTTTGGCGCGTGTTGGGCACGTGTAGATGCTTACGTGGTTTAGTAAAAGGGCCCCTACGAGTCTTTTCATTTTAGTTTTGGGAATTTTTTCTCACTCTTCTAGCTCAGAAATATTTTTAGAACTCCTTACATGAGCTACCTGGTTGACTTTTCCCTACATATTTTCTCTACCGGTCTTGGCAAACGCCTACGGTACTATGTAAGCCACATTGAGCCTGCAAATAGGTGGGAAAATGTGGGGTATAAATGTAACAAATAATAATAATAATAATATTTTCAATAATATTCAAGCTTGAGGACTGTGAAGGCCAATACAAAACATGAATCTTTCTTCCCTGTAAATATGTCACGGCTAATTTTGAGGTATGTTCCAAATTGTTGTCTTGCTGAAATATCCATCCTCTTTTCAGATTCAGTTTCTTCATGGACTGCAGCACATTAATTTCTTGGATATGTTGACATTTAATTGAATCCATTCTTCATTCCACTCATCCAATATTTTATATGCCACTGGCTGTCACACATCCACTCCAATGGTTAACGGTTGGTAAAATATTCTTTTCTTTTTTTTCTCTAAATGTACCTTTTATGTGATTATTGTCAAATGGTTCCATTTTCACTTCATTAGTCCGAAGCACTCTGTTCCAGAAAGCTTCAGGCTTATTAAAGTTTTCTTCTGCTTACTTTAGATGACTTTTGTGACGAGATCACAGAAAAAGCTTTCTTCTGACAGCTGTCCAAATCAGGTCACTGTTGTATAAGCAACTCTGTACAGTGGACAACTACTCCAGCATCATCTAAACTTTTCAGAAGGCAATTTGCGGCAATCCATGAGTTCCTTGTTTGCAGGCCTAACAAGTTTTCAGGTAGCTCTATCAGAATTGTCTTGAATACATTGTAGGATCTGTCAAGCAGGGACTGTCTCTTATGTGTTTGTGTATGTCCACTAGCATATAGAAGTATTTATTTCTGGGGGAATGGCCTGGAACACAGTTCCACCACTTCTTTTCAGATTTCAAAGCAGCAGAGGGTTCCAGACTTGCTAGTATGCATGAGACTCCCACTTTGGTGGATCATCTCCCATACTCCTGCCAAAAAAGAAAATTCTCCCACTGAGTCACTGTTACGTGCCGCCATCACTGCTGCTTCTTCTGAAGAGCAGAAGTGGCGGCAAACCAAGATGAAGCAGGCGCGGAATCCGTGGTGTTAAGGTGCGTGCTGTCAGCTCTGCTGGTCCTCTGCCCTGGAACAGGAATTGACATCAGAGGGGGCAGAGGACCATCAGAGCTGACAGTGAGCGTCTGAAGAACACCGCAGTCACGCCCCTGCTTCTTTTTAGTTTGCTGCTGCTGCTCATTGTGGGAGAAGCAGAGGAAAAAAGACACCGGATGGAAGGCAGGAAAGGAGGGAGAGTTGACATATGCTAAATGGAAGAGGGGAAGGAGAAATGATGGAGAAAAGAGAAGATGTGGGATGGAAACGGGATAGAGAAAGTGGAGACTTTGGTTAAAAGGATGGGGAGAGAAAGCGGAGACACTGGATGGGGAAAATGAGAAAGAGGGGAGATACTGGATGAAAAGGGGGGAGAGGACAGAGTTGCTATAAAGAGGGAAATTAAAGACTGGATAGTAAGAATGAATTAAATCTGGACTCTTGGGAGTTGCTAAAGATGTAACGTTGAGGTAATTGCTACAGGTATCCCGTTATTTAATATGTAT
This sequence comes from Microcaecilia unicolor, assembly GCF_901765095.1. Lineage (NCBI taxonomy): Eukaryota > Metazoa > Chordata > Amphibia > Gymnophiona > Siphonopidae > Microcaecilia > Microcaecilia unicolor. The sequence continues at coordinate 140,917,809 of NC_044036.1, forward strand.
GAATTAATTAATTAATTCATTCATTCAAGTAGTAGATCTAAGTGGTTTACAGTTTCATTTTACAGGGCTGTGCCCTCTTTTTGGACCCTTGCCTAAATTTATGCAAGTAAATGTTAATTAAATCCAATTAGCACCAATAATTGCTGGTTAAGAAGCCCATTATCAGCTCTAATTGGTTCGTTATTCAACTAAATTGCACATGCAAATTGGACGTGTGCGCAGTTTTTAGTAACTTTTATAGAATTTATTGTGGAGTGTTTAATGATGGCCTGTTTCTCAAGAGAGTCCAAGCCTCTACTATTCAGATCTCTGTGGTTCGTTCCACACAGCTTTCTGTAACTGTTCCATTCAGACTCTTATCTGAAAGGCTTTCATAACACTTTGATCTCAACTGTTCCCTCTCTCTGAAACCACATTAGTTCCGCAAGGCTTAAAAATCCCCTCAGCAGCCAACAGTCAGTTTCCTGGGAACATTTCCAGAGGTTCCTACAAACTGAACTTTGAGAACAAATCAGAATTGCAAAGTGGATTGTAAATATAACAGGGTATTCTGCTTGCCTGGCAGGTTCCCAATTATAACACCCCAGTGTAACCACCCCCAAAAAAGGGTGCTTGCCATATCTGGTGATGAAGCAAAACATCACCATGGGAACTTGGACTAAGTCAGCAACATCTGTCAGGAATCTCTTATAGAACTGTCATATTGTGCAGAAATAACTCTCCCTTAGATTAGAAACAAATCTGAGCACAAGTTGGGAGCAACCACTTCTGTGAGCTCTAGGGCAGGGCAATGGGGTGTTGCCTTGGGCAAAGAGAAAGAAAGAAAAAAGAGAGACCAATCGCCACAGGTCAGAAAGCAGCAGCAAAACAGCAGAGATAACCAAGGACCAGTGTGTAGCCCAGTGGCGATCCTAGATTGGCTGCCACCCGGGGGGAATCGCCGCTGCGCACCCCCTCCAGGTGCAGCGGCGTTTGTCCCCCCAGGGTGCAGCACGACATCCTCCCTGGCGCAATGACACCCCCCTCCCCGGCGCATCAAGCCCCCCCCCCCCGGCGCAATGACACTCCCCTCCCCGGCGCATCAAGCCCCCCCCCCCCGAGTGCATTCTTGGCTGCTGGAGGGTGCAGAGAGCAGCCGCGCCCCTGTCGGCTCTGCTGGCTCCCTGCTCCCTCTGCCCCGGAACAGGAAGTAACCTGTTCCGGGGCAGAGGGAGCAGGGAACCAGCGGAGCCGACAGGCGCGCGGCTGCTCTCTGCACCCTCCAGCAGAATGCACCCGGGGCGGACCGCCCCTACCCCCCCGCCCTTGCTACGCCACTGGTGTAGCCAGAAAGGTCTCTTAAAAATCTTGTATTGGCAGCAGTTTGCATGAAATATGGAGAACTACACAAATTAAACAAAAACGCATAAGTAAAAAAACATAACAACACAAGAATAGCCATATTGGGTCAGACCAATCTACTTCAGTTGTTCCAACAGTGGCCAATCCAAGTCACAAGTACTTGGCAGAAACACAAATAGGAGCTTCCCCATGTCTGCCTCAATAGCAGACTATGAACTTTTCCTCCAGGAAGTTTTCCAAACCTATTATACTTAAAGTAAAAAAAAACAAGCTAGAATAGTTTTATTATTATTAGTTACATTTGTATCCCACATTTCCCCACCTTTTGCAGGCTCAATGTGGCTTACATATAACCGTTAACGGCGTTAGCCGATTACGGTCTGAACAAATACATGGTATGAATGAATACAAAGTGATATTGTGGTAGAATGAGGTACATGTATGGTAGGTACAGTTGGGGGGAACTCAGAGAGGGAAAGGGAGAAGAAGAGTCAAGTAATGTCCGTTACGGTCTTTGGTTACAGTCAGGCTTATTTTCGAAAGAGAAAGACGCCCATATTTCGACCCAAATCGGGAGATGGGCGCCCAAATCGGTATAATCGAAAGCCGATTTTGGGCGCCTCCAACTGCAGTCTGTCGCAGGAACGAACAAAGTTGATGGGGGCGTGTTGGAGGTGTGGTGAAGGCGGGACTGGGGCCGAGGAGAGATGGGTGCGCTTGGCCGATAATGGAAAAACAAAGAGCGGCAGAAGTGAGAATTTGGACCGCTTTTTTGGACCCTTTTTTCCACGAACAAGTCCACAAAAAGTGCCCCAACTGCCCAGATGACCACCTGAGGGAATCGGGGATGACCTCCCCTGATTCCCCCAGTGGTCACTAACCCCCTCCCACCAAAAAAAAGAACTTTAAAAACTTTTTTTTCCAGCCTGTATGCCAGCCTCAAATGTCATACCCAGCTCCATCACAGCAGTATGCAGGTCCCTGGAGCAGTTGTTAGTGGGTGCAGTGGACTTCAGGCAGGTGGACCCAGGCCCATCCCCCCTACCTGTTACACTTGTGCTGGTAAATGGGAGCCCTCCAACCCCCCCCCCCCAAAACCCACTGTACCCACATCTAGGTGCCCCCCTTCAGCCATAAGTGCTATGGTAATGGTGTAGAGTTGTGGGGAGTGGAGTTTGGGGGGATTTTGGGGGCTCAGCACCCAAGGTAAGGGAGCTATGGACTTGGGAGGTATTTTAATTTTTAATTTTACTTTTTACAAGTGCCCCCTAGGGTGCCCAGTTGGTGTCTTGGCATGTTAGGGGGACCAGTGCACTACGAATCCTGGCCCCTCCCATGACCAAATACCTTGGATGTGTTCGTTTTTGAGCTGGGCGCATTCGGTTTCCATTATCGCTGAAAACCGATACTGCCCAGCTCAAATCTGCCCAAATCCGATTCATTTGCCCGGCGCCAACCATATTATCGAAACAAAAGATGGACGCCCATCTTTTTCAAAAATACGGTCTGTCCCGCCCCTTCGCGTACCCTCCTCGGAGATAGTCGCCCATGGGGATGGGCGTTCGCATTCGATTATGCCCCTCATTGTGTCACAGGTGACCAGGTATTTTTATGTTGGGTTGGTGGGGTATGCTTTTCTGAAAAGGTCTGTCCGAAAATTTAGGTGGTCGAGTGTAGTTTTTACTGCTTTTGGCAATGCGTTCCATAGTTGTGTGCTTAGGTAGGAAAAGCTGGATGCATAGGTGGATTTGTATTTGAGTCTTTTGCTGCTTGGGTAGTGGAGGTTTAGGTATGATCATGCAGATTTTGTGGTGTTTCTGGTTGACAGGTCGATGAGGTCTGTCATGTATCCCGATGCCTCACCGTAAATAATTTTACGAACAGTCATGCAGAATATTGAAAGTGATACGTTCTTTGATCGGTAGCCAGTGCAATTTTTCTCAGAATGGTTTGACGCTGTCAAAACGTGTGTTTCCAAATATAAGCCTGGCTGCTGTGTTTTGGGCGGTCTGAAGTTTCTTTATGATTTGATCCTTGCATCCCGCATAGATTCCATTACAGTAATCTATGTGGCTTAGTACCATGGACTGTACCAGGTTACAAAATATTTCCCTCGGGAAGAATGGTTTTACGCGTTTGAGTTTCCACATTGAGAAAAACATTTTCTTTATGGTGGATTTCGCTTGGGTCTCTAGTGATAGGTTACAGTCAATTGTTACTCCGAGAATTTTCAGGCTGTCTGAGTCAGGGAGAGTGTATCCTGGGGTGTTAATGTTTATGGGTTTGTATGTATTGTATTGGGATGAGATGATGAGACAGTGTGATTTTTCTGTATTGAGTTTTAGTTGGAATTCATTTGCCCATGAGTTCATGATGTTTAAGCTTAGCTTGGTTTCGTTGGTCATTTCCGCCAGATCATGTTTGTATGGGATGTATAATGTAACGTCATCAGCGTAGATAAATGGGTTTTATTTATTTTATTTATTTATTTATTGCATTTGTATCCCACATTCCCCCACCTATTTGCAGGCTCGATGTGGCTTACATAGATTTATTAACATTGTCATTTCAGGATATCAGATCAGATACAGTTAGTAATGTGTAGCGATTAGGAAGGGAAAAAAGAAGAAGGAAGAGAGTGCTTAGGGTAGTTATAGAAAGTAAGAGTTCATAATTGAGTGGGTTGGTGAGGTGACTTAGTGAGGCTTTAGGTTCTCATTGTAGGCCTTGTTGAAGAAGAAGGTCTTCAGAGATTTTCGAAAGATAGTTGTTTCGTTGATGCTTTCAAGTCTGTGGGTAATGCGTTCCATAACTGCATGCTCATGTAAGAGAAGGTAGAGGCATGCATCAGCTTGTATTTAAGTCCTTTGCAGCTGGAGTAGTGCAAGTTGCGAAATTTGCGTTTCTGGGAGGTAGGTCTATGAGGTTTAGCATGTAGATTGGGGCGTCTGCGTGGATGATTTTGTGTACAATCGTGCAGATCTTGAACGCAATGCGTTCCTTAAGTGGGAGCCAGTGAAGTTTCTCTCTTAGGGGTTTTGCACTTTCATATTTAGTTTTTCCAAATATGAGTCTGGCAGCTGTGTTCTGGGCAGTTTGGAGTTTTTTGATTGTCTGTTCTTTGCACAGTGCATTGCAGTAGTCCAGATGACTTATTACCATTGACTGTACCAGGGTACGGAAGATGTATCTCGGGAAGAAAGGTTTTACTCTTTTGAGTTTCCACATGGTGTAGAACATCTTTTTCATCGTGTTTTTCATGTGGGTATCAAGAGTGAGGTTTCGATCAAGGGTGACTCCAAGAATTTTCAAGTTTTGTGAGACAGGGAGGGAGCAGTATGGTGTGATTATGGTGGAGAAGTTTTTTGTGTTATGTTGTGAAGTGAGTACAAGACATTGTGTTTTTTCTGCGTTAAGTTTTAGTTGGAATGCATCTGATCAAGTGTGCATTATTTGGAGGCTTTGATTGATCTCGTTGGTGATTTCATTTAGATCATTTTTGAATGGGATGTAAATTGTGACGTCATCTGCATAAATGTAGGGGTTGAGGTTTTGATTGGCTAGTAGTTTGGCTAGAGGTGTCATCATTAGGTTGAATAATGTTGGTGAGAGAGGGGATCCCTGGGGAACTCCATACTCAGGTTTCCATGGGGGTGATCTGTCCACGTTCGTTGTTACTTGGTAAGATCTTGTGGTCAGGAATCCTTTGAACCATTTGAGGACTGTGCCTCCTACTCCGAAGTATTCTAGTATATGTATTAGTATATCATAGTTAACCATGTCAAAGGCACTGGACATGTCGAATTGCAGGAGGAGGATGTTGTTACCAGTCGCAATTGCTTGTTAGAATGAGTTCATTGCGGACACTAGTACCGTTTTGGTGCTGTGATTCGACCGAAATACTGATTGAGACTCATGCAGAATTGAGTGTTTATTTAGGTATTCATTAAGTTGTTTCATCACTATGCCTTCCATGAGTTTGGTCATGAGTGGAATCGATGCTACTGGTCGATAGTTGGTTAGGTCCATTGTGCTTTTTTTAGCATCTTTTGGTAGCGGGGTGAGGTAGCGGGGTTGAGGCCTTGGGTGGATAGGGTCTTGGCTAGTGGAGTCATCATTACTACTACTACTACTACTACTATTAAACATTTCTATAGCGTTACTAGACTTACGCAGCACTGTACAAATTAACATGAAAAGACAGTCCTTGCGCAACAGAGCTTACAATCTAAATTGGACAGACGAACAGACAGCTAGGGGTGGGGAAATTGCAGTGGTAGGGGTGATAAGTGAGGGTGTTGAGTAAGAGAGTCATGGTTAGGAGTCAAAAGCAGTAGCAAAGAGGTGGGCTTTAAGCCTAGACTTGAAGACAGCCAGAGACTGAGCCTGATGTTGAAAAGGATCGGTGATCATGGTGATCCTTGCGGTACTCTGCAGCCTGGTTTCCACAGTGACTATGTGTTTGTTTTTGATTTCACTTGATATGTTCTTGTGGTTAGAAAACCCTTAATCCAATTGAAAGTGCCACCATTGATTCCGAAGTATTCTAGAAGTCTTTGCAATATGTTATAGTTAACCATGTCGAATGCACTTGACATGTCAAATTGGAGGAGGAGAATGCTCTTGCCTATTGCTATTTCCTGCTTGAATTTGGTTAGGAGAGTGAGTAGTACTGTTTCGGTGCTGTGTAGGGGTCGAAATCCTGATTGTGACTCATGTAGTATAGTGAATTTCTTTATGTAGTCATTGAGTTGTTTGGTCACCAGTCCTTCCATTAGTTTGACTACTAATGGGATAGATGCTACTGGGCATTAGTTGGTAATGTCGTTTGTTTTTTTCTTGGTGTCTTTTGTATTGCGGTGAGCAGGATGTTGCCTCTTTCTTGAGGGTACATACCCTGATGGAGCATGAAGCTTAAGTGGGATTTGAGGTCTATTATGAAGCGGTGGGGGGCAGATTGTATTAGGTAGCTGGGGCATGTGTCCAGTTGACAATGGCTGTTTGAGTATTGTTTAATCGCCTGGGTAACTGCGTCGGCGCTGAGTAGAGCAAAATTTGACCATATTTGGTCAGCAGGGTATTCATTGGGGGTTGGGTCTAGACCATTAATGAAGTTTTCTATGTCCATGTTGTTCTGAGGTAGGGTTTTGCGTAAGTTTACGATTTTTTCATTGAAATATTTAGCAAGGCTGTCTGCAGATGGGATGTCAGTGTTGGTTGTGGTGACTGGTGTTGTGTCCAGTAGTTTGTTCACGAGATGGTACAGTTTCTTCGTGTTTTTGTAATCCGGCCCAATTTTAGTTTTGTAGTACGAACTTTTGGTCTGTTTTAATGCGTATTTGTATTTCCTTTGTAGTTGTTTCCATGCGTTGAGTGTGTGTTCGTTTTTTTTTCCATGCGCGTTCCAGTTTCCTAGATTGTGTTTTTAGTTTTTTCAGTTCTTCATTGAACCACGGTATCAAGTATAATATATAAAAACTAAAAAGGGATGCAAAGTAGTGCAAAGAGAGTAAAAAGGGAAAAGAATATTTAAGCTCTGGAACTCATTACTGGAGGAGGTGGTAACAGGGGTTAGCATATCTGGTTTTAAAAAAGGTTTGGACAAGTTCCTGGAGGAAAAGTAGTTGCACAGGGACAGAAATCTAACCTGTCCCTGCCAGTCCCTGTGGGAATCTAACCCATCCCCGCCGCAAGTAATGTCCTCCATCCCAGCCCCTGGTCCGCCCGGCCTCTGCCACGCCACACCGCACTGCAGATACCTTGACTCCGCCCCCAAGAAAGACAGATTCTATTAGTAAAACTACCAGTAAAAGTAACATCACTTTCTTCCATACTCTGCTAAATACAAAATTAAATAAGATACGTTTCCAAAAAAAGCAAACATCCATGAGCAGCTTGTCCCCCTTTTCTTTCCTTTCCCTCCCATCCATGAGCAGCTTGTCCCCCTTACCAATCTTTTTCCCCTCCTTCCTCTTCCCTGCACCCACACTTCCTCTGCCCTTTTTATAGCCATCCACCCACCCACACACAACTAATCACGATTAAATTTTTTAATCGTTCACCCCTAAAAAAAATCTTAGATATCACCCTGCTGATCAAAAGAGAGATATTCAAGGCAGTTTACAAAACAAAAAGAATGAAATCCATTATTATCTAACACAAAAACAAAACAAAACAAAAAATCTATTAGCTTTGAACACAGAAGACCTCCCCACACCCCTGCGAATGAACAACCAATAAACAAGATCTTCCACTGAAAATATCACTTAAAAACCTAAAAGTTAAAATCAATTTGTTACCTACAAATCTCAAAATGGAAGACTATCCCATAATTTTGGAGCAGCCACAGAGAACATCTCAGCTTTCAACAGACTTTCTTAATCTGTTTAATGTTTGACAGCAGCAATAAACACATCATTGTCTGGGTCATTAACAGTTTCATAGTGGGTTCACCACTCGTATTATGAAGAAAATTATGCAATTGATATGCATGACTTGAATGTTAGCACTCGGATTTGAATTTTTATGCACTCAACCATAGACAGCCAGTAAAACTGTAAAGGTCCCACACTTTCCCTTCTCCAACCACCCAATACTAAACACACCGCTGCAGAGAGACCTCAAGTTTTAATAACTCTTTTAGGACTCAATATATAGTGCACAGAAACACCACAGTGGTAAAACCCAAGCCTGTGTTACCTCCACAAATGCCCCTGCATTTGCCCCTTCTAAATGCTGCACAATCAATATTCCCTTGAGACGTTACAAAGCGATTTTGGAGCCTGCACAATGTCAGGACTTGTGTTCTACAGCTGATTTACAAGAAATTGGGGGAGGGCAGGCTAAAATCTTCAGGCAGAAAACAGAAATAGAGAAGGCCTCGCAGCAGACCTGATTTTTGACCACCACGTTCAACACTTTACTTCCTGTACAAGCCCACCCTAGGGATTTTTCTTTCTCCATCTTTCCCAGGAGGCTCAGCACATACCTCAAGGCACCCTAATGGTCTAGTGGCTTCTTCGGGGCAGGAAAGATCTCCACTCTTTTCTGCCTGCTACCGCTGATCCTCTTGCTGCTGCCATTTCTTTAAAATGGCTGCCAAGACTTCAAACAGTGGCCTTGCAAGACTTCTGCGGAAGGCTCATGAGGCCGCCGCTTAGGGGGAGATGTTTCCTGCCCCGAGGAAGCCACTAGACCACCAAGGTGCCTTGAGGTATGTGCAGGTAGGGCACCCTGTGGCTCGGGGGAGGGAAGACAAAGCTTGGCACACTGCAGGAAATGGGTCCATCCCTATGCGATCCCTGCAGACCCGAGTCTATCCCCATGGGATCCCGCTGACCTGGAGGGTATACCCGCGGGATTCCCACTATCCCCATTCCCATGCAGCTTTCTAACTGATAGCATAGAATGTTGATACTAATTAGGTTTCTGCTAGGCAGGGCCGTGCCAACACGGTAAGCGAGGTAAGCATGGCAGGAGGGCGCCATCCTCTGGGGGGTGCCCCGCCGCACCATGCTTACCTCGCCCTCTTCTCCCCAGATCCTTTTCCTTTTTTTTTTGTTTAAATTTACTTCTGTCCGGCGGCGTAGCATCAGTAAGAAGGAGGCAGCGCTCCCCCGTCCCGACGTGTCTACTAGCCTTCCCTTCACTGTGTTCCGCCTTCTTCTGACGTCAGAAATGACGTCAGAAGAAGGCGGGACACTTAACGAAGGGAAGAAGACTAGTAGACACGTCGGAGCGGGGGATCGCCGCCTCCTTCTCACTGACGCTACGCTGCCGCCGGACAGAGCTAAATTTAAACAAAAAAAAAAGGAAAAGGATCTGGGGAGAAGAGGGCGGGCAGTGTAGCGATCGTTTTCGGGGGGGAGCAGCACGGTGCCAATGGGGGGGGGGGCGGCGGCGGCGCGGTGCCAAAGGGGGAGGGGGGCGCCGGAGCCACCAACTGCAGGGGGGCGCCGGAGACCCTAGGCACGGCCCTGCTGCTAGGTACTTGTGACCTGGATTGGCCACTGCTGGAAACAGGATACTGGGCTTGATGGACCTTTGGTCTGTCCCAGTGTTGAAAAACGTATATACTTATGTACTTGGGATTCTGAATGGAATCTTGCTACTCTTTAGGATTCCAGAATCTTGCTATTCTTTGCAGTTCTTCATGGAATATTGCTACTATTTGGGTTTCTGTCAGGTACTTGCGACCTGGATTGGCCCCTGTTGGAAACTGGATGTGTTGGAATGTATTGTATTTTGCATGCATTGCCTGTCACCTATTATTTCTCTGTGATTACTCTGTGACCTCTGATGTGAATTACTTAGAGAGGTCACACAGCTATGCAACTTCCTGTGGGGGTTAGATGCAGCAGATGCAGCACATGGAGCACATGGAGCTCATGATCTCTCCTAACCTGAGAGGATCTATGGTGGTGTGAGCATCCATTACCATCTAAGCACATGGAAGGAGCTGATAATACAAATGTATAGTAATATGTATATATAAGCCTGTCTGATTATAATCTAACTGCAAACTGTGAGTAAACAGATGTTTTGTTACTTCAACTTTAAAGTGACTCAGCAGTGAATTATTCAGGGGTGAATGAGAGAGAGATGAAGAAAGAAATTAACATTTCTAAAGCTGAAGCTGTGTGTACTAAAATCTGCTAATTATTTACTACAAATAATCCAACAAAAGGGTTATGAGCCCAGGGCCAGGAATTGAAAAAAAAGAGAAATATTACCAGGCAGAAAAAAAGGCCACATTTTTCTCTTAAGTTTTAAAGGAAAGATTCAGTCTGTCTCTCTCTCCCCCCACACAGCAGACAGAAGGCTAAGAAAATGGCTGAGGGAAGAAATTCACCATTGTTCTATTCTCTCAAGGTGCCTAAATTAACTGAGTTTAATTATCAGCAGTGGGAATTAAGATTCATATGTCTCCTTCGAGCAAAAAGATTAGATATATGCTTAGACCAAGACAGAACAGCTGAAAATATGGCTGAATGGGACAATGCAAACTATTATGTGAAGTGCATGCTTTTGGAAGCTCTCTCAGAGAAACAAGCCATATTAGTAGAGGGAAAAGATACACCAAAGGACATTTTATATAAACTGAGAACTATGTATGCAACTACATATGCAAAGCAGCAACCAATTTGGCTGGCAGAGTTGAATGAAACCAAATTAAGGGATAAAAGTAAATGTAATGATCACATTATGCATCTTATGTCTTCATTTCAAAAGTTAGAACTTTCAGGAATTCCCATGTGTGATGCATTGAAAAGAGCATTTCTTTTTACCTCACTATCAAAGAAGTTTGATGTTTTTAGGTCTGTAAATGAGGCCATTGAAGGGCAATCTTTTGAACAGACAACATCAAAACTAAGGCAGGAATGCATAATAAATGATTCTGAGGAGATGTGTTCTCAAAGCAAGTCAGAGAGAAATGAAACAAATTTCTTGGCAAAGAACAGAGGAAGGCGGAGCTATGGGAAAACTCCACCCAAGGGCAAGCTGATTTGCTACTCATGTGGAAAGGAGGGACATGTATCTAAATGGTGTAAGGAAACACAAAACACTCCCTCTAGCTCACCTAAGCCAATGGAACTAAAGAATTTTCAAACCAGGAAATGTATGAAGGACAAAGATAAACACAAGGGCTTTCTAATGGCAGAAAAATCTTTGACTATGGTAAATAATAATTCAAATGAAAGTACTTGGATTTTGGATTCAGGGAGCACATGCCATTTAACCAATTGTAAGGATTTCTTTCAGGAAATGTGTCCAGAGGAAGGTATTCTTAAAACTGCAAACGCAGGGACTGCTAAGATCCAAGCAAAAGGTATTGGATTCTTAAAATGCAAAGTGTCTAATGAAGTTAAAGAAATTCCTGTAAGTGATGTCTTGTATATTCCCCAAGCAGTTTGCAATATGCTTAGTGTATCTACATTAGATAAGAAGGGATTTGTGATTCATTTTGAAAACAGTAAGTGCACAATCTCTAAAAATGATGAAGTGTATGCTGAAGCTTTTATGCATAATGATGTTTATAAACTGAACATTTCAGGTGAAGCCTCACATATGGCGCAAGTAAGGAAGAATGATGGTAAATGTAGTCTGGAAATCTGGCACCGCCGCCTGGGACATCGTGATTTTAAGGTGATCCAGGATCTTTACAGTAAGCAACTGGCCACCGGCATTCAGATAAGTACAGATGCTGGTAAAATGGAGAAATGCATAGACTGTGTTACTCAAAAAGGTGTAAGACCCTCATTTCCTGCATACACAGGAAATAGGAGTAATAAAGTGCTGGACTTAATACACAGTGACTTATGTGGACCGTTTAATATCCCATCATTGGGAAATAACAGATTTGTGCTAATATTCTTGGATGATTTCTCTAGATATTGTGTGGCCTATTTGCTGAAAGAGAAAAGTCAAGTCACAGACATGCTGAAGAAATACGTAGCCATGGTGAGCAATAAATTTGAAAGAAAACCAAAGGTTCTTCAGACCGACAATGGTGGTGAGTTCATTTCACAAAGCATGCGCACATTTCTAGAACAAGAAGGCATTCAACATATCACAACAGTAGCTTATACACCAGAGAAAAATTCTGTTGCAGAGAGAAATTTTAGGTCACTTGTGGAAATGACCAGATGTATGCTGTCAGATAGCAATCTCCCTAAAAGACTATGGGGGGAAGCCATTCTCACAGCAGTGTACCTACAAAACAGAATGCCAACTAAAGGCGCTGAGCGCACACCACATGAGACATGGCATGGTAGGAAGCCAAACCTGACACACATAAGAACATTTGGAAGTACAGCATATGCTCATGTACCAAAGCAAAGAAGGCATAAGCTGGATTCCACAACAGAAAGGGGCATTTTAGTTGGCTATGCTCCAGGACACAAAGGATATAGAATTTTGAATCTGAAAACTGGCATTGTTGGCATAAGACATGTTACATATTTTGATGAAAACAAAAGGGTTGATAAAGGCTGGATTATCCCAGATGAGCCTTATCATCCAGAATATGAAACTAGAACCATAATAGACATGCCAGTGTATATAAATGCCATACCAAGGCAGATGTCTGAAAGCAACTCATCTGTATCTAACGAGGAACAGGCAGAGGAAACAGACACAGAAAGGATCATTGAAGAAGACAGTACAGTTGGAGAAGGGGAATCAATTGGAGAAGTACTCTCAGATTTAGAGGATGCGGAAAGGTCAGACCAACCTGTTGTCAGACGCTCATCCAGGGAAAACAAAGGTGTTCCACCCCCAAGACTGTCTTACCTAACAAAGTCAGCAGAAGCTCAAGAGCCCTTAACATGGGATGAGATTGAGAAAATGCCAGCAGAAGAAGCTGCTGAATGGCATAAAGCTGCACAAGAAGAAATTGATGCATTGGATAAAAATAATACTTGGATTCTTACAAAATTACCTCCTGGCAAGAAAGCTATAGGATGCAAATGGGTATTCAAGTTAAAAAGGAATGCACAAGGAAAAGTGGAAAGGTATAAAGCCAGATTAGTGGCAAAGGGATATCTTCAAAAATATGGAGAAGATTTTGATGAAGTGTTTGCACCTGTAGTGAAACACACGACAATCAGAACACTTCTGAGCATTGCAGTCTCAAAAGGCATGCAAGTCAACCACATTGATGTGAAAACAGCGTTTCTTCATGGAGAAATAACTGAAGACTTGTACATGGAACAGCCAACAGGTTTCATAAATACAAAACAAAGACAGCTAGTGTGTAAATTAAACAAAGGTCTTTATGGATTAAAGCAAAGTGCAAAATGTTGGAATGAAAAATTGCATGAAATATTGACAAATTTAGGATTTAAGCAAGGTGAAGCAGATAAATGCTTGTACACTAGGTGCACAAATGGACAATATGCATACATTTTAGCTTTTGTTGATGATCTGCTCATTGCAAGCAAAAGTGAGCAAGAGTACAAGGACATTGTAAAATATTTAAACCACAATGTTGAGATAAAAGAACTTGGTAATGTGTCATACTATCTTGGTATAGAAATTGAGAAACAAAATGATGGTTCTTATCTTCTAAGCCAGAAGCAGAAAATAAATGAGCTTATTGAAAGTTTAGGTATGCAAGATGCCCAAGTTGTAAGCACTCCCATGATCACTGATTTTCTGAAGGATGAAACAGTAAGAGAACCTTTACCAGATAACATCCAATATAGATCAGCCATAGGTAAGCTTTTATATCTAGCTACCACATACAGGGCTGATATAGCAAATGCAGTAGGAATTTTGAGCAGAAGGGTCAGCTCACCTACCAAATCAGATTGGACTGCAGTTAAAAGGATGGTAAGGTATTTAAAGGGTACCATTGATTGTAAATTAAAGATTTCAGCCAATAGTAATCCAAAACTAATATGTTACTGTGATTCAGATTGGGCAGGGGATCATTCTGATTATAAATCCACAAGTGGATATGTGTTTATGTATGGAAATGTACAAATTTCATGGGCCAGTCATAAACAAAGTATTGTGAGTTTGTCTTCTACAGAAGCTGAATATGTGGCTGTATCGGAAGCGTGCAGAGAACTGATGTGGATTGAAAAACTTTTGCTGGATTTCGGAATAGCTGAGCAGAGACCAATCCAGATAATGGAAGATAATCAGAGCTGCATCCGACTGTCACAGAATGACAAGGTTCAGTCACGCACCAAGCACATCGCAACGAAATACCACAACGTGCGAGAGTTGGCAAAAGAAGGGGTCATCAGTCTACACTATTGTCACACCAGTGAGATGACAGCTGACATCATGACCAAACCGTTACCCAGAGAACGTTTTGTGAATCTGCGTATAAAGCTTGGACTTTGTATGAATAAATAATTGCATGACAGTTATGCATGAGAAGGGGTTTGTTGGAATGTATTGTATTTTGCATGCATTGCCTGTCACCTATTATTTCTCTGTGATTACTCTGTGACCTCTGATGTGAATTACTTAGAGAGGTCACACAGCTATGCAACTTCCTGTGGGGGTTAGATGCAGCAGATGCAGCACATGGAGCACATGGAGCTCATGATCTCTCCTAACCTGAGAGGATCTATGGTGGTGTGAGCATCCATTACCATCTAAGCACATGGAAGGAGCTGATAATACAAATGTATAGTAATATGTATATATAAGCCTGTCTGATTATAATCTAACTGCAAACTGTGAGTAAACAGATGTTTTGTTACTTCAACTTTAAAGTGACTCAGCAGTGAATTATTCAGGGGTGAATGAGAGAGAGATGAAGAAAGAAATTAACATTTCTAAAGCTGAAGCTGTGTGTACTAAAATCTGCTAATTATTTACTACAAATAATCCAACAGGATGCTGGGCTTGATGGACCTTTGGTCTGTCCTAGTATGGCAATACTTATCTACTTTGGATTCTGAATGGAATCTTGCTACTCTTTGGGATTCTGCATGGAATCTTGTAATTCTTTAGAATTCTAGAATCTTGCTATTCTTTGCAGTTCTACATGGAATGTTGCTACTCTTTGGGTTTCTGCCAGGTACTTGTGACCTGGATTGGCCACTGTTGGAAACAGGATACTGGGCTTGATAGACTTTTGGTCTGTCCCAGTGTGGCAAAACTTACTTGGGATTCTGAATGGAATCTTGCTACTCTTTAGGATTCTAGAATCTTGCTATTCTTTGCAGTTCTTCATGGAATATTGCTACTATTTGGGTTTCTGCCAGGTACTTGTGACCTGGATTGGCCACTGTTGGAAGCAGGATACTGGGCTAGATGGACCACTGGTCTGACCCAGTATGGCTATTCTTATCTTCTTATGACATACCCACTAGTGCATGTGTCAAATGCACAATATAATTTTCATTCATATGCATATTGATATTTATACAAGTGCTATTATCTGACCTATTTTACTTTTTGCTCTTGTTTCGACTTATGTATTCTGGACTCCTGATGCTGTAGCTGAAACACGGCCCTTGTCGAGTCCCATTCACGGTTGTGTACTTCTTTATGTTTCATGCAAACTGCTGCCAATAACAGATTTTTAAGAAACCTTTCTGGCTACACCACTAGTCCTTGGTCATCTCTGGTGTTGCTTTAGGCACCATATACCTGCAGGCGGGGGGGGGGGGGGGGGGCATTGTTCTCTGCTGCAGTGCCACCTATGCTAGAATACCTAGCTCTGGCAGTGGCGGCCCTACTGTTAGGCCAACTGAGGCGGGGGACCTCAGATGGCACTTTTCATAGAGCTGTGTCTCGCTCCTTTCCACTCCCCCCCCCCCCACTGGCCGCAATCCCTCTTCTCCCCCTTCTTTTCTCAACCTCGTTCGCCGAGTCTACCTGCTTTTTTTTTGTTTTCCAAATGTCATCATCGGCAGGGATTCCCATATTCTGCCCTGCCACCTGGTACCGACTTCTTCCCTTTACTACTGCCTGCCTCTGAGGAAACAGGAAGTTATGTCAGAGAGGCGGACCACAGTACAGAGAAGAAGCTGGTGCCGGCAGCAGGGCAGCATATGGGAATTGCTGCCGCCTCTGACTTTTGAAAAACAACAAAAAAAGGAGGTATATTTGGGGAAAGGGGTTGAGAAAGGAAGGTGGGAGAAGTCAGACTGTGGCTGAGAAAGGGGGGAAAAGGAGGGTGTTGGGGGGGGGGGGAAGAGAGGAAGGGAGAGATGTTGGACTCGGTGGGGGGGGGGGGTGGAGCTGGGGGCACCATCTCATCCTTCGCCCCAGGCGGCAGATTGTCTAAGGCCGCCTCTGAGCTCTGCTGTTGATGGGCCCTGTTGGGGAGAAAGGGCTTTACACAATGTAAATTAATACTCACAAATACTTTTGTATAATCAGCTCACATGCAAAGCTTATCCTAAAGCTCTTCCACTGCACAGTCTGAGATACAGAGCTAGGTTTTGAGAGTCACAATTGTCCCTAAAGGTTACTAGGTTTAATTTTATCTGATAATGCTAAGGTTAGGTATTTTGTAAAAATAGAATAACCTATAGTGTTTCCGACATTGTAGAAACTATTTATAAAAGAAATTGAACGCACGGTTTGCCAATGACAAAAATCTTTAGAAATATTGCACAGCGGTACGCAGGTGAAGCTAGACAACCAGCGGCAGATTCCAAAGTAATTCAAGGCCTGAGAACAGAGACCCTCCCTGAAAAGCTGTCTTAAAATAGCTGCAAAGTAAACTTTTTCTCTGACTCTCCTCTTTTGGACCTTCCTCCTCTGCTGCTCTGCCCCTATGAATCTGAGGAGAGTTCCTCTTTGACACTGCAGCCTTAAATCACAACAATCCCTCTAGATTCAGGGCTGCCTCATTCCACTTAAACATCTCATGTACAACTGCTTGACAAAACGCCAACTTACCGGCAAAGAACACCAAATCTATTTCTGGTGAAGAATGCTAGTGATGCGCGAATCACTTCTTAGATCAGGCGTTTGCTTAGGAGGAGAAATATGGTGTGGTGTGGTGTGGGAGGGAAGAGGTCTGACAGCCAAGGGAGCAGCTGTTAACTGTTTAGCTCAAAATTTCAAGGAAGAGACCTACTTTGAATTTGCGAGCCGTATGGGTCACTGATTGGGATGGCTGGATCCAGAACCCTGTAGATCACCTATGATAAAAAGCATGAGAGACATTGCTGTTGGGAAAATCATTAAACCAATCAATCAAGCTTTTTTAAGTATCAGTTCAATCTTTCAGAATACAAAGCACCTGGCTTCACCTTGCATTAGTCCTCAGTAGTCCTTCTGAGAAATATTTCAATCACTTATCCTAATGCAAAGGTGCAGTTGCAGTATTGGTCCTAGAAAGAACTGGAGTCTTTTTTTTGGGTTGTGATAGCTTTAAGCAGGGGTGTGCTGGTAAATTTTTAACAATGGGTTCTCTCTCCGGGCTTGGCCAGCCTTGCAGTTTGGGGGGCCAGGGGGGACTTGGAGGGGGGCAACGTATGCCTCTCTCTCCCTCCCCCCTTGTGTGAGCATGATAGGCATACCTTTACTGGCAGGGTTGCCGAGCCTCACCAGCCAATAAATGGACTGCCTCCATGCCCCGCTGCTTGTTTCTGGCTCTGAGCAGCATGCTGGGACTTCTCGCAAATGCACGAGAAATCCCAGCCAGCTGCTCAAACAAGGAGCGGGAGAACAGGAGCAGTGTATTTACATGGCAGATGGGGGCTCAGCATCTCCATCAGCAAAGTAAAAGAGAATTCAAAAGGTGAAAGCCCACATTTTGACAGCCAGTTGGTAAAGTAGTCATGGGGAGTCTAAATTAACAACCAGCTCCCTACATTCTTAAAAACTTAACAAATGGCTCTCGCGTGCTGCCACGTAAACATGCAACTTACAGAACACAGTAAATTACCCGCATCCTTGCAGCATTTATTCACTCACAGCAGTGGCGTTCCGTGCTTGACTGACACCCGGGGCGGACCGCCGCTGTGCGCACCCCCCCCCCCGGGTGCAGTGCAACACAGCACCCCCCCTGGCGTGGAACAGCACCCCCCCTGGCGTCGGTACCCCCCCTGGTGTGGACCCTAACCCCCCCCCCCCCGGCGCAGCACCTCTCACTCCCCCCCGACAGTCCCCACCTGCCTACCAGCTGAGCTCCGGCCGGCACCTCCAATCTGCCCTCGAGGAAATAGGAAGTTATATCAGAGGGCGGGACTCAGTGAGTGAAGGGCCAACGTCGAGATGGTTTTCTTCATTTAAAGTCAGCAGCGCTGCAGATTGGAGGTGCCGGCCAGAGCTCAGCTGGTAGGCAGATGGGGACTGTTGGGGGGAGTGAGAGGCGCTGCGCCGGGGGGGGGGGGGGGTGGACGGAGCACCCCCCCACCCGTTGACTCCCGGGGCAGACCGCCCCCACCGCCCCGCCCTTGCTACGCCACTGACTCACAGTTACCCCAGGTCTACCACTGTTCCCTCTAAGCTGAGCGGAAGTCCTCCAACTGCATTGCTATCAGTAGGGGGTGGTGCTTCAAGATTGTGTCTTCATTTGCTCGGGACAGGCAGGTGCCCTGGAGTCCTGCAGACTTTGCCTGTCCCTCACTATTGAAAATGTGATAGTGAAACAGCACCTCCCACTGGCAGGACTGTAGATGGAGGATTCCCACTCATGGGTATAACTACAGGTGCAAAAATGTAAGGTATGCTGATGCTGGATTATGGAGTTATTCTGTAATGGAATCTGGGTGCCCAGATGTTGTTATAGAAGAGGCTTCCCCCGTGCAGCATCTGGGTACCTAAAAAAGGAGATGTCCCCTTATAGACTTGTCCCCTTAGTTTATAGGACTTAAAGCGAGAAGTCTGGGTTAAGCCAGACTGAGAAGTACGGGCAACTCTACTGACCAACCTGAGACCAGTGGCGTAGCCACAGGTGGGCCTGGGTGGACCAGGGCCCACCCACTTAGGCCCACCCAACAGTAGAACACGTTTAGCAGTAGCTGGTGGGGATCCCAAGCTCTGCCAGCTGAAGACTTCCCCGATAGTAACGAAAACACTACTTTCCACAACACCAGCACCTACACATGCTCAGTTTTCAGCGCATGCCTGCTGCAGACTGCCAAGCTGGAAAGAAGCGTTTTCCCGCCAGCTGAGATATTGTTTTGGTGGTGGTGGTGGTGGTGGTGAAGGGGGGGGGGAGAACTCTAGGTGCCCATCCACTTCTTGCCTAGGCCCACCCAAAATCTGTTGTCTGGCTACACCCCTGCCTGAGACAGAGAAATATAGCAAAGATTCCAGAAACCAAAGGTAACTGCACATGTCGGTGCCAGGAATCTTTCATCTTCACTCAAGGACTCAGACCTCAGGTAAGGAAGGCCAGTCGGAATCAGGCTTTAGTAGTCATGGCTGCTAGATCTGTTCCGCGCAGCCAAGTGATGATACATCTGCTAAATACATCATTCATCCAACAGCTTCAAGAGTTTTGGCCTTTTTAGTGGCTTATAGCTGCTAGGGCTGTGAATATCAAAAAAATAATAAATTCCTTTTTCATTTTCCAGTTTTTGTACTATTTTCTTTTCAAAAGTGTACTGTTTGTTTTATCGTGTGCATTTTTTTTACAACACAACCTGTACGGTACTAAATTGACAAATGATATCGTGTGTTTGTGTGGCTTTGGCTACGAGTTGACGCAAAATTATATTAAAATACCACTGTTGTTTCTGTGGCATTTTAAACTGACAACACATCCTTAATAAAAGCCTCTATGTTAGATTCCAGGGAACAAATGAAGCCAGTGTTCTGTTATATCCTGGCTATTCTGATTCATCCATTCTTCATTGATAAGTCCCTTACTCTGAATCGTCCTGACTTCAATCAGTTACTCTGGGAATACACGTATGAACTTGCAGTTTGGTCTTGCTTACTTTATTTGTTTTTGTTTGGCCATTTTGTCAAAAGGGGGAAGAAAAGAAATTGAGCATGCGCTCTTTCGAAATCAGTGGCGTAGCCATGGGGGGCTTTGGGGGCCTCCCCCCCACACATTGAGCTCAGGTCACTTCCAAAATAGCAGCTCCTCCTCCTACTCCACTGTGCGGGTTTGGTGCCGATCTCTGCAGCTGCTCACTCTTGCTCACCCCCCCCCCCTTACGGATCTGACATTTCTCTCTGTTCCCCCCCCCTCCGCCGGCAGTTGGTCCTTCAGTCACGGTGTGTGAGCGGCAGAGGCACTGAAACAGACTGCCTATGGACCTTTCCTCTGTCATGTCTGCCTACAGGAAGTATTAAAAATACAGAAGAAACCTGTCTTCGCAAAAAAGGATAGCAGTCACAAACAGCGAAGATGACACAAAAAAGGGAAAAAGGGGAAAAGGGATTGAAAAAGAAAAACCAAAAATGTAAAAAAATAATAAGTAAAGAATGTGAATTGTGATGATAAAAAATATAGAAAAGAATAATGACACAAGTAAAAATGAAAAAATAATAATAATAAATAGATTTATTGAGGTAATATGAGTCATATTACCTCAATAAATCTGTTTATTATTATTATTTTTTCATTTTTACTTGTGTCATTATTCTTTTCTATATTTTTTATCATCACAATTCACATTCTTTACTTATTATTTTTTTACATTTTTGGTTTTTCTTTTTCAATCCCTTTTCCCCTTTTTCCCTTTTTTGTGTCATCTTCGCTGTTTGTGACTGCCTACAGGAAGTTACATCACAGGAGGCAGGATGTGACAGAGGAAAGGTCCCGGCAGGACCGACTGCAGGCAGTCTGTTTCACTGCCAGTCATACGCCAGGACTGGATGTCCGCTGGGGAGGAGGGGAGGGGAAGCAGAGAGACACCAGAGCTGCACATTTATTGACAAACAAAAAAATTCAAAATGTGTGAACCCTCCCCCTCCCCCTTTAAGGGAAGGTTTAATGAGAAATTGGGGAGAGAAGAGACCTTTGGTCACAGTGAATTTTAAAAGCAGATGTTCTCTGTCTGTATTCTGTTGAGAAAATAAGAGAGGTTTCTAACCAGTGGCATAGCCAAACCTGACATTTTGGGTGGGCCTAGAGCTAATACGAGTGGGAATTAAGGGGCTGATATTCATCTGGAGGCGGAGAGTATGGTTAAAGTTCTGCTGCCGGCGCTGAACCATGGAAATATGGAAATTCAATGCCACACTGTATCCAACGATCAGCACTGAATTTCCGGTTTCATTTTTGGCCGCTGGAACTTAACCGGTTAAGTTCCTAGCCGTTAAAGATAGTCCGGCTATTTTTGCGCTACTAATTAACTGCTAAACCCAGTGCTGAATATCAGTGCTAACTGGCTATTCCATGCAATATAGCCAGTTAGCCACTAGTATTATTATTATTTGCTGCATTGGTATCCCACATTTTCCCACCTATTTGCAGACTAACTGAAAATATTCAGCAGGAAATAACTGGTTATCGCTCTTTGAAGATTTGCGGTTAGCCAGTTCAATGCTATTTAGGCGGTCAGCGGTCATTGCTGACTGGTTAAATAGAGCTAAATATCAGGGAGTATGTATATAGATATGAGTAGTATTTCTTGGGAAACTATGAAATAATGCCTTAGATGCACTTGATGATGGATTTCTAAGTACGTCGTCTGCCCAACAGCTGTCCTGCATCAACAGTAACCACATTCTGTCACACTGTCAACATCAAGATTTTTTCCCACCTCCTGTGCAATCTGTAGCATACAGAACATAGCTAGAATATTTCCTCTTACAGCTTTCCATAGACATAATGTATTCAAATTCTGCTAATAATAGAAATACAAAATCCCTTCACTGCCAGATCCTGTGGAGGTCTTTTACTAACAATTAGCTCATGTTATTTGCCTTAGGCCTCGTTTTATTTCAAGGAGCCCTGCAGCAGAAAACATGCATTATTCATTAGTAAAAGACCCCCTTTGTGGAGTAACACTAAATCCCAGGAAGAAGCTTCTCAGAGCCTATGCTGCAAACCTTTACACCACCAATTCTGAATGCACAAACTACCAACAGCAATACTTTTAAAAAGGAAGCAGTGAATATACACAACAGTGATATGTGTCCAGTTGGAAAAGGCAGTTAATTCAGACTGATATAGACCCTCGCACTAACCATATGCCAGAAGAATCTCTCACCTGGGTCACATGTAGAACACAGACAAACCTCACCAACTACAGAATGAAGGACCAACATTTTGAAATTGTCCTGTAGCCCAACATCAGCCCTTCCCGTCCCTAAATCCGCATCCCTTCCCTTCCCTACTCCCCATCACTCCCTGTAGCCTGGCATCAGCCCATCCCTTCACTACTCCCCACCCCTCCCTTGTAGCCCAGCTTCAGCCCTTCCCTACCCCCACCACTCCCTTGTAGCCCATCTCCAGCCCTGCTCTATCCCCTTCTCCTCAGTGTGGCATCAGCCCTGCCCTTTCCAATCCCCCACATCCACCCAGCAGGAGGGGGCTTGGTGAGGAGGATCATGGAAGGACACAGATTAGGCTTAAGGGGTGGGACACAGGCCACACTGCCAAGCCCACAGAAAGACTCAGCCTAGAGTGACGGGAAGAAGCCAGGAGTTGCTGCATAGGCAAAAGGACTAATGGATTTAAAGAGTGTTGAGCTAATTGGTTGAAAGAATACTAGCTATAAGAGAAGTAATTAGTTAAAAGTGTTGGAATTAGATTGTGTGATATATGGTTTATGGTCTTCTACACTTTTCAGAGGCTATCTCAACCCAAAGCTTTTAACGTTGCTAATCTTTCAACACTCTCATATATCTGTTTAGTCAACCCTGTACATAGTTCAATAAAATTTTAACTCTTTTGACAGCCTTGTTCACAGAGGTCCTTTTTATTTTTTTCTGGGGAGACAAGAGGATAACTCCCACCCACTATCCCTATACTCTGCAGTAAAAAAAAAAATATTTCAGGCGAGAAGGGTTGATTGGCGCATAATTTCCACATGAAGACCCAAAGACGTTCTTTATAGTTGGAAGAACAAACCAGTGTCTGACACAGTTTCGACTCAACTCCTTACCTCTCCTTCAGTAGATGGTTCGATATCAGAGTAGCGGGATTCACAGATGACATCATCCACTTTGCGTAGTGGAAGACGGGACACATTGGGGAAGACAGTGGCACAGTTAAAGGCAAAGTACCGGTACACTTGCCAGGTGCGCCCAAAGTCAGCTGAGCGTTCCACTAACATGGCTGCAGGTCTGAAAGTCTGAGAAGACGCAAGGTCATAAGAGGAGAGAAAAAGCAAAGACGGAGAGAGAGAGAGAGAGAGAGAGAAAGAGAGGTGGCAACAGGGAAAGAAGAAACAACAACTTAAGCAAAACCAAGAAAAAAGGGAAACTCATGAGGGAAGAGACAAAAGTTTAAAAAAAGGGGTACGGGGAAAGAAGGATAAAAAAAGTAGAAAGAATGGAAACATAAAAAAAAAACAATGTGAGAAGCAACTTCAGAACATAAACAATCCTAACTGAAGAAGAGCTTTGATTAAACAAAAAGATGAAATTATTTTAAGTTCTGGATGGTTGAATTCAAAATCACTGAGAAACACCCTCTAGCAGAAGATGAGACCTCTCCACGTTGAGTGAACATGTTCCTGCTCCCCTCCCCAAACAAAAATTAAGGTGCTTCATTATGCCCCATTCCACCAATGGTACTGCAGGAGATGAGCAGTTCTCTGGGATTGGGAGAATGATAATATTTACCTTAAAGGTCATGATGAGGTGCGTGAAGTGAAATTCAGCCTCCAGGTCCAGCTGAATGTAGACCTCAGAAACACCTGAAAAAAGTGAAAAGAAATTTAAGGTTTCCTGGGCTTTCACCACAGAATAGAATGTGAACTTTTCCAGTTCTAGGCATGTGCATGGGATTAAAGTTGCTTTGATCGATGTACATGACCCATCCCAAGAGAGTGGATCCTTTTTCTCTAAAATCTGCAGAAATATCAAGGAGGAGCAATTTTTAAGTGAGAGATTTTGACCCCACCTCTCAACCCAGCTTCTGCCCTACCCCATTCTGCCTAAATCCTGCCCCTACTCCAACCCCTCTTCAACACTTCTATGCTAGCCAAGGAGGTTTGATTGACAGGAGACGGTATCACATGAGAAAGCTGAAGCTGTGTACACCCAAGGATATTTAATTGCTTCCCTACCATGTAGCCATCTTGATACACTCAAAATACATGACTTTGTATGGTGGCAAGGTCCGCCTACTGGCTTCTGGCCAGATAATGGTCCAACTTTGCTTCTACCTTCGCCTGTCCATTAAACCTCCATGATGCTAGTACTATGATGACCCTCTCAGCCAACACTTCCTGCTGGTTAATCTTGATTGTGAGATTTGAAACGGCTCGTGGTCATGTGCAGGCAGAGAAAAAGCTAAGCAGTGACCTCTGAGTTTCCCATGTTCCACGCAATGTGGGAGAGTTGGCAGGTATTAATCTCTATAGATGCCTCCATGACACATTAGAGAGAGTTAGAGAGAAGCAGAAAAGATGCTGACCTGCTCCCTGGAGAAATATCTCCAATTTATTACCTTTTGTTCAAGTGAGAAACTCACTTGTTCTTCTGCACACATGAGTTTCCATTTTTTAACTAAGCCATTTGTGAGCAAGGATTGCTAGTGGTGTGCCAGAAATCTGCAGGGGTTGTTGAAAACTCTGTGGGAACCTTGGGAGGGCACTCATCCGAAAGAGAGGACTCGCTTCAGAGGAACTTACAAGTACAAAAGGGACCTGTACAAGTAGTAGCAGAACATACATTGTTTCTAGGAAACTTCTGGAGGGAAGGGAGGCCAGAAGGCACAGCTTGGCTCCGGTTTACTGTTCTGTATGGTGTATTTTTTTCTTGCATGGGCTGTCAATTATCTGATTTATACAAATGCAAACTCTGGAAATGGATTTGGATTTGTCCTACAATGTCCCTATGTATGGAGATTTTTATGTGCATGACTTTGAAATCCACTTGGGCTTTGCAACTAAGCACTGGAGATTCCTGATTCTACCCTTGCATCTAGTGTTTCCCTACTCTGCAGTACCGAAAGGTGGCCCCTTCCCTGTCATAGGAAGTCCCCTTGTAAAAAGAGATCATACATGGGCCCAGGGTGCAAAAAAAGTGATGATTCTTGGCTGGGTGCCACAGGGTGCCAGAACCTGGTACACATGCACCTTCATTCCCACCAGCAGGTGTCACTATGGAGCAATGACCAGGATTCCCTTTACTCTCCTTGCCTCTTCCCACCCTCACAGGAGCTGTGAGGCTGCTTCTACAGCATCTCCAAACTTTGCTGGCCCAGCAGCCAAAACCGGGCCTAGACGTTTGCTGTTTTTCACTATTCGTCAACCCTCTCTGACCGGGGACTGAAAACACTGATACTAAGTTCATGTAAAATAATTTCCCAGTCTTATCTGCAAAATCCACTAAGGATAAAAATAGTTGATCATTGCAACGTCTCTTTTATCTTTGTATTTATTTTCTTTCATTATTATAAAGAAATGAGTCAGTGTTTCCACTGCACTCTATCCAGTGGGGGACAATGGAAAGCTGGAGCTGGACTGGGTAGGCCCCTTCTCTTTCCTCTCTGGATCTCACTGTCAGCTTGTCTGCAACCCAACAAAGACACAGATTCCCTGACACTGAGGAGAAATGAGGCAATTCATTGATGGATGGTTCAGGACCAGATTAAAGAATCAGATAAAAACACACAAAAAAAAAGAAAAGAAGAAGAAAGAGCTCAGCAAGTCGGTTTCCTGGCACAGTTTTATTTCCGTCTTTAATTTATGGTAAACATATTAGTCAATACATTCTTTTTATTATATATGGAGAACTTTCTGGATTCATCATCATAATTTTTAGTATAATTTAGTTGATGCTTTTTTAAAAGTTGTGGTTGCTTTGTACTTGTTTTAAAATATGAGATGTTTATTTATAGTTAGGCAATTTTATTTTTTCATCTTGACAAATGATTTGTTGTTGTTAGTCTGTGTATCTACTAACATATATTATAAAAATATTTTTGTGAAAATAAGATAACATTAAAAGAATTGTATAAAGAACAAAATGAAAAACATTAACTTAGACACAAATTAATAATATAAAGAACAGAACAATAACACTTAAACAATCATATCTATGACACATATAGAATATTTTTTGTTATATTTCATATTTTAAATAGTCTATATGTGTCATAGATATGATTGTTTAAGTGTTATTGTTCTGTTCTTTATATTATTAATTTGTGTCTAAGTTAATGTTTTTCATTTTGTTCTTTATTCAGTTCTTTTAATGTTATCTTATTTCCACAAAAATATTTTTTATAATATATGTTAGTAGATACACAGACTCCTGATGCAGGCATGTGATTGCCGAACCACGGCACCGTGTCGAGTCTTATTGGCCTCTTAATATCATCACAGATTGTTTTTTGGTATTTGTTGGAACTCATTGGCCTTTCCCTGCCGTTCTATAAGCCAGTGTCTAAGTGCTCTAATGTGTAATTATGAGGGGGACATATATATGAACAGATCATGTGTGTGTTGCTAAGCAACATGCACAACTTGTAGAATACCATCAGCTGTGCATTCTCCATGGCACACCGAGGCATGATCATTTCCACCAGCCCTTGGTGCATCTAAATTTCAGTGGATCAAAGCGGCTTTATGTTGGTATTCTATGGGGTCAATTTGCAGCTGGCGGCCATAACTGTTTTGCTCACCGCCACCAGAGTTATTCCCAGATATTCAAAGCTGGGCCGTGTCGGCTCCGGCTTTGGATATCTGGTTATTTTTGAGCCAGCTAACACATAGTCATTTAAGCCTATATTCAGCCCTTAGCGGCCATAAGTTAGCACATAAAGGGGGTCTATTACCAAGCCGTGGTAGCGTTTTTAGCTCACGGTACAAATCAGCTGGCGGTAAACGCCAAGATGCCCATTATATTCCTTTGGGTAGCTCAGTGTTTACCGCCCGCTGATTTCTACCGCGAGCTAAAAATGCTACCGCGGCTTAGTAAACGACCCCCAAAGATAGGACATACTTTTATACAATCTCAGTTATGCGCTAAACCTGGCTGCTTAAGAGTCAAGTGTTGACTCCACCTACAGAGCGCCCCCAACAATGCTGGCTTTGAGTTAGGCGCTAACGACGAATTTTAGCAGCACCTGGCTGGGTAAATGCCACTGAAAATTAGCATCTAGCTCCGACCTAGGCCAAGACGCACTAAAAAATCGTTAAAGCCCTTCCCTTACCGATTCCCTTAGCGAATCGGTAAGGAACGGGCATGCATCAAGGAAAAGGAATGCAAATGACCTGCTCATTGTAGCTCACTTGCATTTTCTATTCCATCAGTAAACAGTCAGCCGGTCGAGCATGCGCAGAGCAGCCAAGCGTTATGCTGGCTGCTCTGTGCATGCCAAATACGCCTCTGTGCCACCCAAAAGGAAGATGCCGGAGAGTGCAGTTGAGGACGTCCATCCCAATAATAAAAACGTCCTTTTTGGACATTTCACTCAGCTAAGAGACCTTGAAGTCTCTGAGCCAATCACAATGCGTTTAGCTGAGCTAAACGCGTTGTGATTGGCTCAGAGACTTCCAGGTCTCTCAGCTGAGTGAAGGACATCCAAAAAGGACGTTTTTATTATTGCGGGGGGGGGGGGGGGGCGGGGGGAGGACATTCTTTATGGACGTCCCTGACGAGCACTTGGCTTTCTGTTTTTTCCGTTGCGCCGCTCCCCCCCTGCATTGAAATCACAGCTTCCCGCAGCCCCGGCCTCCCCGTCATCCTTTGTGCCTCGGAGCCCCGCCCTCGCCGCCCCCCATGAGGTCGAGGTCATCGTCGCCACCGCCGCTCCCCCCTCCACTCGCCCCCCCCCTCCGTCTGCCACCGGGCCGGGCCCTCACAGTGCCTCTCACCTCCGTGTGAAGGCGCTGCAGCAGGCAGCAGCAGATCGCTTCCCTTCGGGCCTCCCTCCTTCCGTCCCTGGCCCACCCTCGTCTGACGTAGTTCTGCAACTACGTCCTCAACTGCACTCTTCAGTGTCTTCCTTTTGGGCAGCACAGAGGCGTATTTGGAGTGGGGTTTTTTTTTCAGGTGAAGGACGTCCAAAAAGGACGTCCCTGTTGACATATTTTTCTTCCGATTTGCCCCAATGAGAGGTGTAGACCTCCCGTTAGGTTTTTTTATGGTAAGGGGATCGGAAAACTGTAGTGCATCTCATTATAATAGCCTTGCAATACCCTTTGGATCATCTGCATTCTGTTTTCGTTAGCTGCTACCATGATCGGAAAATGGTCTTTAGTGCATGCCAGGGTTTACTAATTGCTCGTTAATGGTTCATTAAGTTTAGTGCATCTGGCCCCTAGTGATTTAACCGGTCAGCAGCAGCTAAATTGCTTTGAATATCAGCCCCCCCCCCCCCCCCCCCCCCCGTAAAGCTTAGACCTACCTAAGTGCTATTATAAAATCAGTGCTAAGACAACCTCATTGTAACACCGAAATCAAGGCAAGAAGCCTTTTTTATATAATTGCTTGTCTGATATATGCTAACATTACATATGCACGACCTACACGTTTGTAAGTTTACCTGGACCAAGTCAAACCTGAGACTGGGAAGGGGTGAGCTTTTGAAAACTCACCCTTATGCATGTAAACTGATGCAGAAAATTTGTGTTTGCTGCAGAGCAGGTGTAAAAGTAGGTTCATAGTCTCCCAGAGGTCATTTTTAAAGCTCAGGCACACACACACACATACTGTTTTTCATATGTAAACAGTTATAAAATTACCCTCAAATGAAAAAAAACCCCTTTACTTTGTTAGGTTAAAGTTAGCACTTTCTGAAACTTTGGCTGGGAAAAAATTCCAACAGAATAAATTGTGTAAAAATGCTCTTTGCTCTTTTCCTTAAACTTAGCCCTACTGCAACAACATCCCATGGTTCATGTTGCATATTTTGGCTTGTTGTATGTTGTTTTCTCCTCTGCAAGTTATAGGAAATGAAAACCATAGAAAAATGCAGGATGATTCACATCGGGTTTACTTCAGCTTTTCTGGAGCTTCCAGCTCAACTGGCAGGAAACTTTATTGGGGCTTTGATGCTACAAGTGTGCAGAGCCTTGGTCCTAACATTTTCCCTCCATTTGTAAGCCTCCCCTCCCCCTCCCAACCTTTAACTGTGCATTGCAGTGACTGTCCTCAATCCTTCCAGATCCTGGTCTATATAATGAGGAGTTCCAGCCCAGGTTTTCTAAGTTACTGTTTTTGTTTCAGCCATATGTGATGGTCATGTGGTCTGCGTGAGCTAGACGCTGCTTGCTATTTTAGAACGATGCAGCTAAGGTTATAGTGAATACTAGTAAGACGATCTCCAGTTTGTACATGATGTCTGTTGGTACAAGGGACACTGTGCAGGAAACGAAACGCTGGCCATGTCGGCAATAGGTCTAAATGTTTAAAAGCTAAGGGGTCCTTTTACAAAGGCGTGCTGAAAAATGGCCTGCGGTAGTGTAGACGCGTGTTGTGGGCGCATGCAGAATCATTTTTAGCACACCTGTAAAAAATGCCTTTTTAAAACTTTTTGAATCGAAAATGGACGTGCGGCAAAATGAAAATTGCCACGTGTCCATTTTGGGTCTGAGACCTTACCACCAGCCATTGACCTAGCGGTAAAGACTCATTCAGTAACCGGGCGGTAATGACCTAAAAGTGTGAAATGCCATGGCGCGTGTCCGATACGCACATCCAAAAATAAAAATATTTTTCAGATGCACGTATTGGACATGCACAAAAAATGAAATTACCGCAAAAGCCACATGGTAGCCGGATGGTAACTCCATTTTGGCGTGCATTGGGCGTGCATAGACGCTTATGCGGCTTAGTAAAAGGGCCCCTATGTATTTTCAAGTTCTTCTTGAAAACGATTCGCTGATGAATAAGATTGATTTAACAAGTTTTTGCACAAAGAGTACGATGAAAATTAGGACCGATGATGAAAGGCAGCGGCAGTGAGCAATGCAAACGACAGGCTCACTTTAAACAGAACGTTTCAGAAGGTCCTTAACAATGAAGATCATATTGTTACAACTTTTATAAATATTTCAAAGGACAAACCAAAAATTCTAGCAATACAGCTGGAGGTCTTGGTATAGTTTAAATGAACTGCAGTGCTGGGTTTTTGCATAGAACTACAACTATTACCTTGCATGGCCCACTGAAGCAGATTTATCTACTGTTGAAGAGCAATGTGACAGGGGGCGGAGTGAGGTGTGAAAGGGGGCGGGGTGTGTGGTGGGGCGGGGCATAGGTCCTCCTTTTGGGGGGACAAAATATGGTAACCCTATGTAAAGGGAGCCTCAAGACCAGGCCCTGCCACTCTTTTCTCTTCTATATCTATGTTGCTTTCATGCCAAATCACATAAGTTCATGCCACTCATTTCCTCTCATTGTACCATTCTCAGATTGCCACCAGGCCTTCTTGCGATGTGGTGCAAAGGTGGTGATGACATTCTCAATGCGGTGGCTGATAGGGTTGTAGAGAGGGTCATATGGTCTTCGGGAGTCACATACGAAGCACTTCTTTTCATCCTGAGGGGAAAAAATAGAAGATAAAATTAACAGAAGTCTGTTGGCCCAGTGTGTTATAGTGATAGCACCGTGCATTGCCATTCGCATAGGCACTCACATTTCAAGATGATGGGGAGTGATGAACATAGTCCAAATGACCCTTCCCTGGATATAACCAAATAGCTTCCTCAATACTGAGCATGCTCAGCACTCACTGGCACCCTCAGAACTGAATCCTACGGACACGTGGAGGGCCAGATTGGACAGGTTTGGAGATACAATGGAGAAGCATTCACAAGCCCTAGAGGAGGACGTCCTAGTCATGGTGTAATGACAACAACTAGGGGATAATTGTATAACAGTGCACCAATATTTAGATGCCCAGAGGGCACCTAAATGGTTATAATATCCTTCCACTTAAAATGTTAGGGGTCCTTTTACTAAGCTGTGGTAATCCCCTCCGAGAGAAATTGCACTGGCTTCCTGTCAAGGATCGAATCACCTTTAAAATCTGCTCCCTAGTTCACAAAATTCTCTATGGTGAAGTCCCTGGCTACATGATTAATCTAATCATCCTACCACCCAGGAATGCATTAAGACTATCCCGTTCATACCTAAACCTTCATTACCCAAGCTGCAACGGTCTTAAGTATAAATCCACATATGCTTCATCCTTCTCCTTTATCAGCTCACAACTATGGAATGCTTTGCCAAAAACTATAAAAAAACATCCAAAACCATCTAAATTTCAGGAAATCTCTTAAGACCATCTTATTTGGAAAGGCCTACCCCAAGGACTCAGCCGGGGTTTCCACTGCTTGATATACATGAATTTTATGACAATTTTGGACACATCCACCCTTCCCTCCTCTCCCCTAGCTTCCCTGTTTCTTTCGTTCCTTCCCAATCCTCTCCATTATTTCTTATGTAGGTTTTATTTTGTATTAGCTTAATTTACTGGATTGGCTTTTGCCTTTGCGGTGTGATGTAAGCCACATTGAGCCTGACACAGTTGGGAAAATGTGGGGTATAAATGTGATAATAAATAAATAAAAGGTAGTCTTATCAGGCGCTTACATGGGTCTTTCCAACATGTTAAAGCAGCTATTGCAGCTGTAAAAATTGCTTTGTTGTATTATTCATATTAAAGTTCATACACTAATGTTGCAATTAGTGCACAGCCATCTTGAAAAATTATCGTTACCCATTTTGTAGGCAGTAAGGACTCACTTGCTATCCATGTACTAACCAGTTAGCGTGAAGTAATGTAGCTACGCTGATTAGCGTAGGAACACCCACTCTTCACCCCCCCCCCCCGACATGCTCCTTCAAAACATTTTATAAGGCACAGATCTGGCAGCACAGGATGCTGGCGCCAGGGGCGTATCTGGACTCTGGCGGTAGGGGGGGCCAGAGCCAGAGGGAGGGGCACATTTTAGCCCCCCCCCGGCGCCATCGACCCCCCCGCCCCGCCATTTCCGGACCCCCCCGCCACTGCCAGACCCCCCCTCGCCACCAATGACACTCTCCACCCCCTCCCGCCGCCGCCAACCCTCCCCCGCTGCTGTCACTTACCTTTGCTGGCGGAGGACCCCAACCCCCCGCCAGCCGAGGTCCTCTCTTCCATGCAGGCTGCAAGTTGCAATGCTTCCTGTTCTTCTGAGTCTGACGTTCTGCAGGACGTCAGACTCAGAAGAACAGGAAGCGTTGCAACTTGCATCCTGCACGGAAGAGAGGACTTTGGCTGGCGGGGGCTTGGGGTCCCCCGCCAGCAAAGATCGGCGACGGGTTGGTGGCGGGCGGGCGGGAGGGGGAGTGGGAGGTGGAGAGGGTCGGTGGTAGGGGGGCCCAGGGTGAAATCTGCGGGGGCCCAGGCCCCTGTGGCCCCACGCAGATACGCCCCTGGCTGGCGTGCATCCCACAGTACGCCATTTTAGACTGCATTGGATGTGCATTAGCGTCTATCGCAGCTTAATAAAAGGGCCCCTTAATTTCTGTCATCATTTCAGGACCACTCCTACCCTGGTCAGTCTCCAACTGTTGTGTCAACATGGCAACTTCTGGAAGGACCTAGAAATAGATGTGGGGAAAGCTAACAACAGCTGCTCTTCTAAAATGTAAGCTTGCAGTTGTAGTCAAGTAAGTTTTATAAATACATTGAATGACTAAATTGAACATAACAATTTGATTTAAAGTTGTTTCCTCCTTCAAATGAATTAGGACAAACTATTAAATTGTAATCCTTAACACACCATAATTCTATTCTCCAGCACCAGGCCACCCAGAAAGGTTTCCTCTAACTCGACAATCTGTCCGACTTACCTGAAGATGGCTTAAGATGCAGTAGGATTGGGACCTTTTCTCCCCACAGGTGGATGAGGCTCTTAGTTTGTCCCCGCGGCCAACAAGCAGGTCTCCGGTGGCAGGATAGCAGCTTCCCTGAGCGCAGCCGTGCAGATGACCAGGGTCTTGGGGCACAGCCCCAGCCACTAAGGCTGAAAGTAAGATGAGAAAAAAGAAAGTCCAGGGAGAAGATTACTACTACTGCTACTACTATAAATCATTTCTATAGCACTACCAGTCGTACGCAGCGCTTCACAATTGAACATGAAGAAAAGACAGTCCCTGCTCAAAAGAGCTTACAGTCTAAATCAGGACAGACAGACAGGACAATAAGGATAAGGGTAAGACAGACAGAAGGACACATAGGGAAAGGGAAAGGGAAAGGGAAGACAAGATAAAGGTTACAAGCAAGTGACAAGTTAGGAGTCAAAAGCAGCATCAAACAGGTAGGCCTGACATCCCACCTGATGTCAGCTCGCCTCCAGCGCTCCCCTCCCCCCCACCGCCCCGTCCCCTGACGTCATTACGTCTTGACATGAGGGCGGGACAGTGAGGGGGGAATGGAACCCTGGAGGCTGGCCGACGCCAGGAGATGTTACGAACCCAGGCAGCCAGACAGATTAGAGCCCAGGTTCTTATCACTACCATGCTAGGACAGAATAGAAGAGCAGCTTATGAGGAAGACGTCTGATCTAGTGACCGACCCAATGAAATAGACATCAAAAAAAGGGTCCATGACAAAATGTATAACACCTCTACCACTGATGTTTTGTGTGATCTTTGGCAAGTCATTTTGATGGCAGAAATGAAAGTCATTTTCATGGGTAATACAGGGGCCCTTTTACTAAGGAACGTATGAGCGTCCTATGTGTGTTCAATGTTGAATTACTGCCAGGCTACCGCTTGGCCCAAGTGGTAATTTCATTTTCTACGCGCACCCACTACATGCCGCAGAACATTTCTGGCACATGGCGCTAACCGGGCAGTAATCAGCATTGTATGCGTGCTGATGATTACCAGCCGGTTAATGCGTGAGTCTTTACCGCTAGTTCAATGGATGGTGGTAAGGTCTCAGGCCCTAAATAGCCGTTCGCCAGTTTTTATTTTGCCACACGTCCATTTTCGGCTAAAAAAAGGACCTTTTTTTGCAGGTGCGCTGAAAAATGGACCTGCATGCGCCCAATACACGTCTACACCAGCGCAGGCCATTTTTCAGCATACCTTAGTAAAATTACCCCTTAGTGCTATTTATTGCTTAACCTGTGTGCGGGTAAAGGTACCTGTATAATCGTTTACCCTTAGACTGCAGAAGTACTACTGAAGTATTACTACTACTACTACTTATCATTTCTATAGCGCTACAAGGCATACACAGCGCTGTACACCATACACAAAAAGACAGTCCCTGCTCAAAGAGCTTACAATCTAGATAAGACAGGTAAACAAACAGAACAATTAAGGGTAAGGGAATAAAGAGGTGAGGATAAAAGGACAGGGCAAGTGAGTAGTGGTTAGGAGTCAAAAGCAGTGGTAAAGAGGTGGGCTTTGAGTTTGGACTTGAAAACGGCCAAAGACGGGGCTAGACGTACAGGCTCGGGAAGTCTATTCCAGGCGTGAGGTGCAGCGAGATAAAAGGAACGGAGTCTTGAATTAGCAGTAGAGGAGAAAGGGACAGATAAGAGAGATTTATCTACAGAACGGAGTACTCGAGGGGAGGTGTAGGGAGAGACAAGAGTGGAGAGGTACTGGGGAGCAGCAGAGTGAATGCACTTATAGGTCAATAGGAGAAGTTTGAATTGAATATGGAAACAGATATGGAGCCAGTGAAGTGACTTAAGGAGAGGGCTAATGTGAGCATACAGACTTTGGTGGAAAATGAGTCGTGCAGCAGAGTTTTGGACTGATTGAAGAGGAGAGAGGTGGCTAAGAGGGAGGCCGGTGAGAAGCAGGTTACAATAATCAAGAGTTGAGGGGAGGGAGGGTGAAGGGAGGCAGGCAGAGGGCAGCAGATAGAGCAATGGGCTTCGTTTTCTATAATCAAACTAATGGTGTCTTTCTTAACAGAGAAAGTAGGCACAATGTTTGTTGGTCATTATTCCAAGTTCACCAATTACAACAAAGTGCAGACTTTTGCTTTGCTTTTTAGTACAAACCCCTTGTGTAAAAGTAATTGGGGAGGTTGCACCAACACATTATTCAGAGCTATTTAAATAGCCAGGAACGCGCTTGGCTGGTTAAATAACACATAGCCAGCTAAGTGGGAATGTTCAGAGCATGAGTGGAGGAGTGGCCTAGTGGTTAGAGCATCGATCTTGCAATCCAGAAGTGGCCAGTTCAAATTCCACTGCTGCTCCTTGTGACCTTGGGCAAGTCACTTAACCTTCCATTGCCTCAGGTACAAACTTAGATTGTGAGCCCTCCTGGGACAGAGAAATATCCAGTCTACCTGAATGTAACTCACCTTGAGCTACTACTGAAAAAGGTGTGAGCAAAATAAAAATGATAGTAGGTTATTTCTGCTGAATATTAGTGCATAGGGCCTGATTCCATATCTGGCACCTAAAATTAATGTGTGTTAGGCAATTACACCTAAGTGTATTTTAAATACCATGTGAACATCTATATACTTAGGCATAGTTCATGTGATTAAATCTAGGCATGTCCGTTTACTCCAATGAAAAGCTGGTGTAAATCCCTGCGCTTATATTTACATGCACTGGCCCATATTTCATAACAACACGCATAGATTTTGGAATGCCCACAAAATGCTCATTTGCACACCCCTAAGCATTCCCCTTTTTGCCTGCGTGCATTAGAATTTAGGCGCAGTACATTACAGAATACGCTTAGCAATGTACTCGCATAAATTCAAATTTTTGCCAATTAGTGCTCATTATTGCTTGTTAAGCGCTGTTAACAACGCTTAACAGCTTGTTAAAACAATTAATCTGGGCACATAGTTATAGAAATCACCTAGATTTACGCGCGGAACTGATAGAAACCCAAATAGTAGCAGCATTCCATGCTACCAATCCTCTGGCAAGCAGTGGCTTTCCCATGTCTATCTCAATAGCAGACAATGGTCTTTTCCTCCAGGAACTTGTCCAGACCTTTTTTAAACCCAGATATGCTAACCGCTGTTGCCATCTCCTCCAGCAACAAGTTAACTATTCTTTCAGTGAAAAAATATTTCCTCCTATTCTAAAAGTATTTCCATGAAATTTCACTGAGTGTCCCTGGTCTTTGTAATTTTTGAAAGGCTGAAAAATCGATTCACTTTTACCCATTTTACACCACTCAGGGTTTTGTAGACCTCAATCATATCCCCCCCCCCCCCCCATCCATCTCTTTTCCAAGCTGAAGAGCCTTAACCTCTTTAACCTTTCCTTATATGGGAGGAGTTACATCCCCTTTATCATTTTGATTGCTCTTCTTTGAAGCTTTTCTAATTCTGCTATATCCTTTTTGAGGTATGGCAACCAGAATTGAATGCAATACTCAACGTGAACTTGCACCGTGGAGCAATACAGATATTTTTGGTCTTATTTACCATCCCTTTCCTAATAATTCCTTCGATCCTGTTTGTTGTTTTGGCTGCTGTTGCACACTGGGCAAAAGATTTTAGTGTATTGTCTGAAATGACACCTAGATCTTTTTCTTGGGTAATGACTCAAGGTTTACCCTAGCAGCGGGTAACTGTGATTTGAATTATTCTTTCCAATGCGCATTACTTTGCATTTATCCACATTAAATTTCATCTGCCATTTGGATGCCCAGTCTTCC
The DNA here is from genome assembly GCF_901765095.1 of Microcaecilia unicolor. Classification (NCBI taxonomy): domain Eukaryota; kingdom Metazoa; phylum Chordata; class Amphibia; order Gymnophiona; family Siphonopidae; genus Microcaecilia; species Microcaecilia unicolor. Next base: position 140,954,304 of record NC_044036.1, read on the forward strand.
AATTTCCTACGGTCTTCCTGCAATTTTTCACAGTCCGCATGTGTTTTGACAACTTTGAATAGTTTTATGTCATCTGCAAATTTAATCACCTCACTTGTCGTTCCGATTTCCAGATCATTTCTAAATATGTTAACTAGCACCAGTCCCAGTACAGATCCCTGTGGCACTCCACTATTCACCCTCCTCCATTGAGAAAAATGGCCATTTAACCCTACCCTCTGTTTTCTGTCCAATAACCAGTTCCTAACCCACAAAAGGACATTACCTCCTATGAACTTTGTGAAAAGCTTTCTGAGAACACTAGCTCTGTCTATGCAAAAACGTTTAAAAAAAGTTTCACCCCAACCAGCTGCTCCTTTTCCTCACCAGCCTGTCTCATTGCAAGCCCTTCCCCCACAAACCCGAACCAGAAAAGAAGCTGACCAAGTCGCCTCTCATCTTTGTCCATAAATAAACTGGCTCCAGCTTCATGGCAGGGTTTTTTCTCTGTCTGGATCAGTACAGTTCTTGATAGAGATGCCCCAGTCCAGGGTCTCTTCCATATCACTCCATGGCTAGAATTCCTCTTATCTTTATGAAACACGCTTGCTAGGTTAATTTGTTTTTTGTTACTTTCCAGCTGTTCATTTTCAGGGGAGGATTTCTGAAGCCTGGCAACACAGGGAAGCTGTAAAGGTTTTGTTACTGTCATTGAACTAAAGGACACTGTACTCTCTCAGGCTATCCCTGTCTCTCTCTCTCTTTCCCTGTTTATCAGAATCGCTTTCCCTTTTTTCCTGTCCATTTATCTTCTCATATTCTTTCACCAGTTCATTTTATCATTTTTTCTTGCCTGCTTCTTTACTTCTAATTTATTTATTTATTGGGATTGTAAGCTCTTCTGAGCAGGGACTGTCCTTAGTTATTAATTTGTACAGCGCTGCGTAACCCTAGTAGCGCTCTAGAAATGTTAAGTAGTAGTAGTAGTAGTAGTAGATTTATTAACCGCCTTTATGAAGAGCTTCACCCAAGGCGGTGTTCAGCAGGTACAGGTTAACATAAAACTTATAATTTTGTTAACAGCACAACAATAGTAAAATAACAAAGAATAAACATAAACATAATAAATTAGGTAAACTTGAAAACAATAAATTGAAACCTAATAATAGAACTACTGTGAAAAAGTATCAAAAATGTACACATTTAACAGCACTGGAATTCAAATACCAGAGATATAATACAATGTCAGCATAATACTAATGATACACCTAATAAGCATTAGAACATTCAACCAACAGATATGATCATAAAGATTTTCTACAATACGGCTTACCATATAATTGACTTTTTCATTTCTGCAACTCTGTTTAACTTATATTAGTTTACTTTTTTCTTTCTCGTTCTTCATTTTTGTTCTTTCTGTAGCTTCATTATTCTTTGCTCTCTCCTTCCTTATTCTCTCTAGTTTTCTCTCTTTTTCTTGGCATGGGAACCAAAAGCTAACTTTCCTTCAACAACACATTTGTTACATGCTTTCAAGTGTAATCTCTTTTATAAAATTCTTCACAGTTATTCTTTTTGCTTATCAAAATAACATACATTTTTCCCAGTATCGAAGCAGCGTTTAGGAAATAGTTTTCCAGAAAGCACCAAGAAAGAGTTTTTTTAGGATGATAAAAGAGATTGAATCCGTAATCACCACCACATCTTTTAGTTCCTCAATCACTGAAAAGACCCATCTTGTTATATTCCCTTTGGAATTTGTACTTTAAGATGTCATAATGACATGTCTTTGCTTGTGTAGAATAGGGTTCTTTTCTATTCTATGTCAGCTTTGGTACAGTGCAGACTTAGGTGACCTTTAACTAAGCTGCGTAAGTGTCTACGTATGCCCAACGTGTGTCAAAACGGAGTTACCGCATGGCTACCGTGTGGCTCTTGCGGCAACTTCATTTTTGCCGCACGTCCGATATGCACGGCTGAAAAAAAACATTTTTATTTTCTGCTGTGCGTATTGGACGTGCGCCAAGTGGCATTTGGTGCACGTAGGTCATTACTGCCCGGTTACTGCGTGAGACTTTACCACTAGGCCAATGGCTGGCAGTAAGGTCTCGGACCCAAAATGGACGTGGGACAATTTTCATTTTGCCGCACGTCCATTTTCGGCAAAAATTTTAAAAAGACTTTTTTTTAACAGGTGCGCTGAAAAATGATTCTCTGCATGCCCAAAACCCATGCCTACACTACCGCAGGCCATTTTTCAGCGCACCTTAGTAAAAGAATCCCTCGGAAAGCAGTTCACATACAGTGTTGGGAGTTCATTAATGCATCAGGTAAATCTTATGAAATTAGATGTGAGAAGAACAGGGCCAGTGTTAAATATGCTGGGGCCAAGGGCAGAAATGTAATAGGAAGCCCAACATCTCACCACAGAAGGCTGTTTCTTGTTCAGCTTGGGGATCTAGGGCAATTGCCCTGTTTGAGCCTCCATAACACCAGCCCTGGAGATGAAACCCTTAGTACATAAGTATTTATTTAGATTTTGCTCACACCTTTTTCAGTAGTAGCTCAAGGTGAGTTACATTCAGGTACCCTGGATATTTCTCTGTCCCAGGAGGGCTCATGATTTAAGTTTGTACCTAAGGCAATGGAGGGTTAAGTGACTTGCCCAAGATCACAAGGAGCAGCAGTGGGGTTTGAAGCGGACACCTCTGGATTGCAAAAACGGTGCTCTAACCACTAGGCCACTCCTCCACTCCAATAAGTGTTGCCATACTGGGACAGACCGAAGGTCCATCAAGCCCAGTATCCTGTTTCCAACAGTGGCCAATCCAGGTCACAAGTACCTGGCAAGATCCCAAAACAGTACAATACATTTTATGCTGCTTATCCTAGCAATAAGCAGTGGATTTTCCCCCAAGTCCATTTTAATAATGGCTAATGGACTTTTCTTTTAGGAAGCTATCCAAACATTTTTTGAAACCTTGCTAAGCTAACTGCTTTTACCACATTCTCTGGCAACGAATTCCAGAGTTTAATTACACACTGAATGAAGAAATATTTTCTCTGATTCATTTTAAATTAACTACTTTTTCATTGTGTGCCCCCTAGTCCTAATATTTTTGGAAAGAGTAAACAAGCAATTCATTTCTTCCCGTTCCACTCCACTCATTATTTTATAGACCTCTATCATATCTCCTCTCAGCCGTCTTTTCTCCAAGCTGAACAGCCCAAACCATTTCAGCCTTTCCTCAAGGGGACGTCATCTCATCCCCTTTATCATAAGGAAACTCAGCGTTTGAACAATGACAACTCATATGGAAAGTAATTTTATAGCCAGATGCCTATTTTAAGCAGAACAATAGATGACTATTTTCTGCTATAAAACATTAAGTAGCGGAAAACACAATTTAAGGTGTAATCACTTATAGCAGCTCTAGAACTGGTGTAAACGATTGCACCTACATTTTGCAAATGTATATGTAAATTATCATATTTCATAATCCTTACGTGGATCTCCGTAGCTGGTTAAGTGTTAAATATCACACTTAGCTGGTTATGTTATTGCCGATTCCGTATACCGGGAAATTCAATGCCGGATCCCAGACATGGCCCAGCATTGAATTTCCAGGGATCACGCCAGTGGCAGTTAGTAAAACGTTGATCGCAGCTGGTTGAGTATTGAGTCCTTGAAATTGTGCTTATTTGCAATTGTGAATTGTGGGAGGAGGGGGAGCAGGTAGGTGGGAGAAGGGAATGGATGCAGGTGCGGGCCGAATGGAAGAGGATTTAGCCTTGATTCTTTCAGGAACAGCCCGGGTATGTCCTAGGGAAGGGGGCTCAGATTTCTCCCCTGAAAGTAGAGTGAGTGGCAGAAGAAAACCTTGTAAGGAGCCTGGTTTACTTCCACCACAGCTCAGTGCTAACTTGTAAAATTTTAATTAAGATAAAATGAGTTCCGAATTTTTTTGTTTATAAACTCGATGCACTGGGTTGTGCTTGTAAGGACATTTACAGACATTGCTGTGTTAGTCCACTGGAGATGAAGATCAACACAAAAAATGAATAGTATATGGGGGTATGTTTTATTGCATTAACGATCCATTTCTTGGCTAGTTTTTGGGAGTTGCACACCCTTTGTCAGGTCCCAAGCAGAATCTACAAAATACTCAGCAAATGTAGTCAGTCCAATAAAAAGATTTCTTCTTGCATTAATTTCCATTTGCTAACTTCTGTTTCCAAGCAGAAAGATATGAAACTGGCCAAAAGAGGGAAAGACCTGTCTGAAGGTTGGGTGGGTGTCTGCGGCATGCCTCCGTCATGCAAGAAGAGACTTGGAGGTCCGGTGCTTTACTGTGTGGTCTTGGTCAAACACAAATCAAGAAGTCCATGTCACACTATGGATGAAAGGGTCAGGGAGATATTCCTCCACCCCTCGCTGGTGTGATTGAAAATTGAAGTGAGGAGGGAGAGAATCTTATTTTTAGGATCTGTCTAAAGAGCTCTGGGTGGACTAAGGGTAAATTCCCATAATTCTTGCTGTTCCAACTATTGTCATATTCTTGACTCTTCACAACAATTTATAATGTGGTTTCTGTCCAACATAGAAACACAGCAATACAGAAAATAACAGCAGATAGAGACCATCAGGTTCATTTTCGAAAGAGATGGACGTCTAAAAAGTGACATAAATCAACACTTGGCGTCCATCTCTCAGAGACATCCAAATCGGCATAATCGAAATCCGATTTTGAACGTCTCTAGCGAACGTCTGTCGCAAGGACGTCCAAATCTTAAGGGGGCATATCGGAGGCGTGGTGAAGGCGGGACTTGGGCATTCCTAAGACTTGAACATCTTTGAGCCATAATGGAAAAAAGCAGAGACGTCCAAGACTAAAACTTGGATGTCTTCACCCAGACCTGCTTTTATTGCGAATAAGGCACAAAGAGGTGCCCGAAATGACCAGATGACTACTGGAGGGAATTGGGAATGACCTCCCCTTACTCCCCCAGTGGTCACTAACCCCCTCCCATCCTGAAAAAACATCATTAAAAATGTTGATTGTCAGCCTGTGCCAGCCTCAGATGTCATACTCAGGTCCATGACAGCGCATGCAGGTCCCTGGAGCAGTTTTAGTGGGTGCAGTGCACTTCAGACTGGTGAACCCAGGCCCATACCCCCCCTTTCTGTTACATTTGTGGAGGAAACAGCGAGCCCTCCAAAACCCACTAGAAACCCTCTGTACCGTTCGATTGGGGGGGAGGGAGGGAGGGTCAGGAAGGGTGGGATGGGGTGGGGTCTTGAGAGGTATGAGGGGGATGCAATGGGGACAATTTAAAATTGATAAAGACTGAAGTATTGGTTTGGCTATTCTGAACAGTTTAATAGGTGTATTAGTGTAGTGAGAGGTGTTCAGTTGGTCTATAACTAGAGCGCCACTATGTTATTAATATTTGTTTGATGAAGCATTGGAGTTGCGTTCTATTTCATTGACTGTATCATGAATCGAATGATATGTCCTGTTTCAGAATTTGTGTATTATCTACTAATAAAGACTTCATAAAAAAAACAACAACCCTCTGTACCCACATATAGGTGCCCCCTTCACCCGTAAGGGCTATGGTTGTGGTGTACAGTTAGGGGTAGTGGGTTTTGGGGGGCTCAGCACACAAGGTAGGGGAGCTATATACCTGGAAGCATTTTATGAAGTCCACTGCAGTACCCCCTAGGGTGCCCCATTGCTCTCCTGGCATGTCACGGGGACCAGGGTATTACAAATGCTGGCTCATCCCTCATCCAAATGGCTTGCATTTGGATGTTTTATACTTGGACTTCTTTGGTTTCGAAAATCACCGAAAAACAAAGACGTCCAAATCCAAGGACATCCTTGGTATTTTCGAAATGAAAGATGGACATCCATTTTTTTTCGAAAATGACCTTCTCCCCGCCTCCAAATTTGGACATCTTAGTAAAACGCCCAAATTCCGACTTAGACGTTTCTTTCAAAAATGCCCCTCCATATGGCCTATCTAGAGTGCCCATCCATACTATAACATAGTAACATAGTAAATGATGGCAGATAAAGACCTGTATGGTCCATCCAGTCTGCCCAACAAGATAAACTCATTTTACATGGTATGTGATACTTTATACCCGAGTTTGATTTGTCCTTGCCATTCTCAGGGCACAGACCATAGAAGTCTGCCCAGCACTGTTCTTGTACTAAAAGTTCTGAAGATTCTGGAATCCTAAACAGTTACAAGATTTTGGAATCCCAGTTAGTAGCAACAATCCATGTAGAACCCCAAAGAGTAACATAGTAACATATAGTAATATAATAAATGATGGCAGCTAAAGACCTGAACGGTCCATCCAGTCTGCCCAACAAGATAAACTCATTTTACATGGAATGCGATACTTTATATGTATACCCGAGTTTGATTTGTCCTTGCCTTTCTCAGGGCACAGACCGTAAAATTCTGCTCAGCACTATCAAATATCCTTTCCTCTCCCCTAAAGATCCTCTACCCCCCTGTGCTTATCCCATGCTTTCTTGAATTCAGTGTCCTTATTTCTACCTCCTTCACTGGGAGGCTGTTCCACCAATCCACCACCCTTTCCATAAATAAATATTTCCATAAATTACTCCTGACTCTATCCCCTTTCACCTTCATCCTATGCCCCCTCATTCCAGAGCTTTTAGTAAGGACTTGATTAGCTGTAATGGTTCAATATTGTGTTTTTTTTTCTTTTCACATCATTCTGTTTACTTAGCTAAGATCCAGCTGCATTAAATTGCAGAGGTTGGCACAACCTTTTAGAACTGGCTCACATTTTTTCTTTGGCTTCAGCCGTACTTTTTAATGAGCTGCGTTTCAACCTATTTAAAGTTTAAATTTCATGTGCACAGCAATTCATTCTGCTGACAAAAGGAAACTCAGCAATGGGTATACTAGACACTGCAAAAAAAACAAAAGAAGCAATCTGGTAAAAAAAGAAAAAAATTGTGGCATTCCTTATCAAGATTCATTAAAAACAAGAAAGAGTGAGAAAGGAAATATAAAACCTCAGTCCCTTCACCCCCTTTCTCAGTTTCCAAAGAGAGCAGAATGAAGGAGTTCTAGAGAGTCTCTACGCCTTGTCTTGATTTTAAAGGATGATTAGTTTGCACCTGTTATGCTATGGCTTATGCAGCTGTCTGCATCTGGAGAGCAAAAGTGCCCAGATCTTTTTGGCTGGTTTTACTTTATGACGTGATAGGAAGGGACTGTTAACCAGCGTGTGTCCTGAGAGTTTGGTGCAGACCTAATACTTCCAGAAAAGTTTCACAATCAGCCAGTGCTGGTTTGAAGCAGGCATAATGAGGGGCAAAACTGCTGCTATCCCTCTGTCCATCGCTCTCTGTCCACCCCCTTACCTTCACATACTAAGGGGTCCTTTTACTAAGGTGCGCTGAAAAATGGGCTGCGTTAGTATAGGCGTGCATTTTGGGTATGCGCAGATCCATTTCTGCCAAAAATGGATGGGTGGCAATATAAAAATTGGCGTGCGTCCATATTGGGTCTGAGACCTTACCGCCACCCATTGACTTAGCGGTAAGGTCTCATGTGGTAACTGTAAAGTAATTGTCTATGTGTGTAGAATGATTGCTGCCCGGTTTCTGCTGCTGACAGGAAAAAAATTATTTTCTAGCGCGCTTAGCAGACGCATGTAAAGAAACCAAAATGACCACCTGGGCCATGCGGTAACTCCAAATTGACATGCGTTGGGCGCTCATAGGTGCCTACACAGTTTAGTAAAAGGTACCCTAAGATATACTGCCCAATATTTAACCATCTCCTGGCCAGTTAAATAGTGCTTAACCGTCTAGCCACGATTATTCAGTGGGGGATTGCCGGTTCTCTCCCACTGATTATTTCTGGTTAGCGCTTAGCGGATAACCGGCTCTATTGCATGATGTAGCCAGCTGTCCACGAAAATTCAGTGCATTGCCAGCTAAGTTTGGTGGCCAAATTGGGCTGCTGAAGTAGCAGGCCTATCATTGGCTGGTTTAAACTTAACCAGCCAGCACTGGTTAGTTAAGTTTGAACCGGCCAAAAATGTATTTATTTATTTATTTGTGACATTTGTATCCCACATTTTCCCACCTATTTGCAGGCTCAATGTGGCTTACATGCTACCGTAAAGGCGATCGCCAATATCGGTATGAACAAATACAGAGTGATGTTGTGGCAGAGTACAGTTCATGTGTGACAGACACATTGGGTAATCGTAAGGAGGAAGAGTTATGTCCTGCACGAGCTTTGGTTACGTTATGTTGCAGAGTTAAGACATTTAAGTTGGATCGTTAGGGTATGCCTTTTTGAACAGGTTAGTTTTTAGTAGTTTCCGGAAGTTTAGGTGGTCATATGTTGTTTTCATGGCGTTTGGTAGTGCGTTCCATAGTTGTGTGCTTATATAGGAGCAGCTGGATGCATAGGTTGTTGATTTGTATTTGAGGCCTTTGCAGCTTGGGTAGTGGAGATTTAGATATGTTCGTGTTGATCTTGTTGTATTTCTGGTTGGTAGGTCTATGAAGTCTGTCATGTATCCTGGGGCTTCGCCGTAGATGATTTTATGAACCAGGATGCAGATTTTGAATGCAATACGTTCTTTGATTGGGAGCCAGTGCAGTTTTTCTCATAGGGGTTTGGCGCCTTTGAATCTTGCTTTTCCAAATATAAGCCTGGCTGCTGTGTTCTGAGCATTTTGGAGGTTTTTTTTATAATTTGTTCTTTGCACCCCGCATAGATTCCATTGCAGTAGTCTAGGTGGCTTAGTACCATGGATTGCACCAAGTTGCGAATTATTTCCCTGGGGAAAAAAAGGTTTCAATCGTTTGAGCTTCCACATTGAGTGGAAATAAACTGGATATTCAATGTAGGTTTATTTATTTATTTGTAGCATTTGTATCCCACATTTTCCCACCAATTCGCAGGCTCAATGTGGCTTACATTTGCCGTAATGGCTGTTGCCATTTCCAGGTAACAGAGTTACAAATGGTTAATGGATTAATGGAAACAGCCCTGCATTGAACATCTGGGCTCAGCACCGACCATGGGAGGCAGGCCCAGTTAGTTCCCACGGTCTGAATATCGTCCCCATAGACTATGTTCATGTTATGTTTATTCAAGACCTTGATACTGCTTAGCACACAATCAGCACTAATGCATGTAACAGTAAGAGTCTCGCCAGTATTCTATAACTTACACGCACAACTGTCGCCTAACTTAAGGTGACCCGTTATAGAATGAGGGGGTTAAAATTTATAGCTCTCTACTGACTCTGCTTAGCAGGGATGTTTCTAGCCTGAATCACTTGTAACTGGTTCTTTTATTGTTATAAAAACAATGGGCGTGGCTGAAGGCTAGTGGGAGAAGAGGTTGGACAGGACACTGCTGTGCTACGTCAACTGGAGATGACATACACCCATTAAAAACAAGTGTTGGAACAAATGTATCTGCTCCCTGGGACAGGCGGACAGGTTTTGGCGGCAGTGGGTTATATGCAACTGCACGCTGAGTCATAAGACCCAAACCTTGGAAAATCTATTATTCACTGTAGTCTCATCGCAACTCATCTTTCCTCCTTTGGGGTTACTGCCTCAAATTTTATGTTGGTTGGCATCCTGATCTGACATATTTGAACTCTGGTATGTGAGTCATACAGTGATTTGGATAGTTTATTACCTTCTGACTCTTCAGGATACCCCTAACTGTTGTAGCTATAATTACAGCTATTGCAGACCACAGACCATTTTTACAAGAAGTCAAAACATAAACAGGTCTTCACTAGCAAGTACTTCACTGTCAGAATGAGGGGCCCACCTCAGAGCACTGACGGTGGGGTTCATCCAAATATTTGCATGAGGTTTGACATATAGCACTGACACTTGCTACAATGAACTAGCATCTGCTACAAAGGTAACCACCATTTTCAGCACCTGAGGATTTTAGGTCTGTCTTGCAAGCATTAGATCTTATTATAACTCTCTGAATTTATCTGTGCAAACTGTGCATTTTGCCGCTGTACATCTGTTAATTGGTGTACGGCACCATGAACACATTTTTTTTTTTTGGGGGGGGGGGAGGTTGCCGGGATCTTGAAGCCTGGATTGGCCGCTGTTGTAGACAGGATGCTGGGCTTGATGGACCCTTGGTCTTTTCCCAGTATGGTGGTACTTATGTACTTATGTACACTATATTCATCACCCTTTCATTGGCCACCAGTAGGGTGGAGAACAAAATTTAAGATTTTGACTTTGTTCCAACTGGACATGTGAACATAAGAATAACCACACTGGGTCAGACCAATGGTCCATCTAGCCCAGTATCCTGCTTCCACAGTGGCCAGTCCAGGTCACAAGTACCTGTCAGAAACCCAAATAGTAGCAACATTCCATGCTACCAATCCTGGGGCAAGCAGTGGCTTCCCCATATCTGTCTCACAAACAGACTACGGACTTTTCCTCCAGGAACTTGCCCAAACCTTTTTAAAACCCAGATACCCTAATCATTGTTACCACATCCTCTGGCAACGAGTTCCAGAACTGCAGTATTTCCATGTAACTTCATTGAGTGTCCCCTAGTCTTTGTACTTTTTGAAAGTGTAAAAAATCAATTCACTTCTACTCATTCTACACCACTTAGGATTTTGTAGACCTCAATCATATCTCCCCTCAGCTATCTCTTCTCCAAGCTGAAGTGGTGGTGTTCCTTGGTTGGCTGCCACCTGGGGCGGATCGCTGCTGTGCACCGCCCCCCTGGGTGCAGTGTCCCCCCCACCCCGGTGCCCCACCTCAAGCCCCCTCTCCCCGGGTGCATTGCTCTTACCTTCTGGGGTACTGGGAGCAGTCGCACAGCTGTCGGCTCTGCCGGTTCCCTGCTCCCTCTGCCCCAGAACAGGAAGTAACATCAGAGGGAGCAGGAAACCGGCGGAGCCAACAGCTGTGCGGCTGCTCCCTGCACCCCTCTGCAGCGTGCACCTGGGGTGGGATTTGAATTGGCCACCTCTGGTTCTTTGGCTGCTGGGCTATGCCCCCTCCCACACATGTGTGGGTATCTGAAGAATATCCTTATGTGTCAGGTTGGCATATGCCTATATGTATACTAGTATTCTACAAGCCAAAAACAAAGAAACCACTGTTTTAAAATCACTAAACACAGGATCAAAATTAACACACCCCAAAAATAGTAAATATGAAAAGTTTATCACAAGTAAAGAATGTTTCATACACAGAAAAAGGGCTCATGCATTTGTATAAGTATGGCAAAAAGATGGAACATAAGCATTCCCAGTGGCAAATTTGGAGGAAAGCAGGGGTAGAGTTGCAACGCAAATACAGTACATATGTTATTAAAAAAAACCCCACCTGAACACCCACAGGGGGCAGTGGAAGCTTGAGCACCCCCAATATTGAGCAAAGTCCTTCACTTTATTCTAGAAGTAGTGGCGTATCCATTCAAGGTGTGTGTGTTGCATATGCATCCCCTGTCAGTCTCTCTCTCTTTTCCCTCTTGCCGCTTCTCTCCCTTCCCTTCCTGGCCCAGCCTCATAAAAATCTCACAATTCCCTCCCTCCCCCCCACCTTAAATCACATCCAGTCTTCGCTTGGGCAGCGCAAGCGCAGCAGTACCCACAGGCTGCCAGCGGCCTGCACTGGGACTGTCTCTCCGAATCAACCTACCCCTTCTGATGCAACTTCCTGTTTTCTGAAAAGGAAGGACAGTTCAGACAGAAAGCCCCAGTGCAGGTCGCAGGCAGCCTATGATTGCCACTGCTGCTGGCCTGCCCAGGCAACGACTGGAGATAATTTTAAGTTGGGGGGGGGGGGGGAATTGCCAGATCTTTTGGGGACCGGGTCAGGAAGGGATGGGAAGGGAGAAGGGAGGGAAATGCAGACGCACCCTTTGTTGAAAATTCCTGGCTACGCCACTGTCAAGAAGGGCTCATTTGTGTTGATTTTACCATCTTCAATCATTTTGAAAAGCTGGCTCCTACGCATGCACCTTCTTTAGATCAGGCGTAAAGTTGTACGAGAGCATCTTTGCGCTAGGGGTCATTGTAGGAGTTTTGTTTTGTGAAGCCATAAAATAGGCTTAAGTGGGCATCTTTTTGGACTTTCGACATAAGCACTTGACATAAAATTAACTACCGCATACCTTGACTTTATCAAACTTGTCCTCGTTTTAGCATTTATATTTACTGCTCCTCTCAGAAACCTACATTTTGCTACAGAGTGAAAGTTTGGGGTGTAGATTAGACTTTCAGCTTTGTCTGAGACCTTGGTGAGTAGCCAAACAAGGCAGTCAAGGCCCCCTGATCTTATTGCTTTGGCTCAGCTTCCACTGCCTTTCTGACTTGGAATCCCTCCAGCATAGTTAAATTAGCAGCACATCTAGAAATGCTGGAAGTGTGGGCAGGAGACAGGGATGAAGCTGGTGTTTGCCCCTCCAAGGGCGAAAACACATGCTCAGTGCATTTTTTTCTAGTGAAAAAGGTGCTGGTACTCGAATGCCAGGCCACCCTTCAGGGGTGGGGTGATCACTGAGAGACCCACCCCACAATAGCCGGGCCCCCTGAAACCAGTCACAGAATCTATGACAAGGCAGAATTGGTGTGTAGAGCCTGAGCTCTTTCATTAAATCTTGGGGACCATGGGTCAATTTTAGCAGACAATGGAAAAGGTGCCGGTACTCAGTACCCCCAAGTACTCCCTCAAAAAAAGCCCTAAATATGCTACTATGATTTCCTGTTCTGTGAAGGAGTGGCCTAGTGGTTAGGGTGGTGGACTCAGGTCCTGAGGAACTGAGTTCAATTCCTACTTCAGGCACAGGTAGCTCCTTGTGACTCTGGGCAAGTCACTTAACCCTCCATTGCCCCAGATACAAGTAAGTACCTGTATATAATATGTAAGCCGCATTGAGCCTGCCATGAGTGGGAAAGCGCGGGGTACAAATATAACAAAAAAAAATGGTAACCTTAGTTATAGGAGAATAATAATTATCTTACAAGTCAGGAGTAATTGATAGACTGAGGCCATGGTGGGAAAATCAGTGGATTGGGTGAATCTCATTCTCCATTTCCAGGATTTCTCCTGATCGGTAGTTCAGTCTTTGAGCTAGAAAGTTGGAGGGACTGAACTGCAGTCAAAGCTGGTGCACAGTCTATGCTGCTCACAGTCATAGTTTTATGTATTTCATGTTTTCTTGGGTGTCCTCAAACCTCTAGAAAGGTTTTACAGTTGGTGCACAATGATGCGGATTATCACAAGAACTTAAAAGTTTCGGGGGCTGCTGAATCTGTTTGTAGTATGCTCAGCTCCTGAAGGACTCTTGAGAGAGATTGGCAACTCCCCTCCATCCTTTGACTATAAGATGGCTAAGTGGAAGATAAAATCTAGGGGCCGATATTCAAAGCCATTTGACTGTTGAATATCTCTTCTAACCGGTCAAACAGACGCCGGCTACCTTGTGGGTAGTCGGAGGGCCGAGCTGACACATATGTGGTCAAGTGCTGATATTCAGTCCTATCTTTGTCTGGTTTAACTTATCTGGTTACTTGGCACGTAACCGGATAAATGCTGACCGTCCGCACCTACTTTGATATTCAATTCCAGTATCCAGACATTCCTAGCAACTCATTTGCTATATTGTGAATAATTGTTACTATATACCTAGGTTGACTCAGACTAGTGGGGGGGGGGGGGGGGGTGGGGTGTTGGATCATTTAGAGTCATCACAGCGTTTTAATTTCACTTACGTCTTGCCCCATCCTTGACCATCTTTAAATCTAGATTAAAAGCCCACCTCTTCAACATTGCTTTTGACTTGTAACCACTTGTACCTCTCGCTTCTACCTACCCTCCTCTCCTCTTTCCTCTACACATTAATTGATTTGCTTACTTTATTATTTTTGTCTAGTAGATTGTTAGCTCTTTGAGCAGGGACTGTCTTTCTTCTATGTTTGTGCAGCGTTGCGTACGCTTTGTAGCGCTATATAAATGCTAAATAGTAGTAGTAGTAGTAGGGTCTCTTGAGGGTTCCCAGGATACCACTGATACAAGATCCTCCCACTTAGTCTCATTTTTTGCTGAGTGTGATAAATGTTTGGTACAAAAAGCTTGTCTTAAGATAAAAAAAAAAACTCTTGTGTTCTGTACTCACTGGTTCCCCAGAATATCATGTGCTACTCAGATGCACAGAAAGATGTTCCAGTTGAAGTCATGGGTTTTGGAGACAGGCGCTACCTTTTTCTAAGGTTCTCCTATAAGCGTATCCTGTGGTGTCACTTTAACAGATCCGACCCATTTAGAGAAATTTCTTTCTGGTAAAATCCGAGTTAGATTGGGTGGGTGGAGGAGGAGTCATAGAATTGTGTGCGGGTTGTAAGTTGGGCCAATGAAGAATACTTTTCATTTCTTTTTACTATCGCATTATTTTACCCTAGCTGAGATAATATTTAACCATCTCTCTGCTGTCATGTGCACCTTTCTTTAACTTGGTCCCCTTATTTTCTAACTCCTTTTACTCTTTTACCTATCTATATGTTCCATCTTTGCTTATACCCTACACTGTCTATTAAAATGTTCTATTATGTATTGTGTTGACATTGTAAGTAGTATACTATGCCATGCTTTGTATTGTTATTTGAATATTTTTAGTGCTGTAATTGTCTATTGCTCATTTTTTGATTTATTCGTTTTGAAGGAATTTGAGTGAATTCCTTCAAAAAGGCGATAAATAAATCCTAATAAATAAATAAAAATATTTATTTCCTTTTACCCATGATGTGGGCTTAGATTTTGGATTATTGTTCCTTTATGTTGCCTTTGTGATAATTATATTTTCTTTGCTTCTTGTTTGAGATGTAAATATGCATCCAGTTTCTCCTTTTTGGGCAGCCAGCTTTGGAATGCTCTGCCAAGATCCATCCGAACAATCAACGACCATCTACCATTTAGAAAAATGTTGAAGACCCATCTCTTCAAGAAAGCTTACCCTAATGAGTATACCCAGCAGATAAGATCTGGACTGAATTCGAGGTAATATCGGAAGATCTCATTTCCCAAACGCTTAAAAGATTCGCCAAAGCTCATTGCAAACTAGATATATGCCCAAATAACCTTATGAAATCGCCCCCCCCCCAACACTTTATAACAGATCTAATGAAACACGTGAATTTTATGCTACAAAATGGACTCTTCCCAAAGGAGAAAGGAAACATTCTACTCACCCCCATACCCAAAGATGCAAAGAAAAACGCGAGTGAATTAACCAACTATAGACCAGTAGCATCCATTCCTTTAATAACCAAAATAACAGAAGGGATGGTAACCAAACAAATCACAGACTATCTAAACAAGTTCTCAATACTACACAACTCCCAATCAGGACTTCGTTCTAATCACAGTACTGAAACAGTACTAGTTACGCTCATGACTAAATTCAAACAAACGATTGCAACCGGCAAGAATATATTACTACTACAATTCGACATGTCAAGCGCCTTCGACATGGTTCATCATGGAATACTACTACACATCCTTGAATACTTCGGTATCGGAGGCAACGTTCTTAATTGGTTTAAAGGATTCCTAACCACACGCTCATATCAAGTGACATCAAATTCGATTACATCAGCCACATAGACACCTGAATGTGCAGTTCCACAGGGATCTCCCCTCTCACTGACTATATTCAACCTAATGATGACACCCTTGGCTAAACTACTATCAAACCAAAACCTCAACCCATACATCTACGCTGATGATGTAATGATCTACATCCCATTCAAACAAGACCTAAAAGAAATTTCCAATGATATTCAATTAAAACTCAACGCAGAAAAAACCCAATGCCTAATACTCACCTCTCAACACAACACGAGCAAATTCACCACCATCAAAACACTGAAACTAAATCTACCAATCTCGGAAACCCTGAAAATTCTTGGCGTTACCATTGATCGGCACCTAACTCTTGAGAATCACGCGAAAAACACAACCAAAAAGATGTTCCACTCAATGTGGAAATTAAAAAGAGTAAGACCATTCTTCCCAAGAACCGTCTTCCGTAATCTGATACAATCTTTAGTACTCAGTCATCTAGACTACTGCAACTCACTCTACGCTGGCTGCAAGGAGCAAATACTCAAAAAACTCCAAACAGCCCAGAACACGGCGGCCAGATTCATATTTGGAAAATCAAAATACAAAAGTGCAAAACCCCTACGAGAGAAGCTACACTGGCTCCCACTCAAAGAACGTATCACGTTCAAAATATGTACCCTAGTACATAAAATCATCCATGGCGATGCCCCAGCCTACATATCAGACTTGTTAGACCTACCAGCCAGGAATGCTAAAAAATCATCTTGCACATTCCTTAATCTTCATTTCCCTAACTGTAAAGGTCTAAAATACAAATTAATGCACGCATCAACCTTTTCCTATATGAGCACGCAATTCTGGAACGCATTGCCACGCAACCTAAAAGCGACCTATGAACTGACCAACTTCCGTAAACTACTAAAGACCCATCTCTTCGACAAGATATACCACAAAGATCAAATCATGTGAAACTCTTATATATTTCCAGAAATGTTAATAATGCCTTCTATATATTACTATCATGTATTCCATTATCATGCAATCCTTCTGTAACACCAAATGCCTATTCTCTTTTCATTTCCATTATCCATGATGTTTTGTAAGCCATATTGCGCCTGCAAAGAGGTGGGAAAATGTGAGATACAAGTGCAATAAATAAAAAATAATAAAATAAATAAATAATGACCCAACTTAACTTTTTAAGCCCACCCACATGATTCCTGCCCTGACGATTATTATACCTTTGACCATGTCTCACAATCTCCTTATGCTCATTCCTCAATCTCTTCCTCTCCATCCTTCCTACTCCTTACCCCTCCCAATCTCTTCTCCTTTTGCTCATCTTATCTTTGTTTACCTTTCCATGCTCAATTTACATATCCTCAAACCCCACTACTACTATGTTTACTACAACTTGTAACATTCTCCTTCAAGACTTTGTAATTCTATTTACTATGTAAGCCGCATTGAACCTGCTATGTGTGGGGAAAACGCGGGGTACAAAAGTAATTAATAATAATAATAATTGCAAATAAATACAGAACCAAAACGAAATTTACTCTTCTGGACAGGAGTGTTCATGTGCCCTGGGATTCTAAACTCCATTTTACAGATTTAACCTTTCACAAACTTCCTTGCTAACGTGCTACTGTTTGGAACCTGGAATGCCATTATACAAATCCAGATATATAAATAAAAATCACTGCTGTAATGTCAAGGTGCTTTTGATGATTGAAGTTGAACAAGTTCATTCACAGTGGTGGAATTGTGCATATAGAACTTACAAAGGGTTTTTTTTTTTTTTTTGGGGGGGGGGGGGTTCTGAACAAGACAAATATTTATTTGATTGGATTTCAGCAACAGGAAAACAAGAGTCCCGGGGGGGGGGGGGGGGGGGTGACGACATTAAACAGAGTTTCTTCATGTTTTTGCCAGTGCCAATTTCTCTCTGTCTTTCATGTTCCCCATCTCAAGGTTTGAGGCAGGAAGGATTACCATTGCTAGATTTCAAAAGGGCTGAGCTGCCTTAATTTGTTTTCCAGATCTAAAGCTACTACATTCTTGCTGCTATTATTTTAACTGTTTGTTTCCCTGCTTGCTAATAGCTGCCCCGTTGGAATGACATGGTACCATTTTCAGCAGCTGTAACAGCTGGAAAAAATACCTGCTCTGTGCAGGTCATCTCAGTCTTCCTCCTTCTATGCTCCTGAGACCCGTCTCCAACCCTCCTGCTAAAGAACTCATCCTCGCTAAGCTCTTCCAGAACGTAGACTATTTCTTCATGCTAATGAGTTATCCACATGTCTGAACTCCATCCCTGCAGTCAGAAAATCACTTTAGCAGCTGTGATGATGGTGGTACTAAGCAGGTCCAGTCCATGACCTAGCAGTGATGAAGCGAGAAAAGGACATCGCACCCAGGACAGGCCTATATTTTGCTGTGATATGAAGGCAGAATATTGATCCTTTGCCACAGAAGAGCTTAGTCTGTTTAAATGTTCAGTTGACTGTATCACTTTTTACTTCTGCATCCTACTCAAGAGTATCTATTTTGCTTTTAAAATGTCCAGTCTGCTGTCCTCTTCATGCTCTTTCTTTCTCTAGGAAACATCTACTGTTAAGATTCACACTCTGTTCTTTCAGTGCAGACAGGATAAGGCACTGAAATACCACAGTGGTGTTTTCAGTGAGAATGTAAAATTCCTAAGTCAAGCTTTAAAGCCAAAAACTGGTTCCTGTGCCTGAAATACAGAGGAGAAAACACGCTGACATGGAAAGTCTATACAGATCACTTGCCCTCCAGTTCCAGAATCCATGGCTTGCTTTCAGCATGCTGGAATAAAGGGCTGACTGTATATTTTTGCCTGGTACCTTTGGCAGTCTGTTCACATGTTATACATTTCTATCTTTTCTTTCTAGTGGAGAAACACTGCAGCACTTGTCAGTTTTGTAAAAGAACATAAGAACGTAAGAATAGCCAAACTGGGTCAGACTAATGGTCCATTTAGCCCAGTATCCCGCTTCCAACAATGGCCAATCCAGGTCACAAGTACTGGCAGAAATCCAAAGAGTAGCAACATTCCATGCGGAATCCCAAAGAGTAGCAACATTCCATGCGGAACCCCAAAGAGTAGCAAAATTCCATGAGGAATCCCAAAGAGTAGCAACATTCCATACAGAACCCCAAAGAGTAGCAACATTCCATTTGGAACCACAAAGAGTAGCAAAATTCCATTCGGAACCCCAAAGAGTTGCAAAATTCCATGAGGAATCCCAAAAAGTAGCAACATTCCATGCTACCAATCCCAGAGCAAGCAGTGGCTTCCCCCATATCCATCTCAATAACAGACTATAGACTTTATCTACAGGTACTCGTCCAAACTTTTTTAAAACCCAGATACGCTAAGTAACCGCTGTTGCCACAACCTTTGGCAGTGAGTTCCAGAGTTTAACGATTCTTTAAGTGAAAAAATATTTCCTCCTATTTGTTTTAAACATGTTTCTATGTAATTTCATTAAGTGTCCCCCAGTCTTTGGACTTTTTGAAAGATTGAAAAAATGATTCATTTCTACCCATTCTACACCCCTCAGGATTTTATAGACCTCAATCATATCCCTCTTCAGCCATCTCTTTTCCAAGCTGAAGAGCCGAGAATTATTTATGGTCTATTATTCTTAATATGTTGCCTTTCACCAAAAGTGACAAGGTGGTGTACAATGAAACAGTATAATATGTTGAAAGGAACTATATTAAAAAATAGGACAGAAAAAAGATAAATCAACTAGAAAATTAGGTACAGAGAAAGGAGAAGACACTGTAGGTGCGTGAACAGTAGCTGAGGAGTAGATAACTAATAAATCATATGTCAAAAGCGTGTAATTAAACTCTGGAATTTGTTGCCAGAAAATGTGGTAAAGGCAGTTAGCTTAGCGGGGTTTAAAAAAGGTCTGGACAGTTTCCTAAAGGAAAGTCCATAGGCCATTATTAAATTGACTTGGGGAAAATCCACTTCTTATTTCTGGGATAAGCAGCAAAAAATGTATTGAACTTTTTTAGGATCTTGCCAGGTGTTTGTGACCTGGAATGACCACTGTTGGACCTCTGGTCTATCCCAGTGTGGCATTACTTATGTACTTACGTACTTATGTACCATTTGTAATTTTACTTTTCACATGTAGTGATTTTAGTACACGTGCTCTTTTAATTGTGAGCTTTTGCACAAAATCAAGACTAACAAGTGACTGTGATGGAAAATCAAAGCAGGTCATTAAGAATGCGTGCTCAACTAAATTACATGCAATAAATGCTTTGCAATATCAGAATCCCCAAATATTTAGCTAGAAATTTTGTAATAAAATGTGAAGCAGAAATACTCACATTTCTTATCCCCAGGACTTATTTTCATATCATAATACCCCATCGCACACACTTTCCCAAAGTTTAGGGTAACATAATACATTGGCCTCCACCTCTCTGTCCCTTCCTCACTTTCTGTTTCTTACACTTTTACACATCCTTTTTGTTTGGTTTCTTTTCTCAGCTCAGTGCAAGAAACTTCATTGGCATAACATGTAATATAGCGGTTCTCTCACTGCCCTTACCCCCTCCTTTCCCTTCATACAGTGCTGGAAGTAAACAGACACCAAAAGCCCTGACCTCCTGACTGAGCAAAAGTTTCTCTAATAAATCAGAGCCATTGAGAGGACGTGCAATTATTAAGGATGGGAGGTCAGATGCTCTCGAAATATCACAGAAATATGGCAGGGACCAGGAGGATCATCTCAACTTAGCTTTCCTTCTTCTTTCTTCTGTCTTTCCATTCTGACGTCTCTGTTAATATTACCTGCCAGTGACAGAGACACAGAGCAACTCATGCTCTGGGAAGACTTTCACCTTCTGAACCTAAAAAGTCTAGGGAAAATATTCAGCCAGTGGCAGCCGGCAACATTATGCCTGGTTACTAAATACAGTGGCGTTCCTAGCTTGGTTGCCACCCGGATTAGAGCACCTCCCTCCTCCAGGCGCATCACCCCCCCCCCCCCCACTGCGCTTCCTCCCTCCAAGAAAGGGGGTGGTGCATTGAGCAGTCATGTGGCTGTCGGCTCTGCTGGCTCCCTGCCCCAGAACCGGAAGTTGACGTCAGAAGGGGCAGGGGACCGGCAGAGCCGACAGCCACATGACTGCTCAGTGCACCCAGGGACGTAGAGAGACATAGCCGGGCACGGGGTATGACTGCCGAAGTCACTGCCCATCCCACTTAGGAGACAGCCACCGCTCCCCCCCCCCCCCCCACACCCTACCTTCTTGTGTCAGTGAATCTGCTCCTCTCCAGCCTCCAAGGGGGGCCGGGCACCGGGGTCTGTCTCTTTCCTGCTCCTGTGTGCTGGGGCCGGGCTATCACATTAACACAATCACCCGGGTCCCGACAGGAGCAGGAGAGAGACAGACCCCAGCACCAGGCCCCCCTTGGAGGCTGGGGCCAAGAAATGTGCCCCCTCCCTGGCCCCCCTCTTGGCAGCCCTGAGTGCACCTCCTTGCTGCCTGCACCTGGGGTGGCCCAAACCCACCGCCCCACCCTTGGTACGCCATGGATTAAATTCCAAGCCATGTCCGGGCACCACCATTGAATATAACCAGGTTTGTGCAGCCAGCTATCTCTTATTCAGTTAAGTTAACCGCGTAAGTGCCAACTCCGCCCCAGACCGCCCACAAAATTAGCGACTATGGCTTTAGCAGTTAATGCTAAAAACCCAGTTAAGTGGCTCCGACAATCAGCGGATCATCCCGCACAAGCTATTTAACTGGGAGGGGTCCTCTCCCTCCCAGTTACATCGTTTTGAGTGAACATTTTCTGGCCTAGACATCACCTGCTGGTACAGATTATAGACAGGATCTTGCTGCCAAACATCCTTGGGAGCAGCTCAAATTAAAACAAGTGGTTGCGGCCTTAAATACGTAATAACTGGAGTTCAGCCATGTGTAGAACAATTCAGTCCTGACACTGAGACCTGGAAGCTACTCTTGCAGTGTTATCTGCAAATCTTAACTCGGGGGAAGCTCTACGAAGGGTACCACAAGCGAGACACCAGGATGCAGCGCAGTACGTGTTAATTTTATCACAGCATCCATCATAGAATAGCGGCGTAAGTCAGCACTTTACGTGCCATTTAGACACGCCCACCTACACCGGGTCAATAGCAGGCTGCAGTACGTTAGCGCATAACTCGCACTATTCTGTAAGTCACGCAAGTATTTATAGGACCCGCCCATGCCTCACCTATGGGTAAAACTCCCTTCCATTTATACGCTGAAGGATGAATTCTATGTATGGCGCCAAAACATCGCTATTCTATAAACAGCGCTTAAAGTTAGGCACAGTGGATAGCATAGCACGCTAAGAACCATGTCAAATTCTGAGCCCCATTTATAGACCTTCTCCATACTGTACACAGTTTTCAAAGATTGTGCGTCATTTTACCAATCAAGAAATCGCAAAATCTAATATGTCCCTTCCTAAAGGAATCCTACTCAGAAGGAAGGGATCCCCAGAAGCTTAGCCGGTGGTGGGAGGCAGGGCTGGTGGTTGGGAGGTGGGGATAGTGCTGGGCAGACTTATACGGTCTGTGCCAGAGCCGGTGGTGGGAGGCGGGGCTGGTGGTTGGGAGGCGGGGATAGTGCTGGGCAGACCTGTACGGTCTGTGCCCTGAAAAAGACAGGTACAAATCAAGGTAAGGTATACAAAAAAAATGGCACATGTGAGTTTATCTTGTTGGGCAGACTGGGTGGACCGTGCAGGTCTTTTTCTGCCGTCATCTATTATGTTATTATGTTATGTTATGTGTTTTTCTGCTCCTTTTCGTTTGATAAGAACTGACAGGTCCTACGTTGTTGCAAATGACAGCCCATCCCTAATTTTCAAAAGGGCTTATGCTTGCAAATCAGCCTTCCGAATATTGCTCTCCCTTATTAAAGATAGAGGGTGACGGTGTCCTCAGTGTGCTCAAAAGCCACATGTAAGGAGAGGTGATCCTGGCAGCTTCGCTGTGAAAATGATGTAAAATCCCCTCAGGTCTCCACGCTCCAGGGGGAAACGGAAATTTGCCAACGTAATGATTTATTTGAAAGCCAAGAATGGATGGGCCACAGGACTTTCAGCTGTAACAGTGCAGATAAGATATCTTTAGTTCGCAGATATAAATAGCTTTGCTTTTCCCATGTGTGCCAAGCCTTCATTTCCTGTCCTGCTGTACACTACATAACCCAGTGGTTCTCACTCCAGTCCTTGGGACACACCCTGCCAGTCAAGTTTTCAGGATATCCACAATGAATATGCATGAGATAGATCTGAATGCAACGGTGGCAACTTCCCCCTAGGTACAATAATGCATGCAAATCTCTCTCATGCATATTCATTGTGAATATTTTAAAACCCAAACTGGCTGAGCATCTCTTGAGGCCAAAGGGAAAAAATGCAAGTGTAACCAGCTCCGATTTTGCTTAAAGGTAAGGGAATATTCCATCTTTGTTGGCCATATCCTGGATATTTTGGGAATAGACCATGGAGATGCCAGCTCGCTCTACCTTCTCTTCACTCTTCCCTCTTTTACAGTTTACACGGGGGTGGGGGTTAATATTCAGCAAGCAGTGGTCAGTGGTTTCTTAAACATTGACTGCTGGCAGCTGAAATAGACCAAGCATTCAATACAGGCCCCTATTCATGCATCAGCACTGAAGATCTGAATAGCCATTTGCTACCCTGAGTTAACTGGGTAACTACCTGAGTACAGCCCCAGATCACCTTGGCACTAACCGGAGTTGTATATTCAGCAGCATTTTGTGCTTAACCTGGTGGGTTTAAGTCAAGAGGAGACCAGAGGTCCAGCACGGCCAGCCTTTGACCGATTGCCTAACGCTTCCCTCTGCAGTCTGTGCCCCTCATCAGCGAGGCAGGTTGATGGAATTGGCGGCCAGGCTACGAAACATTCACAGTCCCGTAGTGAAAGGGTGTGCCAGCATCTGCAGTAGGAAGCTGGGGGATTGTCTGCCTTCACGCCAAACTTTCCTGTTTTGTTTTTTAAAATTTATTCTTAATTCCCCATGGATTCATCTGTCATGCTGGAACTGCTTTTGCAGATTGTCTCGTCAATTTGAGGTAAAAAAAAAGAATAACACTGTTGGTTTTCCTTTTATCCCAACCAGACAGGGGAGGCTAATGCTTCCACTTTCCCTCCTACCCTTCCCTTTTCCTGAGCCTCTGAATCTTTGATTCCCCACCTCACCATGGGGTTCAGGGTTTCCCAAGACCTGCAAATTAAAAAAAAAGAAAAAGACTTACCACTTAGCAGCAAGATTAGAAACTTCATCGGAAAGGGCGTGCTTGGAAGAATTTCTCAGTGCAGTACTGGAGGGTTCCTCTAATCTACAAGGAGGGGCACAAAGACAAAAGATGAAGGGGTAAGGGAGATATAATGGTGCTTTTAGCCTGTTTGGTTCCTTTCTGCTTCACTCCTGGGCTTTTCTGTTCTCAGTCTCTTTGTTAAAAAAAACACAAGAGTCTCCGTTTTATACTCAAAGCAACGACTTTCATCTTGAAGCAGGTATCACAGATATGTCAGCCTTTAAAAATTCAAAGGAAGCTCGTTTTTGAGGCTGAAACGAGGGAGCAAGCTCCACAGTTAGCTGAAAAGCATTGGGGGTGTGAAATTTGTTAAGGGGAACAGTGGAAAGATGAAATGGAGAGCCTTTGCTGAAGATGAGGAGATGACAGCACTTGAGCTTCGGTTCTTTCGATTTGACATTGACACTAACTGGTTGAGTTTAAACTAACGGATTGAGTTTTACATTTAAGTCCAGTCCAGTCTCGATTATCTGACGTAAATGGGACCAACCCTTTGTCAGATAAGTGAAAAGTCAGATAATATGGAAAACACCGCATAAACCCCTCAAACAATGCATAAAGAGTTCTCGATTTTCAAAATTTGTTCTAAAACAAAGCTTTTTAGTAGAAATAAACATTGATGACATCACCGGGGCGTCTGACAGATATGCCGGATGGTCAGATTAACGAGACTGTACTGTATTCACTTTTCCACATCTGAGTTCAAAGCAAGTTACATCCAGGTCCACAGGCAGTTCCCTGTCCCAGAGGGCTTACAATCTAAGGGCTTCTTATAGTGACCTGCATTAATGTAATTGAACACATGTTAAATAATGCAACCCCCATTATTCTCAATGGGACCTATTTACTAGTGATGCATTAAATGGATATTAACTCATTAATACACGTTAGTAAACGAGGCTCTATGTTTGTACCTGAGACAATTGAAGGTGAAGGGACTCATTTTCAAAACAGAAAAATGTCCAAAAAATGGCACAAAACGGCTGGACTTTTTTTGCCAAAACATCCAAATTGCTATTTTTGAAACACATTTTAAAGACGTTTTTCTACGCAGTTCGAATGCAGTGTGTCCAACTCACAAGAGGGTGTATTGGGGGTGGGATTTGGGCTTTCCCACAACTTGGGACATTTTTTCTGCCATAATGGAACAAAGTAAAA
Organism: Microcaecilia unicolor; assembly: GCF_901765095.1. Taxonomy (NCBI): domain Eukaryota; kingdom Metazoa; phylum Chordata; class Amphibia; order Gymnophiona; family Siphonopidae; genus Microcaecilia; species Microcaecilia unicolor. The sequence continues at coordinate 140,979,489 of NC_044036.1, forward strand.
ACATCCAGGGCTAAAAGTTTGATCTAGACCTATTTCAATCACAACTAAGTCACAAAAATGTGCCCTAAATAACCAGATGACCACTGGAGGGATTATGACTTCCTTTACTCCTCCAGTGGCCATTGATCCCCTCCCACCCCCCCCCCCCCCCAAAGATGTGAAAGAAACAATACATACCAGCCTCTATGACAGCTTCAGATATTATGGCCAGTCCTATTAGAGCGGCAAGCAGGTCCCTGGAGTAGCCTAGTGGTCGGTGCAGCCCTCCAAAACCCACCCCGGTGCAGTGCAAGGTGGAGAAGGGGACCCAGGTCCATATCCCACTCTAACTGTCAGCCCTCCAAAACCCACTAAAAACCTACTGTACCCATATATAGGTGACACCTGCAGACATAAGGCTATTGTAATGGTGTAAAGTGGCGATTCTAGGTCGGCTGCCACCCGGGGCGGATCGCCACTGCGCACCCCCCCCCCGGGTGCAGCGGCATCCGTCCCCCCAGGGTGCACTATGACACCCCCCCGGTGCAATGACACCCCCCTCCCCGGCGCATCAAGCCCCCCCCCCCCCGGGTACAGCGGCGTCCATCCCCCCAGGGTGCAGCACAACACCCCCTGGCACAATGACACCCCCCTCCCCGGTGCATCAAGCCCCCCCGGGTGCATTCTTGGCTGCTGGAGGGTGCAGGGAGCAGCCGCGCGCCTGTCGGCTCCACTGGCTCCCTGCTCCCTCTGCCCTGGAACAGGAAGAAACCTGTTCCGGGGCAGAGGGAGCAGGGAACCAGCGGAGCCAACAGGTGCACAGCTGCTCTCTGCACCCCTCCAGCGGCGTGCACCTGGGGCAGACCGCCCCCACCGCCCCGCCCTTGCTACGCCACTGGTGGTGTATAGATGGGTGCAGTAGGATTTTTGGTGAGTTTTGGAGGGATCACTGTACAATCTAAGGGGGTAAGGGTGAGGTGCACCTGGGAGCGTTTTTGTGACGTCCACTGCAGTGTCCCCTAGGGTGTCCCACTGTTCTGCTGTGATGTCTGTGTGGCCAGTCTACTAAGAATGCTGGGTCCCCCAATGGCTTGATTTGGTGCATGTTTTCCTTGGACATTTTTTTTTTTTGAAAATGGACCAAAAAATAAAAACACACAGAGCACAACAATATACAGCAAGTGGCCATTTTCGAAACAAAAAGCTGGATGTTTTTCTAGCTCAAAAACAACCATGTTCACTACTGGATTTTTGGATGTTTTCTGGAAAAAAAAATCAGATTTAGACATCATATCAAAAATGCCCCTTGAAGTGACTTCCAAGGTCACAAGCCATGTTAGTGTCGAGAAATAGACAGAAAATGAACATTGGCTATCTTGGTTCTCTGCCCACCCCTGGACAACTCCCCCACTCCTAGCAGCAGCAGGTGGGAATTCCCCTTCTCCCACCGACACTCCTTGTGAACATGGAGGTCACTTCACCCTCCATTACCTCAGATACAAACTCGCATTGTAAGCTTTATGGGGCAGGGAACTAGCTAGACTACTTGCATTAGCCTTGCCTTGAATGGCATTTGGAGAGATAAACATTGACTTTATCGGAGCTTTGACTTTATCCCTTTAAAGTGTCACTTTAACAGATCCTGCCTTCCTTTACTGTATGAAAGCCTGTCCCCCTCCCGCACAGCAGTTACATTATCAGAGAGCTTTCTTTACCAGTGACCCTTTCAGAGCCTGTACCGCAACCACATTCCCTTCTGTTTCTATTAAGACCTGGGGGAAAGCAGGTTTTTTTCTTAATGAATGAGAAATCAGAGCCTGTACTCAGATGCTGCTGTTCTTTCTGATTCTGGATTGGTTTCCTCTATGTAACAGGCATTTCCATAAGGCTGGGAGCAGGGTTTTATTCCCCCCACCCACCCCACCAGGCTGCTCCGATCTTGCAAGCTTTCACTTACCTTCAGCAGTGGACTCCCAGCCTCAGCCGCCTGCTCTTCTGAGCTCACTCTGAAGTTATTTCAAGTCAAAAACTTTTGCTGGGAAAAAAACCCCATCAGGCGAGGGAAGGAATTAAATCGTGGGCTGGACTTCTCGGCTGGAACAGGAAGCAAAGATACACAGCCAAAATTGGGTCTCCTGGATTAAACAAGAATAAAAAAACTTTCCTCTCAAGCAAAACACATTGAAAGAGCTATGTGAGAGTGACTTCTTTAAATGTATCACATCCCATCCCCTACTCATTTTATTTCTCTATACAATCTGGTACCTTTGTGTGTTGGTCACTTTGTCAGTCACACTCCTTAAACTTTATTTGCATTGCCTATTCAAGACATTGCAAGGGCAATTCTGTAACTGAGCATCTGTATTTAAGTGCCACATGCATGCATAAATGTACAGGGTACTGGCAGTCTGGCAAGTAAGTGTACACTTACCTTACGCATGGAAATGGTAATAGCGGTTAGCAAATCTGGGTTTAAAAAAAAGTTTGGACAAATTGCTGATGGAAAAGTCCATAAACTGCTATTCAGATTGACATGGGGAAAGCCACTACTTATCTCTGGCTCACTATCAAGGCATCTTGCTACTCTTTGGAATTCTGGAATCTTGCTACTCTTTGGGAATTCAGAATTTTGCTACTATTTGGGATTACAGAATCTTGTTACTCTTTGGGTTTCTGGAACCTTACCATTTTTTGGGATTCCAGAATCTTGGCACTTTTTGGGATTCTGGAATCTTAGCCACTGTTTGGGATTCTGGAATTTTGTTACTTTTTGGGATTTCAGAATCTTGCTACTCTTTGGGAATTCAGAATTTTGCTACTATTTGGGATTCCAGAATCTTGTTACTTTTTGAGATTCCGGAATCTTAGCCACTTTTTGGGATTCTGGAATTTTGTTACTTTTTGGGATTTCAGAATCTTGTTACTCTTTGGGCTTCCGCCAGGTACTTGTGACCTGGATTGGCCACTGTTGGAAGCAGAACACTGGGTTACATGAGCCCCAGTATGGTTATTCTTATATTTTTAATGCTAGCAAAGCGACTATGCGCTATTCTTTAAGGTGCAGGTAAGTGGCATAGAGCATACATGCAAAGGGATGTACATGTGGGCACAATATGGGAGAAGCATAGGTGACACTCCTGCTTATTTTCGAAAGAGAAGGGCAGCCATCTTCCAACACAAATCGGGAGATTGCCGCCTTTCTCCTGAAGCCGGCCAAATCGGTATAATCGAAAGCCGAGTTTGGCCGGCTTCAACTGCTTTCCGTCGCAGGGCTGGCCAAACTTCAAGGGGGTGTGTCGGCAGTGTACCGAAGGCGGGACGGGGGCGTGCTTACGAGATGGCCAGCTTCAGCCGATAACAGAAAAAAGAAAGCCGGCTCTGACTAGCGTTTGGCTGACTTTACTTGGTCCATTTATTTTTAGGACCAAGTCTCGAAAAGATGCCCCAACTCACCAGATGACCACCGGAGGGAATCGGGGATGACCTCCCCGTACTCCCCCAGTGGTCACCAACCCCCTCCCACCCTAATAAAATCAAAACATTTTTTGCCAGCTTGTATGCCAGCCTGAAATGTCATACCCAGCTCCCTGACAGCAGTATGCAGGTCCCTGGAGCAGTTTTAGGGGGTACTGCAGTGCATTTCAGGCAGGCGGACTCAGGCCCATCCCCCCCCCCCACCTGTTACACTTGTGGTGGTAAATGGGAGCCCTGCAAAACCCACCTAAAACCCACTGTACCCACATCTAGGTGCCCCCCTTCACCCCTTAGAGCTATGGTAGTGGTGTACAGTTGTGGGGAGTGGGTTTTGGGGGGGGGATTTGGTGGGCTCAGCAACCAAGGGAAGGGAGCTATGTACCTGGCAGCAATTAATGAAGTCCACTGCAGTGCCCCCTAGGGTGCCCGGTTGGTGTCCTGGCATATCAGGGGGGCCAGTGCACTACAAATGCTGGCCCCTCCCACGACCAAATGCCTTGGATTTGTCCGGGATTGAGATGGCCGGCTTAGGTTTCCATTATCGGCGAAAAACGATGCCGGCCATTTCAAACCCGGCCAAATCCAAGGCATTTGGCTGGCCCCAACCGTATTATTGAAACGAAAGATGGCCGCCCATCTTTTTCGATAATACGGTTTGGGACCGCTCTTTGCGGCGCCGGCCATAAAGATGGCCGCCCATATAGATGGCCGGCGCCATTCGATTATGCCCCTCCATGCCACCTATGTGCACAGTGAACAGACTACAGTAAGTTACACACATCCTTGCTGCAGTTAGGCAGCCGCAGTTATGCCAGATCTATGGTTGGCGAAACTGTGAGTGTGTATATGTAAGGTGTGCCAATGCCAGGTTATGCCAGTATTCTTTAATGGAATCCAAGTGCCCAGTTGCTGTTATCGCATAGGCTCTCATTATGCAGCATCAGGTGCCTAAATGGAGGCACCCACTCATAGAATTGCCCCCTAAGGGTTGATTCTATAGCAGGACACCTAGTGGAGAAGTCTTACAATGCGCTTCTGAAAAGAAGTGAAGGCTTAAATATCACAAAAACCTCTGAAGCACTCTGACCACATTAAAGTTCCAGAAAAACATGTGCTAGTCAAAAAACCTCAGAGTTATATAATCCTTACCCAAATTATTTCATCTTTTTGATTGTGGCGGGACCATCATCTAAGGGGCAGTAAATCATGCCCAATAAACGACATACTTACACTTAGTTGCTGAACACAGCCCTTTCGGAAAAGATTCTCTGCACAACATAATGGTGAAGGATAAATGAGGAAAGACTATTTTTTTAACATGCATTTAAAGTGGGACTTACGACTATAACAAGATAAAAAACAGTAAGCAGGGCCGCCGAGAGGGGAGGGCAGGGGGGACAAAATTCCCCAGGCCCAGGCCTCCAAGGGGGGCCCGGCACCAGGGTCAGGTCGCCGGCGCTGCAGTCCCCGGTCTCACCTGCCTGCCTCCTCGGCTCCGGGCCCCCTGCATTCGAAGCGGCAGTCCCAGATCACCTCCCTTCCGGCCTTCCCTCCCTGTGTCCCGCCCTCGCGGAAACCGGAAGTTACATCAGACGAGGGCGGGACACAGGGAGGGAAGACCGGAAGGGAGGTGATCTGGGACTGCCGCTTCGAATGCAGGGGGCCCGGAGCCATGGAGGCAGGCAGGTGAGACCATGGACTGCAGTAGCGGGGGGGGGGGGGGGGCGGCCTTGCCTCGGGCCCGGCCAACTCTCTCGGCGGCCCTGACAGTAAGTATTTTATAACAACAACATAGGGGCTTTTTTATTAAAGGGTTGCTACACATCATAAGTACATAAGTATTGCCATACTGGGAAAGACCAAAGGTCCATCGAGCCCAGCATCCTGTTTCCAACAGTGGCCAATCCAGGTCACAAATACCCGGCAAGATCCCAAAAATGTACAAAACATTTTATACTGCTTATCCCAGAAATAGTGGATTTTCCCCAAGTCCATTTAATAACGGTCTATGGACTTTTCCTTTAGAAAGCCATCCAAACCTTTTTTAAACTTCGCTACGCTAACCGCCTTTACCACATTCTCTGGCAACAAATTCCAGAGTTTAATTACATGTTGAGTGAAGAAACATTTTCTCCGATTCATTTTAAATTTACTACATTGTAGCTTCATCGCATGCCCCCTAGTCCTAGTATTTTTGGAAAGCGTGAACAGACGCTTCACATCTACCCGTTCAACTCCACTCATTATTTTATAGACCTCTATCATATTTTTTTTTGTTACATTTGTACCCTGCGCTTTCCCACTCATGGCAGGCTCAATGTGGCTTACATGGGGCAATGGAGGGTTAAGTGATTTGCCCAGAGTCACAAGGAGCTGCCTGTGCCTGAAGTGGGAATCAAACTCAGTTCCTCAGTTCCCCAGGACCAAAGACCACCACCCTAACCACTAGGCCACTCCTCCACTCCATCTCCCCTCGGTCGTCTTTTCTCCAAGCTAAAGAGCCCTAGCCGCTTTAGCCTTTCCTCATAGGGAAGTCGTCCCATCCCCTTTATCATTTTCAATCATCATCAATCTGGAAGTACCACCAGTCTACCACAGCAGCCAGGCAGTAATTCTGCCCCCAGTGCGCACCATTTCTAGCATTACGGAAATTTATTTCCATATTTTTACCGCTGGGTTAGCGTGGGAACCCATACCGCCATCTCAGTGGGTGGTGGTAAGTTCTCCCCCGCCTGAAATTGCTACTCGGCAAATGTGAACTTACTGCACAGCCATTTCTTTTTCAGCCTTTTTACCCTCTGCGGTAAAAGGGACCTCGGCACATTTCAAAAACACACGCTGCCACTAGCGCAGTGCTCCTTTAACCGCAGCTTGTTCAAAGGACCCCATAGGCACCTGCATGTGTTTATAAATTAGGCCCCCAGAGCCAGCCCCAGCAGCATGGAAATACCGACCCCACACATTCATACCTGCTCCAATGCTGTGCAAATCAGCATTTACCAGACTTTCTTGACTGCAACCCCATTATCACAGCCACAGAAAGCAGGCAACCCCCGATGGCTTACCTTTCTTCTGTGCCACCGCTCCCCAGTCATCCGACAGCATCGCCGCCATCATTCCTTGCCTTCCGGGGAGCCTTCATTGGCCTAATTATTGCATACATGTTGGAAGGCACAAGCCGATAATGTTTTTTCCCAGCACGCCCAGGTCATCCCAAATGCAGATTCTAGAACCCCATTTAGGGTTGCAACCCACAGTTTGGGAAGCCCTGGTATGAATGTGCACTGCGCTCTACGACTGTACTTATATATCTTATAAAATAAGCAGATACATTACACCTCCGCTCCTCCTCTGTCCAAACTGCACCCAAACCCCTGGGAACATCTATACCTCTGGATAGACCATACAGGTCTTTATCTGCCTTCATTTACTATGTTACTATATGTTACCTGCACCATCTTATTGCTGTGTGTATCTGCTGCAAAGTGTTATAAAAATCTTTTTCAACATGTCTAAACAGACTTTTCACATTGCAAAATGCTCTATAAAATCACCCCCTGTCTTCTGGGCAGGGCAGGAAGACTTTGAAGGACCTTATGAGATCTTGAGAGGTATTTGATTAAATTGTGATAGAAGCTTGGAATCTTTTGGTTTAGTATTAATTTTATTTAGCATGGCAACTTTCTCGATTCCTGTTTGGATAGGTTCTGGGAGGTATGGAGATCTGCCCCCACCTCAGCCAGCTGGTAGAAGGGTGGGGGGTATTAAAAGAGATCTGTCCAAATTCCTTTTTATTATTCAACAGGGGTGGACAACTCAATTTGCTCTTTTACATGCAAGATCTGTAAGGAATAAAGAGGTGGAGGCTTTGATATTGTTTGTATAACTGAATATTGACTCTTAACAGAAGATAATGTGATTATTAATAATTTCAGTTCTCCTGGTTATACTGCCATATCACTTCCTCATCACCAAAAGAGAGGTGAAGGTGGGGGTGGAGTAGTGATTAGATGGGACGATTGTATCTGAGATTGATGCTTTGATGTTATCTTCACCTAGATTGAATATTCTCTTGTTTTATTGCCCTCCTGGGGGAATGAGTCTATACAGAATGTTTTAGATGATCTTGCTCAAAAACGAGGTGTCCCTCAACAGAGCCCATATGGTTCCTTGGTTTAATGATGATGTTAAGGCATGTAAACATTTATTGCGAGAATGGAGAAAGTATCCATCAAGAACTAATCTGGAAAATTATAATTTAAGAATGCAACAATATAAGACTATTGTGATGGGTGCTAAAAACAGAGTGTTTTAATAAAAGAACTGAAGATTCTCTGTCACAATCAAAAGAATTATGTATGACAGAAGGTTGACTTCCTTGGATTCTGCTGGGATGAATTTGACCAAATTTCATGTCAGAAATTTGTTCAGGGATTCCTTGGTAAAGTAGCATTGATCATTGAAGTATTTGATTCTGTTCAATTACTTTCTGAATTGGAATGTCCATTAGAATAGGAAGAATGTTAGTCATCATTTTTTAAGAACGTTGGTCATCGTTTTTTGAGATTAGTACTGAACAAGTTAAAACTACCTTTGCTAGGGTAAAAAATTCTTTTTGTTCTTTAGATGGTTGTCATCCTACTAATTAAAGCAATGAAATTCTGTAGCTCCTAAAGCGATTCAGTATTCAGTGAATAAATCTTTGCAAGGGGGTGTGATGCCCATGTCATTGAAGAAAGCAGTAGTTAGACCTCTTCTAAAGAATGCGTCTCTTGATCCTACAGTTGTATCAAATTAAAGACCAATTTCCTCCTTGCCATTTTTAGGGAAGGTAATTGAAGAGGTCGTTCATGAACAACTAATTGAGTTCCTAGAATGCCATCAACTTTTAGATAAATATCAGTTTGAATTTTGATCCAAACATGATACAGAGACTTTGTTCATTTCCATGTTGGATATAATTCAAACTGACTTTAACAAAGGTATTTCCTTAGATATTTCAGCCACCTTCAATTCTGTTAACCATACTACACTGTTGCATCGACTTAAAGCTATTGGCATGGACGGAACAATATTGCAATGGTTCTCATCATTTTTTAGTTCTATGCAATTCTGTGTTTCAAATGGTTTATTGCTCTTCCTTCCTACATATGAGTTGAGGAGTGCCACATGGGGTCTGCTTTGTCCACTACTTTATTTAATATTTTTCTACAACCTCTTTGTGTTTTATTAGGAGGCATTGGCGTTGAATATCAAATATATGCTGATGATGTTCAATTCATTTTTAGAATTAAAGACTTGCACTATGAAACCTTGAATTTTCTTGGTTTGTTCTTAAGTATTGTCAATCAATGGATGAGAGTAAATAAAGTTGAATATGGCAAAAAGCCACAGTTAATATTATCAGGTTATTCTATTCCAGATTGTCCTACATCTTTCACTGTTGATAACATTGAGATTATTTTTGTCCAGAAGATTCATTTTTAGGCGTGATTATGGATGCTGCGCTAACTATGCACGAGCAAGTAAGAAAAATGATTGGTACTATTTTTTCTAGGCTCAGATTGGTGAGGTATATAAATCAACCCTCACAAACTCTACCTTTTCTTCAGTGCATTTATTGGACATTCCAGCATTTCGATTGATCAGGCTTGAGGAATACAGAATGATGATTTTCTATGTTGCAGGACCAAAGTTGTGGAATGAACTACCATTTCAGGTTCGCATAATAAGATCTATGCCTGCCTTTAAAAGATCTTAAAGACAATTCTCTTCCAACAAGCTTTTGGCACAGACCTCATTGATGGTTACGATTTAGGGATGTTTAAGTTTGCTGGCTTATTACCTCTGTTTGGGTATGGAAATTTTGTTGTAATGTTTAGTTGATATATTTAAATGTTTTTGTTTGATGTTTTATTTGATTATTGACGTCTGAATGAGATATTTGTTTTTGTCATTTTTACTAATTATGTATGCAATTTTTGTAATCTGCTTAGAATTTTTTGAAATAACGCAGAATTTACAATAAACAATAAGTGTGTACATGCAGAGATGCCAAGTTACCCAGTTCCAGGCTGGAGATTTTGGAATAGTCCTGAATTTCAGACCTCCCCATCCTGGTACATCACGAGACTCAAAAAAATCTTCGGAAGACCAGAAAATATAAAAACATATAGCAATCAATAAGTCCAATATGAAAACCAAAAATTATATATAAAAAAGAAAATATAATAATAGATGAGATTGGTGTTCATAAATAAGTGACAGCAAATACCAGAAACAATGGCATACCCAAAATGTAATCATCACACCTTACATCCAATTGTGTTATTAAACTCAATCAGCAAACATCTAAATATAACAAAATAACTTATCTGCTGTTGGTGATTTTAGTCTTCAAAGAATTATACACACCAGAAGGGCGGTGTCAAAGAAGTGGTGCCAGGAGTCCAATTTCAAGGAAGCGTACAACAGTCTTGAAACATATATTCCTAAGGGCATGACATTGTTCAAAGATATGAAGCAAAAGCAGTTCAATCTGCCGACTCAGTTCCTCAACACAAAATCATGTTTCGCCAACAGCTTCATCAGGAGGAAGTAATGAAATCATCTGTAAAGAATATTGAAAAATTCTCTATTAAAAACCCTAAAACCACCTAAAAGTATCATGAAAATCAAACAAATAAAAAAAATTCAAAAATTCTTTATGCAAAAACTCCAAAACAATATCATAAAGTAATTCTTTGGCAACTTGCAAGCTAGAATTAGTCTTCAGTCTTATACACTTACTAACAGGACTAAAACACTATTCACTAAAATCTAGTCAGGACCAACAGTACATCATCAATGATGCATAACATCCTGACAGGCTACCATAAGTACATAAGCATTGCCATACTGGGAAAGACCAAAGGTCCATCGAGCCCAGCATCTTGTTTCCAACAGTGGCCAATCCTGGTCACAAATACCTGGCAAGATCCCCAAAAAAGTACAAAACATTTTATACTGCTTATCCCAGAAATAGTGGATTTTCCCAAGTACATTTAATAATGGTCTATGGAATTTTCCTTTAGGAAGCCGTCCAAACCTTTTTAAAACTCCGCTAAGCTAACTGCCTTTACCACATTCTCTGGCAATGAATTCCAAATACCAATAGTAGCATATTCTGCTAATGGCCATTCAATTTCCTTGTTCAAACCCCTTGGTGTGATAGTGTCCCAAAATATAAACTTTTGTTCCTTATATATCAATCTCAGAGAGACATCACCCCCTCAGGAGTCAAAACTTGAAGTAGCACCATACAAATTTCAAATCTGAGAGGCCACGACCCCGTTGTTCACCAGTGTTCCACCAAAGCAGCTTCCATTCTGCCAGTACGTAGACAGCTCAAATGTTCAACCAATGGCTCGTCTGGTTTGATCTATACAACATTTTGTTTTTCATGGAAGTTGCACACAATACACTGCTTGAGTAGAATTAGAGTCTCTGCTCCTTCCGCTGTTAGGAATGGTGATGTAATCAGTCTGTACTGCATAATCGCAATACTCACGATGGCCACTTGGAAAATGACCCTGTAGCTGAGCCTGGAGATAACAATTCACTCAAGTTCTTACTCCGTCGAAAAGCAATTTTAGGCAAGGTGTTCGATTGAGGACAAACACTTAAAACGTTCCAATAGTTAAGAATAATTTTGCGTCCCTGAAGCGTCCTTTTCTCTAGGGTAATATACATACGGGAGAAACAGATGTTTCACAGCTGCCAGGGCAAAGCAGCTGTCCTCGGTGAGTATAAACAGCAATTTTGTAAGCTCACCTAAATTCTCTTCGAGGATATCCCTATCATGAAAGCGGGTCAGCAACTTTTTGGCTTAGAACTTAAAGTCACTATCGGCAATAGTTGGCCAAAATGCAGACTGCCATGCGGTGCTTTGGGGTGAAAACAATGCGTTTCTGTCAATGTTCTTCCTAAAAAATAGATGCAGAAAATATTCCCTCTTCATACCTAAGTAGTGGAAGTAAAAGCTAAATTGGCATCGCATGTACAAAATAAATTGTTTCAAAAGGCAAAAATTACTTTGCCAAATTAAAAAAAAATCCCGTCTATAAATCTTTTCCACAAAAGGATATTAGAAAAGTACACAGAATTATATACGTATTTCTATATGTTTTAATATTTTCTGGTCTTCCAAAGAGTTTTTTTTATGTTATATTTAATTGAGGTGCCCAGTATTTATTTGATTTTTCCCATTTATTTATTTTTAAATTTATATCCTGCCTTCACCAGAGCTAATTATGCATACATAATTAACATTATATTCTTACAGTTTTAGCTACATTATGGGACTGACAAACACTGATTTCAATGGGCAGGATCAGGCACTACAAATGTCATGCTGCTTTGGGATGTAAGTTCAAAACCAGGATTGGGCAAAATGTTTCCAGCCTGGAACTGGGTAACTTGGCATCTCTGGTACATGGAAGGACAAGGGCATGAATGGGGAATCATCAGGTCATATCATTCAGGAAAACAAGGAAAATCTCCACAGATTCATTACAGAGTTTTTCCACACTTCAAATCTGTAATTAATTTAAATATCTTCCTGCTCAGTTAGCACAACATTCCAGTTCATTGAAATTTGGCTCCGCTGAAGATGCCTGTATTACTGTATGAGAGACCTCAATTCTCTAGGAAACCCAAAGACCTCGAGGGGGGGGGGGGGATGATCAAAACTCTGGCGCTATTCTGAATAGCACCATTAAAATACTGCCAGAAGAACAACGCTCTAATACTCAAAGCTAATGAGATGCAAATATAGTAACATAGTAGATGACGGCAGAGAAAGATCTGTACGGTCCATTCAGTCTGCCCAACAAGATAAACTCATATGTGCTACTTTATGTGTATACCTGACCTTGATTTGTATCTGCCATTTTCAGGGCACAGACCGTAGAAGTCTGCCCAGCAGTAGCCCCGCCTCCCACCCACTAGCCCTGCCTCCCAACCACCGGTGCTGCCACCCAATCTCCGCTAAGGTTCTGAGGATCCATTTCTTCTGAACAGGATTCCTTTATGTTTATCCCACTCATTTTTGAATTCTGTTACCGTTTTCATCGCCACCACCTCCCACGGGAGGGCGTTCCAAGTATCCACCACTCTCTCCGTGAAAAAATAGGTGCACTCATAGCTTTGAGCATTAGGGAGTCAGGTGGGAGGATTGTGCTTGGTGCATGCGCAGAAGAGTTCAGCGGTAAGCTTGGCTCCTGTGCGCATGTGCCTGGTAAAACCTGACTGGGAAGGACTTGGGAAAATCCACTATTTCTGGGATAAGCAGTATAAAATGTTTTGCACTTTTTTGGGATCTTGCCAGGTATTTGTGACCAGGATTGGCCACTGTTGGAAACAGGATGCTGGGTTTGATGGACCTTTGGTCTTTCCCAGTATGGCAATGCTTATGTACTTATGGTAGCCTGTCAGGATGTTATGCGTCATTGATGATGTACTGTTGGTCCTGACTAGATTTTAGTGAATAGTGTTTTAGTCCTGTTAGTATGTGTATAAGACTGAAGACTAATTCTAGCTTGGCTTGCTCGTTGTTTGCTGTGCTCGACCCCTCTGATCATTCTGCGCTGGTAAGTGCAGGCGCTAATACAGCACTAATGGCCTCTAGCCCTACGTTTACTTTTGATCATTAGCATCTTGGACAGATGGAGAAGTGTTGGGCTATTTAACAGAAGTTAACTGTCATGCCCTCTAGAGGTCAGCCTTAAGCATTACCTCATTAAATACTGATTTACCACTATTAACTTACAAAAGCGTATTACACTGAAACATAGGTACTGGAAAATAGGGGGCTGGGGTGCATGGCAGCATGCCCTGCGTTGAAGTTTAGGGTTAATGCCATCTCTTCTAACCAGGACTCAGCAGGGGTTTGAGTGCCCACATTATGGTGTTTAAAATTCACAGTATAAAACTTGTTTCCTTCCAATGCATCAAAAGAGAATAACAGTGAAGTAACAATGCACAACATTTCCCCAAAGAAGCATTAGTACACAGTGGAAGAGTAACCTGTCAGTTTTCACCAGTCTCCTGTGTGTGCACCAAGAAACATCAGACTTAAATGACACTACTTATGCAAAGTATGAAGCTCTCCAAGTAAAATACTGCCACTAAGAATACCCAGGGGAAACTGAAAACCAAGGGAACTGATGGACATTATTACACCACCTTGGAGGGGTTTGTGACTTGCCAGTTCCTGCTTGTTTTTTTGGGGGGCTACTAGATCAGTTGGGATCTAGTGCCATGAGCCTTTGTTCACAGCTCCCCAGAATTTCTCCCCACTTCCCCTGTATTTTATCCCATTCTCAACTTACTGAAGTCCAGTCATTGCAGGGACAGTGCTCAGCCAGGGAACATGCATAGGGCGCTTTCCATACCCTGCAAGCATGGTCTCTAAATCTGACCACTAAGTGCCGCCATTGCACAATGACTGATTTGTTTTCTCTAGGAGCTGTGAACACTGCTTCTAGAACATAGTAACATAACAATAGCCATGCTGGGTCCAGGGCCGCTGAGAGCCGGGGCCGGGCCTGGGACAAGACTGCCCCCAGGCCAGGGCCGGTCCTAGGGTCTCTGGCGCCCCCCTGCAGACTATGAGTTGACGCCCGCGGGCCCCGCCTCCGGCACCCATGCGCCCCCGCCCCCTCCAGCATCTCCTTTCTCTCTTCTCCACCCTGCCCCTGTCCAGTGATTCTCCTTCGCCCCCATCCCCCGCCGCCCTTGGTGCTTTAAATCTTTAATTTACCTCAGTTCCAGCAGCCACATCATTTGAAAGCCCTGCCCCATCTCTAGCCTTCCCTCCCTTCGTGAGTTCGTTCTGCAGTCCTGCCCTCGAGGCAATGACATCAGAAGGCAGGACTGCGGAACAAACTCACGAAGGGAGGGAAGGCTAGAGATGGGGCAGGGCTTTCAAATGATGCGGCTGCTGGAACTGAGGTAAATTAAAGATTTAAAGCACCAAGGGCGGCGCGGTAAGGCGCTTGAAGGCAGGCGCCCCCCTGCAGCGCTTACCCCGCTTACTGGGTTTGACCAGCCCTTCCCTGGGCCCCCCCACCCGAGATTGCGTTGCGACCCCCACCCGAAGTCACCGGGCCCCCCTCCACCCGCTGCCGGGCCCTCTCTGAACTAACCTGAATCGCTTTCACCTTTGGAGCAACCAGCAGCAGCAGCGCAGACCTCTCCTTCCTTCCGTGCCCCGCCCTCGCTGACGTTACGTCAGGCGAGGGCGGGTCACGGAAGGAAGGAGAGGTCTCTGCCCTGCTGCTGCTGGTTGCTCTGAAGGTGAAAGCGCTTCAGGTTAGTTCCGGGAGCTACGGCAGGCGGGCCGGACTGCAGCGGCGCTGGGCCCCCCCCCCCGGAGGCCCGGGCCCGGGGACTTTTGTCCCCCCTGTCCCCCCCCTCTCGGCGGCCCTGGCTGGGTCAGATCAATGGTCCATTGAGCCCAGTATCCTATTTCCATCAGTGGCCAATCCAGGTTACAAGTACCTGGTAGAACCCCAAGTAGTAGCAACATTCCATGCTACCAATCCCAGGGACAGCAGTGACTTCCCCATGTTTGTCTCAATAGCAGACTATGACTTTTCCTCCAGAAATTTGTCCAAACCTTTTAAAAACTCAAATAAGCTAACCACTGTTACTACATCTTCTGGCAGAGTTCCAGAGCTTAACTATTCTCTCAGTGAAAAAAATATTTCCTTCTATTTGTTTTAAAAGTATTTCCATCTAAATTCATCGAGTGTCCCCTAGTCTTTGTACTTTTTGAAAGAGTAAAAAAATCAATTCACTTCTACTCCTACATCACTCAGGATCTTGTAGACCTCAATCATATCCCCCCTCAGCTGACTCTTTTCCAAGCTGAAGAGCCCCAGCCTCTTTAGCCTTTCCTCATAAGAGAGGAGTTCCATCCCCTTTATCATTTTAGTCGCTCTTTTTTGAACCTTTTCTAATTCCGCTATATCTTTTTTGAGATACGACAATCAGAACTGATTGTCCACGTGTTGCACCATGGAACCATATAGAGGCATTATAGTATTCTCGCTCTTATTTACGATCCCTTTCCTAATAATTTCTAGTATCCTGTTTGCTTTTTTGGTTGCCTCCACACACTGGGCAGAAGATTTCAGCATATTTTCTACAATGACAGCTAGATCTTTTTCTTGGGTGCTGACCCCCAAAGTGTACCCTAGGATCAGGTAACTATGATTCAGATTATTATTCCCAATGTGCATCTCTTTACATTTGTCCACATTAAATTTTATCTGCAATTTGGATGCCCAGTCTTCCAGTTTCCAAAGGCCTTCCCTCACTTTTTCACAGTCTACATGTGTTTTAACAACCTTGAAGTGTTTTTTTGTCATCTACAAATTTAATCACCTACTCGTCGTTCCGATTTACAGATCATAAGTACATAAGTACATAAGCACTGCCACGCTGGAAAAAGACCAAAGGTCCATCAAGCCCAGCACTCTGTCTCTGACAGTGGCCAATCCAGGCCCCAAGAACCTGGCAAAACCCCCAAATTTAATAATGATCAATGGACTTTTCCTTCAGGAATCTGTCCAGACCCCCTTTAAACTCCGATAATGAGTTCCAGAGTCTAACTATCACTAGTCCCAGTACAGATCGCTGTGGCACTCCACTATTCACCCTCCTCCATTGAGAGAAATGGCCATTTAACCCTACCCTCTATTTTCTGTCCAATAACCAATTCTATTTATTCCAATGGCTGACTGAAGGGGTAGATGGACTGACCCAGGACCCCTTGCAGGTCAGCTATACTGCATTTCTTATTGCTGGAGACCTTCTTGTGAGGTTGCCTAGAAATATTCTATTAACAGCAGCTGAATCAGTCACAGCCGGGTCATGGTAGAGCAGACGCCTCAATGCCTATTCTTTCCTCCCAGACAAATGCCCATATTCATTTGCAGGCTTAGGAGTACAGTGAGGGAAGATGAGATAAAATGAGGTTAAGATGTGAAAGGACCCTTTGAAACATGATGTTGGAAGGTTGAGCTGTATGCAGGCCAACATTCAAAAGTTATTAAATGGAACATTCTGGAAAGGGGGGAAGGGAACAAAGGGACCATGTCTTAACATCCCATTGAAATGAAATACCCTGAAGTTAATTAACTTTTTGGATGAATACAATGTAAAATTTATATGTTTGGCAAAATCTAAGTGTTGTGCCTCCAAAAAAAGTAATCTTGCTTACTGCCTGGTGTCTGGAAACACTTGTACGACTTTCCTGAAGCTTTCTCTGTTGAAAGCTGTATATTTCTTTTCTAGGACTGTAACTGAACAGAACTACCTTCATGTGTCCAATTGTTCCCAAAAACACAAATGCAGGTATTTGGTATAGAATATTAATCATTCTGTATTTCCTACAGCTGAGCTGTGATAACTCGTGTTACATCAACAATCACCAGGGCTTAAGTTCAGTGGAATTTGGGATCCTTTTCAAATCTAAATACAAAATGTTCCAGAAACCTGGAGTGAGTAATAGCTGTTGTTTTCACCTTCTCCAGGCATTTTGGGGCGGGGGTGGGGGGGGGTGGGGAAGGAATGGTAGAACACTTGTGATGGGTGGAAAGAGTGCTTCATTTCTGTTCTGTGACATAGTTAGAAGTGAATTTTGAAATATTAAACAGGAATGTTAGAAAATAACTGACATTTCTTTTTCCTATTGTGTCATTTCCCATCTAACACAAGATTTATTTTTTAAAATTGCTGTGTGGCATGTGCTATACTTTTTAGAGCCTGTGAACTTGAAAAAAATTACCATTTCTTCCGCTTGAGTTACACCTTGATTTGCAGTCATGTCTTTTTCCCACACGCTCAGAATAGGGTATTGTCAAGTATTTCCTTTCCAGATTGTGCACTAATGTTTGCGTTAATGTATGTAACCTGAAAATAATTGAAGCCAGAGCTCTTCCTCCTATTTAGGAGGTAGAAAAAGCTCCCGCATTATGTGATAAAGGTGGTTAGCTTAGCGGGGTTTAAAAAGGGTCTGGACGGCTTCCTAAAGGAAAAGTCCACAGACCATTATTAAATTGGACTTGGGGGAAATCCGCTATTTCTGGCATAAGCAGTATAAAATGTTTTGTACTTTTTGGGGATCTTGCCAGGTATTTGTGACCTGGATTGGCCACTGTTGGAAACAGGATGCTGGGCTTGATGGACCTTTGGTCTGTCCCAGTGTGGGAATACTTATGTACTTATTATGGGTACTCTAACCAGTTAGAGGGCAAATGACACACACCCTCCAAAAAAAAATACACAAATATAAATAGCGCACATTTAGCATGTACAAAAAGGTTACTTACTGCAAAATGCTTTAATATGCATTGCAGTAGACATATCCTTGTGTGCTCTAGCATACCTAGGGCAGGGTGGTGGAGGAGGTCCGCCTTGGGTGCTGGCAGCGAGGGGGTGCATGGCGCAGGCACACGCTATTGGCTCTGCCGGTCCCCTGCCCCAGAATAGGAAGTTGACGTCTGAGGGGGCAGGGGACCGGCAGAGCCAGCATCATGTGCCTGCTTCACACACCCCTTTACTTGAAGTCGGGGGTGTGTGCACTGCCTGGGGGGGGGGGGGGGGGGTTGTGCTCTGCCCTGGGTGTCTGATAAAGTATGCACACCCCTGCTTCTGTGTATTTGATCTTGTAAAATATAATGTAGCTATTGCTAAGCAATATTAGCGTTGGTTTGCATTACAAAGGCTATAAAAGAAAGAAAATCACAGAAGCAGACTCGGTCAGTACGAGAGCAATATTTTATTAGTAATGAAATTAAGAAGGTGCCCAACATGGCCATGTTTTGCTCTGAATGGGCTGCTTTCTCCAGAAACTGGCAGGTCAATATTGAAAGTTTCTTTTATTTAAATCCTTCGTTTTTGTTGTTCGGCACGTGTTAAATTTTGTGCAGACACAGATATTCAGAGGCTGTGTTTAGATTAGAGATTTTCAACCTTTTCATCTCACAGCATACTTACATGATGTTAAATTGTCAAGGCACACCCCCATAAATGGTCCAGTTTTTTACCTTCTATGCCATCCCCTCACCCTACCCTTACATATGGTCCAGTCCATCATTTACCTTCTCTCCCCCTCCCCTCAAAAATAGTCCAGCACCGCTCCCAGGCTTCAACCAGGCATCTTCCCTTGGCTCTTGACCCCCTCCCCCCTCTCTCCATGTACCTTTTAAAAATTTGCTCATGCCAACCCTGGAGCCTTCTCTCTGACGTAACTACCTGCTTCCCGCCTGAGCAAGCTGTATGAATCGCTGCTTGCTAGTACAGACTGCTGGAGACAAGAAAACTTTTTAAAAAGTACACTCCGTTCCAGCACAAACTAAGCTGTCCCTACTAATAAACAGGGCTTTTTTTGAAGGGGTACTTGGGGGCACTGAGTACTAGCACCTTTTCCGTTGTCTGCTAATATGGACCCATGGTCCCCAAGTTTTAATGAAAGAGCCCAGGCTCTACACACCAATCCTGCCTTGTCATAGATTCTGTGACTAGTTGCAGGGGGCCTGGCTAATGTGGGATGAGTCCCTCAGTGATCACCCCACACCTGAAGGGTGGCCTGGCATTTGAGTACCGGCACCTTTTTTGCTAGAAAAAAATGCACTGCTAATAAATGACCCTCAACTCTCGTGGCGCACCTGCGGACCAGCCACGGCACACTGGTTGAAAAACGCTGGTTTAGATGGTACATCAGAATTTCCTTACAAGCCATCTCTGCATTATGCGGATCGAGCCTGGGTGATCCCAGTCTGCTATCTGGATAACTTAAGACAAAGACTGACCTAAATTATTTGGGTCAAAGCCATCCGGATAGCAGACTGACTATTGCCACTATCCAGATAAGTTTCAGTCTACTGTAAACTGCCTTATGCGGATATTCAAGGCCAGTCACTATCCAAATAATGCTGCTGAATGACTAGATATTTTTTCGACTGCTGCAGACAGTGTTTAACAAAAATGCTGACAACAATGGCTAAATCTTGATCCACCGGTTACTCGGCAGCTTTGCAGCCTGGGATTTGAAGTAGACCAGCAACAGTTCACTAGCCAATGGTCTTCTTTTCTAGTTCTCCATCTAACATAGTTAGTAGTTGAGGTGCTGGCTTTGGTCACATGAATATTTTTTCACAGGGGTGTGGATTACAGACCAGCAACATACTTCAGAGGGGCCCTGGACAACTCTCTGACAGCAGTAGAGTTTGGGCAGGGCTGGCCTAAACCGGTATTAATCCCCTAGCTAAGAAAGCCTGCCCCTGAACTGGCTGCTCACCAACACCTTTGCAGTACAGTAAGAGGGGAAAAAAAAAAAGCTCAGATGAGTTGTCCATGAAAAGGGTCTTTATTTCCAGCGCTTGTCTGCGGCAGACTGTGCAGTGTCACTGATTTACAGAACAGCATTTCCAGTCCTGAATCTGCTGATTTTGGGAGAGAAAATGTTGCCAATCAGAAAGTTTAAAAATCCAGCAAAACCGGGATTGTTTGTCTGACCGAACTAGGCCTATTCTGGGTACTACAGTATAACCCAGTCCCATAAGACAAAAACACCAAATTTGGTGATATACAGTATAAATGCTAACTCATTTGTCTTGGGGGGGGGGGGGGGTTCTCTCCATTTTCTTCTCCCTCCATTTTGCATATCCATCCGGAACACTGGATTATGGTTTACATAGATGGTAGAAATTCTTTCTTCCTACCATCCTTTCTAACAATGGGCAGGGCATATTTTTAGCTCTTTGGGGTAGAGTATATGCCTGATTTACTAGGCTGGATCCCCACAGAAACAGAATAGCGGAACAGCCTTAGTAAACCAGACCCAGAGACGGGTTTTACGTGCAGGCCTCGGGCTTAAGCACTAAAACTGTAGATTTCATCCTCATCTCACCCAGTTGAACCCAGCTGTCTGAAACGACCAGTCTGGACTTTTGTGCATTTATCGCAGTAACTACCAGAATGGGGAAACAGGACCCCCTGGAGTGTAGAGATGAGGTTATATGAAACAAAGAGCTAAGAACAGCAATTAAGCTAAACCTCATGTGGGGCATTGGTACTACTGGTGGAACTATAGAGTACAGGGACCTTGTTAAGTTGCCACTCCAGCCCCCTAAGGGCCCTATTTACTAAACATGTCTGCCATTGCCACTCCATAGAAGTAATCATTTAGTAACCAGGACCCTTCATTTGCTCTGAAGACATACAAGCGGTCATTTTAGAAGGGCTGCTCACATGTGAAATGTGCATAAACATCGTGTGTTCCCATTTTACAAAACCAGGATTATGCATGTCAAAACCCAAGTGCATGCACGTGGAAAGGAGGTGTGGTCAGTTGTGTTATAGAGGCCACTAGGACATGCCTAGCAAGCACCTGGTTCTTCCTCATTTTAGAAGGAGAATAAACGATGTCCTAACAGATGAAAGTCAAGCTTTAGAACTGCTACCAAGCATGTTTAGGTTTTGGCAATCTGCTTAGATTGAACAGCACTCCACTACAGGGATTAGGGGAGATGGACTCATTAAACTCCTAATGACTAACGCCCCCACCCCACACCCCAAAGAAAGCCAAACTGGCAAGGTAAACCAGTCTCTGTGTCAGCATCAGGAAAATACATGTTTATTTATTTATTTGTTGCATTTGTATCCCACATTTTCCCACCTATTTGCAGGCTCAATGTGGCTTACATTATGCCGTAATGGCGATCGCCATTTCCAGAATGAGAAATACAAAGTGGTATTGCATTAAAGTTCATAAATGATGGAGTGAATTATAGAGTAAGTTAGGCGGTTAAGTATAGAAAAGTTCATTTCCGGCATGAGAAATAAAGTGGTAGTGCGTTAACGTTCATTGTTAGCCCTCTCCACAAGTCGCTTCACTGGCTCCCTATCCGCTTCCGCATACGGTTCAAACTTCTCCTTTTGACCTACAAGTGCATCCACTCCGCAGCTCCTCAGTACCTTTCCGCTCTCATCTCTCCCTACACTCCTCCCCATGAACTCCGTTCGCTGGGTAAATGTCTCCTGTCGTCCCCCTTCTCCCCCACTGCTAACTCCCGGCTCCGTTCCTTCTATCTCGCTGCTCCCTATGCCTGGAATAGACTCCCTTAGCCAGTACGTCAAGCTCAGTCTCTGGCTGTCTTCAAGTCTAGGCTTAAAGCCCACCTCTTTGCTACTGCTTTTGACTCCTAACCATGACTCTCTTACTCAACACTCTCACTTATCACCCCTACCACTGCAATTTCCCCACCCCTAGCTGTCTGTTCATCTGTCCAATTTAGATTGTAAGCTCTGTTGAGCAGGGACTGTCTTTTCATGTTCATTTGTACAGCGCTGCGTAAGTCTAGTAGCACTATAGAAATGTTTAATAGTAGTAGTAGTATTGTTGACAGAGTAAATGGAGCAGTCAAGTATAGAGAGTTCGGTTTTGTCTGGTTTTGGTAGAGTTTCGTTGTCTAGTATTTAGGATGGATCATGGAAAGACCAAAGGTCCATCAAGCCCAGCATCCTGTTTCCAACCGTGGCCAATCCAGATCACAAATACCTGGCAAGATCCCAAAAAAGTACAAAACATTTTATACTGCTTATCCCAGAAATAGTGGATTTTCCTCAAGTCCATTTAATAACGGTCTATGGACTTTTCCTTTAGGAAGCTGTCCAAACCTTTTTAAAACTGCGCTAAGCTAACCGCCTTTACCACAATCTCTGGCAACGAATTCCAGAGTTTAATTACATGTTGAGTGAAGAAAACTTTTCTCTGATTCATTTTAAATTTACTACATTGTAGCTTCATCGCATGCCACCTAGTCCTAGTATTTTTGGAAAGCGTGAACAGACGCTTCACATCTATCCGTTCAACTCCACTCATTATTTTATAGACCTCTATCATATCTCCCCTCAGCCACCT
Organism: Microcaecilia unicolor; assembly: GCF_901765095.1. Lineage (NCBI taxonomy): Eukaryota > Metazoa > Chordata > Amphibia > Gymnophiona > Siphonopidae > Microcaecilia > Microcaecilia unicolor. The sequence goes on from NC_044036.1 coordinate 141,001,915, forward strand.
TTTCTCCAAGCTGAAGAGCCCTAGCCGCTTTAGCCTTTCCTCATAGGGAAGTCGTCCCATCCCCTTTATCATTTTCGTTGCTCTTCTCTGCACCTTTTCTAAGTCCACTATATCTTTCCTACTCATTGACTGCACATGTTGTCCCTGAAAGTGCCTGTCACTGTATGGAAAGCAGCCTTATGTCTAGCGTTGCGGTTGCTGGTTCAGCTGACTTTTGCCATCTGTGCTTTCACTTTCGCTTTGTGCGGCTGGAAGAAAGTTATTTATGCAAGAATTTCAGACAAACAGAGTGTCAGTGCAGCTTGGGAATACTGGGCAGCCTTTATATGTTTCATCACTGTACATGGAACCAGCTATTGCAATTCCTTGTTAGTTGTCAGGAGCTGATTTTTCCATTCTGCAATACCTTCTATTTCACTCACTTCTTATAGGAGTTGAGGATGTCCTTGATCCCTGCTACTACAAGAAAACTCTCTCTCATACTAAATAGCAAATTTTCTCCAGGTTTCTTTGCATTAGTTGGCTAAGTAGAGACCTTAACTATCACCTAGGGGGTAATGGAATTCAAACATGTGTGTGACAGACACAAAGGAATCCTGTTTAGAAGGAATGGATCTACCGAATCTTAGCAGAGATTGGATGGCAACACTGGTAATTGGGAAGCAAAACCAGTGCTGGCCAAACTTCTACGGTCTGTGCCCTGATCGTGACTGAATAGATAGGGATGGGCTGGAGTGTAAATTTTAAGACGTCATATCGAAAATGCCCCTCTATGTACAACAGTTACAAAAAATACTGAAACATATTTTAAATATCAAACATTGTATCATAAAAAAAATTACAAAGAGGAGGCAGACATCATAAATACGGAAAACAAGGTCATAGGATCTCCTCTCCCACACAGCTGTTCCAAGTCTGGAACTTTAAATGCAATTTCAAATAATGAGTCTCTCCATCCTCAAAACAACGCTGCAATATGCATTAAACTGTATTCACAAACTACAATAAAAACAAGGCGCATTTATAAATTATTCTATTTATTTGAAATATCTTTTGTGTTATTAAACAGCTACCACTTATCTGGGAAAAGAGACGTCAGAAGGTGTTTCGGCGTGTTTCTTGCTTCCGGGGTTGTTCAAAGTATCTAAGATCACCAAAGGATAGTTTCAAAGCGGCCTGATGCCAGTTCTCTTGTGAGCTCTTTAATGCCTATTACAACGTTGTTTTGAGGATGGAAAGACAGAGGATTTGAAATTGCATTTAAGGTCCCGGACTTGGAACAGCTGTGCGTGACAGGAGGTCCTATGACCTTGTTTTCTGTATTTATGATGTCCACCTCCTCTTTATATATTTTTTAATGATACAATGTTTGATATTTAAAATATGTTTCAGTATTTTTTTGTAACTGTTGCACGTGGAGGTGTATTTTCAAAGCACTTAGAGTTACAAAGTTCCATAGTAACCTGTGGAACTTTGTATGTCTAAGTGCTTTGAAAATGATCCCTAGAGTGATTTTCTCACAGTTATAAGGGGTCCTTTTACAAAGGCGTGCTGAAAAATGGCCTGCAGTAGTGTAGACACATGTTTTGGGTGCGTGCAGAATCATTTTTCAGTGCATCTGTAAAAAAAGCCTTTTAAAAATTTTTTGCCGAAAATGGATGTGCGGCAAAATGAAAATTGCAGTGCATCCGTTTTGGGTCTGAGACCTTTCCGCCAGCCATTGACCTAGCGTTAAAGTCTCACATGGTAACCGGGCGGTAATGACATATGTGCCTCAGATGCCACCTGATGTGCGTCCGATATGCGAATCTGAAAATAAAATTTATTTTTTGGATGTGCGCAAAAAATGAAATTACCGCAACAGCCACGTGGTAGCCGGGCGGTAACTCCATTTTGGCGCACGTTGGGTGCGCATAGACGCTTACGCGGCTCAGTAAAAGGGCCTCTTCGTTTGAAATTCTATTTTATTGGGGCCACCTGAGTGCCTTCCTCTCTTTTTTTTATTTGGTGATTATTTGTTACATTTGTATCCCACATTTTCCCACCTATTTGCAGGCTCAATGTGGCTTACATAGTACCATAAAGGCAATCGCCAATTCCGGTCTGAACAAATACAATGTGTACATAAGGACAAGGTGTGGTTGTGGTAGAATGGGGATCATATATGGTAGGTACATTGGGGGAACATTAGGTAGGAAGAGGGAGAGTTGGGGTGAGTCCATTGCGTTCTTGGTGTTGTTGCGTGACAGGTACTCTTGTTGTCATGTTGGGTTGGTGGGGTATGCCTTTTGGAACAGGTTCGTTTTTAGTTTTTTTCCGGAACTTTAGGTGGTCGTACGTTCTTGAGAGGATGGGTTTATGATTCTTCCCCTTATTTTGGGTTTTCTGTTTGGGAGTTAGCATAAGTCTTAGTGCATAAATTATGCACCTATGCATGTTTTAAAAAAAAGAAAATACATGTGTAAATTGCGACTCCACCCGAACTCCTCTCCTACAAATACATACCTGCTTGCACAGTGCAGACTTTCAGGCATCACCCACAGTAATTTTTAAAGAATTATTATTCAGATATGAAAAACGTTTATTAAATTACTTCCTGAATGTCCACTAGAGCATTACTATATGAACCATAAGATCAGGCAGGGAGACAACTTCCTCCCTCATAGAACTGACTACTCTAGAGTTTGGACTGAATTTTAGCTCTGTTGAATGACTCATGGGTGTACATTGCTTGCGAAAGGAAATATTCTACTGGGGAATATGAATCCAGTCTTCCCTATAGCTATAGGGACTTTGTGTCTACCATTCATAGTACATGGATTACCCACCGAAACACAGAACATAAGCGTTACCCCACTGGTCAGACCAAAGGCCATCTAGCCCAGTATCCTGCTTCCAACAGTGGCCAATCCAGGTCACAACAACTACCTGGCAGAGCCCCCAAAATAGCAAGACTCCACACTAGTTGACCTCAGGGATAAGCAATGGCTTTCCCCAGGTCTATCTTAACAACCAGTTTATGGACTTTTCCTCCAGGAATTTGTTCAAACCTTTTTTAAACCTGGCTACATGAACTACTTTTACCACATCTCTGGCAACAAGTTCCAGAGTTAAACTCTGCACTGAGGGGGTCCTTTAACAAATCGCACTAGCATTTTTAGCATGCGCTACGAATAATCACACATTAAACGTTAAGAGTCACCCATATATTTCTATGGGCATCGCTAGCATTTAGCGCATGCTAATGGTTAGTGCGCCCTAAAACTGCTAGCACGCCTTTGTAAAAGGACAACTGAGTGAAAAAAATATTTTCTCCTGTTTTAAATGTGCTACTATGTAACTTCATGGAGTGTCCCCTAGTCTTTGTACTTTTTGAAAGCGTGAACAATTGAGAGATTGTCCAAGTATTACATTTCTCATGCCTGACGCTAGCATAACAAAAATGCTGTGTCAGAAACGTACCTAACTTGAGTTTGATATATGAACTAACTTTCAAACAGAGAACAGTTCTTCTGGGATAATGCTGCATTTTCCATCTGGAAAAAAATACAAACACACAAAGATGTTATTTGGCTCTGGCTCCCTTTTTCCTGATGTTTGAGGCCATTTCTGAGGGGGACATCTCTAGAGACACACACACACACTTTTCTTTCTTGCCAGCTATAACTGTACAGATTTGCCCGACTGCTTCTGCTAGAATGTCCCGGTTGTTGGAGTGGAATGCAGGTTTCCATGGCTCCCGGATAGCTCTTCCAGTTTCCCCTGGTTAGTATCCCAGTACGGAGGATGAAGATGAACTCTGACTCAGAGATGGAAGCTGGACACTGGTCCCAGTGTGAATGCCGCATGCACCACTAGTGAAGGGATGAAGCTCTCTTTGTCTTGGTACGTGATAGTCAAGTTTAACACCACCGTGACCGAGATACAGTCAAAAATAAAGCGCAGGTAGCTACTGCAGAGAAGGATCCATCTTTTCCAAGGCTGGCTGCTGAGCCAAGATAGCAGTGAGGGTGGAACGGTGGAACTGGCTTGGTGCTCTGAAACGAGTGACGTAAACAGCATTTATTTCTTGTTGTAGCAGAGAGAGATGAGGGTTGAGATGTCTCAGTTTTAGAATCAGCGAGAGACCACTAGCTTTGGCTCAACAGTCATTGATAGATGGTCCTTCCTCATGTCAGAGCCAACAAGAAACAGAAATATTCGGTTCCAGATTAATTGGGGAATGGATAATATTTATTCCAGAGTCAGAAAGGGAGGGATAGCTTCGCTTCCAAAGTTGGTAGGAGATATTTAATCTTTGTTCTTGACTCAGGGCCAGATGTACTAAAGGGATTTTCCCATGTTTATGTTCATTGGGAAAAAATGCTTATATATCTGAGTCTCAGTGAGAGTGGAAAGCTTAGGCTTATAAGCAAGTACCTGAAGAATGTTCTTTTTCTCGGTTCTAGATTTGCTACGTGAGGCAGGGAATTTCTGGTTCTTCTTGGTTCCAAATTTAGGGTATGAAAACAGAGAAAACCTTCAGGTTCTGCTGGTTCTTCAGGGTCATGGAGCTGGTTTCTTTAGGACTCACAGCTGGCGTAAGCATTTGCCTCTTTTCGGATATGTTCTAATAATCCCGATGCTTGCTTTTCAAGCTCTTGAAGCGTTGTCATTTTTGCGTCAATTTTGTTCTCATTGTTTTGAAATCTTTTTTCAAGACCTGAAAAAAAAAGCCCAGGAAACAATTACAGTGAAAAAACCTCAGAAGAATTAAACCTCTATCACCAAACCATCTCTCTTCCTTCTGTGCCTGATAGGAAAGGATTAAGTATGAACTTCTAGGAACTAAAGACATGATTAAAGATCCAAAATCCTCATGGAAAGTTGTTGGAAATAAAATTTTTCATCATATAATTTCCAAAAAAAAGTCTCTAAAATATTATAGACAAATCACCGATACCAGATGGCTGCTCCCAAGGGGTGCACAGGGGAGAATGGCAACCAATTTCACAAGTACTGATTTGTAATTGGTAGAGAGAGAGATAACAGCTTGCTCTGTGTGTTTTTAAGTAATGGTAGCTGTAACTTTCTCATAACATTAATTTCAGAGTTTACAAACCGTCCAGCTTCTCCTTGATGTCAGAGGCTTTCTTCAGAAGTGCCTGTGCCTCATCCTTGACATTCTTCACCCTCTCTATAGCGCCACCAGCCACACCATCTATATCCCCAATCTTATCCTGAAGTTCTGTGTATTTTTCATTTAGTTTCTTCATCTCCTAGAAAATGGTGCAAGAAAGAGTAACAGATTAAAAATATAACCACAGAAAAGGCCACACAGGCCCCCACAATGTCTATGAAACACCTGTAAGCGGAAATATGGAGTATGCCAGTGATTCCCAAACCTGGTCTTGGAGGATCCCCAGCTAGTTAGGCTTTCAGGATATCCCCAATGAATATTCATCTCCCTTCCTAGTGAGTAACTATATTTCACACTAGTTACAAAAATTAATACCTCCCACAAAATTAACTACAATCACTATTGTCTGATTTAACTTTATTAGAAAAAAACATTTTATAACATTTTTTCAAAACTTTAACCTAATCAGCTTCCCCTTACTGCTTACACCAAAACAAAGTCATCCTCATTCAACCCTATCATTCACACTCAACCGTTATTAAGATAACCTCACACTCATTCTTCTGAAGGACTAAAAGGTTACCCATACCAAATGTATGCTGCTCAAACAGAATTTTTTCTTATGGTTTTATCACACTTATGTTATTCACGTATTGACACTTAGAGCATTGCTGTAATTTATGTTCATAACTAGTAAAAAAAAGGCCTGTTTCTGACACAAATGAAATGGGCGCTACCCCCTGATCCAGGACCCCCTCCCCTTCCAGTTACAGGACCCGTCCCTCCCCTTCCAGTAGATTTCCAGTAACCCCTCCCCCGTGTTGTTTCAGGACCCCCTTCCCCCCCTCTGTCGTTTCAGGACCCCCCTTTGTAGTTTCAGGACCCACCTCCCACTCCCCACCTGTCTGGCCCTCCCCTTCGTAAGAGCTGTCTGCTTAAATTTACCTCCTGCACGCAGGGACACCGCTTCTGACAGCTTTTTCTTTCACTTGTGTTTCAGCTGTTCTGGGCGGGACCACAGTAACAGCTGAAACAGAAGCGAAAGAAAAGGCTGACGGAAGCGGCGTCCCTGCGTGCAGGAGGTAAAAACTTTTAAGCAGCCAGCTCTTACGAAGGGGAGGGCCAGACAGGGGTGGAGTGGGAGGGGGGTCCTGAAACAACACAAGGGGGGAGGAGGGTGTTTGCGGCGCCATTATCGTCGACATAGCTCCTTCAGCAGCACTACCAGTAATTCTCACCTCCAACGTGCTTTCTTGCCTGGGACCGTGGCTCCCTTGGAGTTGGTCTGCTAGGGTCACGTCATAATGCGGCCAGTGGCGTCAGTCTGATCTACGGAGCCTTCCTGACCAACTCCAAGGGAGCCATGGTCCCAGGCAAGAAAGCACGTTGGAGGTGAGAATTATTATATAGGATAACTGTCATATCCAGATCACATCATTATGATAATATCAGTATCCTTTATATCATTCACTTTCAAAGAGACCAGTTCAATCAATACTAATAGCGTCTGTATCCATCAACATGTCCCTTTTGTGGGAGGCAATGAATATTCATGAGAGATATTTGCATAACTGACTCTACTACATGCAAATCTCTCTCTTGAACATTCATTGGGGATATCCTGAAACCTGACTGACTGGAGTGCCTCCAGGACCAGGGTTGGGAACCAACCACTGCTGTATGTATCTCCAGATAAGATCCGCCTAATCCAGGGGTTCTCAACCAGTCCTTGGGACACACCCAGCCAGTCTGCTTTTCAAGATATCCACAATGAGTATGCATAGGATAAACTGGCATGCCCTGCCTCCATTCTCTGCAAATCTGTCACATGTATATTCATTGTGGGTATCCTGAAAACCTGGTGAACCCCTGCCCTAATCTCATTTGACTTATCTCCATCACCTGAACACTGTGCCTCAGTAGCATTTCCATCTCCAATGTAGGAAACAGATTTGCTTTGGTTGTAATCAGCACTGCTTTTCTAGGTGTTTATAAAGTGTAAATTTAAGTGTTTATTCTCCAGCTAATTAGATGTTTTTGAGGGTACTAAAAAGTGGTGCTTACTGTTTTTTTTTCGTGCCACAGGTTTTACTGCTGGGTACCCTTTCTGGTAGAATTAAATATGCACATTTATGTCACTTTAGGAATCGCACAGACAGGTCAGGGAAAGGGTAAGAGAATACAAGAGAAAGTGGTTTCCCTAGTGTTTATCCAATAAGCATCTTCTTTTTTTTTGCATCAGGGGTATTTACTTATTGGTTAAAATCAGTGTTTCCACATAGTGTTCCCCCACAATGTGCTTTCACTCAGCCTCTTTTAACTGACCTATTATTAGGTCATTTTCTTAATCATTTCTTTCTAGGTCACGTCATTCGCCCAGTGCCATGACAAGTCTTCCTCAAGTCCTTGCCTCTACCTTTTCCAGCTTCCCGGTACTTGACAGAGCTCGGTCGGCCTTATCCTTGGCCTCCTTGGCTTGCTGCCTGTTGGTCTCCGTCTTCTTCTGCAAGGCCTCTGCTTCCTTGGACAGATTCCCCAGTCGGTTCATGATGTCCATCTCTTTATTTTCAATACCCTCAACTTTACCAGTAAGCTGGAATGGAAAGTAAGTGACAAGTTCAGCTGCCAGAGATGCCTGGGGTGTCGATACTTCCTAGGAACTCCCCACATAAATGCCCACACCTAAGTTAAGAGCAGATCGGGCATATTCTATAAAAGTGCACATAATTTTCAGGGACGCCCATGGCCACGCCCCCTTTTGAGATCCACATATTAGAACGTACATGCACCACATTACAGAATATGCTTAGAAAGTTATGCATGTAAATTCTAATTAGTGCCAATTAGTGCTGATAATTGCTTATTAGCAACCAGGAGCGTAGCCAGACGGCAAATTTAGGGTGGGCCTGAGCCCAAAGAGGGTGGGCCAAAAAACTCATCTCTTCTCCACCCTCCTCGGCCCTACTCCGGTGGTCTCCCCACTCTCCTCGGCCCTCACTGGTGTTAATTCCCCCCTCCTAATCAAACCAAAAGAAATACCTGGGCTGGCGGGGATCCGCAAGCCCCGCCACCTGAAGACCACCTCCCAGCAGAATGAACACTTACACCCTGCGCAGCTAGTGGTAATGTCGCAGAGAGCTGCTGACATGGCCAGGCTCAGCGTAAGCATGCAAACTCAGTGACACTGCTGGTTGACTAGGGTGTAAGTGCTCTTTCTGCCAGGAGGAGATCTTTGGCTGGCGGGACTTGCAGATCCCCGCCAGCCTCGCCTACGGAGCACTGATTTTGGGTGGGCCTGACCCCAAAGTGGGTGGGCTGAGGCCCACCCATGGCTACGCCACTGCTAGCAACCAATAATTGGCATCGATTAGCTTGTTATCCAGGGGTTAGTGGTGATTTTCAGACCCCCCCCCCCCCCAACCGGGTCACTGCCTGGATAAAGTTAGGACAATAGAAAGGTTGTTCTAGCTTTATCCAGCCAATTATTTGGGCACCAGTATGAATGTTTGCTGGCACCCAAGTAACTTGCAACAGCGCCAGTGACCAGACTAAGCCTGGTGTTGAACATTTGAGCTGCATTCAGGCTGTACTACTACTACTAAACACCTTGAAAACAACGCACAACCTATCAAACTTTCGGAAATCACAAAAAACTTACTTATTCAAAAAGGCATACCCTGATGACCCAACTTAAATGCCTCGATCCCACAACACAATGAAACTAAGACTCGAATTGCCCAAGGTCACAAGGAGCTGAAGTGGGAATCAAACCCAGGTTGCCAGGATCACAGCCCACTGCACTAACCATTAGGCTACTCCTCCACTTCACTGTAGTTCTCTAGTACCTTTAAGATCACTGACTACAATGGGCTGAATCAGCACTGCTTTTCTAGGTGTTTATAAATTGTAAATTTGTAAATTTAATGGGCTGAATCAGCACTGCTTTTCTAGGTGTTTATAAATTGTAAATTTAAGTGTTTATTCTCCAGCTAATTAGGTGGACAAATGCAAAGTGATATACATTGGGAAGAATCATCCAAATCATAGTTATTTGATGCTAGGTTTCACCCTAGGAGTCAGCACCAAGGAAAAGATTTAGGCGTCATCGTGGACAATATGCTGAAATCTTCTGCGGGCAAAAAAGCAAACAGAATGCTAGGAATTATTAGGAAAGGGATGCAAAATAAGATCAAAAATATTATAATGCCTCTGTATCGCTCCATGGTGCAGCCTCACCTTGAGTATTGTGTGCGATTCTGGCCACCGTATCTTGAAAAAGATATAGCGGAATAAGAAAAGGTTCAAAGAATGATGACCAAAATGATTAAGGGGATGGAACTCGTCCTATATAAGAAAAGGCTTAAGAAGTTAGGACTCTTCAGTTTGGAAAAGAGACAGCTGAGGGGAGATATAATTGAGGTCTACAAAATTCTGAGTGGTGTAGAACAGGTAAACATGATCATTTTTTATTCTTTCAAAAAGTACGACGACTTGGGGACACTGAAGAAAGTTACATGGTGCTACTTTTAAAAGGAGCAGGAGGAAATAGTTTTCACTCAATGAACAGTTAAGCTCTGCAACTCATTAGCAGAGGATGTGGTAACAACAGTTAGTGTATCTGGGTTTAAAAAAGGTTTGGACAAGTTTCTAGAGGAAAAGTCCATAGTCTGCTATTGAGACAGACATGTGGAAGCCATTGCTTGCCCTGGGATTGGTAGCATAGAACGTTGCTACTGTTTGGGATTCCAGAATCTTGCTACTATTTGGGTTTCTTCCAGGTACTTGTGACCTGGATTGGCCACTGTTGGACCATTGGTCTGACCCACTGTGGCTATTCTTAAGAATACTGGCCTGTTAATTCCTCATTTTTACTTCAATAGATTAACATAACACTGAGCTGATTTCACAGAAGGGGCCTGAGAATTTTACCCAGGATTCATTGGCACTATGAAACCTGCTGGATTAAATTGCCAGACTGAACGGGGAGCTTTTCTTTGTGAGGACGATATTTGTTTGTGAAGTGGTAGGTGGTCATTTTACATGATTTATATAGATGTGCTACAATCGGATTAAGTAGTTGAAGACGGAAGCTCATAGTAGTTTGTAATTACCATTGGTATTGGTTCTCAATAGAATTACAGTGGATGGTTTGTGTGGGGAGGGTTGGAAATGAGTATTAGAAGAACTTGATTTCATTGGCTGTATGAGCATTAAGTTACCAAGTGAAAATTGTTAATGTTGATTTGAATTTTAAAAGCTAACAATTAGGTAAGTGGCAATAACAATTGCCTCTGATTGGTTGGTTTAAGCTTAACAACGCTGAACAGGGTGATGCAGGACTGTAGAGTGCAGACTTAAATATGTTTTACCATGATTGTATTTTATTTATTTATTTGCTGCATTTGTATCCCACATTTTCCCACCTATTTGCAGGCTCAGTGTGGCTTACATTGTTCCGTCATGGCTATCGCCAATCCAGAGTTAAAGATACAAGTGGTGATACATAAAGAACATGAATAACATAGTAAAATTAATCAAACAAGTATGAAGAGATCACAATTCGGGACCAGAGAAAAAGTGGTATTGCATTAGAGTGTATATGATGGATCGTTGCGGTATGCTTTGATGAACAGGAAGGTCTTCAGTGATTTCCGAAAGTTGGTTAATTCAGGAATTTTTTTCACACCAAATGGTAGTGCATTCCATAGCTGCGTGCTTATGTATGAAAAGTTGGATGCATGTGTTAATTTGTATTTTAGTCCTTTGCAGCTGGGGAAATGGAGATTCAGGAATGTGCGTGCTTTTGGTGTTCCTGGGTGGTAAGTCTATCAGGTCTGACATGTAGACCAGGACCTCTCCATAAATGATTTTGTGAACAAGGTTTACTTAGTAAACAGGGCCCTTAACTTCTTTAGCTTTTCCTCATATAAGGAAGTGTCTCAACTAGGGTGGATAGTCCAGTTTATATAATGTAGGACATGCTTTTGTTACAAACGTTGGGACCAATGGAGGAAGGATAAACTCAGTTTCATGGTAATTATTTGAGTTTTGAAGGTAAGCGTGAAACACGTTCTAGTCATACCTAGAATGATACATTTCTATTTGATTACAGAGGAATAAGAATATATTGCCTGACTCTGACGGGGGGGGGGGGGGGGGGGGAGGCAGGAGCAGAGCCTTAACCTTAATGCCAGCTCTGAACTGGCATAGGGTTAAGACGCCATTCTGTCCGTACGATCAGAGCGCTGTTCTGTGACCATAGGGGCGGAATACAAGCGGAACTCATTTAAATTTAATTTAAATGAGTTCTGTGGTATTGAGGGGCAGGGGCACCGTTTGCCTGATGATCATGGCTGCTGCTTCGACGCTAGTGGCCTCTGGCGCCCACATTTACCATTTATCATCTGGCTGTAGGTTAGTAACATTGTCGTGGTAATTGATGTTCTTGTTGGCGTATTGAGGTGAGAAGAATGTCCTTCCTACCTCTTTCACGACAGTCTCTACGCTGGTTATGTCTTGCTTTGCTTTCCTCAGAGCTTTTTCTGCTGCTTTCACTTTCGCTTGGGCCATCCCAAGAGTATTTTGGGTTTCAGTGATGCTGCTCTTCACACTGTCAGCTTTATTCCTGCAGAAAACATCACATTTCGTTCACATGAAAACAGGGCAGGATTAACTCTTCGCTGGATCCTAGACAGACAAGTGCAAGGAGGGCACATTGATCCAGTCCAGGTTTTGCTTCCATTGAAAGCAATGGAAGTAAAACCCAGACTGGCTCAATCTGTCCTCCTTTTTCTCGAGCCATATGGTAAACCCTTGTTCCCCACCCCCTTTTCCAATGTAACACAAATACACTTTGAAACTCCAACAAACGTCCCCCTCCCCACCCCGTGGCTCTGATTGCAAAGAAAAGCTGGCAGAGGAGAAAGAAGCAGGTAGGCTTGAGAGGAATGGCAAATGCACTAAATAATTTTATTTATTTATTTATCACATTTATACCCCACATTTTCCCACATGTTTGCAGGCTCAATGTGGCTTACATTAGACCGAAAAGGCTATCGCCAGTCCAGTAGTTATACAAATACAATAGATTGTGGTAGTCAGAGTGGATAGAAAGAACAGGGAATAAAGGAAAAAGGGTAAAGGTAAGAGAGTCCAAAATAGTCCATTTATATGCTGTTTTGAAGGACTTTGGGTTTTATGTCGGAGCCTGGGGGTAGGCCTTCTGGAATAGGCTGGTCTTCAGTAATTTCCTAAAGTTGAGATGGTTTTGAGTAATTTTGACAGCTTTCCCCCTCCTGCCAACTGGGAATAGGAAAAACAGTGGGCAGTGGTGGCTCTGGTTGCCCCCACACCCTCATACCGTCAACCTCCAATCCCGCCAAACCTTCTTTCTGCCAGCAGCTGACTTGGCAGGTGAAAACTCTACTTTGGGGATCTCTGACTCACATATCTGGGAGTGCCCAGTCTAAACATTTAAGCCCCAGGCACGCTTCTAGTTTGTCTGTGCCTTAATCCTGCCCCTCAGTGAAAAACCTAAAAACAGTTGGGTCAATATTCAGACTCTGCAGCTGACATCTCATTTAAACGCTGGCCACAGAGTTTGAAGTTCCAGCTGAACATTTAGTGTCAGGTGGCATCTGGGTATACCGGTGCTCGTACCCGGGTATTAGCAGCAAAGGTACCTGGGGAAGATAGCATGTGACGCTCCATGAAAACCAGGGCCGTGCATAGATTTGTTACTAGGACTTTTGAGAATTTATCGTTTCCAGATGGCTTTCTCCTATAATCTGTTACTGATTACTTTCACATGATGTTAATGCCAAACAGCGTTAGGTTTTCTGAGATGGAAACCAAAAAGCTTCACAGCATTAAATTTTTGCAGTCATACTGGACACGACTTTGAAAAATGGTTGCCACAGACACACAAAATCAGAAGAACTCTTGAACAGTAAGGCCGAATGAGTTACTGTTATGTACAAGAGAATAGAGGAGGTAAACTTCTGTCAAAAAGGAGCTTGGAAAATGGAGAGAAGTATCTGACTTTACTCTATTAGTTTTGCAGCTACAGAAAGGCAAACACAAAGGTATTGGACGCCCTAGGCAAACCTTGAGCCTTACACCTCTCCCTCCAATTAAATTTTCAGGCCCTTAATTTGCAACTCCCCTAAGACATAGTAACATAGTAAGTGACGGCAGAAAAAGACCTGTACGGTTCATCCAGTCTGCCCAACAATATAAACTCATCATGCTTTTAAATCTTAAATAATGAGAGTCATTTCCAAAAGTCATTTACTCAATTAAATGGGCTATTTGAAAATTGCTCACCCTTCCTGCAGGTCCTTTGAGTTTGTGTGGCTGTCAGAACCCGTTCTTTTTCTGTCCCTCAGAAGCTGCTGCCCTAGGTAATCGCCTAGTCATGTGTGATAGTTGAGCCAGCCCTGGCTACAGAAAATAGTAGACTTGGCTGGCTACTTTCTTGGATGACTTTATAGTTAAGTAATTCTCTGGTGCAGTTTGTTGCTTAGAAAATTATAATTACAGTAAGAGTGTAGATTATCTGACATAAACAGGACTGGCAGGTTGTCAGATAACTTAAAAATTGAATAATCCGAGACTCTACAGACTGCACTATATCCTCTCCCCCCCTCCACACCACCACACTCAGCGCTTCTCTCCCTCCATTTCCCCCAAACAGTAGCAGCCTTCCTGCTCCCAGACCCTCCTCACCTAACCAATCATAGCCCCCCCCCCCCCCAGGGTCTACCTTCAAAGCCCTGGTGGTCTACCAGTGAGGTAGGGACAGGGATGATCCTCACTCAGTTGCTCCTGCCCATGCTGGAAATGCTTTCAAAATGGCTGCTGCAAGACTGCTGCTGAAGGTAGCGGCAACCATTTTAAAAGCACTGCTGAAGGTAGACTGGGGCGGTGAGCTATGCTTGGTTGGGTGGGTGAGCGGGAAGGCACTTTGGAGGAGTTTCTTGGAGGTGCAGCTGGTGCCATGACGTTTGGGAGGAAGGAAAGTTAGTGGGTGGAGCCCGGATTACTGACTGTCAGTTAATCCAGAATGTTGGATAACCAAAGGTCAGTTAACTGGGATTATACTATATTATTAGTTACTATTAAAGTGATTTATATCCCACACCTTCTATTGTTCAAAGTGGGTTACAAGTATATATACGCAATATCATATTAAAATAATACAAAGACATAAAATAACATATTCTAGAGAAGAAAATATATAGTTGTTTTTGGTTAGTCAGTAAGAGGGCTCTAGACCTACAGATGAAGTAATTAAAGTAAATAGAGAATATAAAGTATAAATAATGTGTTGACATTGCTTATATTTGTGTAAATGAAGCTGAGTGCTCATACAGGTGGTAACACATACATGCGAGGAAAGAAAATAGAGTGCCACTACTCCTTTGGATTGATCAGTTAAACTGCTCGCTTGAAACCAGATGATTTCTGGCTCTCATGTTGGCTGAGATATTACCTGACAAAGCAACCAGCTAATGTAACTAAAGATGAGCAAAGTCATAAATAAATAAACATGAACCTTAGGTTGTGATCAGGGATCTCGGTAATCCACAATCACTAAGCTGAGGTAAAATGTTGATGTCTCTAACAGCTTCCAAATGAGGATGAGTTTGTCAACGCTCTCTTACTTGGCTTGCACAGCCTGATTGAGTAGTTCTTTGGCTGTGGCCAGGCTCTCAGAAGTGCTGTTGAGGACTTTGTCCACATTGCTCAGGTTGCCGATACTTTCTCTGATCTCCTTGACAAGTCTGGTAATGTCACTTGCATTGGAGGGTAGTGAGATATTCAAGACCTGCTGGGCCACCAGCTCAATGCTCTCTGGATCAGCTCCTTCCTCTAGAGACAAAACACAAGTGTTAAGGGGTTGGGGGCTGAAGGTTATGTAAATGTTTGTTTACAACTAGAAAACAAAGATATTTATTCCTTTGTGAAATATTATGAGAGGTCTACTGGAAGACCTACTCTAACATTGTACTAATTCCATGTATATAATTTGCAAGAACAAAACAGAGTTAATTTATATTATGAAACTACATGTAGGCCTCAAGCTCTAAGGCTACAGATGAATTGTAGTATGATATGGACTTTACTTTATATCCAATACAGTAACCTCCCAGTTTCCCATTTTAGTCCCCTGCTGTTCTAGGAGTTCTGTCTAACTTAAACCAGTGTTGACATAGAGGGGCATTTTCGAAAGGGACGTCCTTGCAAAACGGCGAAATCCAGGGGCGGGGAAACCCGTATTTTTGAAACAAGATGGGCGTCCATCTTTCGTTTTGAAAATACCATCAGGGACGTCCAAATCCTTAAATTTGGACGTCCCTAGACATGGACATTTCTGACTTTCGGTGATTTTTTTCAAAACCAAAGACCTCCATATCAAAAACAGCCAAATGCAAGCCATTTGGTCATGGGAGGAGCCAGCATTTCTAGTGCACTGGTCCCCCTGACATGCCAGGACAACAACCGGGCACCCTAGAGGGCACTGCAGTGGACTTCATAAATTGCTCCCAGGTACATAGCTCCCTTACCTTGTGTGCTGAGCCCCCCAAAACCCACTACCCACAACTGTACAGCACTACCATAGCCCTTACAGGTGAAGGGGGCACCTAGATGTGGGTTTTTGGTGGGTTTTGGAGGGCTCACTATTTCCTCCACAAATGTAACAGGTGGGGGGGGGGGGGGGGTGGGCCTGGGTCTGCCTGTCTGAAGTGAACAGCCGTAGCCACTAAAACTGCTCCAGGAACCTGCATGCGCTGTCACGGACCTGAGTATGACATCTGAGGCTAGCACGACATATTTTGAAAGATGTTTTTTGAGGGTGGGAGGGGGGTTAGTGACCACTGGGGGAGTAACAGGAGGTCATCCCCGATTCTCTCCGGTGGTCATGTGCTCATTTTGGGCACCTTTTTGTGCCTTAGTCATAATAAAAACAGGTCCGGGTGAAAACGTCCAAGTGTTCGTCGGGGACATCCTCGTTTTTTTCAATTATGGGTCAAGGACGTCCAAGTGTTAGGCACCCCCAAGTCCCACCTTTGCTATGCCTCCGACACGCCCCCTTGAACTTTGGCCATCCTTGCAACGGAGTGCAGTTGCAGACGTCCTTAATCAGGTTTCGATTATACCGATTTGGATGTCCCTGGGACAAGGACATCCATCTTCCGATTTATGTCCTTCTCTTTCGAAAATGTGCCCCATAGTCTACCTGAATGAAGGCATGTGAGTTTATTGGCAAAGCAGAAAATAAATTGTACATTCTTTCTCAGTGGGGAAGGACGGTGGGTTTGTGCCACACTTTCAACAATTGAATTTTGTTCAGTCAGTGCTGTCAAGGCATTGGTGAGAAGGTGGCAACCACAGTATATAAGCACAGAGCTGGGCACAGCTAGATCCTGCTCTGTTAGCCACCTGCTTATGGTAAACTTTGCTACACTCCGAGGTCCTAGATGAACCTGACCCCAAGTCCTATCCTTTAATTCATTAAACGATGCATAATCAGCCTAGTGGTTAGAGCAGCAGGCTAAGAAGCAGGGGAAGCAAAAATGAAAACCGACTTCTACTCCTTGTGAGCTCAGGCGAGTTTCTGAACCCTCCATTAAATCAAGTTACAAACTTATGGGTCAATTTTTAAAGAGAGTTATCTGGGTAGATCAGCTCCCGCAGAACAAAGGCTGCCCCAAGTTAACCAGGTAGATCCATGTACCTCTTCTGAATATTGGCAGTTATCTGGGTAACTCCCAGAGGCTGCTCCAGATCTGGATATTCAGTATCATACCCAGATAGAGGCTGGCACTGAATTTCTGTGTCTAGCCCAGCCAATGGCAGCCAACGTTTAAAAAAAACATTAACCGCTGCTGGCTGGATATGGGCAGTGAAGTGTTTTACCGAGTTTATGGAAGCCCTTGGTTAATTAGTGTATGAAAGCAAAGCCTGATGACAACCCATTGGCAAGAAATTGGCAGTATATTGCAGACAAAGGGCGTTGACTTCTGTCTATGATATTAGGATACCACTTACCCGTCAGGAAATCTTTTATCCTCTTGATAAAGTTCCTCAGCTTGTTGGTGGAGTCTTCTATCCGTCTCTTGGCATCTTGAGCCTTAGTAAGTATTGCTTCACTTCGCCCCTTGGCATCCTTGGCTAATCCTTGGATTTCCTCAATCTGGATAGGAGCAGGCAGAGTTGTCATCCTGTCTATTCACACATTGTGGAAACTCAAGGCTGCAGATACATGACACAACTTGGTGGATGTGTTCATAAGGCTCAAGGAAGGATACTTAGGTACTCATTTTCAAAGCACTTAGACTTACAAAGTTACATAAGAACCTATGGAAGTTTGTAAGTCTATGTTCTTTGAAAACGAGACTGATAGTAACATAATAAATGATGGCAGATAAAGGGGAAGGGGGAAAGGATACACCGCCTTTCTGTGGTTACAATTAAAGTGGTTTACATACTATACACAGGTACTTATTGGTACCTGGGGCAATAGAAGGTCAAGTGACTTGCCCAGAGCCACAAGGAGCTCCAGTGGGAATCGAACCCAGTTCCCCGGGATCAAAGTCCACTGCACTAACCACTAGAGACCTGAATGTTTCATCCAGTCTGCCCAACAGTCACAATCATTATCAATTCATGATTAAACCAACAATGAATGTGAGATTAAATACTTGATCATGATCTTCGTTTGGGACATAGACTGTAGAAGTTCACCCAGCATTGTCCTCATGTTCTTCAAACGGACAGCCAGCCTCTGTCCTAGGCAGTGGACTGCTGCTTACAGTAGGGACTTTATTTATTTATTTTTCAGAAAACTTCTTGCAAAATACTACCACTGACGTTTCCTCTAATTTAGGATCCAGTTTCATTTCTATGATTGTCATACATGCCATGGTTCTGCTTGGTTCATACAGGTCAGTTTCTAGTCAATTCAGTGGCTCAGTGGTCTAACTAGTAGTGATCTAAAGCAAAACCTGTCTCCAAGTCTAACAGATTCATTAACTGGCCTTTACCTCAATTTACCCAGACTAGCAACAAATCTTCCTGAATTCTATACCTTCTGAGTTACGGCAGTCAGTTGTGCCGCTGTGTTCTCTAGCTCTCTCGAGACATTCTGTGCCATGTTCATTGCCTTGATGGACACAGGGAGGGCACCATTACAGCTCTCCCCACCACATCTCCGGTTCCCAAGATTGTCCCTGCAATTAGCACCGCCACAGGGGGCTTGGTCACAGTGTTGGTTTCCGGGAACCCCACATATCTGCAAAACAATACAGTGGAAAAGATCAAAGTCTCTCCCAGAAAGTATCAACATTTCCCTGCTCCTCTAATTCTGCTCCTGAGTGACTTCCATACATCAACAGACCACCAAACAAATGGAGTCTTTTATTCTCCGCCCCTCATATTCTCTCTTCCTCCTTTTACAGTTCATTCTTTGTAATGTCTTCTTCCCTTTAGTATTTCTTTTTCTTTGTTTTCCATTCCTGCATTTTTTGCTTTCTTCCCTTATAAGTTTTCATACTGCTCTACATGTTTCTCTTCTTTGTGCTCCAGCTATGTCCTTTCCCATTAGATATACCATTACATCTCTCCCACTGGCATTCTATCCTTTCTCTACCCCTCTCTCCCCTTCACTACAGTAGTGTCTCTTCCTGTCCCATATCTATGACCTTCTCATTGATGCGAACAACATCTAGGCCTTGCATCTTCCTTTGCAGCTCCCTCAGAGATTTCTTGTGAGCTGCCATGTTCTTTTGGAATGTATCTGCATTCTCCTTCAGTAGAATTTCGGTTCTGTGACGTGTCTTCATGGACTGAGCTACTGGGCTTCCTGGTCCGAAGACAGAGATGTCTGCAAGATTCTTGGCATTGTTGGAATCCAGGTAATATTTCAGGATGCTGTTGTATGTCTCTGAAAAGGAGCAGAGTAGAGTATGGATAGGAGCTGGTTAACTAAACAAAGTCTGCTTTTTTACCCTCTCTATTCCCTGTTTCTAGCTTCAAAGTCTTTTTTTGTAAGAGAAAACTCTTCCTTGAGATGATGGTCACACTATTTAACACAAATAGAAAATATTTTTTTCACTCAATGCATAATTAAGCTCTAGAATTTATTGCTGGAAGATGTGGTAAAAACATTAGTGTATCTGAGTTTAAAAAAAGATCTGGATAGGTTCCTGGAGGAAAAGTCCATAAACCATTATTAAGGTAGACTTTGGGAAAGCTATCGCTTAATCTTCGGCATAAGCAGTAATATATCCACTCTTTGAGATCTTGCCAGGTTCTTGTGACCCACATTGACCACTTTTGGATACAAGATGCTGGGCTTGAAGGACCTTTGGTCTGACTCAATAGGGCAGTTCTTGTGTGGAAGATGACTTTTGGCGACCGTAAAGGACAGAGACAAAGAAATATGCCGAAGAAAAAACAGTTTGAAGTCATTGGGGGTGGGGCAGATTTATTTTAAGCCCTCTTTCAACAAACCCCTTAAAGATACTGGCACCACCAGAACTCTGCTTATGTCACAGATATGGAACATGTGTCTGGATGGTGCTAATATGCATGCGTTATATGACACCACTCTGTGTGTCTTTTTCTAAATTTCCATAGTGATCTATATACTACAAAGAAACACTTGCATGAAATAACTGAACTTTTCATTTGCAAGAGAAAACTGACAGAGCTCATTTTGCTGTACTGGAAACCAATTCTAGGGCTAGAATTTCTGAATTGGTGTTGGATGGACAGGAATCCTTCCACTGTCCTCACTGATCAAAAATGCACCCACAGTCAAAATACTTAACAGTAGGGGTGGGCAGCCAGAAAATGTTCGTTTTGTGTCGTTTCCTATGATGTTTACAGGAATTTTTGTTTTATTTGGCCATTTTGTCATTTTCAAAAGAGGATTTCTCTCAGTTAAAAACCTAATATATCAAAGATCCTCTTAACTGGTGAGTACTATAGCGGTATGTAAACCTTAACATTCATTTTTTATCTAATTTTTAATTTTATTATAAAAAAGAGGAAAAAGCCTTAACAGACTCCACCTGGACAAAAATGCCTGTATAATAAAGGAGTTCCTGGTGTCATCACAGGCTAAAAAAATCCTCCCAAAAATGTAATATGAGTGGAGGAGTGGCCTAGTGGTTAGAGTGATGGACTTTGGTCCTGGGGAACTGGGTTCGATTCCCAATGCAGCTCCTTGTGACTCTGGGCAAGTCATTTAACCCTCTATTGCCCCAGGTACAAATAAGTACTTAAGCCGCATTGAACCTGCTATGAGTGGGAAAGCGCGGGGTACAAATGTAATAAAAATAAAAAATAAATATGCACAGTTCAAGAGATCAGCTTTACACTTATCTTGACAGTGTGAAACACCTTCCATAAAGCTGATCTATGGATATTTTGTCTCTTGAACTGTGCATATTACATTTTTGAGAAGTTTCTTAGCCTATGATGACGACGAGAACTCCTTTACTATACAGGCATTTCTTGCCTAGGTGGAGTCTGTTGAAGCTTTTCTCTCCTTTTTATAATAAAATTAAAAATTAGATAAAAAAATGAATGTTAAGGTTTACATTCTGCTATAATACTCACCAGATAGAGGCTCTTTGATACAGTTTGTCATTTTGACAGTTTTCAATAATAGTGTGAAATAAGAGCATAAGAATACCCATACTGGGTCGGACCAATGGTCCATCTAGCCCAGTATCCTGCTTCCAACAGTGGCCAATCCAGGTCACAAGTACCTGGCAGAAACCCAAAGAGTAGCAACGTTCCGGAATCTCAAATAGTAGCAAAATTCCAGGCTACCAATCGCAGGTCAAGCAGTGGTCTCCCTCATGTCCATCTCAATAACAGACTATGGACTTTTCCTCCAGGAACTTGTCCAAACCTTTTATAAACCCAGATACGCTGATCACTGTTACCACACCCTCTTTGGGAATAGTGTGCACTATTTCAGTAAGAGGGCACACTTTTTCTGAGTTTGTGCATACACAATGGTTCCACCATTGGGAAAGAGTGCATACTATTATCAGTGAATAAGAAAATATAAAATGTGTTAAAAAAATAGACCTAGCACGTTTAACACGCCCATTTTAATGCAGCCACAAAATAGGGCATTAAAAAAAATGTTTGCAGGTCCCATGCTAATTTTTCCATTAGCATGTGAGAATTGCAAAAAAAATTAACACAGGAACACTTACCACTTCCTGTGTACTCCTGTGCTAACTCTGCGTTAACCAGTTAGTGGATACCAATCATACTAGCGGGTTAATGCAGACACGCTCAATCCCCACCTGTGGCATGCTCCCTTCCAAACAATAATTGAAAGAAATTCATTAACACACACTTATAAATGCAAAACTACTGCATTTTGCAATAAGCGTTGTCCCTTAGTAAAAGGGCCCTGAAATGTCTTATCTTTTCTGCTTATTTTTATTTGGTAATGACATGAAACAATAATGTTATGTCACTGACATTTGCTATGTCATTACAAAGGACAACACATCCCTACTTAACAGTGACAAAACCATCAGTGCTCCCAGCCCCAGTTCCTTCTCACCATTAAATCCAGCTGCTACGATGCCCTGGAGCTGATCCTTCAGCCTGGACACAGTTGCATTAATCTTCCTCAACTCAGTGTTCAGTGAATCCAGCTGGTTTCTTTGTTCCCGTTCCTTCAGGTCCGTCTCATTCAAGTGCCTCCCTAGCCCGTTCAGTTGTTTTGATATATGGAAAATATCTGCCCTGGAAGGTTGGAGGGTGTTAGGTGGATTCAGAGCAAAAGACTAAAAATTGATTAGATTTTAAACACTTGAAATCCCTGTACCCAGAGCTTCAGCCTTGCCCTTCCTTGGCCTCTTAATAGGGTCAAATACAAGTTGTAGTTAATGCAATACTGCCCCCTGTAGGTTACCAGCTGTCACATTTTTGCACCGTAGTACAATAAATAGGTAGTGTGGTTCTACTGAATAATAATTTAGCGAATTGTATTGCAGATTAAAATAAAACAGCACTAGCATTGAGTAGATGTGGAACGCAAAGATTATGGTTGTTCAAGGCATAAGTGAAGCTCTCTTTATTGTTCCTTCTGCTCTGTACAGTTGTAACCAATGCAGGAAAATTCTGACTTGCTGTGCTGTTAGTTATGGATTACACTGAGGAAACATACCTCAGTATCCGGGTCCTTTTACTAGGGTGTGCTGAAAAATGGCTTGCGGTAGTGTAGACGTGGGTTTTGGGCACACACCAATTCATTTTTCAATGTGCTTGTGAAAAAGGCCTCTTTTTTCGCCGAAAATGGACGTGCGACAAAATCAAAATTGCCGTGCATCCATTCTGGGGTCTGAGACCTTACCGCCAGCCGTTGACCTCACGGTAAAGAATACAGGTGGTAATGACCTGTGCGCGCCCATTACGCGCATCTGAAAATAAAAAAATATTTTTCGGACGCGCGCCAAAATGAAATTACCGCAAGAGCCAAGCAGCAGTCGGTGGCGTGCGTTGGGCACGTGTAGATGCTTACACAGCTTAGAAAAGGGTCCCTATATGTTTATTATGAAAGGTAGTATATCAGATTCACCAATAAACATAAACATAAACCATCCCAATAATGCTCCTGATTTCAGGACAATGCCAACTTAGTATAGAGAGGAAGTGTGCACTATACTGTTACAGTGTCCCCTGGGTACGTCTAGTAGCGCTGTAAAAATGAGGCAGAGGAGTAGGGTGGCTGTATTGGTTCTGCTTAATAAACCAGAGACCACTAGGGAGTGTGTGGTGGATTTGGGGGGGGGGGATTTGCAGATAGAAGCACTGGACCAAGGCTCAGCCTTGAACCAAGTTAATTTGTATCCAGAAGGGAGTCTCCCTTGAGTTTTAAGTTAGTGTCTTGCATTGCATGAAATGCATGTAAAAAGTCAGAGGGTTTCCCACAAGATAAAGGAAATAGAGAGAGAGAGAGAGAGAGAAGCACTGACCAGAAGTTTAATGCAGGAGAAGGCAATGTGAGGCAAGATTTCCCTTATTAAGAGAGTCTGAAAGGAAGCAGGATCCCAGAGGACAGACTGTTAGGCTTCAGTCAGAAGGGTCTAGGTAGCCCAGTACACGAGAAGCTACCGATCCATGAACTGACAGTGACAAGGAAGGAAATGAATGTTGTGTGACTAAACAGGTTCCCTTAATGCTGCAAAACCTCAGGACAAAAAGACTGCTTGAAAGCAGTAACTGTTTTGCACCAAGGTTCAGTAAAGTTAGTTGGAGCATCTCAGTTCTATCTGTGGTGAAGAGAGAAATCTCCACCAGGACCTTGAAGTGAAATCCAGTGGCGTTCCTAGGGGGGCTGACACCCGGGGCGGATCGCCGATGCGCCCCTCCCCCCGGGTGCACGCTGCTGGGGGGTGGGGGTGCCGCACGCCTGTCGCTTCATTCGTTTCCATGCTCCCTCTGCCCCGGAACAGGAAGTAACCTGTTCCGGGGCAGAAGGAGCACAGAACAAACGTAGCGGACAGGCACGTGACACTCCCCCAGCGGCGTGCACCCGGGGCGGACCACCCCCACCTTGGTACGCCACTGGGGAAATCCCTTCACCCTCCAGAGAGAACGTGCTTCCAAGGAGCAGAGAGTAGATTAAGGAACAGAACAAGGATAAAGTAAATGATCTATGGGCAAATGGAGGTGTTAATCCACCTACGGGCTACCTCAAAAGAAGGCACCCCTTACACATGCATTTTGGGTTTTGCTGACAGACCTGTGCCTTCTTTGGGACTCTAATAGCCTGACTGACCCTCAGAGATGATTTTGAAGCTCTACACTTCTTCCATGCTGTCCCATCTATCTCCAGCAAGCTACTTTATCTCTGACTCGTAGCGCACTGCTTCTTCAGAAAATGCATCAGAGACAGGAGAGTAAAACTTGCCTTGCTGTGGTCAGCAGGTCATCCATTGTTCCCAGTAGTTCAGTACCCTGGGAAGTGCCATTTCCGATCAGCTGCTGAATCATGGTCAGCTTGTTTTCTAGGTCCTTTATTCTGCTGTTGCTGACCTCGGGGGCAGTGTTACCAGTCAGTAGGTCTGCAGCCTTCTGCTTGAGCCACTGGAGCTGTCGCAGGAGCTGTGACATGGTGACATCCCACTGGGCAAAGCATGGGTGGCAGGCGGTGCAGATGGGAAAGTTGTCCTGAAAGCCACGTGTGCAATTATCACAGTGCTGCCCGGTGAACCCTGGCCGACAGTGGCAGTGGCCAGTGGAGCGGTCACACTGCGTAATTTCTGAGCCAGCTGGATGACAGTTACACACTGAAGAGCAGAAAAAGAGAAAAAAAAAAGAGGTAAGAATCAAGATTTGATCAAGTGGAAACATCACAGTTTCTTATTAGTTCAGCTGGATTCTGAGATACCTTTTATTCGATCAATATAGCAATTATCTAAAAAATGTTGAAAAGGAGGTTTTACATTACATAGGCCACTTGGAGGAGCCTAATGGCTAGTGCAGTGGCCTGAGAAACAGGGGAACCAGGTTCAATTCCCACTGCAGCTCCTTGTGACCCTCCATTACCCTGTGTACAATATTTATTTATTTAGATTTTGCTCATATCTTTTTCAGTAGTAGCTCAAGGTGAGTTACATTCAGGTACTCTGGATATTTCTCTGTCCCAGGAGGGCTCACAATCTAAGTTTGTACCTGAGGCAATGGAGGGTTAAGTGACTTGCCCAAGATCACAAGGAGCAGCAGTGGGGTTTGAACCGGCCACCTCTGGATTGCAAGACCGGTGCTCTAACCACTAGGCCACTCCACTGCTTAGATTGTGAAGCCTACTAGGGATAGAGAAAGTACTTGCATATAATCAATGTAAAACCACTTTGGTTAAGAAAATAAGAACAGACATTGCCATACTTGGACAGACAGAAGGTCTATCAAGCCCAGTATCCTGTTTCCAACAGTGGCCAATCCAGGTCACAAGTACCTGGCAGAAACCCAAAGAGTAGCAACATTCCATATAGAACCCCAAAGAGTAGCAAAATTCTAGAATTCTAAAGAATAACAAGATTCCATGCTGAATTTCAAAGTGTAGCAACATTCAAAGTAGAACCCCAAAGAGTAGCAAGATTCCATTCAGAATCCAAGTACATAAGTACATAAGTATTGCCACTCTGGGACAGACCAAAGGTCCATGAAGCCCAGCATCCCGTTTCCAACAGTGGCCAATCCGGGTTACAAGCACCTGGCAAGATCCCAAAACAGTAAAATACATTTTATGCTGCTTATTCTTATTTCTTAGGAATTCAGGATTATAAACTTGTGAATATTCAACTCAATATTCAGGTGCGACAGTCAGCATTTAACAAAAATACCAGCCACATGTCTAAAAAAGAATATCCAATATTTAGCACCAGCATCCGAATAGTAACCAGTTCTGAAAATTTCATCCGGATAGTTATCTGGTTATCACTGCTAAACTGGTTAACATCCAGCACATCCAGATAGTACCGAGGTGGTCTGTGAGGACATTCAGTGGCACTATCCAGATGATGTCACTGATGTCCACTCCTACCCTAGCTGAGATAATATTAAACCATCTCTGACCTCATGTGCAACTTTCTTCAAGTTAACCACCTTACCTTCTAAGTCTTCTTACTCTCTTACCTATCTATATGTTCCATCTTTGTTTATACCCCTGGCCAAGATGCCGCCCCTCCCCCGGGGCATTTTACCTGGTCACGGTGATTTTACAAATCTGGCAGCAGCAGCAATTCCCAAGCGTTGCCTTGTCGCTACCTGCCTCTTCCCCTTACAGCAGCTGCCTGAGCGAAACAGGAAGTTAAAGGGAAAATGCGGGTGCCGGTGGTGGCGACAGGGCAATATATGGGAATCGCTGCTGGGTTTGGAAAGTCACTGTGACCAGGTAAAGCACCGCGAAGCTGTCCCCCCGAGATACCGCTCCAAAAGAGTGCCGCCTGAGGCCCCCACCTCAGGTGGCCTAATGGTCGGGCCGCCCCTGACCGCAAATATTCAGCGGAGGTATCCGGCTTTCTCCTGCTGAATATTAGCGGTTAGCCAGCTAAATGCTATTTAATCAGCTGGGTAGAGCAGTCACGCACACACATGCAGCTGTGCAATTTATAAGAGCCCATTTCCATGTGGAAAAATGTTGAAAAATTACCCCTTTATTGGACTATCTTTAAACACCTCTTCTAGCTTTTGTGAACTATGCAGGTTCAGAATGCACAAAGAAGGATGATTTTAATGGAGGACCGTATATAAAAATTTCTATTAACTGCTCTATTGAAATAAATACAGTACCTGAATTGTAATTTACCTTGACCTTGATTTGGAAAATGCAAATAATTCAATCAAAAATTAAACTTCATATGCAAATGCACCTGAAATGTAAGTCACCCTGAACTCTGGCCAAGCTCCAAAACTAAAGTGAGATGATGTCCCAGTAGAAGTGAGATGCTCTACAAGGTTTCCCAAACCTGTTCTGGAGTGGTGACTCCACAGCCAGGCGGGTTTTTCAGATATCCACAATGAAAATGCATGAGAGAGATTTGCATGCACCTTTCTCGGGCTTATCTCATTTCATTTAGTATTTATTTATATACCACTTAGACCTAAGTGGTTTACAGTTTAATTTTACAGGTACTGGGACTGTCCCTAGTGAGCTCACAACCTAAGTAGTACATTACACTACTCTTGTATCTGGGGCAACAGAGGGTTAAGTGACTTGCCCAGGGTCACACGGAGCTGCAGAGGGATTTGAACCTGGTTCCCCAGGATCTCAACCCACTGCTGACCATCAGGCAGCAGCGGGAATCGAACCCAGTTCCCCATGTCCGCAACCCACTGCACTAACCATTAGGCCACTCCTCCACTCCATACTTGTTATGAATCTGCTAAGAAGTCACCTGACAGTGGGGTCACTGGCGCAGGTTTGGGAAGCCCTGCTGTAGAGCTCTGCCTGAGGATTTCACACATGCCCCCCACCAGACAGATATTTCTCTGCACTTCTGCTCTGGATTAACCCCAGTAATAGGTTTACCTCTGCACTCCTGCTCTGGATTACCCCAGTAATCTTCCTGGCAATGCGCACACACTCTCCCGCCAAACCCAGGCTGGCACCAACACTGTCCTGTGAACTGAAGCAAGAGGAAAGGACAGAAATGAGATCAGAGAATGAACCAGGACAGGCTGGAAGAGGCCACTTGGCTGTAAGTAAGACGGTTCCCGCACTCTCATCAGTAGAGTTTATAATCTTTTGAAGCAGTGGCGTATCCATTCAAGGTCCGTGTGTTGCGTACACACACCACCTGTCAGTCCCTCCCTTCTCTCGCCCCTACCCCCACCACATCTCTCCCTTCCCTTTCTGGCCCCACAAATCTCTCGCAATTCCCTCCCTCCTCCAGCTCCCCCCATCCCTGTTCCTTAAAATCACTTCCAGTCTTCGCCAGGGCAGCACCAATGGCAGCATCACTCATAGACTACCTGCGGCCTGCATCGGGGCTTTCTCTCTGAACCGTCCTGCTCCTTCTGATTCAATTTCCTGTTTTCTGAAGGGCGGGATGGTTCAGAGAGAAAGCATCGGTTCAGGCCACAGGCAGCATATGAGTGCCACTGACGCTGCCTGGGCAAAGACTGGAGGAGATTTTAAAGTAGGGGGAGGGATTGGGAAGGAATTGTGATAGCTTTGCGGGGAAGGGAAGGGAGAGATACGGCAAGAGGAAGAAGGGAGGGAAATGCAGCGTGAGACACCCCCTGTCGAAAATTCCTGGTTACGCCACTGGTAAAGCATTATCAAATTCTTAAGAGCCGGAGCTCTATGAAGTTTTACATTGTTCTGGCATTTATAGAATTACCTCTACGGGTTAATTATATAAACAGGGCACCAAGAAGGTGTGTACATGACCAGAATATCTGCTTCTATGCAAGTATATGTGCACAGAAATGCATAAATGCCAATATTCTAGCAGCGTATTCTGCTGTAAACTGCGCTTAATTGCAAAGACATGTGGTATGAAGGTGGGCGGAGTCTGGGCAGAGAACACAGTTATGCATGTAAATGATAGATTACAGGCATTGATCATAGATTTTATAGATTTGTTACTTTACGTTATAACTTTATTTTATGATGTAATTACAAGTGTTGGGTTAGTATAATTTGATTTTATATTACGATGTTATTTTAAAATGTTTGTTATTAATTATGTATGTAAATTATAAGCTGTTCTTGGGTGTTATCAGTAAAGCAGGCTAATACATGGATAAATAAATAAATCAAAAGGGATAAAAGGCCAGAGATGGTGGTATGTATATGGTGGAAGGCTGATGGCGTATCAAGACATCTGGAGAACATCATGATATAAAATAGAGTCTGAAAGTACATTTTTGCTCAACCATTAGCTGCATAGTTTAAAGCTGTTGGAGGGCCCCCTTCTCTCACCCTGGCCTCACCATATTACAGTCCTGGTGAAGAGAGTGTGTGGGGTCACAGGCACATGGCTCACAACCCAGGACTCCCCCAAAGTTCCAGAAGTTCGGGGCGCACTGGTCACAGTTCTTGCCCACAATGTTAGCCCTGCAGGGGCAGTGCCCGGAGACCCTATCACAATAGCAGGTGTCCAAGGAGCAGTGGGATGGAAGAGTCCCCTGCTGGTTGCAGGTGCAGCCTAAAAAATAAAAAATAAAATGTAATATTATAACAGAATCAATAGACAGTAAATACAGCCCTCACTTCTACTACTACTACTATTTAGCGTTTCTATAGCGCTACAAAGCGTACGCAGTGCTGCACAATCATAGAAGAAAGACAGTCCCTGCTCAAAGAGCTTACAATCTAATAGACAAAAAATAAATAAAGTAAGCAAATCAAATCAATTAATGTGAACGGGAAGGAAGAGAGGAGGGTAGGTGGAGGCGAGTGGTTACAAGTGGTTACGAGTCAAAAGCAATGTTAAAGAGTTGGGCTTTCAGTCTAGCTTTAAAGGTGGCCAAGGATGGGGCAAGACGTAGGGGCTCAGGAAGTTTATTCCAGGCTTAGGGTGCAGCGAGACAGAAGGCGTGAAGTCTGGAGTTGGCAGTAGTGGAGAAGGGAACAGATAAAAAGGATTTATCCATGGAGCGGAGTGCACGGGAAGGGGTGTAGGGAAGGACGAGTGTGGAGAGATACTGGGGAGCAGCAGAGTGAGTACATTTATAGGTTAGTAGAAGAAGTTTGAACAGGATGCGAAAACGGATAGGGAGCCAGTGAAGGGTCTTGAGGAGAAGGGTAGTATGAGTAAAGCGACCCTGGTGGAAGACGAGACGGGCAGCAGAGTTTTGAACCGACTGGAGAGGGGAGAGGTGACTAAGTGGGAGGCCAGCAAGAAGCAGATTGCAGTAGTCTAAACGAGAGGTGACAAGGGTGTGGATGAGGGTTTTGGTAGAGTGCGTGGAAAGAAAGGGGCGGATTTTACGGATGTTGTAAAGAAAGAAACGACAGGTCTTGGCAATCTGCTGGATATGAGCAGAGAAGGAGATAGAAGAGTCAAAGATGACCCCAAGGTTTTGAGCTGAGGAGGCAGGGAGAATGAAAGAGCCATCAACAGAAATAGAAAACGGGGGGAGCGGGGAGGTGGGTTTGGGGGGGGAAATGAGAAGCTTGGTTTTGGTCATATTTAATTTCAGGTGGCGTTGAGACATCCAGACAGCAATGTCAGACAAGCACGCTGAAACTTTGGTTTGGATGCAAGGTGAGATATCAGGGGTAGAAAGGTAGATTTGGGAGTCATCAGCATAGAGATGGTAGGAAAAGCCATGGGATGAGATTAATGAACCAAGGGAAGAAGTGTAGATAGAAAAGAGGAGGGTACCAAGAACAGAACCCTGAGGTACGCCGACAGGCAGAGGGATAGAAGTAGAAGAGGATCCACCAGAGTGTACACTAAAGGTGCGGAGGAGAGGTAGGAAGAGAACCAGGAAAGGACAGAGCCCTGGAATCCAAGTGAGGACAGGGTATCGAGAAGTATGCTGTGATCGACAGTGTCAAAAGCAGCGGAAAGATCAAGAAGAATGAGGATGGAATATTGACCTCTGGATTTAGCCAGTAATAGGTCATTGGAGACTTTAGTAAGCGCAGTTTCGGTTAAGTGGAGAGGGCGAAAACAAGATTGTAGTGGGTCAAGAATAGCATGTGAGGAGAGAAAATCAAGGCAGCGGCGGTGAACAGCACGCTCAAGTAATTTGGAGAGAAAAGGAAGGAGGGAGATGGGTCGGTAATTAGAGGGACAAGTAGGGTCAAGTGAAGGCTTCTTAAGGAGAGGTGTGACCACAGCATGTTTAAAGGCAGCAGGGACAGTCGCAGTGGAAAGTGAGAGGTTGAGAATGTGACAGATAAAAGGAATAAGAGCAGGAGAGATAGCATTAAGAAGGTGGGTGGGAATGGGATCAGAGGAACAGGTGGTACATTTTGAGGAAGAAAGGAGAAGTGTAGTTTCCTCAATAGTAACTTCAGGAAAGGAGGAAAGGGAATGAGGGGAAGGAGAGAGAGGGGAACAGACTAGTGGAAGGAGAGGTGGTGAGGTAGAGAAAGCAAGGTTTATCTTTTGAACCTTGTTGTGAAAGAATTCAGCAAGGGTCTGAGGAGATAATGAAGGGGGAGTTGGGGGAGGGGCACCTTGAGGAGAGAGTTCAATGTGGTGAAGAGAAGTCGAGGATTAGAGCCAAGAGAGTTGGTCAGTTGGATATAATAATCCTGTTTGGCACGTAAAAGAGCAGATTGGAAGGAGGTCAGCATGAACTTAAAGTGTAAGAAATCAGCAAGGGCCCGAGATTTCCGCCAGAGGCGTTCGGCGGAGCGGGTACAGGAACGTAGGTAGCGGATATTAGAAGTCAGCCAAGGTTGGGGTTTTGTATGCCTTACAGGGCGGGTCATCAAAGGTGCAAGAGTGTCTAAGGCAGAGGATAGAGTATTGTTGTAAGAAGAAACAGCCTCGTTGACAGATGTGGATGGTGCCACAGTAGAGAGGAGGTTTGAAACATGGGAGGATAGAGATGAAGGGTCAATATCGTGAAGATTCCTAGATAAATTAGATAAGATAGGACGGGACTGGGAGGGAGGAGATTTAAGTGTGAAAGTTATAAGATGGTGATCAGAGGAGGGAAGATCAGAGGCAAGGAAACTAGAGGGTGAACAGTTGGGAGGAGAAGATGAGATCAAGACAGTGACCATTTTTATGAGTGGGGGAGGTGGAGCATAGTTGGAGATTAAAGGAGGATGTTAAAGCGAGTAACTTGGAAATATAAGAGTTGGAAGGATCATTAGCAGGAATATTAAAGTCACCAAGGATGAGAGAGGGGGAGAAAGGATCATGGAAGAAGGCAAGCCAGGCGTCAAAGTCACTGAGAAAGGATGGGACGATAAATGACCGCTATTCGAAGAGGCAGAGGAGAGAAAAGGCGGATAGAGTGGACTTCAAAGGAGGAAAAACAGTGAGATTGAGGTGGAAGAAGGGGTTGAAATCTTGAGGAGGGAGAGAGAAGTAGTCCAACACCGCCCCCACGGCCAGCAGGGCGAGGAGTATGGAATGTGGTAGCTTTCCAATATTTATGTATTTTTTTCAGGATTTATATACTGCCTTTTTGAATAAATTCACCCAAAATAGTATATATATGTCAATGGAAATATTTTTAAAAAAACATGTACATCTCACAACTGAATCGCCTTTCACAATAAAATCACCAGATTCTTTGAAAATTGACTCTCGGGTGTTTAGCACAATCGGTGTACAAACAGTCCTTCTTAATTATGCATTCTTATCATACGGTGCAATACAAAAGGAATTAAAATGCAAAAAAATAATCCAGTTAAATGCAGAAAATGAAGAAAGCTCTGGCTGGGATTCTGAGAGCAGTAGAGAAGAATTTTCTTGTAAAGAGACATTTAAAAGTGCTGAGTAATGGGACCTGACAGATGTTGGTAGAGAGCTGGTTTCACCATGAAAGGGAAGGCAGAAATTCTTGACAGAGCAGAATAAGGAAGAGACCGGAGAACAGCAGCTGAGGAGCAGAAATGTTGAGATGTAGGGCAGTGAAATAAGAGATGAGAAGTATTCCTGGGAGTGGGTAGCAAAGAATGTGAAGAAAAGTGATTTTTCAACATGATCTGAGCAAGAATAGGTGGGCGTTGGAACATCAGAGGCCTAATGAAAAGAAAGGTATAGTGAAGTGGAAGCTGTCAACAGTTGATATGTCACAGCCTTTTCGATGAGGTAAATGGACGGAAGGAAAGAATGCCAGAAAGCATAAAATCATACAATTGAGGGGGGGGAGGGGTAAGATGAACCTATGAGCACTGGGTACACTTTAGATACATTTCGAACCCAACAGAAAGAGGTTTTGCCAATGATGATAGAAATGTAGAAAGAAAGGAAGACCAACGATCATACAGAGAGTTTCAAAGAGGCTGAGGTGACGTACAGCTACCATCCTAAATTTACACCAGCTCTCACTTACGTCTGCAGCTGCGCTGTATGGCACTTCCGTAGTAACCAGGCTTGCATTCAGCACAGTTGGGGCCATCGGTATTATACAGACATTTTAAGCACTGCCCACTACGAGGGTCACAGGACTCAGGATCTGTGGGGTCAATGTTGTTATGACATTGACAAGGCCGGCACTCTCCGTCTCCGTGCTCTGGGGTTCCGAAATAACCAGGAGAGCACCTGTCGCAGCGAGTCCCTGAGACAGACACATAACGAAAGGCTCACAATACAGAAGTCAAGTATGGACCTTATGATGATAAGACTAGTTCGTACAACAAACATATTTAAAAGGAACCTAGGACTAACTTTGGATTTTACTCTCTGGGCATCCTTGGAAACAGGAATCAACATACCAAGAAAGCAAAAGGATTTTTTAAAAAGCGGGAGTGGGCAACACAGCTAAAGCTAAGGAAAAGTGAAGTGGTTGGCTTTGAACTAGGACAACCACTAACGTGTCATCCCACAGTGCAAGAAATCCCAGGAGTCTACACAAAATGTAGCTGATTACTCCATGCATAAGTCACAAAAGTGTGACGTGCAAATAACAGAAGGCCCAAACCTGGAGATTCTTCAAGAAATCAGTAATACCTGCCTCGCAGATTCTAAGAGATATTGCTTCTAGCATTGGAAAACCATCTGGGAGTCCCAGAGGCCTGCATGGAAGCAATAAGAGAAAACTTCCTTGCTCGGTAGCGCGTAGATCTGACTTAGAAACCATGTGGTACCCTGCTCCCTGTGCTGTCAAATCCATGAAGGGCAAATCTGTAACCCTGCACAGGAAATTGGCACTTACCACATAAATGCATTACGTGCTGGTCTATAACATAGTGTGTAAGCGCATTCATGAGTAACTGCATGGCTGGGGGGGGGGGGGGGGGGATAGGCTCTTGGGTAGAACCTGGGTGGGACATTGGCAAATCTCCCACATACTGTAAGTTACGCACTAAACACATAGGCACATCCATCTACACCTGCCATTGACCTAGTTTAACTGAGTTCAGCTAACGTCTTTATTCTCTAATGGAACTTGGGTGCACTGATGCTGTTGGAGACTAGGTGCTCCTCATGAAGCATTGGAGCACCTAAGGCTGCAACCTTGACTTCTGTTCTTCAACTAGTTGACGTAATTCCACTCTGTGATTCACAACTCATATCTACTAAGTCCGCTAACTAAAACCCATAGACTTGGAGATTATTTTTGAAGCCTCAATTGTTGTATGGTGAGAAACATTGAGGCTTTGGATAACTGGCAGAACCTGACAGAACTGGACTGGAGCTCCCTGCAGTCTGATGGTGTCACCTCCTTAATGTATCATCCTGACATCTGCATTCTGCCATGCAATGTTAAATTCTCATCTAAAAGACATAAGTTCTTCAAGTGTTTTTGCAGAATGGTATTTATGTCTTTTAGATGAGAATTTAACATTATGAAGTAGTTTTGATCTTTCTCATCTTTAATTATAAAGTTGTTCCTTCCCGTTATTGTGACGGTTTTATCTGTATTCTGCCAACAGAAGACCTCTGCAAATATGAAATTGTGGTCATCCTTACCCTCAAAGGGGTAAAAAAGGTGGCACTGGATAAGACCTGGACAAATTACTTTCCAATGAGCAACGTTAACAGCCCTTTCTTTAGTTCTTACCTGTATAGCCAGGCGCACAGAGACAGATGATTTGATTAGAATCCTTATCAGCATGGCAGGAAGTACCATGGTAATTGCGACTCCCAGGGTACCCAGGGCATGGACACGGCCGACACTGTTGTCCTGAACCGAGCACTGGGTCACCATAATATCCATCCAAGCACCTGAGAGAAAGAACTAGTGGAAGTAAATAATTAACAACCACCCAGGTTGTTAGTGGGGAGGCTTCATATCAGCATCTCCTACATGGCATGTCTGCACACTCACACCATCAAGGCTGCAACCTATGCAATCTA
The DNA here is from genome assembly GCF_901765095.1 of Microcaecilia unicolor. Lineage (NCBI taxonomy): Eukaryota > Metazoa > Chordata > Amphibia > Gymnophiona > Siphonopidae > Microcaecilia > Microcaecilia unicolor. Next base: position 141,036,526 of record NC_044036.1, read on the forward strand.
AACTACTTTTTTAAATATTGCAAACCACTTTGTTCACCTCCAAGCTATTATAGCGGTATATCAAGAAGATGTAACAAATAAATAAATAAACCAACAAACAAAGAAATCGGAGTTGGCTAAGCTGCTTCTCACCTGTCACAGTGACGGCCGCTGGTATAATCCCGGCAGCCAATGCATGTCCCTGTTCTTGGATCACATTCCTCTGAATGTCCATTGCATTGGCAGGGCCTGCAGTTTGGGAAGCCCCACTGGCCAGGCATACATTGGTCACACTGACGACCCACGGCATTGTGCTGGCACTGACACTGTCCTGAGGAGGGATCACAGAACTTGCTGACGGAGCCTTGAGAGTGACAATTACAAGCTACGGATCGAATGGAAACAGGACATCATTAGGAATCTGTTTTCCAACACCCTATTTTCACACAGTTGGGCTATTACAGCCAGACCAGTTGTATTGTCCATAGTGTGTTGCATCCTCCTTACATTACAGGAAAACCGTCATTCTGGTCACTAAACCATATTCTTTTTTACTCATCCCCATCCAGTTGCATTTCAGGTTAAAGGATAATAGTGACCTTGTGCTGCCGAACTGAACATTATACAGTAACACAGTAAATGATGGCAGATAAAGACCTGCACAGATCATCCAGTCTACCCAACAAGGTGACCAGAGCCAGAGAGAGACAGAAAGAAATGAAAGGTATTAAGACCTGGGCACTACTTACGACTGCAGCCATATGGACCAAATCCATAGGTCCCTGGTGCACACTGGTCACATCGACGGCCAATCACATTGGGTTTGCATTTGCACTGTCCTCCTACCTTGTCACACACTGCACTGGAGGAGCCTTGAAGGTCACAGTGGCATGCTGCAAAGAACCAAGGCATATGTGTGTATATTATACATCAATATCTCTGGATATACAGTGGGGGAAATAAGTATTTGATCCCTTGCTGATTTTGTAAGTTTGCCCACTGACAAAGACATGAGCAGCCCATAATTGAAGGGTAGGTTATTGGTAACAGTGAGAGATAGCACATCACAAATTAAATCCGGAAAATCACATTGTGGAAAGTATATGAATTTATTTGCATTCTGCAGAGGGAAATAAGTATTTGATCCCCCACCAACCAGTAAGAGATCTGGCCCCTACAGACCAGGTAGATGCTCCAAATCAACTCGTTACCTGCATGACAGACAGCTGTCGGCAATGGTCACCTGTATGAAAGACACCTGTCCACAGACTCAGTGAATCAGTCAGACTCTAACCTCTACAAAATGGCCAAGAGCAAGGAGCTGTCTAAGGATGTCAGGGACAAGATCATACACCTGCACAAGGCTGGAATGGGCTACAAAACCATCAGTAAGACGCTGGGCGAGAAGGAGACAACTGTTGGTGCCATAGTAAGAAAATGGAAGAAGTACAAAATGACTGTCAATCGACAAAGATCTGGGGCTCCACGCAAAATCTCACCTCGTGGGGTATCCTTGATCATGAGGAAGGTTAGAAATCAGCCTACAACTACAAGGGAGGAACTTGTCAATGATCTCAAGGCAGCTGGGACCACTGTCACCACGAAAACCATTGGTAACACATTACGACATAACGGATTGCAATCCTGCAGTGCCCGCAAGGTCCCCCTGCTCCGGAAGGCACATGTGACGGCCCGTCTGAAGTTTGCCAGTGAACACCTGGATGATGCCGAGAGTGATTGGGAGAAGGTGCTGTGGTCAGATGAGACAAAAATTGAGCTCTTTGGCATGAACTCAACTCGCCGTGTTTGGAGGAAGAGAAATGCTGCCTATGACCCAAAGAACACCGTCCCCACTGTCAAGCATGGAGGTGGAAATGTTATGTTTTGGGGGTGTTTCTCTGCTAAGGGCACAGGACTACTTCACCGCATCAATGGGAGAATGGATGGGGCCATGTACCGTACAATTCTGAGTGACAACCTCCTTCCCTCCGCCAGGGCCTTAAAAATGGGTCGTGGCTGGGTCTTCCAGCACGACAATGACCCAAAACATACAGCCAAGGCAACAAAGGAGTGGCTCAGGAAGAAGCACATTAGGGTCATGGAGTGGCCTAGCCAGTCACCAGACCTTAATCCCATTGAAAACTTATGGAGGGAGCTGAAGCTGCGAGTTGCCAAGCGACAGCCCAGAACTCTTAATGATTTAGAGATGATCTGCAAAGAGGAGTGGACCAAAATTCCTCCTGACATGTGTGCAAACCTCATCATCAACTACAGAAGACGTCTGACCGCTGTGCTTGCCAACAAGGGTTTTGCCACCAAGTATTAGGTCTTGTTTGCCAGAGGGATCAAATACTTATTTCCCTCTGCAGAATGCAAATAAATTCATATACTTTCCACAATGTGATTTCCGGATTTAATTTGTGATGTGCTATCTCTCACTGTTACCAATAACCTACCCTTCAATTATGGGCTGCTCATGTCTTTGTCAGTGGGCAAACTTACAAAATCAGCAAGGGATCAAATACTTATTTCCCCCACTGTATATCCACAGATAGCAAAGACAGAATAGCTTTGGATTTTGTCTTAAACTGACCATACATGTCATAAACACTGCTCTCGAACTGAGTAAGCCTTCCTATATATAGATATTAACACATTAGATAAGAGCAGATAAACTGAAATGGCTCATCAAGGGTGCTTAGTAAGGTGGTAAGAGTTGTAACTGCCTCTCCATTAGGGCAGAAAACCATTTAAGATTTTTAACTTTAGGTTCTTTTCAGTCCAAGAGCACATGTTGCAGCTGACGGAGCAGTAAGGTTATCAACCTTTTAAGGGATACTTAACCTACAGGTTCTGGACTGGTCTGGTGAGGACACTAAGGAATTATGTTTTTGCCAGCTCCATCAGGTGGACGTCTACTTTCCTCTGCTATGTAATTATTCTTCATGTCTCATGGGCTAAGTGCTGTTTTCCCATGAATGCTTTTTGGGTGGGGATAAATCTTTAATCAGGTTTAAAATTTCCAAATAAGCAAGCAGCGGTTTGGGAACACTCACATAGTGCTCCATCATGGATGATGGCCGAGATGCTGCAGATAAGTTTGATGCACATTTCTGCCAGTGTAGGCATGGTGGCCATCTTGAAGGAATCAAGGCACATATAACGTTCCATCTCCTCCCGGTGGTGCACGGAGACCGGATCATTGCCATGGAAACCAGGCAGCTCTGAGAACTTTGGCAGGAGGACCAGCTGTAGGGGTGAAAGATGGACAGAGCTGCAGGCATTTCAGTACATGAGCATTCCGTTACCCCAACTGAGCACAACAGTACTAGACTGCTGGTAGCATGGCTGTACTTAGCACCACATTTTGAAGTGGTGTTGTGCAGCCACATTATTGACAGTAATGACAGCTAGCCTACGGCACTGATCTGGGTGGTGTCACTGGCAGCCAGTCTTCTTTCCTGCCTCTTTTTAGCTGATGACCCACTCATAGCTGTTAGTGCAGGTCTGAGCTAATTGCTACCGCACAGTAAAATCCATACCAGCTGCTTAACACAGTGTGGTAAATGCCTTCACAGTTCACAATGAAACCTTCCAGTAATTACTTCATAATGTTTAATAAAAAAAATCCACCAGTTTAACTGACAGAGAACTCCAGGGAGCACCTGTATTCCTTTATTTATTTACTTTCAAAATGTATATACCACCTACACCTAAGTGGTTTCCAAATAAACAAACATAGATTAAAATAATCAAACAAAACACAACATAAAAACCACAAAAACAGTGCTACTCTAACCAACTCAACATAAACAGAATCACCAATACAAAAGCAGTACCTCTCCAACTCCCACTGTAAACAAAAAAAATTATAAAAGGGCCTCCATAAACAACTGAGTCTTCAGTTTTTTTTAATTGCAGCATGTACGTGATAGCAGAAACTACGTATACACACAGCTGAAATTCCTCAGCTAGCCAGTATAACACAGCTGGTACATCTTGATTACAACTGAATGATAGGAAGTGAAGAATTCCTGGAAAGTCCCATGGGGCTATCACAATTTCCTATTTTCAGCAAGTCAAGGTTTGCATAATGCTGACTGATGGAGGTCTTTTGGCTGTCTTGCTGAAGCAATGTGCTCTGTTATATTCAACTGTGACCAATAGATGGAGACAGTGATCTGGTTTAAAACCAAACTAATTCCTTAAGCCAGTTTAAATACAGACTAATGTTGCTTTATACCACCTTCTGTTGTGATAGAGGGGAGACACATCTACATGGAACAATGGCAAAGCAAGATGTGTATCAGTGACAAAATGCCCTGCCAGCTCCTAGTAATAGTCAATCACCCAGCAAATAGTTATTACAGAGAACCCCATGTTCTACTTTTGCTGATGAGAAAGTTCTGTGACACCCCCCTTACAGTAGGGGGCAGCACTGGGAAATCTGTGAATAAAAATCTCTTAATTTATTTTCATCCAGCTTGATAAACACCGCCTGGATATATGAACTAATGAGCAATTCACCATGGTGGACTCACTCACCGAATCAATCAGAATGAAGGCCATCATATGCCGGTGTGGAACCCCAGAACGCTGGAACCGAATTGCAATCTCATACTGGTTGTTGTTTTCGAAGCAAAAAGGCCTGGGCAGCACAATATATCTAACAGCAGGAGAAAGTGGAAGGAGACTTATTCATTTCCATTACCAAAAATCAAGGTTAAAAAAGGGTTGTATGACCGACAGGTTGAACCATGTGAGCGATAACGCCGGCAGTCAAGGGAAAACTAGAACAACCCAATGACACGATGAATGGTCCAAACTGTGAGAAACCATAACTGACTGGAAACTAGCGGAACTTTTTTTCACGCCTCAGTGTTCTTGGCGAGAGATTGGGTCTGTTCCAAGCATGTTTCCCTAGCTCATACCCATTTATTTTGGTAAATGATTTGTTTTTCTTTGGAGAAAAGAAAAGGATTTTCAGTCCCAAATGCTACTTGGTTATATAACTCAGAGATGGGCAAGAACAGGATAAAGCTGAGCAGGTTGAGACAGCCCTGGTTTTGCCTATTGCAGAAGGAAGAGGCGACCTGCGCGGAGTGACACCTACAACCCTAAACCACATCACTGAGCAGACTGGATGGACTGTCATTTACTAAAGGCAGTGACGATCGTAGGTCAGCTCCACCATAGGCGGATCGCCGATGCGCACCCCCCCCCTCTCCCCGGGTGCAGCACGACCCCCCCCTCCTGGCGCAATGATAGAAACTTGCATGTTTTATTTATGAAAACTTGCTGTAATTTAAAAACAAGACTTATAGCGAATCACAGTAAGAAAAACTTCTGAACATCTCCCTCCATAACATCATCATAAAAATGCAGCAGAATTACTCAAAGACTTTATCTGAAAACTAACGACCTCGATAAGGACCACTGACTGGGACCATCCCTGGATTTTTGAAAATCATTGCAGACCATCCCGATACTATCTGATAGCACCTGGCTAGTCTGTGGGTAGAGTGGGGAATTATTGGGATAGCAGGTGATAGCTGTCTTACCAACCCCCTTCCCCCCCACACTTTTACAAAGCCACACGGCAATGCAGACACAGCCCATTCACTTTGAATGGGCTGTGTTGGCATTACTGCACTGGCAGCCACTAGCGCGGCTTTGTAAAACATGTGTGTGTGTGTGTGGGGGGGGGGGATTAGGTTGTCTGGATCTTTATTCATTTAATGGCTCTGAATATTTACATTGTTTGGATAACAGTGGCAGTCTGTCGTACCTGGATACTCAGACAGAGCTGAATATTGCTGATATATTTAAATGCCCTGGAGGTGGATGCATGGAATGGCTTCTCAGTGGAAGTGGTGATAAGGATTGTATCTGAATTCAAGAAAGCCCAGGACAAGCACACAGGATCTCTGAGGGAGAGGAGGGGATTGTAACATATATTTAAAGCTTAGATGTTTGGATAGGCTAAATGGTCTTTATCTGCCATCATTTTCCACATTTCTATATTTCCCTGTAACATTGTAGATGGGTGGCTGATAAAGAACAATTATCCATCTACCTTGTTCAGAAATAAGAGTATTGTAGGCAGGACCACCAAGAGACTAGGCCGGGCACGGGGCAAGGCCGCCCCGCCTCCGCCCCCCCCCCCCCCCCCACTGCCCTGTCTCCGCTCCCCCTGCTGCTGCCGCCCCCCGTCGCTCCCCCCGCCGCTGCAGTCCCCAGTCTCACCTGCCTGCCTCCTCGGCTCCGGGCCCCCTTCATTCAAAGCGGCAGTCGCAAATCGCGTCTCTTCTGGCCTCCCCTCCCTGTGTCCCGCCCTCGTCTGATGTAACTTCCGGTTTCCGCCAGGGTGGGACACAGGGAGGGAAGGCCAGAAGAGACGCGATCTGCGACTGCCGCTTTGAATGAAGGGGGCCCGGAGCCGAGGAGGCAGGCAGTTGAGACTGGGGACTGCAGCGCCGGCGGCCTGACACCAGCGCCAGGCCCCCCTTGGAGGCCCGGGGAATTTTGCCCCCCTGCACCCTCCTCTCGGTGGCCCTGATTGTAGGCAGTTTTATTTTACTACAACCCTAGAATGGATTCTGCAAGTGGAACATGTCCTTCCTCTTGCTGGTTATTAAAGGGCAACAGGCCAAACACAAGGACAGATGTTGCGGCTTCCCCCGCCGCTGCCTGCTTAAACTCATCTTTACTGCTGGAGGACTCACTGGTGCAAAACCATTCAGATGCGGATCCAAGCAACGTACCGTTCTGTATGAGGGAGCTTCTCAGTGTACCTCTGTTCAGAAGGCAGCACATTCCCGCAGCGAGGGCTCATGGGTAATATCTGTGCAGTAACACTCACTATGGCTTCCCAGTCCTCAGCCGACTACTCAAAGACCAAGAAAGAGGAGAAAAACTGTTATTTGAAGGGATGGGATATACATGCTAAAACCTACACAGGCCAATCGTCACAAGCACCAATGTGGTCTGCAGTAGGGCTAGACCTACTTATCACATTGGCCATTTTGGGGGTCCTTTTACTAAGGTGCGCCGAAAAGTGGCCTGTGCTGGTGTAGACGTGTGTATTGGACGCGCAGGTCAATTTTTCAGCACACCAGCAAAAAAAAGGCCTTTTTTTTTGGCGGGACGTGAGACAAAGTGAAAATTGGTGCACATCCATTTTGGGCCTGAGACCTTACTGCCGCCCATTGACTTTGCAGTAAGGTCTCACGCGTTAACCGGATGGTAATCATCAGTGCACATACAATGCCAATTATTGCCCAGTTAGCGCTGCGCGCCAGAAATTTTAACACCCCCAGTTTTGAAGGCTTCTTATGCTTTTGTTTCCACTCCTTTGCTGGCTAGCAGGGCCACCGCCCGCCGCCACCCCCCTCTGTCCACCACCGGGCTGGGCCCCCTGAATTCAAATCACAGTGCCTCACCTTGCTCCGCGTGAAAGCGCAGCATCGGCAGTCTACAGATTGCCTCCCTTCGGGCCTTCCCTCCCTGTGTTCCGCCCTCACGGAAGTTACGTCAGACGAGGACGGGACACAGGGAGGGAAGGCCCAAAGGGAGGCGATCTGCAGACTGCCGCTGCTGCACTTTCACACGGAGCGAGGTGGTGAGGCGTTGAATGGAGGGGGCCCGGCCCGGTGGCAGACGGAGCCGAGGACAGGCGGGTGGGACTGCGGCGCCAGGCCCCCCTTGGAGGCCCGGGGAACTTCGTCCCCCCCCTGCCCCCCCCACTCGGCGGCCCTGCTGGCTAGTGCGTAAATACAAGGGGGCGGAGCATGGCAGAGCACTTATGCATGTAATTTACAGAATTCAGCAAGTTACACTTCTTCCTGCTGCCTTTACATGACTGCATTTATGCCAGGTCTATGGCCGGTGTAACTGTGGGGTGCATAAATGTAAGGTACCCCCAAATTGGGTTATGCTATAATGGAATCTGGGCTTTTACTGTCTGGCATTGGAGCAGTTAAGTGGAAGCCTCCACGGTGCCATTGAACATCTCTACACATATTGGGGATAATACCCAAGAAGAACTCGTTAAAGGGACTTTGTATCTGTGAGGTTGTGTCCTGGTACCTCCGGCTCATATCGGATCATGATGTCATAGTCCATTGGGTACGGAATATTGTTGATCTGGAACAACAATCCAGCGCCATCCTTCACTCTAGCGAATCCAAGGCCTGTCCATGTGATCATGTGACCCGGCATATGTTCCCTGCGGATAACTTCCACATCTGGCTGTAATCACAAGAAAATATTCCAGCTGTTAGCCACAAAGGATCCAATCTGACTGAATAAACATTTTGGTTCTGTCTTCTGGTCAAGAAGTGACTATGACCTTAGCCTGGATGGACCACTCTTATCTATGGCCCACAGGGACTTGCTTTCCTAAAGAGAGCAACATTTCCTTCTGTGGCCTCACCAACCATGACCGTTAGGTGTCTTTCTCTGGTTCACTGAAAGTTTAGCTCTCACCTTGTGCTGGAGCTGTCGAATGCGACGCAGGGCTGCTCGTTGCTGCAGAACACGGATGGTCCTTCGCTGGCGCCTTAACCTTACTTTTTTCCCGTTCTGAATAGCATTATAATATTCCACACAGTCTGTTGGTGCCTCAGGTTTGGGGCTTCCCTGTAAGAACGAGAATACACCAAGTGTGACAGAATCATTTTATCAGCAGCATACAGGAGTGTCTAATGAATGAGATTTTCCCCCTAAACCTACCTCTCCTCTCCCCCCTTTCTCTATTTCTGTGGATGGCACTCTCATTCTCCCTGTCTCATCAGCTCGTAACCTTGGGGTCATCTTTGACTCCTCTCTCTCCTTCTCTGCTCACATTCAGCAGATTGCCAAAACCTGTCGTTTCTTTCTCTATAATATCAGCAAAATCCGTCCCTTCATCTCTGAGCACTCTACCAGAACTCTTATCCACACTCTTATCACCTCTCGTCTTGATTATTGTAACCTGCTTCTCACTGGCCTCCCTCTTAGTCATCTCTTCAATCAGTCCAAAACTCTGCTGCGCGACTCATCTTCCGCCAAAGTCGCTATGCTCACATTAGCCCCCTCCTTAAGTCACTTCACTGACTCCCTATCCGTTTCCATATTCAGTTCAAGCTTCTCTTATTGACCTATAAGTGCATTCACTCTGCTGCTCCCCAGTACCTCTCCACACTTGTCTCTCCCTACGCCCACTCTCGGGTACTCCGTTCTGTAGATAAATCTCTCTTATCCGTCCCCTTCTCCTCTACTGCTAATTTCAGGCTCCATTCCTTTTGTCTTGCTGCACCTCACGCCTGGAATAGACTTCCTGAGCCTGTGCGTCTTGCCCCGTCTTTGGCCGTTTTCAAGTCTAAACTTAAAGCCCACCTCTTTACCACTGCTTTTGACTCCTAACCACCACTCACTTGCCCTGTCCTTTTATCCTCACCTCTTTATTCCCTTACCCTTAATTGTTCTGTTTGTTTACCTGTCTTATCTAGATTGTAAGCTCATTGAGCAGGGACTGTCTTTTTGTGTATGGTGTATAGCGCTGTGTATGCCTTGTAGCGCTATAGAAATGATAAATAGTAGTAGTAGATTTATTTTTACTCTCGTCTCTACTGTCTATAATATAAATTAATCTAAATGTCAGCTTCCCTGCTCCTTGATCTTCGAGTTTATTCCTGCTTCTTTTTTTTAATCATGTATGTATTCAGTTTTACACTGTGGAAGAATTTTATTTATTTATTTATTTAATTGCATCTGTATCCCACATTTTCCCTCCTCTTTGCAAGCTCAATGTGGCTTACAATACATCATGGATAATGGAAAAGAGAAGAGAAAAGACATTTGTTGTTACAGAAGGATTTTGGGTTGCATGGTAATGGAATACACGATAGTAATATAACAGAAGGCATTATTAACATTTCTGGATAAATGTGGGAGTTTCACACGTTTAGATCTTTGTGGTATTATATCTTGTCGAAGAGATGGGTCTTTAGAAGTTTACGGAAATTGGTCAGTTCATAGGCCTCTTTTAGGTTGCGTGGCAATGCGTTCCAGAATTGCGTACTCATATAGGAAAAGGTTGATGTGTGTATTAATTTGTATTTTAGACCTTTATAGTTGGGGAAATGAAGATTGAGGAACGTACAAGATGATTTTTTAGCAACAGTTGTACGCCAATTCCACCTAGAACTTCGTGATTGATGGAATAGAAATGGTTTGACTGTATAGCCTCACCCATTTTAATTATCCTGTTCCGAGTTGGTTACAATGGACTCTGTCTGGGATGCCATTCAGGTACTGAACTCTTCCTTAATTAATTTATCCACTACATTTGTGGGTGATATGTCTTCTATTACTCAAATTGCAGAGCTACAGAATCAAGTGCTGGACCACACTAAGTCTTTAAGAGGCAGATGCACTAAAGCTAAATGAGCCTTTAATGACCCTCCAACGAGGAAAATTTGATCCGTTGCATGCATCAAAGGGCTTTTACCGAGGAGGCCAGCAGCTAACGAAAACGGAATGGAGATGAGCAATTAGTGTGAAAACCCCATTGAAACGACATGCACTAACCTTTTCCGATTGCCTTTACGCAGGAAAAAGGCAGGAAAACTAACGAGAGGTCTGGACCTCTCGTTAGGACAGCTCTGTGCCAGGAAAAATCATTAAGTGAAAAAATAAACAAACTTTGAGCCAATCCCAGCGCATTAGCAGAGCTAAAAGCGCTGTGATTGGTCCAAAGGACGTCAGAAAACACATAAAAAAATAAAAATAAAAAAAGGATCAGGAGGGGGCAAGGGCGCTCATCAGGAGCGTCCTGTATGGACGGCCTTGCCCCCCCCCCCCCGCTGCTCCCCACTTTCCGCCGCTCCCCCCCCCCCCGAAAAAGCAAAATGCTAGCTGCCCCGGTCCCCCTCCCTTTCTGTTCCTGTGTTCTGCAGAGCTAACTCCGCCTCCCGTCATTCTTCTGCCCCGTGCGTCGCTCCCGCTGCCCCCCCTGAGGTCGACTACGCCGCTCCCCCCCTCCACCGAGACTCCCCTCCCTATTAACGACCCGAGCAGCGCCTCTCACCTCTTTCAGAAGCGCTGCACGGGCAGGAAGATCTATTGTGTTGGTTGTAGAGTCTCCATGACGTCTCTTCTTCCCTGGCCCAGGCCCCGCCTCCTTCTGACGTAAGTAACCTTACGTCAGGGAAGAAGAGACGTCGTGGAGACTCTACAACCAACACAATAGATCTTCCTGCCCGTGCAGCGCTTCTGAAAGAGGTGAGAGGCGCTGCTCGGGTCGTTAATAGGGAGGGGGGTCTCGGTGGAGGGGGGGAGCGGCGTAGTCGACCTCAGGGGGGGCAGCGGGGGCGGGGCACGGGGCAGAAGAATGACGGGAGGCGGAGTTAGCTCTGTAGAACACAGGAACAGGAAGGGAGGGGACCGGGGCAGCTAGCATTTTGCTTTTTCGGGGGGGGGGGGGGAGCGGCGGAAAGTGGGGAGCAGCGGGGGGGGGGGGGGGGGCAAGGCCGTCCATACAGGACGCTCCTGATGAGCGCCCTTGCCCCCTCCCGATCCTTTGTTTTTGGATTTTGCTGACCGGGTAGCCACGTGTATTTGTTGTGGCTTTTTTTTGTTGTTGTTTTTACGTTTGCAGCATGCGCAGAGCAGCCAGCAAAACGCTTGGCTGCTCTGCGCATGATTTAGGGGCCGATTACCGATGTGTATTGTGATTCTTTGATACATTGTACGTTTGAATACCGATCTGAGCATGTGTGACTTTTTTTTTTGGTGCATTCTTCGTTTTTTAAAAATCGTTAGGGACTTTAACGATTTTGATTTTTTTACGTTTGGTTGCTGCATCTGCCTCTAAGTTCTCTGAAAACTAAGCTGACTGATTTGCTGGTGAAGTATAAACTTTACATGAATAGAAACCTGGGACTGAACATGGCAGACGATTACATGAACAAGCTACAATACACTCTCCGCGTGACAGATGGTCAAGTGACAGACCTAGACTAAGATCAGTGAATCATGTTTCCCACCTAGCTAAGCAACGATGGTTGCAAGGCAACAAGAACGCCAATGTTTATAAGATTCAGGAGCTGATATTGAAAACTAGGCCTAAGCAGATTATTACTGAGTAAATCCACTTTTTCAAAAAAAGAAGGGGGAGGGGACTAGGAGTGGGTTTTTTTTTCTAGTTTTTTTTTTCCCAACAGAGATTTATACTTTACATTGACAATTTCTGACTCAGTATTTCAACAGTAGTATTTGGAAAACTAGGTTTTCTTTCTTAGGAAACAAGATCAAAGTTTCTAGAATTAGTACGGCTTTAGTTATAATCCTGGCCATTTTAATCTCTCTCTCAAGCCATCTTTCTTCATCCCTCATTCTTTGTTTCTATTCATCGTTTTCTTTTCTAGGTTTTCTTTATTTTTCTTCCACTGCTCCTTGATGTAAAATGATGCACAAGACAGATGTGTCAGGGTTGTCAAACTAAAATTGAGCCAATTACGAGATGTGCTCAAACAGCATGGGAGCAATTTTTAAACAGCCCACATAGCTGCAAAGTCTGCAGGTACTTTTCATGCACCTTATAGCTAATTTTCTAACTGAAAAACCAGTCCATGGGTCAAAAGTGAATTTGTTTTTTATGGGCACTGTTGGTCCCTAGGAATGCCTCTAACACTTCTGCCCAGCTAGAAGTGTGCAGGTTATAGAAATCCAGCATACGTTTCGCCAGGCAGAAGGGGGCAGTTTTCAGACATGCCAGTTTATTGAGACGAGCAGCTCTTTGTCCAGGCAAATATCTTTGAAAATTGTCCTGTACAATTATTTAGGTAGGGCATAATTTCATAACAGGATGCCTGTGTGAGGAGTCCAAAAAGGCCTCCTCAGGCCTATCTACAGGGGAATTCTCCTTCAGGGCTATTTACTATGGCTGTTCATTCAAGCAATTAATCGTGATTAATTGCAGGAATTTTTTTTACTTGCACTAATAATTTTAACGATTAATTGCATCATGATGCTCTCTCCTATAAGAAGGAATAAAAATGGCAGAATGTTGAATGTGAAAGATGCTATAGGGGGAGAAGTAAAGAAGAGAGGAGAAGAGGAAAGAAATAGTGAGGAGAGAGGAGGCCTTGAAAATAGAGTTCAGAGAACAGACAGAGGAACAGAACCCGAGACATCTAATAAGATGATTAGAAAAATAAGATCACCGGACAACAAAGGTAAGAAAAATGATTTTATTTTCAGTTTAGTAACTGAAGTACAATATGTCAGTTTTGAGAATTGACATCTGCCGTCTATATTTTGCACTATACAGGCGAAAATGAGAGAGGGACACTACGCGATCAACCACGCGATTAAAAATTTTGATCGCTCCTAGTTGTGCAGTTAACAATTTTAATCAATTAACAGCCCTGCTATTTACATATATACAGTTTCTCCTGAGCATGCGCATCCTGTACAGAGATATTATCCCCAAAGTCTGTACTCCTCGTCTTAAAACTGATTAACTGTAGTCCTCTTCCATGTGTTTGATAGGCTTTGCATGCAGAAAATGCAATAAAAATTAAACCTCAAAGCAAGACCTTCCCCACCTGTGTGTGTGTACCAGGAGTGATTTTCTATATGGTTTCTTCTACTATCAAGAACACACACATACCTGGACACTAGAGTGTGCTTAGGTGGCTAAAGGCATCTCTTTACCTGCATTAGAATCATCTAGACTTCAGGAAATTACTGAAGACCACCCTGTTCAAGAAGGCCTACCTACCAGACGTTACTTAGTTTACTTAATATCTGTTACAGCAAATATATGGACCTTAATAATTTTCTTTTATATTTTATTATCTTGTTGTTTTAGACGATACGTTTACGATCACAATTTTTACTACCACATTGTTTATTATGACATTGTTTATTGATATTGTAGCATACCCTTGTTATTGTGTAAGCCACATTGAGCCTGCAACTAGTGGGAAAATGTGGGGTATAAATGTGTTAAATAAAGAAATAAATTAGGAATCCCACATTTGTGCAAAAGGTGGGGCAGGAATGAATACAGTGATTCTTTTACCATTATTGCCAAATTACTGCTGGACCTTTTCTGTGTACTTACTGGTAAGGTATCATCAGTAGGCGAGAGGCCCCCGGCATTCTCAGCTTCATATGTATAGTAGTCCAGTGGCATACAGAAGTAACCAGGTTGGACGTCTTCACACTGGCGCCCAATGATGTGTGGCCGGCAGTCACACTGGCCATTGTCCATGGAGCACCTGCGAATGCACAGCAGGTGAGAGAAAGTAATTACCATAAGCTAGGTCACAGTGCCCAGAAGAAAAGGAAAACTGTGGATAATCTAAGGTCAAATTGTACCGAATTTCCTAGAATCTAAGGTCAAATTGTACCGAATATCCTAGGAGGGAGTGTTGAGTGGGAGCTCTGACAACTGACGCATTCTATTGAGAATCAGGGTATTTTACCTTGTCCACATACAACTATTGCCCTTATAAGCTACATTTCTTTGTTTTATGGCATTTTTAATAAACAGAAAACATGAATGTTCCTATTAAATAAGTAGCCACTTCAAGAGAATGCTTGCTTTACTTTCCAACCATCAAATCAATTGACGTTTCCATGATTATTTAGTGTAAAATTTTGCGTAACATTTTACTAGGGCATGTCTAAGTTCTCAGGTGCTAGAACCATCCTAGTGCCAGTCTCACCCCAAAACCTAATCATACCGGTTGTTGTAGGATCCTCCAAAGTCACAGGCACATGGGCGACAACCAGCGATATCATTGCTTAAACCCCAGAATTCGATCTGTAGAGGGAGGGAAATCATGCAAGAGGCGTCAATTTATGGATGATTCATTTTCACAGATGAGTTTTCCATTTCTAGAGTCAATTTTGTAAGTTTGAAATTTCTACCCCTTGGGTGAGAAAGATTAAAGGGTAAGAAAAAAGAGATGATGAGCTGAGTGGAAAGGGAATAGAGACTCAAGCAGACTTTATAATGACAGAGATGCAATGAAAGATCAGGATATCCCCAGTCCAAGGTGTTACAAGATTACAAGGCAGTTGGAATTTAGCAGTGATGGATATGAACCCATCTTCTTAGTTGCCCAATATGACACAGAAATGTGTAGATGCTCAGAGAGCACAATATTGCGGGCATAGCACATAGTGGCAACTCTTTGTGCCCTTGAGTTACTACTACTACTACAAATCATTTGTATAGCGCTACCAGTCGTATGCAGCGCTTCACAATTGAACATGAAGAAAAGACAGTCCCTGCTCAAAAGAGCTTACAATCTAATTCAGGACAGACAGACAGGACAAACAAGGGATAAGGGTAGGACAGACAGATAGGACACATAGGGAAAGGGGACTATTGAAGAGAGGGAGACAAGATAAAGGTTACGAGCAGGTGACAAGTTAGGAGTCAAAAGCAGCATTAAACAGATAGACCTTTAGCCCGGATTTGAAGGTGGCCAGGGATGGAGCTTGACGTAATGGCTCAGGAAGTCTATTCCAGGCATATGGTGCGGCGAGATAAAAGGAACGGAGTCTGGAGTTAGCGATGGAGGAGAAGGGTGCAATTAGGAGAGATTTGCCTAGTGAACGGAGTTCCTGGGAAGGAGTGTAGGGAGAGATGAGGGTGGAGAGGTAGTGAGGGGCAGCAGAGTGAATGCACTTATAGGTTAATAAGAGGAGCTTGAACTGAATATGGAAACGGATAGGGAGTCAGTGAAGTGACTTAAGGAGGGGGCTAATGTGAGCATAGCGACTTTGGCGGAAGATGAGTCGCGCAGCAGAGTTTTGGACTGATTGAAGAGAAGAGAGATGGCTGAGTGGAAGACCTGTGAGAAGCAAGTTGCAGTAGTCCAAGTGAGAGGTGATGAGAGTGTGGATGAGGGCTCTGGTAGAGTGCTCAGAAAGGAGAAGGCGAATTTTGGCGATATTATAGAGGAAGAAACGACAGGTTTTAGCAATCTGTTGACTGAAAGCTAACAATGGAATTGTTCACATTGCTATGGGCAATGTTAGTCCCTTTTTACATTGTGAGTATAGCACCATGGAGGCATGACTTGTCCAAAGGTGACTCACTAAGCATTGGTTGCAGTAGCGTCCCGTGACATAGCGTTTGCAGTAACAGTCACCGGTGATGTGGTCACATGGTGCACTTCCCGTGATAATACCCCGAGGATCACACCTGCAAGCTGATGACAGAGACAAGAAAAGCAATAAGATTCAATTGGCTTCTGCCCCGCTGTCTCTCTCTCTCAAGGCACACATCATGCCAAATATGGAACAAAAAAAATCTAATAGCCAATAAACCGTGAGGCAGATTTGTCCAGTCTTCCAAGCCTTTTCTGCTGCTTACACCATGTGCTCTCTGCCCCCTCAATCTAGAAGGCCCCCAAGCTCCACCCCAAGTATACCTTTAATATTCCATGTTGTCTAGTAGGTGGGTAGAAGCTATCCCCAGTTGTTCCTGCCCTCACTGGTGCTAGGATCCAAAATGGCACCGATGATTCCTAGCGGTAGTCTCACATATATGTAAATATAACCCTTAGTGGTAGTATCACTAGTACTCCTAAGGGTCACCAGTACCATTTGGATCCCGGTGCCTGCAAGGGCAGGAGCAACTAGGGATCACCCCTGCCCACCCACCAGCGAATATTAAAGGTCACCTGGGGGATTTGGGGAGGGGAGGGGAGGGGGGACCTTGGGGGCAGGGCTTCTGGGTGGAGGTTTCACTCCTTGGAGGAGCCCTTCAGGTTGGGTGGAGATTTGATCAACAGCACTACTGGGGAGGGCCTTGTTGGGGGGGGGGGGGGTCACGAAAGCCTCTCTCTGTTGGGGCCCCTTTAAATCTTTACGAAGTGATCTAGAATCATCAGACCATGGCAAACAACCCATTGCTCTTAGATGGCTCGCAAGCAGCATTATTTTTTCCACGGGATTCAGCAAACAACAATATTGAGATACCATGGGTTGGTGACTCCTGTGGTAAATCAAGATGCGGTAACAGCCTACTGTTTGATAACTTCCCCCATAGTGTGTTGGCAATCTGACAGGTTTCCTTGAATCCTCCCCACTTTGTAGTTGATTTGGATAAAAAAAAAGCAGGACTTAAAGATTAAATGAAAACAAATGCATGTATTTTGAAATTATTATTGTTTTTCTTCAATCAATTAAAACATTTTAAATTATAATAGTAAAAACTGAATTTAAAAAGTTAGTGTGTACTAAATTGGTTTATGAAGACAAACATCAGTTTTACCATGAACAAAAAAGGTTCTTGAGAGATATAGAGGGGCATAATCAAACGAAAACGGCTATCTCCATGGGCGTTTATCTCCGAGAACGGGTCCGTGAAGGGGCGGACCGAACTGTATTTTCGAAAAAAATAGACGTCCATGTTTTATTCGACAATGTGTGAGCTGGGCGTTTTTGTTTTTCAGTGATAATGGAAAATGAAAGCGCCCAGCTCAAAAACGAATAAATCCAAGGCATTTGTTCGTGGGAGGGGCCAGGAGTCGTAGTGCACTGGTCCCCCTCACATGCCAGGACACCAACCGGGCACCCTAGGGGGCACTTTTACAAAAACAAAACAAAAGGTAAAAGAGCTCCCAGGTGCATAGCACCCTTCCCTTGTGTGTTGAGCCCCCCAAATCCCCCTCAAAACTCACCGCCCACAAGTCTACACCATTACTATAGCCCTAAGGGGTGAAGGGGGGCACCTACATGTGGGTACAGTGGGTTTGGGGGGGTTGGACGACTAATAAGCATTAAGCAGCACAATTGTAACAGGTAGGGGGGATGGGCCTGGGTCCACCTGCCTGAAGTCCACTGCACCCCCTAACAACTGCTCCAGGGACCTGCATACTGCTGCCAGGGAGGTGGGTATGACATATGAGGGTGAAAATAAAAAGTTGTGAAACTTCATTTTTTGTGGTGGGAGGGGGTTAGTGACCACTGGGGGAGTCAGGGGAGGTCATCCCCGATTCCCTCCAGTGGTCATCTGGTCATTTAGGGCACTTTTTGGGGCCTTATTCGTGAAAAAACAGGGTCCAGGAAAAGTGTCCTAAATTCTAGCTAAAAACGCATACTTTTTTCCCATTATCGGTGAAATGCGCCCATCTCTGTTCGGCAGATAACCACGCCCCAGTTCCGCCTTCGCCACACCTCTGACACGCCCCCATCATCTTTGTCCGCATCCGCGACGGAGTGCAGTTGAAAACGTCCAAAATCAGCTTTCGATTATACCGCTTTATTCGTTTTTGTGAGATAAACGTCCATCTCCCGATTTAGGTCGGAACTTGGGCGTTTTTCTCGTTCGATTATAAGCAGGATAATCATTTATTAAAAACCCATCTTTCTAATAC
Source organism: Microcaecilia unicolor (assembly GCF_901765095.1). Lineage (NCBI taxonomy): Eukaryota > Metazoa > Chordata > Amphibia > Gymnophiona > Siphonopidae > Microcaecilia > Microcaecilia unicolor. The sequence goes on from NC_044036.1 coordinate 141,054,894, forward strand.
TGCCCTTCGTCTTCTGGAATTCCATATTACCAAGCCTCTGTGGCTTTCTTCTTTCTAAATTGATTTCGGGACCCTTTTTACTAAAGGGCATTAGAATCTGGGTTTAGCATGTCTTAACCTGGGACTTTCTGCGTGCTATATTCAGATTCAAGGTAGCACAAATTAAGACATTTTGGAATAATTGATTGGCTGGTTGTGTGCTTATGTTTGCGTTAGTGTACGTTACTTGTAACTGCCTCTAATTTAGGAGATGCTAATTGCTCTCATGTTAACCCAGTGTTAACCAGTTAGCACCTGTTAATGCAAACTCACTAGCAGGTTAGGGGAAAGGGAAATGGGACTTGATATACTGCCTTTCTGTGGTTTTTGCAACTACATTCAAAGTGGTTTACATATATTCAGGTACTTATTTTTGTACCAGGGGCAATGGAGGGTTCAGTGACTTGCCCAGAGTCACAAGGAGCTGCAATGAGAATCAGAGTCCGCTGCACTAACCACCAAGCTACTCCTCCACTAGCAACATTCCATATAGAAGCCTGCCCTTGCAGATCACCAATGCGGCCGCACAAGGAGCTGCAGTGGGAATCAAACTCAGTTCCCCAGGATCAAAGTCCACTGCACTAACCACTAGGCTACTCCTCCATGTCCATTCTCTATCCATGACACATCCCCTCCAAAAATATATATATTTAAAAAAAATAGTTAACGTGTGAGTTAGCGCATGCTAATAGGCAGAATATCACAACCTGTTTTTCCACCTGCTAAACATGCATTAGGGCTTTAATGCATGTTAAATCAATTAGCGTATATTGCAAAGTCTTAACATCTATTACATTTTTTCAATTAAAACTAATGGCGAAATCAACTAAAGCACATCCGAAACGTGGGCATAAAGACCCAATGAATTGAAAATGTTTGCCCTGTGCACATCCCTGCAAAGTACGATTAACCAATTAGAGGCAGCCCTGATACTTACGCTGGCAGCCCACGGGGTCACTTCTGCTGAGTCCATAGAAACTCTCCTTGCAGCTGTTGCAGCGTTCACCCTTCACATTTTCTTTACAGCGGCATTGCCCCGCAATCATGCCCAGGTTCACGTCTGTGTGGGTGTCACAAACGCCCCCATTGAAAGATCCCTCTGGATCACAGTCACAGGCTGCAAAGTCAAGCACAACTTCTCTAAATGGACTTACTCTTCTCGCATATTATTATTATTAATTACATTTGTACCCCGCGCTTTCCCACACATAGCAGGGTCAATGCGGCTTACATAGTAAATAGAATTACAAAGTCTTGAAGGAGAATGTTACAAGTTGTAGTAAACATAGTAGTAGTGGGGTTTTGAGGATATGTAAATTGAGCATGGAGAGGTAAACAAAGATAGGATGAGCAAAAGGAGAAGAGATTGGGAGGGGTAAGGAGTAGGAAGGATGGAGAGGAAGAGATTGAGGAATGAGCATAAGGAGATTGTGAGACATGGTCAAAGGTATAATAATCGTCGGGGCAGGAATCATGTGGGTGGGATTAAAAAGTTAAGTTGGGTCATTAGGGTAAGCTTTCTTGAAGAGATGGGTCTTCAACATTTTTCTGAATGGTAGATGGTCGTTGATTGTTCGGATGGATCTTGGCAGAGTGTTCCAAAGCTGGCTGCATATGGAACAGAAAGACATATTGGGAACCATGATTGGGTTGGGGCTCTAGGGAGATCTGTGGTCTGAAGAGCAGGGGATATTCCCACTGACTCTGGAAGAGTCTGAAAGGAAGGAGGGATTGGAGGTCCAGCTTAGTTAGTAAGGGCCCCCCGTTTACTAAGCAACATTATAGGCGCGTTAATATTTTTAACCATGCATGGACGTTATCCATGTATGCACCTACAATATCCCTATAGGCGCCTACATGGTTGGCGCATGCACGCATGCATGTTAAGTGTACACACGCTGAAAACACTAATGCACCATAGTAAAACAGGGCCCTAAATCTCTTCAAATAAACCCACCAAAATATAAAAATTTAGCACTTGCTAAATACAATAAATTACAAACAATTAAATGAAAACAAATGCATTTAACCCTAACAAAGCCAAGTGTTCATACAATCAAAGAAAAGCTTTATCAGTGGATAAATTCTGTCTATGTTTCCAGGTCACTAAGGGGCCCTTTTAGTAAGCTGCGGTCTCTACTTACATGTAAGCGTTATCTGTCAAATATGCCCTATCCCCTGGATTCTATAGAGCACGACTGAAATTGTGCTCACAACTCCAGTCATATTCTGGATTTGCGTGTGCAATTTAATTACTTAACAAGCCAATCAGCATTGACAATTGATACTTAAGAAGCAATTATTGACACTAATTGCCATTAATTAAAATTTACATGCACAGCTTGCTAGGCATGCAAATTCTAATGCACTCTGCCAAAAAGGGGGCCTGGCTAAGGGCCTGGAATGGGCGGACCGTGGGCACTCCATAAATCTGTGTGCAGGGTTATAGAATAGACCTGCTTCATGCCTAACTTAAGTGCTGGTATTTACACCAAGTTTTACTTGGCGTAAATGGACACGCCTAGAGTTAGGCGCAGTCATGGCCGCTAGGCGTATTCTATAAACCATCTAGGCATATTCTATAGACTGCGCCTAAATCTAGGCACAGTTTACAGAATACACCTAGGTGGAAATATTTTTGGCGTCAATTTTTCAGGCACTATATATAGAATCTAGTCTTATTGGGGGAAATTCTATAAACGGTGCCCAAATTTGGGTGCCGAACAAAAACCGCGCTCAGCGCTATTCTATAAACGGTGCTCCGAGTTGGGTGTCGTGTACCTCCAGGAACCACGCCCAACTTATAGGCACGAGCATTTACACCAACTAAAAGCTGGGGCAAAACTTGGCATTTAAACTAGGCGCGGATCCTCCAAATTCCATAATACTGCGCACATCTCTAGTGAATGCCCCTGACCTGCCCATGCCCCTCCCATGGCCACACCCCCTTTTCAGTTGTGTCCTAAGGGATTTATGCGCACATCTTTAAAGGATAGCGCTTTGCAACATGTATGCGTAAATCCAAATTTTTCACAATTAACGCCAATAATTGGTTGTTACAGCCCAACTGACTCTTTAACCAATTAAATTGGACGTGTAAATTGGCACACACAATTTTGAGTGCCATATATAGAAATTTGTGTAAGTGCACATGTACATGCGTTTAGGCCATTATTCTAATCATTTATGTATGTAATCAGCACAACTATGCAATGCATTACCAAACGCCGTGAAAACAACGTATGACCACCTAAACTTCTGTAAATCACTAAAAACGAACCTGTTCAAAAAGGCATACCCTACCGATCCAACCCTACCGATCCAACTTAAATGACTGAACCCTGCAGCACAACGAAACCTAAGCTTGTACTGGACATAACTTAACTTTTCCTCCCTACGATTCCCTAATGTGTCTGTTACACATGATCTTTTATTCTATCACAACATCACTTTGTATTTGTTCATACCGGAATTGGCGATTGCCTTTATGGTACTATGTAAGCCACATTGAGCCTGCAAATAAATGGGAAAATGTGGGATACAAAATGTAACAAATAAATAAAAATAAAATACGTAAAAATAAATGTCACCAATCACTCTTCCTTTCTGTAGGCAACTTCTCTATATCGGGGTAGGGAATATAACACTCACGTATGCAGGCGGTCTCTGCCCTGATGTCCGCCCTGGGGTTGCGATAATAGAATGGTTTGCAGAACTCACAGTTGCGTCCCACGGTATTGTGCTGGCAATCGTCACAGACCCCACCACTCACCCTGCCAGTGGCCAGATACACAGCCATGTCGAAGTGGCATCTGTGAGAATGGTTATTGCAGTTGCATTCTGCAGTAGAAAGAGAGAGTCATGGAATGGGATGAGCCTTGGTACAGAGGTTCGCTACATATTGCACAGAGCCATTGGCATAAAAATGGCTTCTCACATGGGGCAATTTTATAAGTGGGGACCTCCAGTTAGGAGCACTGATGCCATGCACTGAGTGCCAATTCTTTAACTGCATCTGTGCGCCAAGAAGCTTGTTGGCATTGATGTGCCTAAAGTTAGTCGTGATCATTTATGCCAGGGGAGCTAAATGTCTGTCCTCGAGGTCCACAGCGCAGTCAGGTTTTCAAGATTCGCCCAATGAATACGCATACAATGGAGGCAGTGCTTGCAAATAGATCTCATGCATATTTATTGAATATAATATGCAACTATCAAATATACTAAATTCTTTATTCAAACATAATTACCAATTTTTCAAAAACTATTCTAAAAAATCAATACATTCTTCCAATATGCCCAATCCTACAAAACATATATAAATATAAAACCACAACATCTCATTATAAAAATTGTTTTGTGATGTTGTGGTTTAATATTTATATATGTTTTGTAGGACTGGGCATATTGGAAGAATGTATTGATTTTTTAGAATAGTTTTTGAAAAACTTGTTTGGTAACTTTGTTTGAGTAAAGAATTTTGTACATTTGATAGTTGCTTATTATATTGGATATATTTGTGTAACTATATTGAAATTATTGTTACCCAGTAGTATTTTTGTTGTATGCATATTTATTAGGGAAATCCTAAAAATACAACTGGGTTGCAAACAGGGACATAGCCAGACTTCAGCGGTAGGGGGGTCCAGAGCCCGAGGTGAGGGGGCACATTTTACCCCCCACCCCACCCACCATTGCCGACCCCGCCACCACCACCACCAACTTCCCCCCCCTGCCGACGACCCTCTCGACCCCCCCCTCCCGCCGCCAACGCCTACCTTTGCTGGTGGAGGACCCCAACCCCTGCCAGCCGAGGTCCTCTTCTTCTCACAAAAGACTTCCTTCTGTGAGTCTGACGTCCTGCACGAAACAGAAGGAAGCCTTTTGCGAGAAGAGGACCTCAGCTGGCGGGGGTTGGGGTGCCCCACCAGCAAAGGCAGGCGGCGGCGGGTTGGCAGCGGGAGGGGGGCGAGAGGGTTGTCGGCAGGGGGGTCCAGGGCCAAATCTACAGAGGCCCAGACCCCCTTGGCCCCACGTAGCTACGCCACTGGTTGCAAACCTTGAGGACCGACATTGAGCACACACGGCACGTACATGTGAGCATGCCTAAGTATTCAATGCTATGTGCATAACTCACAGAATTCTATGTTATGCATGTACTTAGGAGATATATCTACGCCCCTCGTATGATGAAGGGCTTGTCTTACGTTTGCAGGAATGTGGGTTGTTGGCTTCAGCTGGTCTCCAAGGCAAATCATGGTAGAAATCCTTGCAGAGTTCACAGTTCAGCCCTTTGGTATGATGCTTACATACACACCTGCCATGAATCTGCAAGAAAACAGCTAATCTCAGATGAGGAGAATCCAGAGTTATCAAGTGAGCATCCCTGTACCTCTCCCTCCTTCTCACATCAGTGAGATCTGTTAATCCTCGTCTGGAACTGTTCCACTGTTGGAAAATGTGCATAAAGAGTTTGCACGTTTATGGCCTGGTGGTTTCATTCAGGCTTCCAAGTCAATAGGAACCAGGGCTAGGACCTGACTTAGAAGCCTTCAGTTGCTTTTACCTGTGGAGTTTTGCTCCTATTTCATATCCCCTCCCAAACTGCTTTAGTTCAGTCATTGCCATGACTGCTTGGCCAGGGGCTTATGACTATAGACCAAGGCTGCTTCCTGGAATCAGGGTTGTGCATTCATTAAAAACGATATAGGAAATGTTACAACATATGACTTTCATGCCATTGGCAAATAAAAACAAGCATGATCAGGAAAGAGCACACACTCTGTGGAAATAGTCTGTGCTCTTTCAGAAGAGGACGCATTGCTCCTTGATGACAAGATAAGGAGAAAACCCCCTTGATCAAAACAAACATTCCCAGAAATGACACAAGCAAAGGTTGCTGGCTAAACACCCCTACTAATCCTAGACCCTGAATCCAACTACTGTGATAAATCTGACTCCTTTCCTTCCCTGGGTTGTTAACGGAATGCAAGACCTGGGCCAACTGAGCCACTGAGGTAGCCTTCAGCTATGCTTTCTAACTTCTATGTCAGTGAAATTTTTATTTCCCATTTAAGGTTCTCCTCATTTCTTTAGTAAACAGTATTTCCTGATCCACTTAATTATACCAAAGAGATAGCATTCCTAAAGTCACCTCCCTGCAGTCCATAAGTACATTCCTGTGATATCACCATAAGTAAAAGGAGTAGAGAGAGTCATAGATTTGATATACCATCTTTCTGTGCTACAACGAAAGCAGTTTCCATTCGTTATATGTAGCTACTTTCTTGGTCCCTAGTGGGCTGACAATCTAAGCTTTTGTACCGGGGCAATGGAGGGTTAAGTAACTTGCCCAGGGTTACAAGAAGCCAAAGTGGGAATCAAACCTGGTTCCTGAAGTTCTCAGTCCACTGCACTAGGTTACTCCTCCCCACATACACAACTACATTCCTGCAGCAAAATGGAGCTACATTTCAAGAGTGAAATCATTGCAGTCCTGTATATGGAGTCATATTGCCGCATGGGAGATCTGGGCTCAACTGCACAAGCTGAGCAGGGCTGGTGGAGCAGCAAAAGGGCTGATGGAGGAAAGCGGAAAGGAATTCTCAACCACCACATAAGGTGGCATCCAGTGACCAGATTTAGAGAGCCATGGTCTGTGGCCACTGAGTGAGGACTGTCACTGTGATAGCTGGTCTAATGGGGAGAATTTGGGTGTTACACTGAGACTTATAGATGAAGGTTCATGGTGCCATAGCCCAGTATTGATTCCAATCAGGCTGGAAATTGCAGAAGAAAATGGTGGGCCAAAAAGTTAGAGAGACCCAGTTTCAAAAGCGTTGACTTCTGTATAGATATGACTAGAGGAACAAATGCAAGAAAAGCATTTTCAGCCAGGTAGAGAAAATGGGTTGTATTATCAGAGCAAATTGCAAAACATGACCAGTTTACAAAAAAACAATTTGCTTTCTACGGAAGTTTTTTGAGGATCTCTGTTGTCATAGAATTTGTCTTCATTTGACACATTGCTTTCGAAATACTCTGAGAAGCAAGCCAGGTATGATCCAAGCCATTGTTTTACCTATGACTCTGAGACCACCGAATTAGAGATCCCAGAGATTTATGTTACAGTCTAGAGATAAGAACACACATTGCTCCTATGCTCTGTTATTGATATTCTTACCATCCCCTCAATGCCTCCTTGCAACCCCTCGATGGGTGAGCATTGTGAGGCATGACCATAGCAGAAGCAGCTTCCTCGCATCACCAGCTCATACACAGCGTAGTAATACTTCTGCAGAACTTCTACTCGCTGATCCAGCAGGTTGTCTCCAAGGGTATGCAGCTTGGTGAAGTTTATCCTCAGGTTTGTGATCTGAAGAAGTTCTAACAGAAAGATGGGAGAGAGCAACGCAAGCCATTCCATTAAATTCCCCACAGTACACACACTCATGGCTTCTTAAAGCCTCAAGAGTTGTCTGCAAATCTTTGTCCTCTGGTATCTACTGCTCTGTGGTTCTCAACCTTGCTGTACTCTGTGGTGTGTGAGATTCTTGAAACTTTTATACATTTCAGTGTGCGGTACAGGGCAGCTGTCAAAAAAACCCTGTTACTTGAGAAACATTTTTTTGACAATTGCCCAATACAGTAGGGTTGAGAATACTGCACAGTGTAATACTGATTTAGCCTTAGGTTTCCAAAACATGCATACTTTCCATCGGGTTAAAAAGACATGTTTCTGAGGATGTGTTAAAGTAGATCAGCGTATGCTTGATCTGTTCAAAATTAGCCTGCAAATAACACAGGCACAAAGCCCATTTTCAGATAAGGGTATAGATGCTAAAGCAGCCATACACTTTACACCCACTGAGTCGTACATAGAATTCTAAAAGAGTACTTTAGACTGCGCAATTCATAGTTCTTATCCTGCAGCAGATTTACATTGAGCATTGTATTGACTTTTAACACCTGCTCTTCATTACCCCATACAATGTAGAAGATTCTTCCATCTCGACAACATATGCTTTCAACCACTGAACTCTACGAACTGCTTTTCCCCAATTCCTAACCCTGTGGTACCTTGAATTTCCAGGCTATAGGGATCCTCCACCTTGATTGCTGGGTCCAGAACTTTGAAAATCACCTAAAGTGACAAGAAGTACATTCATCAATAAAAAGATAAAGAATGACAGAAGCCCCTGATATTACTGCTGGTATGTGGTTTGTTTCATTAGGCATGTGCAAAATTGGCTCTTCCTCAAAAGAAGAGACCAACTAGGGTCTTGAAAGTTAATGTATGGTATGTGGTTTGTTTCATTAGGCATGTGCAAAATTGGCTCTTCCTCAAAAGAAGAGACCAACTAGGGTCTTTAAAGTTAATCTACAATAACATCTTTGGATAATTTCTGTGACGGTCTACTAATAGTATTGCAACCTGCTATGAATGCGGCTTCCTCCTCGACTAGTGCTGCTGCCAGGACAGTGCCATATGAGTGATGGAGTGACTGGACGCCTACGAGGGAAAGAAACCTAAATGACAGCTTCCAGAAGAACTTAACCTCTCCTTCGCTGGATGGCTCAATATCCGAATAACGCTGCTCACAAATAACATCATCGATCTTTTGCAAGTTGTTGATGGGGACACCAGGGAACATCTTTGTGCAGTTGTAAGAGAAATAGCGATATACTTTCCAGGTATGCCCAAAATCTGCCGACCTCTCAATCAACATTGCTGCAGGACGGAAGGTCTGGGGTGGAGGAAGGGAAGACGGCAAAGACTGTTAACCAGAAGGAATTTTATGAGCTAGAGGATGGTCAAATCACTGGGAAAGTTTGTGACTGACTTTCAAACGGTTGTAGCCCTAAGTCCTTATAACCAAACCAGGACAGTGCTTTCCAGTTGGATGCTAGCTCTGTGGCACATGACACTTTCTACCAAACACTACCAAGAAAAGTATTCTTCCTTGCTTCTAGGACTAAAACCCAAGTAGCACTGTACGTCTTCATTCCAAAAGGAGTTTACATGCTTAAGCGGAGAGTCATGTGTAAATTTAGGCACGACCTATCTGCACCAATGAAAATGTGGTGCAATTGCCCACACTAAATTTACACGTGGAGCACTATTATTCTGTAATTACGTGCAAAGCCACGCTCCCGTTCCACCCTGAAATGCCTATGACCCTCCTGTTTCCGCATCCCCTTTTTTTGGAACGCATGTAAATTTTAGGCACAGATCCCGTGCCTAACTAAATTAAATTAAATCTAATTAGTGCCAATAATTGCTTGTTAAAAAGCCAATTATTGGCACTAATTTGGCTTGTTCAATTAAATTAGGAACACGCCTAAATTTGCACACGCAATTTTTGATGACCTTTACAGAATCGGAGGTAATTGTGCATTGCTTAGACCCAGATTTATTATGTCATTGTGTCTCAGCTTAAATAATTACCATTGTTTGATGAAGCCACTTTACAGAATGAATGTACACAAATTTTGTATATTTGTCTCTATTTCTAATGCTGTTTGTTTATCCAAAACAAAATAACCAGAAATGATGATATTGTATGTGTTTGTATGATACTGTTTTAAATTTGAAAGTAAATTAGAAAAATAAATCAGTTAAATAATATTTCCTACGAGACTCTTTCCCTCTAACTTCATATCATGATCCACTGTTCTTAAAATTCAACAGCCCTGTTTATTAAGGCGTGTTAGCGTTTTAAGCGCCTACAATTAATGTGTGTACTAACCATGTAGGCACCTATAGGGATATTGTAGGCGCATTAAAAACGCTAACGTGCCAATAATGCAGCTTAGTACACAGGGTCCTTGGACTGTAACCAATTACGTGTGTTCTTTACTACCTGGCTTCTGTGTAATCTTGTTTCTGCTCTGTGAAAATTAGTTAAACCAGTGTACATACCATGTCACTGGGGCAAGAAGTTTCATGTCCACGATTCACCCCTATCCTCAATTATCCTCATTCAGTTACACAGTATAGACCTAAATAGAGAAAGCCTGCTTCTGAGCATTCCTCTATTTGAACATATCATGAACCTTTATGGCAATGTAAACATTGGTACTAACTGATCATATCGACCCCTTCAGAGTACCTTAAATTTCAGGATGAGATGAGTAAAATGGAACTCTGCCTCCAGGTCAAGGCGAATGCTGACGGACTCAACACCTGAGAGACAAGATATTTTTTTTTTAACCCCATAAAATATCAACAAACACAGGGGGCTCTTTTACTAAGCTGTGGGAAATTAGTGTGTGGCCGTTACAAAATAATATGGAAAGGCAGCCATTTTCCACTGCACTAAACGTGGCCGCAGCACGCAGAGAACGATAGTGCCAACCACCTTTTAGTGCAGCATGGTTAAGGGACCCCAGATTTTGTTTATAATCGCTTCATAAGCCTTCAACTCAGCTTAGATCTCCCGAGAAGAGTGTGTGTAAAAAAGTTTGATATCGGACCTAACTGCAGGGAGAGTACACAGCTCCACGTTAAAAGGGACAATCTGAGTTTGCAGACATTCAGCCATAGTCCCACTTTTTATTAGGGAAAGCAGAAACATAATGACACATCCAGTGGTATCAAATCAGGACAGACTCAGAGCTCCATGGTTACTTTATCTAAAGGTGTTTGCTGTCTCCATAATTATCAAAAGACTGCTAGTGCCAGAACATCATGCATCAACGTAAATTTCCTTTTCGGCTCTGTACCATGCCAGGCGCCAAAAACGGATCAACTTTTTCTTCCCACCACTAGAATTAGACTGACTGGTAGCCTACAGCAAGTCAGAGAAACCTTTAGCTGCCACTGCTATGAGGGGTGTAGGCTACTCCTTGTATTATTTAAGAGAGCACGTAATTTTTTTCAAATGATCCACTGGTGTGGTGCCTAAACCTGGGCACTGTTTGACACAATACGGCATTTCCCCATCTCTCAGCACATTATTCAGCTCTCTGGCTGAGCCCGTCAGTGAATGTGTTTGTACAGGAGGAGGTTGGAAGAGAGAGGGCGGGAGGTTTATCAGCTTAATTACCTTGGAAAAAGAGTGATCATCAAATCTATCTGGTATGAGATCATGAGGAGCTCTTTGGCTACTTTCAAGACAGCCTGCTTTGCTGCCAAGAAAAAACATTACTGCATGAACAGTGCATTTTTGGGAGGGCTCCTTTCCTGGGTGATCAGATTTTGCAATCAAAATTTGACCCAAGTAAGAAATTGATCTTGCAGTCTCTATTAAAAGGGTTCTTTTGCCTGGCAAACTGAGAAGTTAGCAAGAATCATTTAAAAAGTCCTCTGAACTATACACCATAAAAGACAGATGGGGGGGGGGGGGGGCTGCGGTATGATACACAGTTGTTCTCTAGCACAGTGATTCTCAAACCTGTCCTGAGGGACCACCATCCAGTTGGGTTTTGAGGATATCCCTAATGAATATTCATGAGTGAGACTTGCATATAAAGGAAGTAGTAGGCATGCAGATCTGTTTCATTAGATATTTGGGGTGATCTACAAAGGATTGGTCATGAATTGCGTGGAGACCTGTTGAAAGTTTGTTAATGCGATTCTACCAAAAAGCCTTGGATTGCTATATCTTTTGGGGATGGTATCACTTTGCAGTTGCAATCGGCATGCAGAGCACTGATTCGTGAAGTTTTAAAAAAATGTTTGGTGATGAACTTATTAGTGGAGTCAGCACCTGATTTCAGTGCTAAAAGGATATAATATATGGAGTACTGAGTTGTGAAATTAAAGACTGTTCCGGATGAATTAATCAGTGGATCAAGTATTCATTGGTTGAACAGGATATGGACTATTAATATTAATGGGCTTGGGTTGGTAGATAGCTATTGATTGTATTAGTTAGTGGTCTCTGTGTGGGGAAATAGTATGAATGTGAATGAATGAGGATGAATGTAGGTATTTTATTATCAGATGTTGAAAAGTGATTGATATAAAGCATACAATAAATAAAGAGTATTGCATATAACTGTGTGTAACTTATATATTTATAATATTCTATACAGTTATTGAGCATTTGGGTTAACCCGTTAGTATATAATGCATATTCATTAGGGATATCCTGAAAACCTGACTGTCTGGTGGTCCCCCAGGACAGGTTTGAGAATCACTGATCTCCCTCCGCTATCTCATTTGGCTCTGCCAAGGAATAGTGATGTTCCCATTAGTTCAACACACTAGAGCACCCCATGGCACAAAACACAACCTAAATATACAGATTTTTTAAAAAATGTAATAGATAGTCTTTCTGCTCAGAAGACTATTTTGACTCACTACAGTCATAGAAAGGGTGGAGGGGAGGGATAAGTATATCAACACAATCCCTGCCAAAATGCTCTTTAATTAGCACAAGGAAGAAACCCCTATCCTTTTCCACCATTATACTGTATTTTCCAGAGGAAGTACCCCACGTTTCCCTTCTCCATCCCCTAGATGGACTCACCATTCTCAGACTGCCACCAGGTCTTCTCTCCATCCTGCCCTGTCAGGTAGATGACATTCTGTATTTGGTGGGTGTCTCTAAGATACGGGGCTCTAGAATCACAGGAGAAACATTTCTCTGAGTCCTGTAATATACACGAGAGAGGGAGAGTTCCTGTGAGACTACACAGACCAACCAAAAGAGGACAGCATTGAGCGGCCCTTTTACTGTAGCATGATATGATTGATTTTCAGAGTTATTTGTGCTGGATACAGAAATATAAAAATGGCTTGCAAAGAAGACCTAGCTTTCCTTCTCCATTCAAAACCTGAAACAAAAACTGTTAAGTGGTCAACCACAGTCTCACAAAAGAAGGCTGGGTTGACACAGAAGAGTTAAATCGCCACTGTTCTCCAAGAACAGGATCTGTATATTGACAGCAATCAAAGAGACTGGATATAACAACAGAACGACCACCTACCTGAAACCCCCAGACAATGACCCTCTTAATCTTGCAAAGTACATTCTGGGATGTGGATCTCAGTACCTGGTCATCCAAGAATCTTGTGACCAGCTAAACCAGCTTAAACAAACTTTTCTATAGCTCCATCTCCGGAACCAGAAAGTTTCAACTATCCCTGAGTTTTGATTGGGTTAGCACACACCACGTGACTTTAACTGTTATGGCTCCACAAGAATTATAAAAGCTGGACTCTCAATGAACTCTCTTTATCTCCGAACCACTCTCTGAACCCTTTGCTAGACTCCAGACACCCAAGGTAGGACTTTCTCCATGTTCCACTCCCATCCAATCTGCAAATAGAAGACTTCTCTTCCAGCAAGGATCACCATCAAGCTACAGATACAAGACCTCCTTCACCACTCCAACCAGTAGCAGAAAGAATACATCTGAGCCTCAATCATAGTGAGTTAATACCAACCCAGCATAATTAATAATTCAGGCTTTCTAGCAATATTTATCTTGTTGCACATTTCGCTTGTATAAGATCCCTAAATTGAGTGCTAAAATTATTGCATTACCTGTACAGTATTGTAAATAAACTTGCTCTGTACCTGAGAATAAGAATCTCGTCCTTCCTTAATGTTCTCAGTATATTTTCTTAAACATTGTACAATGCAGGTTAGTGCAATTCCACAACATATATATTAAATTCCTCTTGCATAGTTAGCATCTATCAAATCAAAAACATCTATTTCATTACTAAGCTGTTAGGTGCTAAAGGAAGCCTAATGTAGGAAAAAAAAAAAAAAGACTAACACAGGATACGCTATGCAACCCATATTAGTTTTTGCATTATGTGTGCGTTATTTTTTAGCTTTTTTTTTTTTTAGGGAGCATGTCAGGGGGTGGAGAATGGGTGTTCCTGTGCTAATCAGCACATCTACATTAACTGGTTAGCACACGGTTACCACAGTTGCCCTTACTGGCTCCTAAATAGGTAAGGATAAGTCTTCATGCAGTAACTTTTAAAAATAACTGTATGCTAATGGTATAATTAGGGCATGGCCAAAAATAAAATTATTGGAAAATAAGAGGTTTTTATAGCTGTGGTAAAAATAGGCATTGTGAGCGGGAAAGACCTACATAAGGGCATGGTAAGGCAGGGGTCGCCCAAGGCAAGATGCCACCTGAGGCAGGGCTGAGATGCCACCCCCCCCCCCCCCGAGTCGAGATGCCGCTCCCCACCTCCCGGGCTAAGTTCTGGCATCTCCCCCTTCCTTCCTCCACCCCGTTCCCCGAGTTTACCTTCTTTCTTCATGTTCCAAAAGCTGCCGGCAGCAGGAGCAATTCCCAGGAAACAGGATGTTACATCAGAGAAGTGTCCGCAGTAAAGAGAAAAAGCGGGTGCTGGTGGAAGGCAGCATGTGGGAATTGTGCCTGCAACCGCTGGCTTTTGGAACATGAAGAAAGAAGGTAAACTCAAGGAAGGAGGTGGAGGAAGGAAAGGGGAGATGCCGCTCCCGGAAGAATGCTGTCCGAAGCCCTTGCCTCAGGTGGCCTAATGGTCGGGGCCGCCCCTGTGCTGAGGCCTATTCTTACCACAGCTTTGTAAAAGGACCTCTGAATTTTTATAATGTGCTGCACTGTTTCACCTCACTGCTGGCGGCGAGAAACAAAAGACTTTCAAGAGCAGAAGTGTGCCAGCCAACGATCTCGGGTTTACCATACAAAAGTCTAAATTAATTCCTCCTAATAACTCTGGAGAAGAATAAAAATGCCTGGTTCCCTTGCCACCTAAACAGAAACAGAAATCTTCTGCTGTAAAAGCAAAAATACAGGTTGTAAAATAAGTAAGGAAAAAAAGAAACAAGAAAAAATGTTCACTAAAGAAGAAATGAAATTTGTTTTGAACAGTGACACAGTTAAGTGACTAAGAACAGGCACTCGTCATAGCCCATGTTCACTTAAATACCAGATAGGCAGTGATATTAGGAAATGACCTCCCTATCCTGGTCTTAAAACTTGCCAATTGTTTAGCGTACCATCAGGTTCTTCATTTTTTTCACTACCACCAAAATGAAAGCTAAACTACTTGGTGATGAGACTTTTCTTGAAGGCGTCTGTGAAGATTTTCATGGCACCAGGTTTCTTATATCTTGCCCCTATCGTCATCTCCAGGATGCCTTGCTCTCTGCATATTTGCATCATTCCAGATGGGAGACTGAGTTGGGGGGTCAGTTATGATGATGGAGACATCAGCCATGTCCCGCCCTCACTTTCATCATTTCCTGTCCTGCAGGAACCGGCCAATTGAAGCCTGCAGAGCCGGCACAGGCAGCAATAATTAAATCACTGCAGGTGCCGGGGACGCCTGTAAGTTACACCAGGGAGGGATGGGGTTCAGCGACGGGTGGCAGATGCCAGGACCACTGATGGAAGCCTGCGGAGCCGGTGCTGGCAGCAATAATTGTTTTTTTATATCTCCTTGGGGTGGTGGTGGGGGGATGTGGAGTGCCATGCCGTGGATGGGTCCATCTGTTCTGGTGAGCAATTTTATTATTCCAATTTGGATCCTCAAAAGCTTAGCGAAGATTGGGAGGCGGGGCTAGTGGTTGGGAGGTGGGGCTAGTACAGGGCAGACTTCTACGGTCTGTGCCCTGAAAATGATAGATACAAATTAAGGTCAGGTAAACTCATATGCGCTACTTTATATGTATATCTTGTTGGGCAGACTGGATGGACCATATAGGTCTTTATCTGCTGTCACCTACTATGTTACTATGAGACTGGGAGGCTATGGAAATTGCTTCTGTTGAGGTATCCCCGTCTCTGAATATTCAAGAGAATTATGCTAAAATACTCTATTGCTGGTACTTGACCCCGGTGAGACTTTATCATATGTTTGCAACTGCCTCACCACTGTGTTGGTGACTCTGTAGCCAACATGGTATTTTGGTGATCCTGCCAGAAATTGGTGGTCATTTGGAAATCAGTGCATGCTCGTATGCAGCGTTGGCTTAGGCACGCGATTCCCTGGGATCCTGCAATTTATCTTTTTAACAAAACCCTTCTGGGAACAGGTAGCAATGTTCAAAGCAGTGTTTTCATGCGGCTCAACTTCTGATTGCTCACTCTTGGAATCAATCTTGTTTCCCATCATTGCTTAAATGGTACGTGTATAATATATTTGCAAAATAGAGAAGCTCTTGGTATCTCAGCGAAATACTTTAAGTGGGGAAAAATGTGGGCACATTTTGCTTGTATCTGTTGTATCTGTTCAGGTTCGTTTTGTTTACCATTTGATGTGTTCTGGATGGTGTGAATGGAGAGGGTTGGGTGTGGGTCAAGGGGGGGAAAGGACATGCTAATCTTTGTGTTCTTTCTTAGCCTCTTCTTATTTTTCAAAATCGGAGGTATTTCTGATTTGTTTGTATTTATGCCGTTATGGGATTGCTACTTTATCTTAGTATTGTTATCTGTAGCATTTTTCTTGTTGGCTGTTTTACAATGCAATTTTTAAAAAAATTGGTAATTGTTAAAGGCCTGTCCAGAAAATATGAGAAAAAGAATGAGAGACATGACTACCATCCAGTTCCATGCCTTCTCTATGGTGTGAGTCAGTCCTGGTTTTGCCTTATTGCAATGGTTCTCAAACTGCGGGGGGCGGGGGGGGGGGGGGGGAAGGTAGCCTTCCACCAGTCAGGAAAATGAAGAATAGATTGTTGGGGGTGCAAGATGTTTTCTTTAACACTGTACGTTGTACTGAACATTTAACATATTATAGACTGGATAGAACACAGGCATGGGGTCCAAAGATTTTGATCGCATTATAAACGAGTCCCTGTGTATCAAATTTACATATCTTTACTGGCATTCATTTTGGAAGATGAAGACGAGGCAAGGGCTCTTGTGACCATTTTCTGCTTGAAGAGATGCTCTTCTGATTATGAATTAAGGCACCACAGCAGGTAACGCTTTAGAGATGCTAGTCTCAGCTTGCAGGAAAAATGAGCAGAACATACCTCTCAAGATAATACTCAATAATTAAAGTTTCCTGTTTTCTTTAACGATCATTTTAAATACCCTTTTTTTTTAAAACTCTCATGTCAGACATGATAAGGGTGTTGTTCACACATTACTGTATCCTTAGAGGCAATTCTCAGACTTCTTGTAGCATTTCCCTTTGAAAATATTTGACTTGGTACCTTCAGAGTTTAGCTGGATGGGAAGATCTGGGAGAAGGAAAAACAGTGGGTAAAACTGAAAGGTTCTATTTTAAGGGCAGCTAGAAAAGTAAATAAAAATAAGAGGAAAAGGAGGCCACATTGGTTCTGAAAAGGTAAGGAAAACGAGGTTAGCCTTCATAAACTACAAGAGTTTACAGAAAGACGAAGACAGGCAATAATATCTGGAAAAGCTAAGAGAAGCTGGTATACTAGTCAGGAAAGCAAAGATGGAAATTGAAGAAAAGTAGCCAGTACAGTAAAATGAGGGGGCGCAACATTTTTAGATACATTAGTGATAGGAAGAAGTGCCAAAGTGGCATTGTGAGATGCAAGGGTGGAGAGGAGGAATACTTAGAAGCCGTTAAGGTGGAATTAACAAATGAATGACCAGAAGTAGGACTGCAGAAGCCAACATAAATAGGAATGGAAGTGAGGTAGACCAACAACTTTCAGAAGAGTATGTATGAGGAGTTATCTGAGCTAAAAGTAGACAAGGAGATGGGGCCGGATGGCATACATCTGAGGGTACTGAATAAACTTAGGGAAGCTCTGGGGGCTCCACTGTCTGACCTTTTCAATGCTTTTTAGAGTCTGCAGTGGTTCTGGAGGTCTGGAGAAGGGTGGATGTGGCCCTTCTCCACAAAAGTGGAAATACCGAAGAGGTTGGGAACTACAGGCCAGCTAGTCTGACCTCTGTGGAGAATGGAGGAGTGGCCTGATGGTCAATACAGTGAGTTGCAGACCTGGGGAACCGGGTTCAATTTCTGCTGCTCCCTGACAGTTGGCAGTGGGTTGAGATCCTGGGGAACCAGGTTCAATTCCCTCTGCATCTCTGTTTGACCCTGGCAAGTCACTTAGCCCTCCAGTGCCTCAGGTACAATATATAACTTAGATTGTGAGCCCATTAGGGCCAGTGCAAAGTACCTGTAATAGAAATTGTAAACTGCATAATTGCTTCAGGGATCATCTGAGATATATCAAGTGCTGAAAATAAATAAAAATAATAGAAACACTTTTGAAACAGAGGATAGTGCAGTTTCTGGAATTCGGTGGATTGCAGAACTCGAAGCAGAATGGTTTTACCAGAGGCAGGTCTCGTCAGACAAATCTGATTAAGTCCTTTGTCTGGTTAACCAGAGAGTTGGTGAACTTAGATTTCAACAAAGCCTTTGACATGATTCGGCACAGGCAACATAAATAACCCAGCCCTCTTGGTACGGACCCTAAAGTGACTGGGTTAGAAACTGGTTTTAGTGACAAAGGGTAGTGGTAAATGAAATTCACTTTGGGGAAAGTGGTATTATTAGTGGTGTACCACAGGGATAAGTTCATGGTCTGGCTCTTTTTAGCATTTTGGCAAGCGATATTGCAGAAGGGCTGGCTGGTAACGTTTGCCTCTTTGCAGATGATACCAAAACTCTGTAGTAAGGTAGACACACTGGATAGTGTGGATAATGATTTAGTGAAGCAGGAAGACTGGTAGACAATTTGGCAGCTAAGATGTAATGCTAAAAAATGCCTTTAGCCTGCAAAATCCCAAGGAGGCTGTATGATACAGGGTGTGAAGAACTTCCATGCGTGAAAGAAAAGCAGGACTTGGGGGTATCATATCTGGTGATCCTAAGGTAGCCAAACAGGTGAAAAAGTGACTGCAAAAGCCAGAAGGATGTTTGGGTGCAGAAGGGGAAGGGAAAGGAGGTGTAGATGCCTCTGTGGAAGTTTCTAGGGAGACCTCATTGGTAATACTGTATACACTTCTGGAGATCACACCTTCAAAACAAGGGCATAGCCAGATAGCCAATTTTGGGGCCTGAGCCCAAAATGAATGAGCACAGAATTCAGCCCCTCCTCCCCCCCCCCCCCCCCCCCCCCGCTCTGCTCGCCACATGCTGCCTCTCCCCCTACCCTCAAATGCAAAATATTAAATACCTGAGATGGTGGGGATCCCCAAACTGCACCAACTGAAGATTTCCTCCTCCGCAGGCAGCCAGTGCTCTTCCAAACAGCAGATGGCAGCACTTGACTTGAGCTGACACCACTGACAGTAGTCCATACTTGCTCAGTGCTTCCTCCTGGTGAAAATTGAGCATGTGCAGAGGGGCCGGTGTGCTGCCAGCTCCCATTTGGAAGAGCACTGGCTGCCTGAGGAGAAGGAAATCTTTAGCTGGTGGGGTTTGGGGATTCCCAACAGCCACAGCAAGAGTGCCACAATTTTGGGTGGGCCAGAGTACAAATTGGGTGGGCCACAGCCCACCCAGGCCCACCTGTAGCTACGCCACTGCTTCAAAAAGACAAACAAGATGGAGACGGTCCAGAGGGCAGCTACTAAAATGACCTCGGTCATAAAGCATTTGGGGATGAACTTAAAGATCTCAATATGTATCTACTCCAGAGGAAAAGCAGGAGAGGGGAGGTATTTTATTTATTTATTGCATTTGTATCCCACATTTTCCCACCTATTTGCAGGCTCAGTGTGGCTTACAATACATTGTGAATGATGGAAATACAATTAGTCACAGTACGATTATGGGTTACATTGTGAAGAGTAATGGCATATATGCACAGGAGGCAAGTCTTTTTTAGGGTTACCATACGTCTGGATTAACCCGGACATGTCCTCTTTTTGAGGACATGTCCAGGCGTCCGGACGGGTTTTGCCAGTCCACCTGTTTGTCCGGATTTCTGGACAAACAGGCGGGCAGGCGGCGGGCCTATCCTAGCCTCCTCTCTCCTTCCTTACTATCTACTGCCCTGGTGGTCTAGTGACCTCTTCGGGGCAGAAAAGAGCCCCCTCTTTCCTGTCCGGAGTGCTGCCTTGCCCTACATTCTGTTGCTGTGATGGTCTCGGGATTCAAAATGGCCACCAAGAGTTGAAGCGGCCTCATGAGACTTCAACTCTCGACAGCTATTTTGAATCCCGAGACCGTCACAGCAACAGGATGCAGGGCAAGGACAGAGCTCCGGGCAGGAAAGAGGGGGCTCTTTCCTGCCCCGAAGAGGTCAGTAGACCACCAGGGCAGTAGATAGTAAGTAAGGGGAGGGGAATATGTGACAGGGGGCGGGGCATGGGTGGGATGGGACATGTGTTCTCTTTTTCAGAGGACAAAATATGGTAACCCTAGTCTTTTTCAACTGAAAGAAAGCTCTGGAACGAGGGGGCACAGGATGAAAGTGAAAGAGGACAGACTCAGGAATAACCTGAGGAAATACTTCTTTACAGGTCGACATGCAACAGCCTCCCAGTGGAGGTGGTGGAGATGAGCACTGTGTCTGAATTCAAGAAAGCTTGGGATAAGCACAGAGCAATCTTATGGAGAGGAACAGATGATAGAGGTTAGTAGCTGGTATGGATGGGCAGATTGGACACGTCATATGGAGGCATATTTTCAAAGCACTTAGACTTAGAATTTACATATTTATTAGGATGTATTTACCACCTTTTTGAAGGAATTCACTGAAGGCGGTGTACAGTAAGAATAAATCAAACATGAGCAATAGACAATTACAGCAATAAAAATATCCAAATAACATTACAAAGTACACCATAGTATACTACTTACAATGTCAACACAATAGGTAATAGAACATTTTAATTGACAGTGTAGGGTATAAGCAAGGATGGAACATATAGATAGGTAAGAGAGTAAGAGGAGTTAGAAAATAAGGGGACTAATTTAAAGAAAGTTGCACACGAGGTCAGAGAGGTGATTAAATATTATCTCAGCTAGGGTAGGAGTGGATAAACATGTCCTGCTACAGTATGTGCAGCCCGTGCCACTCCTTGTGTGTGTGTAACCTATGGAATTTTGTAAGCCTAAGTACTTTGACAATGAGACCCACAGTAAGTTTCTGTGTTTCTATGTACATCAAGGGAAAACATTTGTATACCAGAAGCACTGTGGGATCCAAAGTTTAAATTTCACCTAAAGTATTTATATAAATGGGGTATTATTGACCTCCCTCTACCCTTGGCTTTGGGGATTTAATTCCCTCAATGTTTTTAGTTTCCACTGGAATATCGTGGGAATGCAATAAGGTATAAAAATATGATGTCCTCGTGAAACCCAGCAATTATTCAGCCATATATAGACAATCTTCTGGATTTGGAAAGGAATGTACAAAATGAAATTATAGAATGGAGCAGATTGCAGAGACTTGACAGAAAACACAGGATTTCATAATAACTCAGGGAGTTTAGTCTGAATAAGATGACTCAAACCCGGAAAGTCGATTTGAATAGCAATTTTTGTCTTTCCTTTCCTTGTATATGCAAAGTCCAGGCCATACCATGTTCAAACACACATCAGAAACAGCAATTACAGATGTGCATGTATTAGAATATATTTGTTTCCTAAATTTCATGCATATAAAGAACTCACATTAAATTGACTTTAGATGTAAAACCTCCAAATTAATACTATAAACATTAATTTCTGAAACACAGTGAAAAAATGTCTGAAAAAAAGGCAATAATTAGAAACACAAAATGGAAAGGTGATGTCTTTTTGTTGAATTAACTTAATACGTTTAGGACTAGATTCTATTGATGGTACTGAAAATTTTTAATGCTGGGCGGGGATGGTGCTGAGCAGACTTATATGGTCTGTGCCAGAGCCGGTGGTGGGAGGCGGGACTGGTGGTTGGGAGGCGGGGATAGAGCTGGGCAGACTTATATGGTCTGTGCCAGAGCCAGTGGTGGGAGGCGGGGCTGGTGGCTGGGAGGCGGGGATAGAGTTTGGCAGACTTATACGGTCTGTGCCCTGAAGAGGACAGGTACAAATCAAAGTAGGGCATACACAAAAAGTAGCACATATGAGTTTATCTTGTTGGGCAGACTGGATGGACCGTGCAGGTCTTTTTCTGCCATCATCTACTATGTTACTATTCTATAGAGGACCTATATGGTTCATTCAGTCTGCTCAGGAAGGTTGCCAGGGTAGAGTGAAAGCTACTTTCTGCAAGATTTTGTTTTGGAGGGTGGGGGAGGGTACCTGCCATGCATTACAGGTTACTTTCTGCAGGTTTTAATGGGGGGTGGGGATGGTTTGTACCTGCTGTTCACTGCAGATTCCTTTTTCCATGGTTTGATAATATAAACGCAACAGTCATTTCACATCTGCTCTGAGCTGAGGTGCTCCATTCTTCGTTTCCATCCTCTTTCCCTTTAGGGGTCATCTGTGTTTATTGCACTTTTTCAATTCCAGCACCTTTTTGAGAGGGCGTTCCAAGCACCCACTACTCTTTCCATGAAGAAATATTTCCCGAGGCTGTCTCAAACCTGCATCTATGTCCACTAGTTCTAGAGCTTTCCCTCAATCTGAATTCGCCTTGTGTGAGATCAAAATCTTCCAGAGCATCCCAAGAAAGGAAAGAAAGGCAGTTTGAAACACCTGACCTTGCTGCTTATTTCACGTGAATGAATTAAATCTTTGAAGACAAAACAGGAAATTAATGCGACATAATCAGTAGTATGGGCTTCCACAATAAAGACCCGCTACCTGGAGATGGCTGACAATGCAGTAATCCTGAGGCTTTTCCAGTCCACATGTT
The DNA here is from genome assembly GCF_901765095.1 of Microcaecilia unicolor. Taxonomy (NCBI): domain Eukaryota; kingdom Metazoa; phylum Chordata; class Amphibia; order Gymnophiona; family Siphonopidae; genus Microcaecilia; species Microcaecilia unicolor. Next base: position 141,077,624 of record NC_044036.1, read on the forward strand.
GACGTGGCGCTGAGGCGCTCCGCACGGCCAATCAGAAGGTTTCCTGTGGCTGGGTAGCAGCTCCCTTCAGTACAGCCATGTTCCAGTAAGTCAGGGTCTTCAGTCTGGGCTGCCAGCAGTTGGGCTGTGAAGAAAAAATAATGACCATTAATTTACCTCAACAACTACACTGCCTTCCTTTCCATGTTATATTCACAGTTATAAAGTTTGGAGAGGGCTGTAAGCCAAAAGAAGTAGGAAGAAGCTAGGAGGACACAAATAAATCTCTGGAAAGGTCAGGCCTTTAGAGACCCCTTCTTAAATGATGATACTAGCAGATTCCACACAGTCTGACTTTATACCAACACCTGGGACGCTCTTTTTCCTTTTCTATAGACAGGAATTACTGGGCAGGCCCGCATGGCTCTCTGATCATTCTCTACCATCATCTGTTTTTGTTGCTGTGGTGGAGTTGTCTGTATGTCTCCGTTTATCTCAGTATTGGAATAGCAGGGGTGCTACAAGGAAGGAACCTATAAATGTACTCACTCTGCTGCTCCCCAGTATCTCTCCACACTCGTCCTTCCCTACACCCCTTCCCGTGCACTCCGCTCCATGGATAAATTCTTTTTATCTGTTCCCTTCTCCACTACTGCCAACTCCAGACTTCGCGCCTTCTGTCTCGCTGCACCCTACGCCTGGAATAAACTTCCTGAGCCCCTACGTCTTGCCCCATCCTTGGCCACCTTTAAATCTAGACTGAAAGCCCACCTCTTTAACATTGCTTTTGACTCGTAACCACTTGTAACCACTTGCCTCCACCTACCCTCCTCTCTTCCTTCCCATTCACATTAATTGATTTGATTTGCTTACTTTATTTATTTTTTGTCTATTAGATTGTAAGCTCTTTGAGCAGGGACTGTCTTTCTTCTATGTTTGTGCAGCGCTGCGTACGCCTTGTAGCGCTATAAAAATGCTAAATAGTAGTAGTAGTAGTAGTAGTATAGGCATTTTACAGAAAATATTTTTCACCAAAGCAAAGATAAAAAACAATATTGTTTTCAAACAGGCCAAGAACTTCACCTTCTTCCTGATTTTGATCTTTTTAAAAAGGTAGTTCACTATTGTTAATAATTCATAAGGAAAAGTGGGAAGTGGACCAATGACTCCAGAGAATGGGGCAAATGAACTTTATTGCAGACTCAACAGAGATCTGTGTTTCGGCCACAGGCCTGCCTCAGGAGTCTTTGATGGTCTGTATTCGGATGTAGAGTCCTGGAATAGAAAAGGGGGTCTTAAAGAAGACCTTTGTGATTTGAGATTTAAAAAAAAAAACGCTGAGCGTAGCTTGTATCTGCAAGTTAGTTGCCCCAGTCTCTGGAGTGATTGGTCCACTTCCCACTCTTTCTTTGTGTATTCTCTTCATGGGATTTTGTTAATAATTCATAAGAACATAAGAATAGCCATACTGGGTCAGACCGATGGTCTATCTAGCCTAATATCCTACTCCCAACAGTGACCAATCCAGGTCTCAAGTACCTGACAGAATCCCAAATAGTAGCAACATTCCAAGCTACCAATCCCAGGGCAAGCAGTGGCTTCCCCATGTTCATCTCAATAACAGACTATGGACTTTTCCTCCAGGAACTTGTCCAAACCTTTATTACACCCAGATACTCTAACCGTTGTTACCACATCTTCTGGCAGCAAGTTCCAGAACTTAACTATTCTTTGAGTGAAAAAATATTTCCTCCTATTTGTTGTAAAAGTATTTCCATGTAATTTCATCATGTGCCCCCTGGTTTTTGTACTTTGCACATGCCGAGCCATTCACAAATTGCCAGGACAATATTTTACATTTTTACCATGAAACTTTACGAGTGATCATTGCTATCTCCATGGGGAAACTGTCTACATTTGTTTTACTTTCTTCTATGCAACAAAAGTATCATACACAATCTGAAACTTTGCAATCAGACTAAGTATGTTAGAGATTACAAGAATTAAGATTAGACTGTTGATTGCAGACGGGGGGGGGGGGGGGGGGGGGGGGGGGGGGGGGGGGGGGGGGGAAGGGGGGAATCAGAAAGGGTTTCCCAGTGTTACAGTTTGTATGGAACCAAACTTTTGCCCTGCACTGGAAAACCATCCTTGTTTTCTTATGCCTTCCTGCAAAACAGGATTAGAATCCCAAATAGAACCCAGACAGATTCAACAAAATTTGTCAATTCCATCTGCATAGTTCTTGATGTGCCTAAAATCTAAGGGGTAGATATTCAGGAGAGGCTTCTGCCGTGCCACTTAACCAGATAGTGCTGCTGAATATTAGCTGTGACCGCCACAGCACGGTCCATTTAGTACCGAGGCAGAATCAAGGCAGAACAAGGACTTACCCAGTTAGTGGTGATTTGTAGTCCACTAACCAGGTAAGTGCTCAGATAAAGTTAGGTCAGCAGAGTTGCCAAGGGGATGAGATTATTCAGAGGGAGATTTAGGGCACGCCCCCCAGCCCCACTCCACCCCACCCCACTCATGGCCCCATCCCAAGCTCCACACAGCCTCACCTACAACTCCACCCCTGGTACACACCAGCAGTCGCCTCGCCTTACAACAGCAGCAGGAGATGACTTAATAAAACATCATTGCCTGCTGTAGCAGAACCAGTTTCGTGATAAGGGTTATTAGAGACCACATTTTATTAAGGTACCTCCTGCTGCCCCTGGAAGGGGAAGCTGCTCAGTGGGAGAGTCTGTATCCCCAATGGGAGTTCAGGAGATGTGCCGCATAAGTTGGAATCTCCAGCTGAACGTGGCAGACTTGGTAGGTCTGGTCAGGAAAAATTAACTTTATCCGCTTAGGTGTTCGGACACTGGTCTGAATATTGGATGGCACCCACATAACTTTTGGCAGCTGTAGATGCTGGTGCTTGGATTAGGTCTGGAATTGAATATCTGGCTCTAATTCAGCCCATGGTTGTCAGTGGCTTTAAAGCTGTTGACTGTTGAGGGCAAATTCACAACAATGTGCAAATGTTAGGGTTTACAGAGCATTGCAAAGGACTGGACTATACCCGATAATCTCTTTCCATTTTAACAGAATGATATTCCTTTGCCTTTGGTGCCAGCCTGGCCCATGGAATGGGGAATCAGAACTCTAAATATCCATCTTTGAAAGACAAACCCAAACATTCAGATGTCAGATGTATTTTCAACAAGCATTCTAGTCCCAACAGCCTTCTAGAAGTATAAACAAAAAAAGATAATACGTTTCAATGATCTCTGAAACATTCCTCCCTCTTTTACAGCAGCAGTGCTGCCAACCAACAAGCCAAACATGTCAGAAGACAGAACCGAGCTAGCAATTAGTATCTTCTTGTTAGGATTCCAGTTCCTTTGCAAATCCCCATACCAAAATGGCAGGTTCCAAGACAAGATAGAGAGTGTGCTAGAGCCAAGCACATCTTCCTCTCTTCTTCGAGAAATACTTAGAGCATGTACTTTGAGAACATAAGAGTAGCCATACTGGGTCAGACCAATGGTCCACGTAGCCCAGTATCCTGTTTTTCAAACAGTGGCCAAGCCAGGTCACAAGTACCTGGAAGAAACCCAAATCGTGGCAACATTCCATGTAGAACCCCAAAGAATAGCAAGATTCCGGAATCCTAAAGAGTGAAGATTCCGGAATCCTAAAGAGTGAAGATTCCATGCAGAATCTCAACGAGTAGCAACATTCCATACTACAAATCCCAGGGAAAGCAGCTGCTCCCCATGTCTGTCTCAATAGCAGACTATGGACTTTTCCTCCAGGAATTTGTTCAAACCTTTTTTAAATCCAGATACACTAACTGCTGTTACCACATCCTCCGGCAAAGAGTTCCAGAGCTTAACTATTCGTTGAGTGACAAAGTGAAGGGGTGCCATACTTTGAAATTCTCCATTGACGGTCCAGAAATCAGATTCACAGATGGAGAGATTATGGACCTGGATATTCAGCTGGCAGTGGTGAGTGTTTTGTCCAGAGCCGACAGAGTTATTCCCAGATAGTCAAAGCCGGGTCCTGTCTGGACTTCGGTTTTGGTTATTTTTGAACCGGCTAACGCATAGCTGCTTAAGTTAATATACAGCCTTTAAGCGGCCATGAGTTAGCACATAAAGATAGGACAGAGTTTTATGCATCCTATTTATGTGCTAAACCTGGCTGCTTATGGGCTGAATAGAAACATAGAAGCATTGACGGCAGATAAAAGACAAATGGCCCATCCAGTCTGCCCATCCTCCATAACCACTAACTCTTCCATTTCCTAAGGGATCCCACGTACCTGTCCCACATCTTCTTAAATTCTGACATAGTCCTCGTCTCCACGACCTCCACCAAGAGGCCATTCCAGGCTTCCACCATCCTTTTCGTGAACGAATACTTTCTTAGATTCCTCCTGAATGTCAGGACTTACGCGCCAACTGCTGATTCCTCCCCCAGAACGCCTCCAACATAGCCGGCTTTGAGTTAGGCACTAACTGTGAACTTCAGCGTCACCTAGTTGGTTAAGTGCCACCGAAAATTAGCAGCTAGCCCCGACTAAGTGATTTAACTGGTCAGCGGTGGCTAAATTGCTTTGAATATCGGCCGGTATATTGATATTTTAAGCATTATTATTCCTGGTACTCTACCAATATTTAGTCATGGCGGTCAGCATTTGATTTGAGAGCTGGCTGCCACGTTTTTTTATACTCAGATTTCAGCGCCTGCATCTAGATACTGGTTGGCATTGAATACCTGTGTATAACTTGGTGGTCAGCATTTATTTGGATACCAGCAGCAGGGGCAGCCCAAGGCAAGATCTCTGAGGCAGGGCTAAGATGCCACCCTCTCGGGACACGTTTTGGCATCTCTCCCTTCCTTCCTCAACCCCATTCCCTGATTTTACCTTCTTTTTACGTTTTCTTTTAAAAGCCAGTGGCAGCAGCAATTCCCAAATGCTGCCCTGCTGCTGGCACCAACCTCTTCTCTATTGCTGCCACCTCTGAGGAAACAGGAAGTTACATCAGAGAGGTGGCCACAGTAAAGGGAAGAGGCGGGTGCCAGTGGCAGGGCAGTGTATGGGAATTGCTGCTGCCGTCGGCTTTTAAAAAACATAAAAAGAAGGTAAAATTGGGGAACAGGGTGGAGGAAGGAAGGGGGAAGATGCTGTTCCTGAAAGAGTGGTCGGGCCGCCCCTCACCAGCAGTATTCGGACCAGTTCCCATATAACTAACCAAATAAAGTTTGGACATCCTTTTTAATATACTGACTTCAACAGGGCAGTTACCCAGTGAAGAGACTGAATATCAGTCTCTGCCTCAGCACAACCTGGTTAGTGTTAATGGGGTTTGTTCAGATGCTGAAAATCCAGGAATGGATGTGGTGAATGGAACTGATCTAGGAAGGAGCCACTCCCACCCAGATAAGATCCAGTGAATATTGAGCCCTAAGTGTTCAACACTGAACACAGTTTTTACACATTTATCTCTGTAACAACGTTGAGCATGGAGTGCCTGAATGTTCCAGACAACAGGCTCACTAATTTTGGTGCCTGTCTAGTTTGATGGTAAGAAAATGGATTTTGAGGTGGGCGGTGTTATGTTTTTATAGTGAATGTTTTTATTGAAAGCCACCTTGAGTCATGTTCTTGCTAGGCATGTTATCATTTTAATACATTTACAGTGGGGGAAATAAGTATTTGATCCCTTGCTGATTTTGTAAGTTTGCCCACTGACAAAGACATGAGCAGCCCATAATTGAAGGGTAGGTTATTGGTAACAGTGAGAGATAGCACATCACAAATTAAATCCGGAAAATCACATTGTGGAAAGTATATGAATTTATTTGCATTCTGCAGAGGGAAATAAGTATTTAATCCCTCTGGCAAACAAGACCTAATACTTGGTGGCAAAACCCTTGTTGGCAAGCACAGCGGTCAGACGTCTTCTGTAGTTGATGATGAGGTTTGCACACATGTCAGGAGGAATTTGGTCCACTCCTCTTTGCAGATCATCTCTAAATCATTAAGAGTTCTGGGCTGTCGCTTGGCAACTCGCATCTTCAGCTCCCTCCATAAGTTTTCAATGGGATTAAGGTCTGGTGACTGGCTAGGCCACTCCATGACCCTAATGTGCTTCTTCCTGAGCCACTCCTTTGTTGCCTTGGCTGTATGTTTTGGGTCATTGTCGTGCTGGAAGACCCAGCCACGACCCATTTTTAAGGCCCTGGCGGAGGGAAGGAGGTTGTCACTCAGAATTGTACGGTACATGGCCCCATCCATTCTCCCATTGATGCGGTGAAGTAGTCCTGTGCCCTTAGCAGAGAAACACCCCCAAAACATAACATTTCCACCTCCATGCTTGACAGTGGGGACGGTGTTCTTTGGGTCATAGGCAGCATTTCTCTTCCTCCAAACACGGCGAGTTGAGTTCATGCCAAAGAGCTCAATTTTTGTCTCATCTGACCACAGCACCTTCTCCCAATCACTCTCGGCATCATCCAGGTGTTCACTGGCAAACTTCAGACGGGCCGTCACATGTGCCTTGCGGAGCAGGGGGACCTTGCGGGCACTGCAGGATTGCAATCTGTTATGTCGTAATGTGTTACCAATGGTTTTCGTGGTGACAGTGGTCCCAGCTGCCTTGAGATCATTGACAAGTTCCCCCCTTGTAGTTGTAGGCTGATTTCTAACCTTCCTCATGATCAAGGATACCCCACAAGGTGAGATTTTGCGTGGAGCCCCAGATCTTTGTCGATTGACAGTCATTTTGTACTTCTTCCATTTTCTTACTATGGCACCAACAGTTGTCTCCTTCTCGCCCAGCGTCTTACTGATGGTTTTGTAGCCCATTCCAGCCTTGTGCAGGTGTATGATCTTGTCCCTGACATCCTTAGACAGCTCCTTGCTCTTGGCCATTTTGTAGAGGTTAGAGTCTGACTGATTCACTGAGTCTGTGGACAGGTGTCTTTCATACAGGTGACCATTGCCGACAGCTGTCTGTCATGCAGGTAACGAGTTGATTTGGAGCATCTACCTGGTCTGTAGGGGCCAGATCTCTTACTGGTTGGTGGGGGATCAAATACTTATTTCCCTCTGCAGAATGCAAATAAATTCATATACTTTCCACAATGTGATTTTCCGGATTTAATTTGTGATGTGCTATCTCTCACTGTTACCAATAACCTACCCTTCAATTATGGGCTGCTCATGTCTTTGTCAGTGGGCAAACTTACAAAATCAGCAAGGGATCAAATACTTATTTCCCCCACTGTATTTGAATAATTAAATAAGACAATGGGAAACAGCCTGGGTGTTGGATGAATTGCTGAACGTATAACCAAAGAGAAAAATGACAAGACCTGTAATATCCTCTCAGCAGAGGTGGTAATGGAATGTATTATTTATAACCCATCTTTGCAAACCTGAGCACAAGGTGGGGCTCATTGTGCTAATGGAACAATTACCCAAAGAGCTATGGGACCAGATTCTACATATGGTGCCGTAATAATCGGCACAAAATATTTATATACCTAGGCATATTCTATGAACTACGCCTAAAGTTAGACGCGGTTTACAGAATATGCCTAGCACCCATCCACGTGATTAAATTTAGTTGCAGGTATTTACGCCAAGTAAAACTTGGTGTAAATGCCAACGACTGAGCAGAGCAGGTGTATTCCATATAGAAAAGCCCACGAACCGCCCATTCCATGCCCGTGGCCATACCTCTTTTCATAAGAACATAAGAGTAGCCATACGGGGTCAGACCAATGCTCCATCCAACCTAGCATCCTGTTCTCCAAAAAGTGGACTAGCAAGGTCACAAGTACCCAACAAAAACCCAAATCGTGGCAACATTCCATGTAGAACCCCCAAATAATAGAAAGATTCTGGAACCCTAAAGAGTGACAAGGTTCCATGCAGAATCTCAAAGAGTAGCAACATTCCATGCAGAACCCCCCAAAATAACAAGATTCTGGAATCCTAAAGAGTGACAAGATTCCATGCAGAATCTCAGAGTAGCAACATTCCGTACAACAAATCCCAGGGCAAGCAGTTGCTTCCCATGTCTGTCTCAATAGCAGACTATGGACTTTTCCTCCAGGAATTTGTCCAAACCTTTTTAAACCCAGATACAATAACCACTCTTTCCACATCCTCCGGCAAAGATTTCCAGAGCTTAACTATTCGTTGAGTGAAAAAATATTTCCTCCTATTTGTTTTAAAAGTATTTCCATGTAACTTTATTGAGTGTCCCCTAGTCTTTGTACTTTTGGAACGAGTAAAAAAATCAATTTCCTTCTACTCGTTCTACACCACTCAAGATTTTTTAGACCTCAATCATATTTATTTATTTATTTAATACATTTATAACCCACATTTTCCCGCTAGTTGCAGGCTGAATATGGCTTACACAAAACTGTAGGGAAGGCTACAGTACAGAAAAGTACAATTAAACAGTGTAAAAGTAAGACAGTAAACATATATCTCACCTCAGCCATCTCTTTTCCAAGCTGAAGAGCCCTAACCTCTTTTGCCTTTCCTCATACGAGAGGAGTTCCATCCCCTTTATCATTTTCGGTTCTGCATCTTAGAATTTTTTTGCAAAACTTTACAGAATACGCTTAGCAAGTTCTGCACATAAATTCTAATCAATTCCAATTAATGTAAGCAATTGCCCGTGAAGTGGCAATTATCGGTGCTGATTGGCTTGTTAAGATTATTAAGTTGCGCGTGCAAATCAGAATTCAACCTGATTTGTGCATGCAACTCTGGTCATACTATATAGAATTTGGGAGATAGTACATAAAGCTTTTTAAATCACGTGAATTGGGCACATTCTTCAGATGGAGCCCGTATTAAATTATCTGCTGATATAGAAAGAATGGGGTAAATGTTCAGCCATCAGCGGTCTGTGATTATTTCACTGCTGCTGGCTTTATGCCCAGATTTTCAATGCCAACATTCAAAAGAAGTGGATCGCACAGGAGAAACTGAAGTCTAAAAGAAGTCCTTTTATTATAAAGTACGCCCAATGTGGCTACATCGCCCACTTCAGGGGTTATCAATAAAAGGGAGTCAAAGCACAATGGGGGAGATTCTATATATGGTGCATAAAAAAAAAATCGGCATGGAAATCAGGGCCGACTAAGCATCTAATATAATAATTCGCACCTCCAATGTTCTGAAGCTGACTCCGTGGCAGCGTGGCAGTGAAGCCGTGTAGTGTTCTTAGGGTTCGTAATCGCACTCTCGATCACTGCCCCGCCCTCGAGGGAACTCTGTGGTTTCGCTTCTGTTTCTGCAGTTCCTGTGGTCCCGCCCTTCTGCAAACAGGAAATGAGGTCGGGACCAGAAGAACAGCTGAAAGAAGCGGGCCTCTGTACTTGCTGCATTTCAGTGTTGCCGGACGAGCAGGAGGTAAAACTTTTTAAACAGCAGCTGCCACTTACGAAGGGCTGGGGCACCCGCACACGTCCTCCTTGCTGTCGGAGGCCACAGAGACAGAGGGAGGGAGGCGCTGGCCGGCAGAAATGGGAGGCGGGGGGGGGGGGGGGGGCATGGACATCGGAGGAAAGGGGGGCCCGGATAGAGGGGGGATCCTGAAACGAGGGGAGCAGGGGGGGAGAACATTAATGGCAGAAGGTCATTACCTTGCTAGCGCCCGTTTCATTTCAATAAGAAACGGGCTTTTTTTTACTAGTAGTCAATAAGCAGCGCCTAGATTTAGGTGCAATATACAGAATATTCTTAGTTGGTATCTCAGAGCCTAAAACTACATGCATCCATTTACACCAACGAAGCTGTGGTGTAAATTTCAGCGAGTAGATTTAGGTTCACAGGGCCATATTCTATAACTATGGGTATAAATTAGGAATGCCCACGAAACACTCATTTCCCTGCCCATAACTATGCCCCTTTTTGCCTGCACGCATTAGAAGTTTGACGCACATTGTTACAGAATACGCTTAGCGAGTCGTGCATGCAAATTCTAATCAGTGCCACTTAGTGCTCATTATTGCTTGTTAAGTGCTGTTATCAGCGCTCATTAGCTTGTTAAGTTATGTACATTGTTATACAATCTGCTTGGATTTTGGCACAGATCTCTAGGCTCACTATAAAGAATCCGGGGCAATATCCCTCCGAAAAAGGTTAATGGTATGGCTTATACAGATGTGAAGCGTCTGTTCACGCTTTCCAAAAATACTAGGAGTAGGGGGCAGGCGATGAAGCTACAATGTAGTAAATTTAAAACAAATCAGAGAAAATATTTCTTCACTCAACGTGTAATTAAACTCTGGAATTCGTTGCCAGAGCATGTGGTAAAGGCGGTTAGCTTAGCGGAGTTTAAAAAAAGGTTTGGACAGCTTCCTAAAGGAAAAGTCCATAGACCATTATTAAATGGACTTGGGGAAAATCCACTATTTCTGGGGTAAGCAGTATAAAATGTTTTGTACTTTTTTGGGATCTTGCCAGGTATTTGTGACCTGGATTGGCCACTGTTGGAAAGAGGATGCTGGGCTCGATGGACCTTTGGTCTTTTCCAGTATGGCAATACTTATGTACTTATGTAGTTGCACAGTACTCAGCAGTTGCAGCAAACATGTTAGCCAAATACGTGCTAGACGCCAGGTCATATGCGGGTCCTGGACAATATTCAGCCGGGACCCGCATAAAGAATCCTGGCTACTCCTGACCTCCCCATCCCACCTCACCCCTGTTTTCCAGCCACTTTCTTGGGGTGCTCCTGCTTTTGTAATAAATTATGCCCCTCATTTGAAGCAGCAAAGTGTATCATTGTGCTTTTAGGATTTTGGAAGGCGTTCGTTCTACAAAACCTGGATTTTGTTTTGTTCCTATAGCTGCAGTCATTTATCCTCTGGAGGAGATGGACATTGCTGGACACAGCAGCTCTGTCCTCTCAAGCATTTCATGGTGTCCTTTGGTTTTCTGCATTACTTTCTGTAAGGCTGATTTATGATCCCTCGGCCCTACCTTGGAGCTCAGTGTGGAATACCAATGTTTCATCCTGAAAAGAAATCTTTCCTGACAAGATCTTGGAAATGTATTGAAAAGCAGTCAGGTGCAAGGTCAAAGATTACTCATTTCTATCTTAAAAGTCCTTCTGGCAACGTATTCTACGATCTGTCAGCTGTAATTTTAGAAGCTTCTCACCAGTGGCAAATTATTCATAAATCATCTTTGCATCCTTTCGGGCTACTAGGTGCCTTGGATATTTTTCATAGGGGAAGAGAATTCCGTATTCAAGTCTCATGGATTCCATATTATTAAGATCAGTGCTTGTTTTGTAGAAAAAAAGGTGCCGGTACTCATTATGGGCGGGGTCACCACATATGGCTCCACCCCTATGATAGCCACACCCACATTAACCACACCCCCTATACCAGCCATGGCGCATATAAACAGACATCATTGAAAATATTACAATACTATAGGAGAAACAAATAACATGATTTGCTAACTAGTAGCAGTAGTATACCCAGTGCAAAATAAGACAGCCAATGTAAATTCTCAAATTGGACATATTACAAACACTAAAATGAAAATAAAATGATTTTTTTCTACCTTTGTTGTCTGGTGACTGTTTTTCTTTCCATATTGGTCCCAGTCTGTGATTCTCCTTTCCTTTGTTTTCGCTTAACTCTTCTGTGCCATTTGTCATTTTTTGTCTCCTTTTTCTTTGCTTTCTTCAATATTTTTCAGGCTCTCTGTCCAGATTTAATTAATTCTTACTATCCATTCTTTAATTTCCTTCATCTACCCGTGGCTTTTCATCTTTTCCTCACCCTTGTTCTCCCCATGCCCCTTCCTCTTATTCTCCAGTCTTTCTCTATTCCCCTTTTCCATCCAGCAGCTCTGCTTTCTCTCCCCATCCTTCCAGTGTCTCCCCTATTTCTTTCTGCATTCTTCCATCCAGCGTCTTCCCTCTTTCTCTCCCTATCCTTCCATTTTCCCTTTCTCTCCCCCCATCCTTCCATCTGTTTTTCCCTCTCTCTCTCTCCCCATCCTTCCATCTGTTTTCCCCTCTCTCTCCCCATCCTTCCATCTGTTTTCCCTCTTTCCCCATCCTTTCATCTGTTTTTCCCTCTCTCCCCAATCCTGCCATCTGTGTTTTTCCCTCTCTCTCCCCATCCTTCCATCTGTTTTTCCCCTCTCCCCAATCCTTCCATCTGTTTTTCCCTCTCTCTCCCCATCCTTCCATCTGTTTTCCCCTCTCTCTCCCCAATCCTTCCCTCTGTTGTTTTCCCTCTTTCTCTCTCTCTCCCCAATCCTTCCCTCTGTTGTTTTCCCTCTTTCTCTCTCTCCCCAATCCTTCCCTCTGTTGTTTTCCCTCTTTCTCTCTCTCCCCAATCCTTCCATCTGTTTTTCCCTCTCTCTCCCCATCCTTCCATCTGTTTTTCCCTCTCTCTCCCCAATCCTTCCCTCTGTTGTTTTCCCTCTTTCTCTCTCTCCCCAATCCTTCCCTCTGTTGTTTTCCCTCTTTCTCTCTCTCCCCAATCCTTCCATCTGTTTTTCCCTCTCTCTCCCCATCCTTCCATCTGTTTTTTCCCTCTCTCTCCCCAATCCTTCCCTCTGTTGTTTTCCCTCTCTCTCTCTCTCCCCAATCCTTCCCTCTGTTGTTTTCCCTCTTTCTCTCTCTCCCCAATCCTTCTCTGTTGGTTTCCCTCCCCTGCCAAGTTTCCCGCGAACGGCGCGAAGTCGCGACGCACGCGGCACCAGCCCCTATTTCCGGCCGCTGCTGCTCAACAGGAGAAGCAGCAGCGGCCGCTACACAAAGAAAAAGAAGATTTAAAAAAAAAATTCAAACCTGGCTGAAACGCGGCACCCCGGCACTGTAGACAGCCATTAGGCATTGGCTGTTGCCCCACAGCCGCTCCTCCTCTTGCCTCTACGTCACTGCCCCTGGAGGAAGACCCCGGAGGAGCGCAGTGACGTAGAGGCAAGAGGAGGAGCGGCTGCGGGACAACAGCCAATGCCTAATGGCTGTCTACGGTGCCGGGGTGCCGCGTTTTAGCCAGGTTTGAAGTTTTTTTTAAATCTTTTTCTTTGTGTAGCGGCCGCTGCTGCTCAACAGGAGAAGCAGCAGCGGCCGGAAATGGGGGCTGGCAGTGCGTCCGTCACGGGGCGGGGGGAGCAAAAAAAAAAAGGTGCCGGTACGCCGTACCGTTGCGTACCGGCACAAAAAAAGCACTGATTAAGATTAAAAAGTCTTCAATCTGCAAAGCACACAGGTGCACACAGAAACCTCTACAAGACAGCCAGACATCCCCTTTCCCATCCCTCCACCAGGGTAGCCCAGGAATCAGTGCTGTAGGCCTGATGTTCCAAGTTTTCCTCAAGTATGAAAAACGCTTCCAGACTTATAAATGTGATTATCCCCAGTATTTTCAATGGGGAGAATGCCAGGACAAAGCTTTGACTGGAAACAAAATTAAGCGCAGAAGGAAGCGATGATGACCACCAGAACAGCAAAGGACTCTGGAGTCCACCGTGGTTGTAAAATTTATTGTAACATCTAATCATCTATGACATCAACCCAACATGGCCAAGCAGTCAGATTACATGCTGTGCAATCTTTCAAGCAAAGTATTTATCTGAAGTCTCAAAAAAGAAACATTGTACAAAATTTGACATATATTCGGTCCTAGACCACTGAAGCAGGTGAGTCAAGTCATAACATGGCCATGTTGGGTCAATGTGATTGATGATTGGATACCACAATACATTTCTACCACCATAGGGGGAGGGGGAGGAATTGGTCCTGGGGCTGCCTTAGATTTTCTTCATGGGTGAGTGGGAGGGGAGATCTTAAGGGGGTAGTATCTCAGAGAGGTGATTAAATGTTATCTCAGCTAGGGTAGAAGTGGATAAGCATGTCCTGCCGCAGTATGTGCAGCCCATGTCATGCCTTGTGTGTGTGAGTGAGACTAACAAGTTAGTTACTTCTTCCATTAAATGTCTGGTTGAAGAGCCAAGCATTCACCTGCTTCTTGAAGTAGAGATAGTCTTGTGTTAAGCGGATCCTTTCAGGCAATGCATTCCAGAGTGTGGGGGCTACTCCGGAGAAGGTTTGCTTGTGGGTATCACATCGTGTAATGCCCTTTGGAGAGGGTGTGGTTAGGGATATTCCTTGGGAGAACTTTAGTGTCCTTGGAGGTATGCAGAAGGTGATCCTGTTCATGTACTTGGGGACATTTCCATTAAGGGCCTTGAAGATCAGACAGAGTTTTAAATTTAGCCCTGTACTGTACTGGTAGCCAGTGAAGTTTTTGCAAAAATGGTGCGATGTGGTCACATCGCTTGCAAACTTCTTTGAGTGACCTGCTAAGAATTACTGGGCACAGACGTTGGTGGATGGGCACAGAACTGCCAGTGTTCTATAACCCATGAGCGTAACTGTTAGACATGCCCCTGACCTGCCCAAGTCCATCCCAGGCTCATACTCCCTTTGCACTTGCCTGCTGTGGATTTTGCGCTCACAATTTGTAGAATCCCAACAAGGGACAATTATGTGCATTACTGCCATTTGGTGCCAACTACCACCAATTAACAGCAATTTTAGGCCTATTATTGGTCGCCAACCTTATCACCTCATTATTAAGTTACACATGTAACCTGCCCTTATTCTAACTTTCACTCGCAAATTTTTATGCTAAGTGTAAAGTTGGACATGCAAGTTTCTAGAATTTGGGCAGTGGTTTCCAAACCTGGTCCTGGAGGTACCCCAGCCAGTCGGATTTTCAGGATATCCACAATGAATATTCAAGAGACAGATTTGCATGCAACGGGGGCTCACGGATGTTCATTGTGGACATCCTGAAAACCTGACTGGCTGGGGGGCCTCCAGGACCAGGTTTGGGGACCACTGAATTAGGGGGTTTGTGAATAAAAGGAAGCACCTACTTTTATGCATGTATATGGCAGGGACATTACATTATATTTCTAGCCCACCTGACCCATAAGTTCTAGGCGGTTTTCAACAAGATAAAAACTAAAAACCGAGACAAACCTCACAAATTACAATTATACCATCTAATAAAAATAAAAAAGGAAAATTAACTGACCAATCTTTTAAAAAGAATAGTCTTCATAGACTTCTGAAAACTATCATAACTATTCGGATCTTCTAATTTTAAAGCCAAAGAATTCCAAATCTTAGGACCCTGAAATATCATCAATTGCTTTAATAGGCTAAATCTTTTTATCCCCTTGTGAGAGGGAACTGTATTTTGTACAGAGTGCAATCTTCGCAGTTGACTTCTAGAAGCACCCAACAACAGAAGGTTGCAATAATCTAATTTAAATAAAACTAGAGATTGCACCAGCAACCTTAAATTGAGAATTTTTTTTCTCGTATGTCTTAATTTCCATAATACACAAAATGAACTCTAACAAAAATGAAATATCCAACGTTAAAGTCTGATCAATATGGACACCTAATAATTTAATAACCTTTTGCAAAGGATACAAAGTACCACCAACCATCAAATGAGTCTCCATAGGATCAGATTTATAATCCAACATTTTTTATATGTATGCACTCCTCTTATAAAAATATCTCCTGCACATGTACTGTTACTGGCATGTAGGGTGGGCAAAGTACTGTTCAACTGCTGGAAAATGCCCGAGTATTGCTCTCTGAATAACCATTAGATAAGAACATCTTTGGGTCATTACTCATCTAGGTCAGCTTGGAATCAGCAGCTAGGGTTAAGAGGCCTCCTGCCAATCCGTTAAAGCAACTGTTCTTACTGATCTTGAAGACAGACCCTTGTTTTAGGAGCTACCCTGACATCTACCGGATGTCGTGCTGGAAGATGAAGGGTTAACTCTAATCGGTCATGTTCCTACCTGTGCATGGTGCTGTAAATCATAGCAGTGCTATGTCAGGAATGTTAAGAGCTGTGAAGCAGAATGTATTTCAGTTAAATATTACCTTACAGTGCAAGAGTTCAATGCAAGGAACAGCTCTGTGGCTCGCCCAAAGAGAAGGACAGCCCAAGAATGGAGGCATTAGTATCTTGTAGGTTTTGTTCCCTACAGTACTGGATCTTGGATTTTTGACAACGAGAAACAAATCAGCAGTTATAAGCAAGAAAAAGATGATAGTCATACAACCAGGCAGTTACAATTCAGGGAAACCCTTGACACACTTCAAAAAGTGTCAATTATTAAAAATGAATCCGTTACGAAGGGTCAATTATCCGACCCTTAGTTCCTTCCCTGTATCTTACGCCACGTTTGTGCTGCAATAGAGGGGATGGTGAAGGTGCTCAGAGCCACTTTCATATTCTGCGGATGATAGAATAATTATATTTTTGCTGGTGCTTCCAAACAACGATCAGGGCAGGTTCTAACATGATATGTATTTAGGTACAACAAATCCATGCCCTGAAGGGCTTAGAAGTAAAGTGGGTTCCTGAGACAATGGAGGACAGAACAACTTGCCCAAGATCAGAAGAGAGTCAGTGAGAGGCGCAGGATTTGAACTCTCATTTTACCTGGTTCTAAAGTTACTATTTTAACGCAAAGTCACTCCTCCATTTCCTCTCTAGAATTTAACAGATCTGTTCACAAAAAGGCAAAAAAATCTCTTCTTCATCCATTTACTTAAACTTCCCACAATAAATATTCAAAATGGGCAGGTGAATCATACCTGTTCTCCATAACAGCCTATTTCTGGCACACAGCTTTCCAACAACATTGTACAATCTAGTTGTAACAGAGAGCTATTCTTGCCTTTAAAAGCCTGGGGCATAAGAAGCAGCCTGTCCTGCTGTATTAGGGAGATTCACAAGCTCCTGACAGTAGCAATGATAGCTGGCAATACTCTGGATCAGTAATGGTAGTTACTTAAGCAATGAAACACATATTGGCATAAAGCCTTCTACTTTTCAGCCGCCAGGGTAAATCTGGCTCAGGTCAGTCATAAGTGATGATAAATCATTAGAGCATCATCTACACAGAAGCATAGGGGTCGGTATTCAGCTCCTGCTTGCTTAAATCATGCTGAGCGGGCTGGGAGCTGATATTTCCTGCTGAATATTAGCTCTGACCAGCACAGCACTCAGGGTAGTGCCAGGGTAGTCTGGGGGCAGAGTCGGGGAGGAGCCAGGAGTTATGCAGGTACTGGTGGTATTCAGTAATGGTCTCTGCATAGATTACAGGGCAAGTTGGACAGCATAAAGGTAGTGCTAACTTTTCCTGGTTAGCTATGCAGGTATGACACTGAATTTCGTTCATACCCTATCAGGGGCGTAGGCAGACCTCACAGTGGGAGGGGGCCAGAGCCCGAGGTTGGGGGGCACATTTTGAGTGCCCCCGCCCCGCTTCCTTGCCGCTTCCCCTCAGAAATACCTTTGCTGGCAGGGTTCCCCAAACTCCGCCAGCCGAAGCCTTCTTCAGCACGGTCCCTGCTCTTCTTTCTTCTTGCTCCTCTTGTGTTCAGCGTCAGTGTGCATAGGAGGAGCAAGAAGAAAGAAGAGCAGGGGGCAGGCAGCGAACGCGGCTGCGCCGGAGACCGGCGCTGAAGAAGGCTTCGACTGACGGGGGTTGGGGACCCTCGCCAGCCAAACCAGGGGCCATGATGAAATTTGCGGGGGCCCAGGCCCCCGTGGTCCCCCGTAGCTACGCCCCTGATACCTGTATAAATTCCTGGTGCCACCGAAGACCCATATATGACTGCCAATTTATAATCTACCTCATGGGCATGGAGGAGTTTTCTTGTGTGTACAGTTTTGAGTAGGGTTGGATGCATTGTGTTATGATATTTTAATTTTTATTTATTGTAATTGGATGTTATTTTGTTTATATATTTTTATATAGGTTAGGAGGGAAAAGGTTTTGGTTTGAATTTAATTTTACTGTATTGTACCACACTTAGGGGCCCTTTTCCAAAGCTTTGTGCGTGGTAACATTCATTTCTACGTGCTGAGGGTCCCTTTTACAAAGGCACATAAGGGCCTATGTGAATCCAGCATGCGCCAAATCGGCATTACCGCCCGGCAATGGGCATGCGCTGCATGCCTACTTGTCTGGGTAGCGCGTGAGTCCTACTGCTAAGTCAATGGGTGGCGATAAGTTCTCAGACTGAAAATTGACACACCGTATGTCCATTTCTGGCCCCTTAAAAAAAGGGCACTTTTCCCAGGATGCAGTAAAAACTGGCCTGGCGCAAGCCCAAAAGATGCGCTCGCACTGCAGCAGGCCACTTTTTGCTGTGGCATAGTAAAAAGGCCAGTAAATGCTGTATGTCCCTATACCTATGGGCCAAGGGGCACTTAGCGCACACCAATGTCCGTTAATACGCACTAAGTACATAAGTGTTGCCATACTGGGATGGACTGAAGGTCCATCAAGCCCAGTATCCCGTTTCCAACAGTGGCCAATCCAGGTCACAAGTACCTGGCAGAAACCCAAAGAGTAGCCATGTTCCATGTAGAACCTCAAAGAGTAGCAAGATTCTAGAATTCTAAAGAATAACAAGATTCCATGCAGAATTTCAAAGTGTAGCAACATTCCATATAGAACCCCAAAGAGTAGCAAGATTCCATTCAGATTCCCAAGATGTAAGTACATAAGTATTGCAGTACTGGGACAGACAAAAAAGATCCATCAAGCCCAGTAACCTGTTTCCAACAGTGGCCAATCCAGGTTACAAGTACTTGGCAAGATCCCAAAACAGTACAATATATTTTATGTTGCTTATCCCAGAAATAAGCAGTGGATTTTCCCAAGTTTTAATAAAAGGGCCCCTTAGAGAATACATAGTAGATGACGGCAAAGAAAGACCTGTACGGTCCATCCAGTCTGCCCAACAAGATAAACTCATATGTGCATAGGCGGTCGGTGGCCCAACTGTTTGGGGAGGCTAAAGGGGGCGGGGTTAGGGGTAGGGCCAGGGGTGGAGCTTAAATCCATAATTGTCTGATAACATGCAGAAAAAAATAAATAAATAAAAAGTCACAATTAATACCTTTTACTAAATTTAGATATTAGATATGTATCATATGTCAAAGAATAAAGTGGTTGCTCAAAGCATATTCTAACCACAATCGCTCAACTGCAAAACACTATGCACAACTTTGTCCAAAAACACACTCAGAACCTTACTGTACCATAAATATTACACTGGGCAGACCTAATACACCAATATACCACCCATACGAAAAATGCAGACCGTCAACAATATGAAACAAGGGATCATATCATCACAATTCTCATGTAGAGCCACAAAACACCCTAATTCATGTTTAATGTGGGATAAAATGCCATAAATAAGTAAATAAATATAAACTTTTAATGTTGAGCACCTGATTCTCAAAGTGGACATATTCCAAACACTATAATGAAAATAAAATGATCTTTTCTACCTTTGTTGTCTGGTGACTTTTTCTGATCATGCTGGCCCAGTATCCGTTCTGCTGCTATCTGTCCTCAGTGCAGGTCAGGAAGTCATCCTCGTTAAATATCTCCCGGGCAACCCAGGACACCTCCAGCCAACCCCCCCTGCTTTCCCAGCAGTAAGGTAAATAAACCATAAACCAATTTCTACAACTGCTAGAGGGCTTTCACTGCAGCTCCTGCTATGAGGATAGAGGTAAATCAACAATTTAATCCCCTCAGAGCAGCTGGACTCCACAGCTGATCCATTCTGCTGCAGCAGGGGGGAGGCTTAGCCTCTCCAAGCCTCTTATACCGGGCGCCTATGCATATGTGCTACTTTATGTGTATACCTGACCTTGATTTTATTATTTTATTAGGATATTTTGAATATTTTATTAGGTGCACATACGGCTATTTGATCAATTACTGCCTGTTAACTTTTTGCTTTATAAAGTGTGTCTTGGTGATGTGTTTTTTTAATGTGTTTTTATTATGATGTATGTGATCTTTGCAATCCTCCAAGAATGTAGGATTGTGTGGAATAGAAATTTGATAATAAATAAAAAATTGAATGAAAGGACACAAATATCTTTATAAGGCTAGTCTGTAATTCCAAAGCGGTAAGAGAGTGCAGAGATTGCAAGCTGATTAATGGCTTGCGTCTTATTCCTTGTTGGTAATTTATCTTATTGTGTTCTATAGAGAGGTCGAAGTTCAGATGTAAATTGGATTAGCCTTTGAAAGTCTGTGTTTAGTGTTTGTCTCTTTAAGACCAAGCCAAGGCATAATTGTGAGAGTTGAAAGGGGAAGCTTGCACTGTTCCTTATAGTTTAAGCAGCAACAAAAATCACCAGGAAATAATAATACATAATGCAACGATGCATTATGAAGATTGAAGTTGAACTGTTAGACGGACCGCTTCCCTCACGAAGTTCCCGAAACACTGGCCACGTTGGCAGTGTGCCCGTTTTTTCAACTGTTTCAAGCTAAGCATTTTGGAACTATTTATACTGAAGAAGAATTTGAAATTGATAAGACATTTACTTTAGATGTTTATGGTTTTAAATGAGTGGAAGAATAAATTCAATAAAATTTCAAAGGACTGATGACGATTGAAGGCAAGCACTGATCAAACTATTGAGTGCTTGAGTTTCCTGCCTCTGATGGTCCGAAAAATTGCATGTCATAGTGATAAGTCCTGACAATCAGAAATGTATATGATTGAAGGATTGCTGAGAGATCTCTTTGTGATGCGCATTTTTGAATTTATAAACATGACAGATGCAAGAGGTATATACGAGCTAACAATCTTTCAGTCTGAATACAGCACTTGAGGTCTGGGATACTGCTAGGCATGATAGTAGCTGCCTTCAAAAAGATGTGTTTTGTGAAGCTCACCCCTTTAATATCATAAATGTCATCTGGATGCTGCACAGAGAAGATCGGGTACTGGTCCTTCTCCCACTAGTGAGGACATTCTAGTGCAAACAGATATCTGAAAATATTTCCCACTATGCAGTTATGGAGGTTATAGACACAAAGCCCCCGGATTCTATATATGGCACCCAAAATTGGGTATTAATCCAAGATATGCGCCCAACTAAATGGGTAACGAGCCAATTAGTGTCAGTAATTGGGTGCTAATTGGCACCAATTTGAATTTGCACGCACATCATGCTACAAGATATTCAATAACAGTGTGTGCCCAAATCCCATAGGGCACAATCCTAAAGGGGGCGCGGCCATGGGAGGTTCATGGGCGGGTCAGGGGTATTCCTAAAGTTTGCATGCAAAATACTGGGGATGTGCACCCCAATTGGGCACTGAAATCGGCACTCAATTTTCCCAGCACTGATTTCTGAATCTAATGCAAAGTATTTTGAACTCCTTTACATAAATCCACTTCAAGCTGTTTCTTTCCCCTCTCTCTTGTGCAAATGGCCATAGTGCTCCTTTGCTCTGTGTGTCCAGATCTCATGGCCCAAAAGTGGCAATGTCTAATTCCTTAAGTAGACTTCAGGTTCCATCCGGATTCGACTCATGATTGGAATCATGGCATCTCTTGCTTTTAAGTTATATTTTTGACAATGCTGTTGCTCTGCCCAGTGCCCACACCTGCATTTCACCCTGTGAATTATTAACCAGAAGAGCTCTGCACAGCAAGGAAAACAAGCAGGGGTGTTCCAGACATACCAGACTCCACCCAAATGCCTCTACCCAGGACACAACCACACACACCTTGCCACAGAACAAAAAGTTTCTGATTCTCAACCTAGTGCGGTGTTCTTCATCGTAAGGCCAGGAAGCCAGCAGAAGCTCCCACTGACCTTAAATGCAGATCCCTCAATCTCTTACTCAGTGCACACTTTTCTCCACCCTACCTTCTCTGGGTGCTTGCTACCCGTGCTGTCTCTGGACCAGCTGAGCTATTGGTCTCTGACAGAAGCGCAGTTGATTGGAAATGCACATCTCCTTGCTTTTGACTCGTAACCACTTGTAACCACTCGCCTCCACCTACCCTCCTCTCTTCCTTCCCGTTCACATTAATTGATTTGATTACTTTATTTATTTTTTGTCTATTAGATTGTAAGCTCTTTGAGCAGGGACTGTCTTTCTTCTATGTTTGTGCAGCGCTGCGTATGCCTTGTAGCGCTATAGAAATGCTAAATAGTAGTAGTAGCATTAGCAAAAAAGACAGACTAGAACTCATGGACTTACCCCAAGCTCTCAGCCCTTCCCACTATCTTCCCAGGTCAGACATAAATAGCTGCTTCTTCCGATTATACAGTACAAGAAAAGTGATGGTAGGACAGAGAGTTCTGACATCTCCTGGACTGATGGGCTGAAGAAGGTAGAGGAAAGCTAGAGAAGCAAACAAACTGGAAGAGAAATGAGCAGGAGAGAAAGAAAAAGAAAGAAAGAAAGATAGAAGGAAAGAAGGTGGGCGTAAGACAGCAACACACAAATATACACTTATTTTATTTATCGTCAATTTTATAACATGTCAAAAACAATTTACAGGAGAGCATGTAAAATCAAAACAATAATATGAAAACGTAATAAAACATCAGCTTACAAACACACAATAAAATCAACAACTTTAAGACAAAAATAACAGAGGGGAATCCATAAATGAAAAAAATTTAACCAAGCTCTGCAAGGACAACATGGTTATAAGCTTAGAAAAAATTGTGGATCTAAAAGGATGCAACAAAAAGTAGTAAGTTGGTCGACAACAGATAGCATCTGCAAGTTTCTAATAGAGTCTGATATAATCCCTCCTTGCCTCCCGCGAAGGACTCAGAGGCGCAGCTCTGCTCAATGGAAACAGCAGCCGCATTCACCAGTTTTACAAATCCCCTTTACAAGGTGAAAGCCTGTGACTGGCTTCTAACAATAACAACGAAGAAACCCCCTCGCCATCTGTCGACAAAAGCTGAGCAGCTACAAGATGTCCAGTTGAAATTAATGGACCACTATTACAAAAATAAGATAGTGTACATGCTCTACTAAGAATGAGTTTTCATTAAAAACAAAACAAGAAATTTCAAAAAGAAACTTCCTCTTTCATTTCATCCTGAAAACAAAATTAAAGAGAAACAAATGAAGGTTTGTTCTTTTTTCATTTGGTGTAAACAAAAAAAAATTATCTGGTACAGCCAGACCGTGGGCTCCCCCCTCCCCCCCCCCCCCCCCCCCCCCCCCCACCGATAATCCCATGGCCATTGCCATTCCTGCAATCCCTTCTAGCTCACCCCTCCGCTTTTCTTATCCCATCTGTGGGTTTGCATTGCTCAGGAGTGATTCCAGTAGACATGCCAAGAGGACTTATTTTTTTTAACAAACCTTTGCAGTAGGGGAGAGGGCAGTCCCACAGCCAACAGCTTCTCTTTTCCTTTTGTTTCTTTTTCCACTTTAACTTAACAATATAAAACAAGTAACAAGACACACCCCTAAAAGACCGAATAGCCCATCCAGTCTGGCCAGCTGTGCACATGGGACCCTTTACAGGATTTGTTTGCTTCCTTCCTTATAAGTTCTCTACTGTCCTAGATAGATAACTATATAAGATGCCATTCCCCACCCCCCATCATACAGTACCACCAAGTTGCATAATAATCTACTGTAGATACAGTGCACTCCATTTAAGTGTATGTAGGATAAGCGCATGCTCTGTTTAACTGCATGCCGTACTTCAGTCCCGTTTTTGGCGCCATCAATTTCTATGGGGACAAACTTCGGTTTAGCGCACCACTGATGTGCAAGATTTGCTTATATACATGGTTTAAGACCGCTCCTCTGCAGGAAAGACTCCGCATAAGCGCACGCACAGAATATGGAAGCCGACTGGCACGTGACAAATGGGCGGTAAATTTGAAATCTCGGTTAACTGCCACAGGCAGAATAAGTGAAAGAAAGTTGTTAGAGTGTACACTGGAGTCATTGTCATCGCGCAACTGTAAGACTTTAACACTGGTTGAATGAACAGAAGTTATTAAAAAATTTGAAAACAAAGTCAAGCATCTATTGCTAAAGAATATGGTGTCAATCCCAGTCAAATTTCACGTATCTTGAAGCAGAAATATCAGCTTCTGGAAGACTGGCAAAACAATACAAATCTGGAAACAAAAATGGACGGGAAAAGATGCTCTTCTTCAGTGGATTTCTTAAGTCAGGAGCAGACAGTTTCCTGTCAGTGGTCCACTGCTTATGGAGAAAGCTAATCAGCTAGCTGAAAGTCTTGGACTAACTGAATTCAAAGCCACTGTTGGATGGTTGGAAAGATGGAAGGAGAGGAACCACATAAAAGTCAAGAAACAGCATGGTGAACAACAAGACGCTGATGACTTTGGTGCTGAAAATTGGGTTGTTTCAGTTCTTCCTACCATCTTGAACAAGTTTGTACCTCATGACATTTTCAATGCTGACGAAAACGGTCTCTACTGGCGAGCGATTCCTGATGGAACACTTGCATTCAAACATGCCAAAACTACAGAAAGTAAAACATCGAAGGACCGACTGACAATCCTCCTTTGCTGCAATATGGATGGGAGTGAGAAGTTGGAACCACTCGTCATTGGAAAGAGCAAACAGCCCCGTTGCTGCAAGAATGTTAAGCGACTTCCTATGTCATACGAGGCTAACACAAATTCATGGATGTCTGGGGAAATTTGGAAGCAGTGGCTACAGAAGTTAGACACTAGAATACGGGCACAAAAGCGTCAGATTTTGTTGCTTTGTGATAATTGTGCTGCACACAGTGATGTCAGGCTGTCTAACGTCAAGGTGGTCTTCCTGCCACCAAACACTACCTCTCTGATCCAACCTATGGATCAGGGCATAATAGCCAATTTCAAAAAACATTATCGGGCTCTTGTGCTACATCGTCTGATGAGCGTTATAAATGACCAGACTGGCAAGGATAAACATGCTGTTGAACTGGCTCATAATCTATCACTGTTGGATTCCCTACATATGCAGAAAGAAGCCTGGAATCATGTTACACAGGCAACCATTGTGAACTGCTACAAGCGGGCAAGCTTTGTTAAGGATGTGGAGAGGGACGAAACAGATGCAGCTGTTGCAAACGCATCAGATGAACATGCTATTGACATCCCAGCCTGTGTTACTAAAGAGGAATTTCATCACTACGTAGCTGTTGATTACGATCTACAAACAGCTGACGACAGCACTGATGTCGAGATATGTGTCTACACGCAGTTAACAGCTGATGATGAAACAGATGATGAAATGAGCAGCGAGGCACATGCTGACAAAATTCAACAACCTCCTGTCACTTTTGCAAGAGCGCTGGAGAGTTTCAACACCATGTGGGCCTATCTGGGGGCCACTGGATGTCAGTGCTATGACAGTTTTTACCGTCTGGCAGACGTAGTCTATGGAGCTCACAGACACAATAGTGTAAAGAGGACTATCACTGATTACTTCAAGTAGGCCTAACGTCAGTTAACAGACTGTATAACGTCAGTTAATGGAGACTGTATACTGTATGTATAATAAACAGTACTGTACATATGTTTATCAGATGTCAAGCTTCTTTGGGTGACAACGGTTAAGTGCACGCTCTGGTTAACTGCATGTATTTCTTTGGTCCCAGACCCTTGCACTTATGCGGACTGCACTGTATATAGAAATTTAAACAACCAGCTTTTTAGGTCAGTATGGTCTTGCTCATTGGAACTGTTTGAAAATGACTGGGGGTATAGTGAAGAAGTTTTGTCAGTATGAAAGGTCTCTAGCACCCACTGCATGCACAGTGCTCACCCTATGGCTTTCCTGGACAGCAACCAGCCTCCACCAACCTACTAGTACCGACACCTTTTCCTAGGGAACTGTAGCATGCTGGTTTCAACATGGCAACCCATGGCCTTCTGCAACACTAAGCTGTGCTTCCTTTCCTCTCCTCTCCCCCCCCCCCCCCCCCCCCCCCCCCCTCAGCCTCTGGCCTCAAGAGATTAAGGGTGGTATGTTTACAATACTACAATTTCCAAAACCTGTTCCCATTAATATTTGGACTATGATGCTAGAAAGCACTGTTAAGTCCATCTACTCTGCCTGAACCCGCGCTGGTGTAAAGACACTGACCCCAGCAAACCACTGGCCCTGCCCACAATTCTTGTCCACCAGGGATCATTTCTGCCTATCACTGTTCTTTCTTCAAGTTACAGTGCTATTACTCAGTTCATGTAGGTTCAATGCACCTAAATTCTTATGGTCTCTCTAGAATCTAATTTACTTCTATATATAAGTGGAGTGGATGAGTAGCCTAGTGGTTAGTGCAGTGGACTTTGATCCTGGGGAACCAAATTCGATTCCCACTGCAACTCCTTGTGACTTTGGGCAAGTCACTTAACCCTCCATTGCCCCTGGTACAAAATAAGTACCTGAATATATGTAAACCGCTTTGAATGTAGTTGCAAAAACCTCAGAAAGGCAGTATATCAAGTCCCATTTCCCTTTCCCTATTTTTCTCATAAATTTGTCTTTCTCCCCATTGTGTCCTATGAAGTAGAGCCATGTGAGTAGTTTTGAATATGCGATGTCTGAAGAAGGGCCAATTACTTTTCTTGACTTGTTTTTAGTGCAGGCTGACATTGTACCAGGGTATGATCAGTACGCTTCTTCCAACAAGTTATCATAAGGGTTACGAGGCTGCCAAGTTTCAAGTGGGGAACCAATCTGAAAAGGCACACCATTTGGAAAAAGGGTACGCTCTTTCTGAAACAGTGTGCACGAATGAACCATCGTGCATGTGCATACTCTCAAGAAAAGAGTGTACACTGTTTCAGAAAGAGTGCACCCTTTTTCCAAATAATGCGCACTCAATGACTTTGCTCCTGTGCTGAAAGGAAATGGCCAATGAAAACAATCAAAATGAACATTCCCAGAAACGACACATGAAACGACTTCAAGCTGAAGTTTTCTGGCTGCCCATCCCTAATTCGGATACAGTCCTCAACCTCCACTGGGAGGCTGTTCCACATATACATCACCCTTTCCTTCAGGAAATAATTCCTTAGATTACTTCTAAATCTATGTCTTTTCAACTTCATCCTATGTCCTACGGTTCTAGAGATTCCTTTCAATTGAAAGAAGCCTGCCTCCTGTATTTAATTGTCTCTATCATATCTCCATTCTACTGCCCATAGGTGCCAACATTTCAAAATGATTGGGCAGTCCACACACATAATACAAGTTACCCCTCCCTGGACACAATGAAGGATCTGGGTCAGTATTCGGGGTGTCCAGCACCTACTGGCACCTGCAGAGCTGGTTCCTATGTTCCTGCCTACCATATATATTGATCTTTACATCTGTTCCCATACACTTTATGACAAAGACCATTGATCATTTTAATAGCTGCCCTCTGGACCAACTCCATCCTAGTTATACCTTTTAGAAGGTGGCCTACCTCAGTGGCAGACAAGAGGGTCCTTTGGTATACGGCATTTGCCAATTGATTAAAATGGCTGAAAAAATATCTAGTGCACTTACCCAAAAGGAAGATAAAAGCAATCGGCTTCATCTGCTACTGTTTATTAGGGTCTTGTCTTCAGACTGTCACCATAGAACACAAGATCATCTAGTGAGATTAGAATCAGGGATCTGGTAAAAAGGTAAATATAGGAAAGTCAGAGAATTCTGTAAATGCAAACTAGAAATAGATTCATGTTTTTGGAAGTAAAATCATAGGAACTGCCTTATGGAAAGAACCCTCTGATTTCTGAATTTTTCTGGGAGCTATTAAACATCCCAGTTGAAGATAGAGTAACTCCAGTTGGAAGGGAATGTGAGCTTCTGGGTGAGTGACATTGAAACCACTGGAGATGGAAAGGGGGGAGTGCATACCTATTCCCCTTTTCTATCATCTCCCCATCTTCCTCCCAGATTCTTTTCATGACTTCACAGTCTGCCATTTTACTGTATTTAATTGTAGTGTAGGGATGGGCAGTTCTTTGCGATGAAATGTCATTTATTGATAATAATATACCCTCTTCTAAAAGTCCACACTCCCAACAGTGCATGCACGCATGATGGTTTGCACTACTTTGCAAGGAGTTTGCACTTTTAGGGGTCCTTTTACTAAGCCACGGTAAAAAGTGGCCTGTGGTAGTGTGGGCGCATGTGTTGTGTGCGCGCTGGGCCAGTTTTTACAGTGTCTGCAAAAAAGGGCCCTTTTTTTATCGGGACAGGAAAAGAGCCCGCAGTAAAACTAAAAACAGCGCGTGCCAAAAACCGGCTTGAGCCCTTAACACCACCCATTGATCTAGCGGTAAGGGCTCATACTGTATATGCACGGTGAGTGGTCGGAACACGCCAAGTGCCAATTACCGGAGGAAATAAATAAATAATTCATCCACGCATTATGGGCGCATGCCAAATCTGAAATTATTGCCAGGAGGGTGCACTGACCTGGCAGTAGTCTTATTTGGGCGTGCTGCATGCACGTAGAGTCTACCGCAACTTAGTAAATGCCCCCTTTAATGACTCTCGTCTGGAACGAAGATAAACCAGAAAACGGACATGGAAATTTTCTGGCTGCCCATTTATATCGTAATGCCAGACCTACTTAAGTGAAACATTCCTTAAGAAAAAAAACAAGGTCAAATGAAGAGCATTCCTGTTATAACTCAAAAGTTCACTACTATTAGCGCGGTTTCTTGGTAAACACATGGTTAATTGTTTTACTCAGCACATTCATTAGTTGCTCATGATTCTTTGTGACTCGACTGGTTATTAGTAATGGCTTTTAGTACCTACACTATTTGATAGTTCATGGTAGGTGCTTTGATCAGTAAAAGTTCTAGATAAATTGGTTTATTGTTGATGGTTCTTGATGTGTTCTTCTGATGGTGGCTAGCACATCCTTTTCTTATTATTGTTGAGTGCAAGTGGTGTGGTAGCCGTGTTAGTCCACTTTTAAAGGTAATAAATAAGACAAAACATAGAAAAGAAAATAAGATGCTATCTTTCTTATTGGACTACCTTAATACATTTTTTTTATTACCTTTTAAAGGTAACCCTTCTTCTTCAAATCAGAAATAGGCAAATGTTGACAAGTATCAGAATATATAAGTGAAACAAAAAATCACTGCAGCCGGTACATAGTGTTATTATTCAGGTGTTAAGAGCTCACTCTTTACTGGAAATAAATTCAAGTAACTTTCCTGGGTCAAAGAAAAGATAATTTGAGGAATTATATACTATCATACAACGACAAGGATATCTAAGCAGAAAAGTTCCACTCAAATTAAGTACTCTAGATTTAAGCTGAAGAAATTCTTTCCGTCTTTTCTGAGTATCCCTGGCTAAATCAGGGAATATTTGAATTTTTGCTCCCAGAAAGTTTTCATTAATATTGGGAAAATACAATTTGAAAATATTATTTCGATCAAATTCGAGAACAAATGTTACCAGAACAGTAGTTCTCTCAGTTATGACTTCTAATGAATTTTGGAGAAAATCAGTTAGGTTCATATCTGTAGGACCAGGATCTCTTACATTTCTAATACCCGATATATATTGAACCCTTGTAATGGGTGGGAGATTATCTGAGGAGATAAGTAGGACTTCCATTAAGTGTTTTCTAAACATGTCCAAAGGAGAAATCAATAGTGACTTTGGGAAACCTAACAACCTCAGATTATTCCTTCGTATTTGATTTTCCAAATATTCAATTTTACGGGACTGGAAAGATTTATCCTTGGAAACAACTGCTGAAAATTTTTTAAAAGTCTGTATTTCATTTTCCAGTACCTGAACTTTGGTTTCCATAGTCTCGATCCGAAGTGTAGTTTGTTTGATCTCCGCCATTTCTCCTCTCATACTAACCAAATTTTGCTGCAGAGTGAGGCTCATGCCTTGAATCGCTTCCCAAATACTATCAAGGGTTATCACAGCCGGTCTTTTTATTCCTCGAAACTCTTCGGCGGGATCACCCTGTTGTGAAGCTGGTAAGGATACGAAACTCATACCCTGTCCTCCCGCTTCTGATGATTTCACAGGGGAAGAAGTGGCAATGGGGCCTCCAACTCGAGCTGCCAGGGCTAAACCGCTTCCGGGTGCACCTGGTTGCTGCTCCTCCGATGCCTCTCTTTCACCGCCGGGTCGCGGGGGAGCTGTATGCGAGGGAGGACTCAGCGTCGCTTCCTCTACACTATGTTCCCAATCTTGTGGGTTTACCGAAGCGTTCAACGTGGATGCCGGCACTCATAGGACCATCGTATCCAGAGTTGCCTGTCGCATGGTTGAGGAGTCTGTACGGCCTGAGGAGGTAGGCACCACAGACTTTCCCTTCCTTTTTCCCATCATTGGATCCAAGGAAACCTCAGGCTATTGGCGTTCATCTGGTAGTCAGGAGCTAACCGAGTGCATGTCTGCCTCAGACGCCATCTTGGATCTCAACACAAAATCATTGCAAGGGCAGTGTCACAAGAAAAAGGTGGGGTGGGTTAGGTGAGAAATGGGGAGAGCTGGGTGGGTGAGAGACAGGGAGAGATGAATGGTAGATAAGAGGGTGTCAAAGCAGTAGAATTTTATGGTTTATAGTTGGATAGAAAACCCAGATTTTTGTTAAGTTCTGTCTGCTGGGTGTCAAAATATTTCATAATGTTGACTTCAAATGTCTTACGTTCCTGGATTGTCTTAAAATATCCTTTTAGTATTTTCACCATAAGATCATTGATATTTCAGGTTTTGTAAAGTGCTGTCCCACTGAAGTGACATCTTGGTTGGCATTGTCATGCTTCATTCATATGATGTCTATGTAGACTGAATCTTGTCTTTAGCATCTGGCTTGTTTATCCAATATAACACCAGCTTGTTTCTCCAATATAGCACCCTTCTTCATACTTTTTGCACTGAATTTCTTCCCAAGAGAAATCTTTCAAAACCTAATACAATCAATGGTCCTAAGCCATGCAGATTACTGCAACGGAATCTACGCAGGATGCAAAGAACAACTCACAAAAAAACTCCAGACCGCCCAAAACACAGCAGCCAGGCTGATATTTGGTAAAACACGATTCGAAAGTGCAAAACCCCTCCAAGAAAAGCTGCACTGGCTCCCAATCAAAGAAAGGATCATCTTCAAAATCTGCAAATAGGTGGAAAAAGACTGCATGCTAGTACCTACCAATCCAGTACTGGCTTCCCCCAGGTTTGACTTAATAGCAGATTATAGACTTTTCCTCCAGGATGCACTATTACAAAACTAAACAACACAAATGAAAAACAAAACAAAATCAAATCCAACTAAATTAAATAAAACAACATTTGTCTGTTTCTCACCATTACTCTGCTCATTTATTGTCCCTTAGCACATGCTTTTGTCTTTGCTGATCCTTGGTAAATGAACACATGTCTTTCCATATATGTTTGCTGTTGATTGGCGATTGCATTGCTGACATGTTTTTAGCTTGATTGTTGTTGGATGTAGTTTTCACAGTCAGCCATTGCTGTGTCTCATTTGCTGGGAATAGAGCTGGTTTTAACCAATAGAAAGCCTAGGCCATCACCTAAGACAGCAGCTTTAGGGGAGGGGCAAAACACTACTACAAGCAAAGGGAAACAAAGGTCATGACAGCCACACAAACTCAAAGAACTAACGGGAGTGGGGGCAGTTTTCAAGTAGCCCATTTACCCAGGTAAATATCTTAAGGAAATTACACAAATACTAAACAAAGCTTAATTTTTAAAAGCATGAGGATCATTTAGGAGGAATGGTGGTGTTGAGATCATGATTACTGAGATCTTCATGGAGTTGAAGGACCTAGAAACCTGGAAGTTAATTGAGAAAGGCACTAGACTGAAGGCTTGGGTACCAACCCTGACTGAAACATTAAACAAGAGAAATTCTCTCACTTCCTTCTTCACATAAATACATAAAGACAATTTACAAGACAAAACTGCTCTGTTATTTTTATTTTGATTGATGATGGTATATGACATTAATTAAACTAAACATCTATAATTCCAAACCCCTGCTCATTATGAAGAAAATTACACACTGCTCCAGTTTCATTTTCTTCATTCACACTCCCTCGTCTTTGAACAAATCCTATTTATCAGCTCATTCACATAAAATTAAAAAATTATCTGTATGAGGAAATAAATGCCTTCTATTAAAGTTAGACAGATTTCTATGGCTGCAATATTACAGAGCTTCAGCGTAGCAAAAGTGAAGGAATGAGCTCTGGGGCTGGTTTTATGCTCTGTTAAGCAGGAATGCGCAATCGATGCTCAAGTTTTTATGCCAATTCATGAAAATCGGAAGGAAGTCAGTATGTATTTAAAACAAGGCTAATCATATGATGTTTCTAAATGGCAGCTTACTACAACCTACATTTATAACATGCTTGATCATTCCTATACTTATCAGAAACATCCTTTGTTTTGTTAATATCTCCATCTTTTAAAACACCTGACAAACACTTCTCATGCCATCACCTGTTAAATACTCATTTTCAGTGCTTTGCCAAACTGTAAGACATTTTATAATTGAACGGACAAAAGCAGCAACCTACCAGTTTGTAAAGATGAAACGAACTGTAAAAGGCAGTTGTTCTACTAAAACTCCATCAAAATATGAGATTAGATTCTATCTGGTATTTTTGTTTTACACTATTTCAGGATGAAGATTTTGTTTTTCTTTCTACCATCATAGAACTCCCAAAGCAGAAAAGAAGAACGTTAACACCTCATGACTGATATCTGTGCATGCAAGATTGAGTTGGTTTGGCGCTACAGTTGCAGTCGCTGAAAAACCATCATGGATTTTTTTGGGGGCTTGTCTAGATTTGCCCGTGGAAGATAAAATTCCCCAGAAGTCATTGATGACTTGGCCAATTGTTGAAAAGAATTTGTTCATGAT
Source organism: Microcaecilia unicolor (assembly GCF_901765095.1). Classification (NCBI taxonomy): domain Eukaryota; kingdom Metazoa; phylum Chordata; class Amphibia; order Gymnophiona; family Siphonopidae; genus Microcaecilia; species Microcaecilia unicolor. The sequence goes on from NC_044036.1 coordinate 141,110,422, forward strand.
CCATTACTGGAAGCAAAGAAAACAATATTACCTCAAGCGACTGCACTCTGGCTGTCCTCCCCGGTGTAAGATTACTGCAGAAGTTAGTAAAAATGATATCCATAAAATAATCACTCTTAAATTAACAAAGATATTTCTCTTCCTTCTTTAGGTTCTCTAGAAGCTTTGCAGACTTTGGAATCCCGGCGAACGATAACTTTACCCCAGCTTTCAGCATGAGAACTCCTTCGTATAAAAACACACTGGTAATAGGGAAGCCAATGGGTAAAAATAATGGGGCTATTGTCTGGCCTGCCCCCTTCTCAGTCCCAGAGGGTGAGACAGGGTGAATGGAGTGTGATTCTCATTCAGATCTATGCTGTCACTCTGCAGAGTGAGGCTGAAAGGGGGATCACGGTTTCCAGGCTACTGGAATGTGGCCGTCAATTCTTTCTGCTCTGTGAATCGAAGGGTGAATTAGCAGACCTTGTGATTTTCGGTTTGTGTTTGCCAAAAGAGCCCTGTCTAGCCGTTGGCTCACATGTGCAGAAAGCTCATTAAAGTAGGATCAGCTATTATAGGATGGGGAAGAGGGGAGAATAAGTGGACTTCCCAGGAGCAGGTGAGAAGAAAGCACCTACCTCTCTGCTACAGAAGTAGCAGATGTAAGTAATGTTGCACAGATACATATATGAGACCATAGCAAGTGTTGCTGGTATAGTGGTGAGCATAGCTGCTTTTTGGTACAGGAGACCGATCCTGCTCCCTATGGCAGGGCCGCTGAGAGGGGAGGGCAGGGAGGACAAAATTCCCCAGGCCCGGGCCTCCAAGGGGGGCCCAGCGCCGGGGTCAGGCCACTGGCGCTGCAGTCCCCGGTCTCACCTGCCTGCCTCCACGGCTCCGGGCCCCCTTCATTCAAAGCGGCAGTCGCAGATTGCGTCTCTTCTGGCCTTCTCTCCCTGTGTCCCGCCCTCATGGAAACCGGAAGTTACATCAGACAAGGGCGGGACACAAGGAGGGAAGGCCAGAAGAGACGCAATCTGCGACTGCCACTTTGAATGAAGGGGGCCCGGAGCCGTGGAGGCAGGCAGGTGAGATTGTGGACTGCAGCGGCGGGGGGAGCAGCGGGGGACGGAGGCGGGGCGGCCTTGCCCCGGGCCCGGCCCAGTCTCTCGGCAGCCCTGCCCTATGGTTTACAGCCTAATCATGACACATGGCTAATATGGACAAGAGGCTTCTGATTAAAATCAACAGGGCTTTTCCATTTGGCTGAGCAGGCTGGCTATTTATAAGTGAATTTCCTTTCTCTCTTTTTTTGTTTATCCCATAACAGGCTACTATAAATAAACGCATATATACATGAAAATCTGGCAATGCAACAGAAATAACATGTGGATTTTGCTTCTCTTTTGTCAGAGATCTATGGAAAGTGGAACATACTTCGATGGAAGTCTGCATATCATTCCAAAATATGGAGAGATCTTGAGGGCTCCAGTTACTCCAGGGAGTGTTTTCTATAGTAATAGTTGTAGCAGTGATAATATAATTAATACTTCAGAAACAAGCACATGGGCAACTCTGGGATGGGCAGTCGATCTATGAATTGTTGGCACCTGATCTGTGACATAGTTTCCAAAGGGAAGAAAAAATTGGGTAATTATTATGCGGTTGAAGTTTGGCACAGGACTGTAAACATTAGCTATGGATTTCTTATATGATGATGTAAACCGTTCAGTTTTGTGAATGCAATTTGAAATGGTATAGTAAATAAATAAATGATAAACGATCATGGAGCCAACCCCTGAATGTGGCACTTTCAGGAGGTCTCCAGTCTTGCCAAACCTTGCTCTTACCACTCGCTCCCATTTCTTCTCTGTGTAAAATACTTTTCACATCATTCTTCCTTTAAAATCCCAACTCTGGTAAAGTTGAACCAGCAGCAAAACCCCAACAAACAACAGGAACCTTATCTGCTAGGTCCTTGGAGACCTAGGCTTAGTTTGGTCAAGACATTCTTAAAAGTAGCATCTGTGTACAGGCCAGTGGCATTCCGGGGGGGGGGGGGAGGGCGGTGGTTGCGGTCCACCCCGGGTGCACGCCACTGGGGGGGTGCCGCGCGCGCCTGTCCTTCGTTCGTTCCATGCTCCCTCTGCCCCGGAACAGGAACGGAACAGGTTACTTCCTGTTCCGGGGCAGAGGGAGCATGGAACGAACGAAGGACAGGCGCGCGCGGCACCCCTCCAGCGGCGTGCACCCAGGGGGTGGGGCGCATCGCCGATCCACCCCGGGTGTCAGCCCCCCTAGGAACGCCACTGGTACAGGCAGACACAGAACAGCCACTGAACATGTCCTAACAACATATCCATGGACCATTTTAGACTCTCTTACCCTTTCCCTTTTACTTCTTCCCTGTTCCTTCTATCCTATCTAATTTAATTGTAATTGTATAACCACTGGTCTGGCGAAAGCTTTATCAGTACATTGTAAGCCACTTTGAGCCTACAAACATGTGGGAAAAAGTGGGGTATAAATGTGCTAAATAAATAAACATATAGATTCTTGTACTGGCATAGACTGTATCCATGAATATGAAATGTCTGAACAATGAGGTCAGGTTGCCTATAATACTAGGCCTAAACATTCAAAGGAGTTTAACCAGGCAGGAGAGCCACTGAGTATATTTGCTAATTGGCTATTCCCTAACTGGTTAAGGGTGGTCTTTTACTAAAGATTAGCTCAAGTTAACAGCAGCAGGGCCCATTTTATTCCTATGGGCCCTGCTGCAGATAACTTGAGCTAATCTTTAGTAAAAGACCCCCTAAGGTTGGGGATGGTCTGGAGGCGGAGTTTGGGCAAGATGCAAATTAGCCAGTTATCAGCTCTTCAGCTTGGAGAAAAGGCGGCTGAGGGGTGATATGATAGAAGTCTACAAGATAATGAGCAGAGTAGAGCAGACAGATGTGAAGCATTTGTTTACACTTTCAAACAATAATAGAACCAGGGGACACAAGATGAAGCTAGAATATGGTAGATTTAAAACAAATAGGAGAAAGTTTTTCTTTACTCAGCGTGTAGTTGGACTCTGGAACTTGTTGCCAGAGAATGTGGTGGCAGTGGCTGGCCTTACGGAGTTTAAGGGGGGTTTGGACAGATTCCTGAAGGAACAGTCCATTGAACATTATTAAAAAAAAATTTTTTTTTGAGGGGGGGGGGCGGTTTGCTAGGTCTTGAAGCCTGGACTGGCTGCTGTCAGAGACAGGATGCTGGGCTTGATGGACCCTTGGTCTTTTCCCAGTATGGCGGTGCTTATGTGTTATTCAGTCTGGATTACTGACTGTAACATAATTTATCTGGAATGTGCAAAAATTTTATTGTGCAACTTGCACATTAAACTGTAGATTATACAGAACACAGATGCTTGAATGATATTTTCTGTAAATAAAAGGGGAGAGGATTACACATCTACTGGTAAACCTGTTTTGTTAGCAGTGGAGGCATGTATTACTACTACTACTCATTTCTATAGAGCTACTAGACATACGCAGCGCTGTACACATTATATGCAGGAACTTTCTCTGTCCCTTGAGGGTTTTTGTACTGGGGCAATAGAGGATTAAGTGACTTGCCCAGGGTCACAGGGAGCTGCAGTGGGAATTCAGTTTAAGTTATGTGTAATGATTTTTAATATTATATATAGAACTGCATCCCTTAAATGTTTTCCAAGTTTGCGCAGAGCTGAAGTAGCACAGCATGCTTTATTATTGCAGTATCTGAGTCCAAAGGGGATTATTTCAAATCCATATTTTCATCTAATTTTCCATTTTTAGCAGCAAAGACCTGGAACGTGTTACCAATACAGGTTAGAATCACGACAAACTACTGTTTATATAGGAAACTTCTGAAAGAGGGTGCTGTTAGAGAAATTTGTGGGGAGCTAAGGTAATTCTAATGATTTTCTTGAATTCTTCTTGCAATTCTTTTGGGAATTGTCCAAAATCTTTTTTCTTTTTTTTTTAATGATACTGAAATTCGCCCGGACCTTAAATGGTCATTGTGAAATAGAAGAACGTTTTGTATTTTTAAGTATGGAAATAACCCCCCCCCCCCCCCCCCCACCCCGTTTACTAAGCCGTGATACTGGCTGCCACGTGGCAATGCCAACATAGCCCTTTTAAAGTGAATGGGCTGTGTCGGTATTAGTACACGGCAGCCGATAGCATGGCTTAGTATACAGGGAGAAAGTTAGGACAGCAAAACAACTCTCCTAACTCCCCCACCCCCCCATTTACTAAGCTGTGCGCTAATGACACTGAGAGGGTGGTGGATACTTGGAATGCACTCCCGCGACAGGTGGTGGAGATGAAAACCATAGCGGAATTTTAAAATGCGTGGGATAAACGTGCAGGACTCCTGTTTAGAAAGAATCGATCCAAAGAAGCTCACTGGAAACTAGGTGGCAACGCTGTTAATTGGAAAGTATAGGCAGCGCTAGGCAGAACTTCTACAGTCTGTGCCCTGATCGTGGCCTGGATGGGCTGGACTGGAGCTTTTCAAGGGCTTCGATGACATCTTCAGAAGTTTTCGAACAAGGACAGTGCCGGGCAGACCTTTACGGTCTATGCCCTGAAAATTGAATGAACAAACCAAGATTAGGTATACACATGCTGGATCACCTCCTACCTTTATGAAATGAGTTTATCTACTCGGGCAGACTAGATGGACCGTTCAGGTCTTTACCTGCCATCATCTACTATGTTACTAGACTCTTTCGCTTGTTATAGTCCTTGTTCTATGCAGTATTGTATATTTCCTGAAGAGCTCTTCAGATTGTTTTTCCTACCTGCACTGAACTTGTTGGTTGATGAGGAATATAAGATTATAATAATGTAATGTAATGTAAAAGACTTCAAAACTGTCTGAAAAGTAAATAATGCTATTCTCCGTGTTTGTACAGTGCTACATTTATCTGGTATACTATATAAATGTCACTCAATACGGAGCAAGAACAGGACCAGCTCAAACCAGGGACAAAGCCAGACACCCAATTTTGGGTGGGCCTGAGCCTAAAGTGGATGGGCACAAGAATCCCATTCGGCATCTCTGCCTCCACTCCCACCTCCTCCAGGAGACCAATAATTTCTCAATACCACCCTCCCCTTCATACTTTTTCAAATCTTCAGTGCTTCACCGTCAGCAAACAATGACTCATACCCGCTGCTCTCACCAGTCCACAGCCTTCCCTCTGACCTGGTACCACTATTGTGCAAACAGGAAGTCACATCAGAGAGAAGACTCTGGACTGGCACGAGCTCCAGGTATGAGTCGCTGTTCATGAAACACTGACAGATTGAAAAGGTGTGGAGAGGTTGGGGGATTGAGTAAACTGATGCCAAAATGCCTGTGGGGGAGGGGAGAATGCTGGTAGTCTTCTGCTGACAAGACTTGAGAAGCCTCACCAGACACATCAGAGCTGTGCCACTTATGGGTGGGTCTGAGCCTCAAGTGGGTGGCTACGCCACTGCAAAGGACTATAGCTCCCTGAGTCAACTTTTGCATTGACACTCCCTCCCATGCAATATGGTATCTCTCCTCCACACACACACACCCTCTCTCTCAAATTCCCCCCTCTTCCTGCTGGACCAGATGAGGGACTGGCTCAGGGCACTGATGATAAAGGGTGCCGAAATCTTAGTCCACCATCTATTCCTTTAAGAGTCTGAAGGAAGACAGGACTGGGATTTGGTCTCCCTTTAACACCGGCGCCCTGAGCCAGTGCCTCACCTGGTCCATAGGTTGAGCCAACCCTGAGCAGGAAGAGGTAACAACAGAGACAGCACCTCCCAGCAGTACAGGTACCAACCTCTTTAATACTGAGCTGGGAGTTTCCCCAAACTGAATATACCAAGGTCATTGGATAGAAAAAAATATATATACCTCCAATGGTCCAGCTCCTAATCTGCATGAGCTCTGCTGGTGTAGCAAGAAGTGAACCTTCTATTGCTCCTTTCTCAAAGGAGATTTGACCCCTTGACTTCCTGACCTGAATAGCGGAATGTTTCTTACAATGCCTATTGCCCACAAATTCAACATCTACAAAAAAGCCCATAGAAATCAAGGCATCAGTGCAAAAGCCTGCAAACAAAGCAACCTCCCAGCAGCACAGAGAACTCTGCAAACACAGCAGGCCTGCAGTTCCCAGGAAACAAGCCCGAATGGGCTGGAATTGCTTGTTTTGTCTGAGTCTCGCCACTCTGATAAAGGCGGAGAGGGAATTTTCTTCTCTTTTCAGCGGTGCCATCACTAGAAGTGAAACAGTTTATGTACAGTAAGTTAGTTCCCATGTGTGCACCTGGGGCACAGTTAGGTGGGGAATGGAGAATGAAATTGGAGGAAACATCCATGGGAAGAAAGGAATTTCCAAGGTCTTGGCAGTGATGCTGCACAGATCATAAGAAGGTGATTTTTAGTGACAGGGGTGAAAAGTTAGTGGGCCCAGAGAAAAAGGCTAGTAGCTTTGCTTAAGATGCATGTTGATTCGGCACTTGGTACATGGCCTTTCAGGATAACCAATCAAAGCATTTTAGAAATGCAAAAGGCTGAAAGGAACACCCTTTGAATGAGAGAACAGAGGAAAGTAGGGCAGAAGCAGGGAAGGACCAGGGAAATTGTGAGGGCAAAGTAAGTTGACGGGGATGGGGGGAAACCCTGACCCTTTAGTGAGGGGCTGCATCTCCAAGGCCCATCAAAGGCCTGCTTGAATAAATGAATGTACATCCAAATTTCAAATAAAAGAACACTTAACAAAAAGTAGAATGTTATGCATTTCATAGAATCAGGACAACGCAAAAGAAGACAGGCTGGTGAAATCCAGATGAGAGAGGAAGACTGATTTAGGACAGCTCAACAAAGACTGACTGAGCCCATCCCGGGTTTGCTCTACTGTATTATAATTCCAAACCCCCCAAAGAAAGCAAGAGAGAAAATTTCCAAGGTACAATGGAACGCAACCAGGACTGGATCAGACTGTGCAGCCCCACCTTGAATACCGTGTGCAGTTCTGGTCACAATGATATAAGAGATAGAACACCTCCCTTATAAAGAAAGACTAAACAGAAAGAGCAAGAACCAACCTTTGAAGCTCATACTGAGCCTGAAGCGTCTGTTTCCTGATTGCCAATTTTCCTGGAGGGCCTAGTCTAAAAGCAGAGGCCGGAGAAGGAGATGTTAGGGAACTGCTAGATGTGACATTACCTTCTGTAAGTGTGTTTTGGATGCATAAGAAGCCAGGCCTGCTCTGGCCTCTGTGGCCTACAGATGCAGGGTTTGGTGTCCTTGCAATGCCACTGAGGGCTGCCTGAGAGTTTATCTGCTGTCCACCTATTTCAGGCAGGGGACTGAAGCTGTATTGACTGTCTCCACTGGAAATTGTTCTCGTCCACTGGAAGCTGTGCAACCGTTATAACACCGATGCACCAGAAAAGCACTGGGGTCATGACTCTGAGAGAACTGTGGAGAAGTAAGAGGTTATGATCACCTGGAACCTTTATATTCCAACTGAACAGAAAGTTGATGCAAGAAACCCAAAATATATTGGTATACGAGAAAAATATAACAGAGGGTTGAGAACCAGGAGAGCCCAGTTCAAATCTCACTGCAGCTCCTTGTGGTCTTCGGCCAAGCCGCTCAACCCTCTACTGCCTCAGGTACAAACTCAGATTGTGAGTCCTCCAGGAAAAGAAAAATACGTACTGTACCTGAATGTCACCACTTCGATAAATAGCTTTTTGGCTTGTAAGCAGTATATACCAAACCACTAGGACCTGGACCTGGACCTGGACCTGGACCTCCCCCCCCCCCCCCCCCCCAATTGCACCCTTGCTATGGAGTTCTCTTCCTTGTATGTTGAGTCTTGAACCATCCTATCAATGATTTAGATCTCTCCTTAAACCCTGTTTGAAACAACCTTCAATGTAGAACTTGGTGGTTCTGCTGCCTTTGGGGATCCACTAATGTCCAGAAACGTTTTTATATTTTCTTCGCTTTCATCTTTCTTTCTCTCTAACTCTACCCTATACTAACTTCCTTGTTTGAAACTGGCATTCCTCTCATCGTTTCTCATTTTTATATTGTGAACCACTCTGTTATTCCTTGAAGGGAGAGTGATATATCAAGTCAAATAAATCATAAACTATAAACCATATATAAGAAATTAAATAAAATAAATACAATAACAGCACTGATAAGAGACATGTCTGTATCAAGTGATTATTTAGTACATTGTGTGGAGGGAAGAAGATTCTAAGTACCAGGAAATGTTGTCAGAAACCAAGAAAATGTGGCAGGAAGATACAGAAATATTTCCCATTATATTTGGGTGAAACAGACCTGATTTAAGGCCATTTCCAAACATGGCTTGATAAGCTGCCTATACATCTATCACATCTTATGAACTCCAGAGCTCATTTTAGCATGATGCAAATGCCAATAAACATACCCCACATACCCTGGCCTCGGAGCGAGGTTCATCACTGTCTTGGTATGCACAAAACTAACCCATTTGGAAACTTTGCCCTCAAGAGGTTAAAATGAGAGAAAACTATGGGAAGGAGGGCATAAAGGCTTGTGGAAGGCTGAGGCCTAGTCAGGACTCGGTCTAATAGAGATGAAAGCCTAGGGAGCAGAGAAAAATAACAGGTCAAAATCCCCTGCTGCTTCCTCAATTAAAATATCCAAAACAAAAGTCAAACATCATTCACATATTTACCTTTCTTAGCCAACGGTTTTCCTTCTCCAGGAAGAAAGTTGTGGAAGCTCCCAGTTGACTGACAAAGGTATATATATATAGGACTATAGTAGATATTACACTGCTCCTGGAATAAGTGTTCATGAACAATGTGAAAAACTGAAAGTAGTTTTAAAATCAACTACACACTATAAATGAGGTGAGAATGATGGCCAAAAAAATGTCCACCAACAAATAAAATACTAAGTTTTCAAAAACAATAACAGAAGCTGAACCATACACTTAAGCAATAAAGGCTGAAAAGGAAGGTAAAAGCCTCAAAGAGCTTCCAGTTGATACCACCCTTATGAAGCTGCAGTGTCTAATGGTGAGAACCTGAAAGTAGACCAAGCCACAGGGCCAGATGAGATATATCTCAGGATACTGAGGGAGATCAGAGAGGTTCTGGCAGATGCTCTTCAAGATTGGTTTAATAAATCTTTGGCAATAGGAGAGATTCCATGGGACTGAAGAGTGGATGTGGTCCCTTTTCACAAAAATGATGAGAAGAAGAAGTGGGACACTTGAATTGATTGAAAAAGTAATGGATACACTGCTTAAGGAAAGAATAGTGAACTTCCTAGAATCGAAGGGTTGCAAGATCCAAGGCAACATGGTTTTACTGAAGGAAACTCATGCCAAACACCTGATTGATTTCTTTGACTAGGTGACTAGAGAACTGGGTCGAGAACACGAACTAAGTGTAGTCTACTCGGATTTCATCAAAGCCTTTGATAAGGTTCCAAACATAGGGATGAACTGTTGTTTGCAAAGACATAGGAAATGTTGATGATGTACCCTATGAAATTGCATTTCATTGCCAAATGAAAAGAAACAGAAAAAAACATATTTTGTACTTTGTAATTGCTGATAATAGTGTGCATTATTTGGAAAGAGGATGCACTATTTCAGAAAAAGGGCACATTTTTTCCGAATGCCACACAGGTATTTTTCTCAGTGGAGGAGGGTAAATCGTGGAGTGCCACAGAGATCTGTACTGAGATTGGTGATATTTAACATATTTATAAATGATCTGGAAATCGGAACAAGTGAGGTGATTAAATTTGTAGATGACACAAAAAATATTCAAAGTTGTTAAAACACATGCAGATTGTGAAACATTGCAGGAAGACCTTAGAAAACTGGAAGACTGGGCATCCAAATGGCAGATGAAATTTAATGTGGATAAATGCAAAATGATGCACATTGGGAAGAATCTTCTGCCCAGTGTACAGCTGCAGCCACAAAAGCAAACAGAATGCTAGGAATTATTAGAAAGGGATGCAAAATAAGACCAAGAATATTATAATGCCTCTGTATTGCTCCATGGTGCAACCTCACCTTGAGTATTGTATTCAATTCTGGTCATTCGTATCTCAAAAAAGATATAGCAGAATTAGAAAAGGTTCAGAGAAGAGCGATCAAAATAGTAAAGGGGACGGAACGCCTCTCATATGAGGAAAGGCTAAAGAGGCTAGGGCTCTTCAACTTGTAAAAGAGACAACTGAGAGGAGATATGCAAGGTTGCCAGATGGGAAAAATTTTCCCAGCCCAAAATCAGCCCTAAACCCGCCCCAAAAATGCCCAAAGTCAAACCCCGCCTCCCACGTCACCAACCCCGCCCCCTGACATCACCCCTGACGTCGGTAACCCCGCCCCTGTCAGCCACGCCCCTGAAAAGCTTCTATTGGACCACATCGGACCAATAGAAGCCCCAGGAAAGCTTCTATTGGACCAAATTTGACCAATAGAAGCCCCGGAAAAAAGCACACAGCGGCCACAGGAAAAAAAGGCCAAACCCGCACCCCGCAGCTGCCGAAAATTTTCTCGGGAAGACCGCAACCCTGACAACAATGGAGATATGATTGAGGTCTGGCCAGAGGAAAAGTCCATAGTCTGGGCCAGATGCACTAAACTTAAGGAGCCATTAACAAGCCATTAACGAGCAAGTAGTAAACCCTGGCATGCTTCACTCTGACCTGGAAGTCTCTGAACCAATCACAGCGCGTTTAGCTTGCTAAATGCGTTGTGATTGGCTCAGGGACTTCCAGGTCTCTCAGCTGAGTGAAGCACTGCCAAAAAAAGACGTTTTTATTATTGCCGGGGGGGGGGGGGGGGGGATGACGGCCAAAATGGACGTTTTTTTTGGATGGGCGTCCTCAACTGCACTGTCCTCTGGATCGAGCCACATCGAAGGGGGTGAGCAGTGTGGCGTCTTCGGGCGGCACAGGGAGGCGTATTTGGCATGCACAGAGCAGCCAGCATAACGCTTGGCTGCTCTGCGCATGCTCGACCGGCCGATTGGCCGACTGTTTAACGATGGAATAGAAAATGCAAGTGAGCTACAATGAGCAGCTCATTTGCATTCCCTTTCCTTAATGCATGCCCGTTCCTTACCGATTCGCTAAGTGAATCAGTAAAGGAAGGGCTCTAACGATTGTTTAGTGCATCTGGCCCTCTGTTATTGAAATGGACATGGGGAAGCCATTGCTTGCCCCGAGATTGGTAGCATGGAATGTTGCTACTAATTGGGTTTCTGCCGGGTTATGGCTAGTCTTATGTTCTTAAATTAACCACTGCGCTTGAGCAAACTTAGTGGGACAGTGTGTCTTCTTTCCAAAGAGTCCATAAGATCACTGGAAAGTGGCAAAATAACCAGAAAAACCGGAATAAAATGAACATTCCCATAAATGACACAAAAATTCTCTGGCTGCTCATCCCTATCCCCACAGGATCCTCATGAATAAACTGAGCAGGCTGAAGTTAGGACCCAAAGTAGTGAACTGAATTAGAAGCTGGTTGAGGGACAGATGACAGAGGGTGGTGATAAATGGAATTCATTTGGAGGAATGAAAGGTGAGTAGCTGAGTGCTTCAGGGATCGGTATTGGGGCTGATTCTATTCAGTATATCTGTGAGCCACATTGCAGAAGGTTTAGAAGAACAAGTTTGTCTGTTTGCAGATGACAAGAAAATTTGCAAGAATGAACAACCTGGAGGGAAAAAAGAACATGAGAAGTAATCTACAAAACTTAGAAAAATGATCTTATAATTTAATGTGAAGAAATGCAGAGTGATACACTTGGGGTGTAGAAATCCAAAGGAGATGCATGTGATAGGGAGTGAGAGGCTGATATGCACAGACAAGGAGAGGGACCTTGGAGTGACAGTGAAGATCTCAAGGTGGCAAAACTAGACAGTGGCCATAGCCAGAAGGATGCTAGGCTGCATTGAGAGAAGCAAAACCAGCAGAAGAAAGGAAGCATTAATGCTCCTGTACAAGTCATTGGTGTGGCCTCACTTGGAGTATTCTGTTAAGTTTCAGAGGCTCTATCTGAGCTAATGACATAAAAAGACTTGATGCAGTTCAGAGGAAGGTAAAAAAAAATGGTATGTTTATGATAAAAACTTGCAATGTTGCTTTATCTGACAAACAGGTCAGGGTGGTTCACAAATATAAATTAAAATAGTATTAGGGAAAAAATGCCATTTAAAATAGGCCAGGTCTAAATCATAGGGGGGAAAAGAGGAAGAGAGGTGGAGGACAAAACAAATAAACCAAAATATGCATGTGAAGAGACTCCAGGTGTGCCGAAAAATGGCCTGCGCTAGTGTAGGCGCGTGTTTTGGAAACGCTCAGGGTCCATTTTTCAGCACGCCTGCAAAAAAAAAACAACCTCTTTTTTGCCGAAAATGGGCGTATGGCAAAATAAAAATTGGTGCCCATCCATTTTGCATCTGAGACCTTACCGCCACCCATTCACTTAGCGGTAAGGTCTCATGCGTTAACCAGACGGTAATCATCAGCTTGCGTACACACTGCCGATTATCACCGGGTTAGCGCTGCATGACAGAAAATACAAAATATTTTCCGATGTGCGTATCGAACGCACGTAAAAATTAGAATTACCACTCGGGGCATGTGGTAATTTGACGTGCGTTTTATTTATTTATTTATTTAATTTGTTACATTTGTATCCCACATTTTCCCACCTTTTGCAGGCTCAATGTGGCTTACATATCACCGTTAACGGCGTTAGCCGATTCCGGTCTGAACAAATACATGGTATGAATGAATACAAAGTGATATAGTGGTAGAATGAGGTACATGTAAGGTAGGTACAGTTGGGGGAACTTAGAGGAAAAGGGGGAAGAAGAGTCAGGTAATGTTTGTTATGGTCTTTGGTTGCATTGTGTCGCAAGTGAACAATTATTTTTATGTTTTACACATGTAGGTGTCTAGGCACCTTAGTAAAAGGGTCCCTGGGTGAACTGAATATGTAGACCCTAGATCAGTGGCTCCCAAACCTGATCCTGGAGGCATCCCAGCTAGTCAGGTTTTCAGGATATCCACAGTGAATATTCATGAGAGAGATTTGCATGCCCTGCTCCCACTGCATGAAGTTCTCTCTCATGCATATTCATTGTGGATATCCTGAAAACCTGACTCGTTGAGGTGCCTCCAGCACCAGGTTTGGGAACCACTGAGAGGCAAGAATTGACAGAGGGGATATGATACAGATGTTTAAGGACAAACAAATCTTTTTCAGAGACAGGGAAGTGGCAGTAGAACTTGAGGTCATGAATTGAAGTTGTCGGATGGTAGATTTAGGAGTAACATCAGGAAATACTTTTTCATAGCGAGGATGGTGGGTGCGTAAATACCATTCCGGGGGAAGCAGTGGAGACAATAGAATTCAAAATGGCATCGGACAAACGCAGAGGATTCCTATGTAGAAACAGGATGGAAGTCAAAGCAAAACTTAAATGCCCTTCACACTTTAAATATGACCGAGGGGTATAACCTGCACAGAGAAACAGGTACAACTCTGGCTAGGTTATTGGGCAGACTGGGTGGACCATGTAGGTCTTTATTTGCCGTCATCTACTGAATACATTAGAAATACCACATAAGTACATAAGCATTGCCATACTGGGACAGACCAAAGGTCTATCAAGCCCAGCATCCTGTTTCCAACAGTGGCCAATCCAGGTCACAAATACCTGGCAAGATCCCCAAAAAGTACAAAACATTTTATACTGCTTATACCAGAAATAGTGGATTTTCCCCAAGTCCATTTAATAATGGTCTGTGAACTTTTCCTTTAGGAAGCCGTCCAAGCCTTTTTAAAACTCCGCTAAGCTAACCGCCTTTACCACAATTCCAGGAATAACATGTATAGAATATTTGTACGTTTGGGAAGCTCGCCAGGTGCCCTTGGCCTGGATTGGCCGCTGTCGTGGACAGGATGCTGGGCTCGATGGACCTTTGGCCTTTTCCCAGTGTGGCATTACTTATGTACATTCTCTGCACATATCCATAGACTGTGGACAATATGATCAGATCGTCTTGTGTCAGCCTTGAAGGCTGGCTGCCCAGTACTGTAACATTGCACGGATATGAATTAGAAGTAATATAGTCCTTTGATTACCTAAGTGCACGATGATTGATCAAAGATTCTCTGGTTGCTCTTGCCAAATGTGTAGAAAATTGCATTTAAGTACAATAAATAGTACAGATGCCTCCCCGGGGTGGCACATTCCATTTACAGCCTGCACCCAAGATAATGCTTTGATTGTATTACCTGTCCCTGCCATAGGTACAGACATGCAAAACTGCCACATACCTATGACGGCAGGTTTCACTGCATATAGAAGCGAATGCCCTGTATTTATGTATGTTTGAGGCTCCTTCATAGCTCAGTCTATCCTTCCTGACATACAAGTAGAAAAAGCTATAGTAAAAGACAGACAGGTCAGCTGGTATGTTCTTGACTTGGTCAGCAAAGGTTAGGAAACTGTTCAGTCTGGGAGGAAACAGTCGTGCTGGGATAGAATGAATGAGGAATCAGCTTTGGTAGATAAGATCAACAAGGGATAGTTCCCAAAGAACCTATGTTTGGAAAGGAATTACTCCCGCTCCCTAATACAGTCACCCATGGAGGGCAAATTTCTGCTTTACACCTTCACCTCCTCAGTAAGAAACAGAGGGGATAACTTTCTAGTGCACACAGGATAAGAAAAAGGTTGGATTCCAAAATGCTGCAATTGAAAAGGAGAAGGGGGAGTGGAATAAGCAGGAGACCGCCTGTTCTTAGGGGGGGGGGGGGGAAGAGGCACTTGGAGAAGCGAGAAAGAAAAAGGTGCAAAGTTTCCTTTCCTTATCTCACTCACAAAGTGGAGGCATCGCCTGGTGGTAAGAGCAGCCGGCTGAGGATCAGCAAAGCCACGTTTAAATCCAGCGACTGCTCCCTGAGACTTTGCACAAGTCACTTAACCCTCCATTGCTTCAGGTACAAGACTGTAAGCTCACAGGGCCAGGAAAATACCTACTGTACCTGAATGTAACTCACCTTCAGCTACAACTGAAAAAGCTGTGAGCTAGTCTAATAATGACAGATGTCAGCTGAAGGAGGAGCAGAAGGTGAGGGACTGAAGTCTCTTTACCTGTGACTGTCCAGACCTGGGGACCTTCACAGCGGCTCCCCCCCCCCCCCAGCAGTGGTAATCTGTGTATCCTTAAATCTCTGTTACTCACCTGGTGAAACTTGGGAATTGATGGAGACTCCACCTTTCCTTCTCTCTCTCTTGCAGTCTCCCTCTGTGCTGCTCTTTCCATCTCCCCAGTCTCCTCCTCCTGATGTGGGGCTGGAAGAGAGCAGGAGCAGCCTGAGCAATGGGAGGGACCAGGCAGTTCAAGCAAGGTTGACAGACAGACCCAGGTATCTGGTTTCTTACCACACTGTACCTGAGACAGGCTGCTACCTGGAGTTTCACACTTCATTAACCAGCAGATCGCTCTCTCTCTCTCTCTCTTTAGTGTAAAAGCAATGCAGAACATTTGTTGTGCCAGAAATTTCACAGGTACAGCTCTTGACGAACCTGTCCCCATCTAAAACAGGAAAGAAAGATCCATCCCTGGATTTCTTGATGACCCAGCAGGTTCTTCCAGCCCAGTGAAAATTAAGGTTTGATTCTGGCATCATAAGATTTCATCAGCAATTATGCTGCTCCCCAAAAATGCCCTAGTCTGTTCATTGCATCAGTGTTCCTTCTGCAATGCAGGGTCTTGAATCTCTCCACCAGGTGTCATCCTTAACTAATGACCATGATTCACTCCCCACCTTCCGGAGGGCTATGAATCAGCCCAAGCAAGAGCAGAAAACCCAGCTCGGGGGTCCACACAGCAGTGAACTACATCAGTCCCTCCAGCCTGACAAAGAGTGTAATTCTGTGTGCACTAAAGTGCATACGGACTAATTAGTAAATGGTTCCCAGATTGCCAGAGACGTCAGGGACAGGCAGAGCTGGAACAGCTGTTACCCTGGAGCATTTAGGGAGTTGTAGTTCCTTTCTTCATAAGAAAAGTAGCACTGAAAGTCAATGAATGGGGGGGGGGGGGGGGGGGGGGGGAGAGGAATCAGCTTGTCCCTGATGACATGCAATTTATCTAGTCCAATCTGGGTTTTTATATAGCACCTTTCAGATGTCCCAGAGGGTCACTCGAAGTGTTTTACAACATTGCAAAACTATAGAATTCTATACAAAGACCTCTGCAGAGTTTACACTCAGAGTGGAATTCAGAGGGCAGGGCTGGTGCTAGGCACGATGGTGCTCAGGGCAGATGCTAGGGAGGGGGCCCCAAAGCTTGCTTGCAAATTGTCCTTCTTTCAACTTCAGGCAGGTTTGCAGGGCAATTGCCCTGTTTGCCCACTCTTAACGCTGGCCCTGTCGGAGGGGCAATACACTGGGGCACCCCTGTGCAGTCAGTCCTTTGGGGAGGGCATTTGGGGGTTTGGATCAGTTCCAAAAACTACAGAAGAGAAATTCATTAGTGATTTGGGTCCTGAGGGGTAAAGGGGACAGTTAACTCTCAAGGCAGATGACCTTTCAGCTCTGTTGTGCCTTCCAGGCTCATTTCTCACAGCCCACTTCCAGAAGACCAGTCATTTCCAGGGGCTTCTCTTACTGTTAGTTTCCTCCCATCCATCTCCTCTTCTATTGACTTTCCAATCTACACCTTATGCTCCGCAATAAACTCCATCGACAGGGAGGGGTTGATATTCACGCTGAGTGGTTGGCCAGTGATATTCGGTGACATTAAACTAGGTGGTTGCCATTACATTTATTTTATTTTATTTATTTGTTACATTTGTATCTCACATTTTCCCACCTATTTGCAGGCTCAATGTGGCTTACATAGTACTGTAAAGGCGTTCGCCAATTCCGGTATGAATAAATACAGCAATGTTGTGGTAGAATAAGGTTCGTGTGTACAGACACATTAGGGAATCGTAGAGAGGAAGAGTTATTATATGTCCATTACGAGCTTTGGTTTCGTTGTGTTGCAGGGTACAGGCATTTAAGTTGGGTCAGTAGGGTATGCCTTTTTGAACTGTTAGTTTTTAATGATTTCCGGAAGTTTAGGTGATCATAAGTTGTTTTCACGGCTTTTGGTAATGCGTTCCATAGTTGTGTGCGTATGTAGGAAAAGCTCTGACCTCCTTGGCACAATCCTCCAGAGGTGGAGTCGATGCAGGCTTGGAAGTTATTTGAGTACAGACGATACTCAGTGGTGGTGCATAAAAAGCAGTTTTATCTATGCCTGGGTAGGTTTGGGAATCCTGGCACTGAACACTGGCCGGCACCCACTTAAAGTCCATGTCCGCTGAGACCTGGATATCCAATGCCGCTGCCTGGACATGGCCCAGTATTAATTACTTGGGTCACATTCAGTCCATGGTAATCGGTGCTTTCAACATCTACTGATAGCCCTGGGATGAATATTGTGGGGAGGGGTAATTTCTTCCAACTTTTGTTACGGGTGAAAGGAGAAGAACCCGTATCCTGTATCTCACTTAGCTTTCCTCTACATCCTGGGCCTTTGTCAGCGCCACAGGTTCCCAGTGACTAGGAAAAGCTCTGAATCTAGGAAAAGAGTAAGACTAAGGGGTTCGACCCTTTGAATCACACTTAGATCACTCTTCTCTCTTAAAGGTCCCACTCCGGGGTCTCCCTGGGATCACTTTTTTTATATTTACCCCAAGACAGGAAATCCACTCTCCATAAGGCCTGAGCCCTTTGGCTGCTGAACATTGAACCTGCTGCTAAGAGGCAGGAAAAGGGGAAGGAAAACAACAAATTTCACTTCAAAACACTCCCTCGTACTAACTGCTGCATCTCTAGCTCCTCCCCTGGCCAGCTAGAAAATTTCTCATTAGTTACAGGTATATCAATATACAATATGTTTCAGAAACAAAACATTTCACCAAATACTGCTTAACACTAGGGCACTTATGGGCATATTTTCAAAGCACTTTGGGAGGCTAAGTTCCATAGGTTTCTATGGAACTTTGTGAGGCTAAGTGCTTTGAAAATGAGCCTCTTAGTGGTCCTGGGGTTACCCCAGACCAGTGACAAAGACATTTGGTGTTATTCAGCAGCAATGCTGCACGCTGGGAATGAAACTACCACCATCGCTCGCATTGGGCCAGTGGTAGTTTTAGATAGCTGAGCGGTAAGCCCCATCGGCATAGCTAGGTGGGGCCACGGGGGCATGCGCCCCCCACAGATTTAGCCCTGGCCCCCTCTACTTTCAACTCCCCCCTGCCGCTGACCCTGCCACTTTTGATTCCCCCTCCCGCTGCTGCCGCCGCCACCACTGGGCACCTTTGCTGGTGGGGGTCCCCAATCCCTGCCAGCCGAAATCTTCTTCAGCGCCAGTCTCCGGCGCCTTCGCTGATCTGTTTCTGTGAGTCCTGACTCCTGATGTCCTGCGCAAGAGTCCTGCGAAAGTGGCGGGGGGGCGGCAGTGGCAGGGGTGTCGAAAGTGGCGGGGGGTCGGCGGCTGGGGGAGGCAGGCTAAACTGTGCCCCCCACCTCGGGCTCTGGACCCCCCTCCCGCCGAGGTCTGGCTATGCCCCTGGTAAACCCGCATTGGGCTTACCGCCGCTTAAGGGCTCCTTTGTGTGCAAATGCATGATTTCATAAAATTCCTTTCCTCAATCAGGCCCCTGGGAACAATTCTGCCCGTTTCAGCTAAACTGATGCATATGCAGCACATATGCACATAAGTATAAATGCACTCCTGGGCATGTTAGAAAAGACCATTTAAGTGCATAAAATACTGTTGTAATGGCAGAAATGTCTTTGAACCCCCCCCCCCCCCCCTCCCCATGAGGCTGGAATATTTTGTTAGGGTAAATTGTATATTGTAACTCACTATTAACTTGTCCCCCCCCTGAAATTGTTCCTTTCTCTTCCCACAGAACAAGATACTTTTGGCTAATGCATTCTGTTTTTCCATTTGACCTGCTTGGGGAGAACGTGGATGGTGGCAGATGGCTAACTATCCAAGCAGGAAGGGGACCTGCTGAAAGGCTTACAACAAGGCAGTGATTTTCTGATTTTATTTCTATGCTGCCACCTATGGGATACCATTTGACACTACAGCCATCAATTAAATTTGGATGGAACCAAAGCTCTAGATTGGGCTGGGAGCTGTATGTCCCCATCGAGGCTCATGCTCTGCTCTCCTGTCTACACAATCAAAAGTCATATTCCCTAAAGGCTGCATCACACATGCCAACGTTTGAAAGATTATAAAGAGATTTCAGGGGAAAAGAGAGAGGTGGCTGAATACTGCCGTAAAGAACATTAATGGGGTAATTCAATTAGTGGGGATTAATATAAGGCACTGAGGGACCCTTTTGCTAAGCTGCATAGGCACCTATGCATGCCAAATGCGCGCTAAATTGGAGTTACTGCCCAGTTACCTGGCCCTTGCAGTAATTTCAATTTTGGCACGCATCCACTACACACGTCTGAAAAATATTTTTTTCTTTTCTGGCACGTGTGATGGATGCGCAGCAAGTGGCGTTTGGCATGCGCAAGTCGTTACTGCTCAGATTCTTTACTGCTAGGTCAATGGCTGGCGGTAAGGTCTCAGACCCAAAATGGACGTGTGGCAATTTTGATTTTGCCGCACGTCCATTTTCGGCAAAAACAAAAAAAGGCCTTTTTTACAGGCACACTAAAAAATGGATCGGCGCTTGCCCAAAACCCGTGCCTACCCTACCACAAGCTATTTTTCAGCACGCCTTTGTAAACGGACTGCCTCAGTATGCATGTAAATGATTAAATTAATAACATATATGCACATATGCCTGTACAGATGCACATAAATCAGTGGCGTAGCAAGGGGAGGGCGGTGGGGGTGGTCCACCCTGGGTGCATGTTGCTGGGGGGGTGTCAGCTCCGCTGGTTCCCTGCTCCCTCTGCCCTTGAACAGGTTACTTCCTGTTCCGGGGCAGAGGGCGCAGGGAACCAGCGGAACCGACACCCCCCCAGCGGCGTGCTCACGGCAGGCAAGAATGCACTCGGGGGGGGGGTTGATGCGCCAAGGGGGGGTTGATGCACTGAGGGGGGGGTGTCATGCTGCACCCGAGGGAGTGCGCAGCGGTGAACCGCCCTGGGTGGCAGCTGCCCTCACTACGCCACTGCATAAATTCCAAGTTGCTATTTTCTATATTATTAAGAAAATCGAAAACTATTCAAAAAGATGAGATGTTTGAGTGGAAGAGTGGCCTAGTGGTTAGAGCACTGGTAGGACATCCAGAGGTGCCCGTCTCAAATCCCTCTGCTGCTCCTTGTGATCTTGGGCAAGTCACTTAACCCTCCATTGCCTCAGGTACAAACTGCGATTGTGAGCCCTCCTGGGACAGAGAAATATCCAGTGTACCTGAATGTAACTCACCTTGAGCTACTACTGAAAAAGGTGTGAGCAAAACCCCCAAATAAAAAAGTATAAAGTAAATTTTGTATTAAAAGATTATAATATAGTTTGACTGATGAGGAGGCAGGTGAGCCAAGAGCATTGCAGCTCTTGTGAAATGAGTCTCCGCTGAGGTCTAAGCTTAGTATATGTTTGTTGCCTGGTTGTTGCTTGATTGAGTAAATAAAGACTACGCTGGGTACATATATTATTAACTCATATATTACATAGTGCATATTTTACATGGTCAAGACTCCCGCTTACACACATAACTTATAGGACGGTATAAGCTACACAAATATCAGCAGCACTTAGACACAAGAACTTATATCAGCTCTGTGACTGACACACGTACTTGCACCTAAATTATAAGCACGTGTCTAACCTGCTATTCTATATGGGAAAGTAGGTTATTTTCACTTATAACTTAGATGCCGCATGGGTGCAATTGTATAGATTTAACCCTCAAGAGGGCAAGGTGTTGACTTCAGGCATCAAGAAAGAGCATAAATGACCAGAAAACTGGACATACACACGTAAATTCCAATCTGCCGGATGAGGACTATTCTATGACATTCCACCTAAACGCAATGGCATGTACTTTGAAAGTGGGTGAGGCACACAGTAACTTGTGTAAATTTGAGAATACCAGGGGTGGACTGTCCCTAAGGGGAAATGGGCAGTACCCGAGGGCCCAGTACTTCATCCCCACGTCTGACATCTCTCTCCCCTCCATCCCTGGGTCTGACACTCCCTTTTTTTTCACATACCCCCCCCCCCCCCCAGATCCAGTGGTCCCTCTCTCTCACCCCCACTCCGTTTATCTCAAAAATCCTTTCTCTGTACAGGGCCCCGGCTGTTTGCTGCTAATAGGAACCTTCTCTCTGCCACGTCCCGCCTTTTTCTGAAGTAACTTCCTGCTTCCATAAGGATGGGCCATGGTAAGGAGGTTCCAGTCAGCAGCAGACAGCCGGGGTCTGTACGGAGAAAGGGGCTTGTGGGGGGGGGGGTCCAAGGACAGGGGTAGTGATGAGAGGGAGGCCGGACGGGGTGGGGGGGGGGTGGGAGAGAGAGTGTGCCAGACCCAGGGCAGAGAGGGAGGGATATGGGACCCAGGGGTGTTGGGGGGGGGGGGGGATTCTCTTATTGCCTGGGGGCCCAGATCCCTGTCACTCTGCCCCTGGAGAATAATTTAGACATGATTTTTAGCATTTGCACCAGCCTTATGTCATTTTGCTTTGAGTTTTTTAATAAATTATTATGCAACACTGACACAGAATTGTAAAAAACAGGTTGAAGAGGACAATGACCCTATTCACAAATAATGCTGACACAAACCAGTCAGACCAGAATATTACGCTGCTATTGCCAAATCTGAATGATGTGTCAGGAGAAGGGGCAGCTTTGTAAGTCAAAATGATGAAACTTCAATCACAGTATCTTGACCAAACTGTCCCATTCTGAAGAGAAGTTTACAAATGAATCTGCTGTAGACGCTAAAGCTGTTGTCTTTTTGGTGGAAAGAGTATTGATTGATTGGGTAGCCAGGCAAATGCAATGAAGAATTTTAAAAAGAAATAGAAGTCCTTTTACTAAGGTGGAGTGGAGGAGTAGCCTAGTGGTTATGGTGGTGGACTTTGGTCCTGCCTGGGGAACTGAGTTCAATTCCCACTTCAGGCACAGGCAACTCCTTGTGACTGTGGGCAAGTCACTTAACCCTCCATTGCCACATTGAGCCTGCCATGAGTGGGAAAGCACAGGGTACAAATGTAACAAAAAAAAAAAGGTGTGCCAAAAAAATGACCTGCACTGGTGTAGATGTGTGTATTGGACATGCACAAGTCCATTTTTCAATGCACCTGCAAAAATAGCCTTTGGGGGGGGGGGGGGCAAAAATGGGACGTGTGGCAAAATAAAAATTGGCCATGTCCATTTCAAGCCTGAGACCTTACTACCACCCGTTGACTTAGTGGTAAAGTCTTATGCGTTAACCAGGCAGTAATCATCAGCATGCGTACACTGACGATTACCGCCCGGTTAGTGCCGCACGCCAGAAATTTTCCGGCATGGATAGACGCCTACGCGACTTAGTAAAATGGTCCTTAGTTTCATATAGATGTAGAAAAAAAAGTGAGGATGAACCAAGGAGGAATACCAGATAAATTTATTAAAGATGTTCAAAAAACGACCCGACACGGCCATGTTTCGGCCCAAAGGCCTGCCTCAGGGGTCTTGAACAATCTTGGGTGTAGCAGTGTAAAATAAATACACCGATGAAAGTATACGCTCAATTATTGAACAATACAGTGCCTCCTTCAATCTCTTCTCCGTAGAAAATGGAGTATTGTTGGGTCATTTTTTGAAAATCTTTAATAAATTTGTTTGGTATTCCTCCTTGGTTCATCCTCACTTTTTTCCTACATCTCACGGTGTGTGAGGTCTTTTACCTCCTTTTTTGCTGATTTTGCCCCTAGTTTCATATTCAGTTCAATGAGTGTCTCTCCTTCTGGACATTTCTGCTACATTTCGGACATCTAGTGCCAGTTGTGAGAGAGGATTCAGCCTGAACACCCAAATTACAACAAAGATAAGGAAGTGTTTGAGAGTCGACCTCATGGACAAATGTATGAGAATTCAACTTTATTTCACTTCAGTACAGACCATTAATTTGGGTAGTTGCTTATTCTTTCTGAAAAAGTGATAAACATAAGAGAACTGTGCAATGAGAATGATATTAATGTACTACTGTGAAGGTAATAATGTAATACTTGCCTTCATTTTGTTGCCTTGTTATGATTACAAGTTTTTTTTATCAATAGCCTTCCACTGAACATGAATTTGGTCAGTGGAAATTCTTGCAAATGGGCTGAAAATTTTACACACAAGCTGTCAATTATTGGAGGGAACACTGAGCTCTGTGAGTCTTGATTTGCAGATATCGCGGTTCCCCATTACCCAATTAATACCCCCTCCCAACTTATTTTAGTCCAGTCATTGCAGTGATAACTCTTTGATTTGGGACGTGCACTGAGGCTCCTTCTGGAATTATCATGGACCCTCAGTTTAACGGTTCAATATTCATGGTAATAAGCAGTTAAAAAAAAAAGCCAGCTGCATTTTTAAAAAACCCACGCATGAGGCGTGAGACCTTGGGGCAGTGGCATTGCCATAGGGGCTTTGGGGGTCTGAGCCCCCCGATTTTGGATTTGGGCACCCAAGGGCTGCTGATTGGCATGTGGGGGTCCCCAATCCCCGCCAGCAGAAGCTTTCCTGTGGCGATATTCAGCACCGTGCTACCTCTCTTGTTTTCCCCCTCCCCCATAGACATGCTCAGTTTTCTCTTAAATCAAGCATGCACATCGGGGCGGAAAAGCGTGGCAGGTAGTGTGACGTTGAATATCACTGCAGGAAGGATTCTTCTGGCAGGGCTTGGGGACCCCTGCCAGCCCAGGTATGTGGGGTTACAGCGGAGGCACAGAGTGGCAGGAAGGAGGGGCAAAACATGCTCCCCACTCAAATTGAGGTCTGGCTACGCCTCTGCCTTGGGGTGAGAGTATCCGAGGATTTCAAGGTGGCGAAACAATATGACAAGGTGGGGGTCAAAGCCAGCAGGAAGGAGGAGGTAATAATTCCCCTGTCCTGTACAGATCTGTGGTGAGACCTCAATTGGAGTTCTGTGTTCAGTTTTGGAGGCTGTATCTCAGGGGCGTAGCCAGACCTTGATGGGAGGGGGGGCACATTTTGGCCTGCCTCCCCACTATTGCCCTCCCACCACTGCCGCCATCCCCTGTCCACTGCCACTCCCTTACCCCCCTCCATAGCAACTGGAAGGTACCTTGGCTGGCGGGGGTCCCCAACCCCTGCCAACTAAAGCGTTTGTCCCGCACTGGTCTCACATTGCCTGGCACCCTGTCCTGTTTTCAGCACCATGCACGCTCGTTTTAATGAAACTGATCATGCACGAGAATTTTAGGGCATGGGGGGGGGGGGTAATTCTATATAGATTCTATATAGGCAGACTGGTGCCTAGTACTCCACTACAAAAGGCCAGAGAGCTCATTCTCGAGGTCTTTATGAGAGCTCCCCAGTCTGTTCCAACCAAATTTGAGCTCAGGTAGTTACAGTGGAGGCAGTGCATGTAAATCTCTCTCATGAATATTCATTGTGGATAACCTGAAAACCTGACTGGCTGGAGTGCCTCCGGGACCAGGTTTGGGAACCACTGGTCTAAAGTGTCCCCAGGGTACACTGGATTTGGTTCACGACACAAGATTTGACCAAGAGAATTGCCTTTGTGTTCCATCAGTCAAGGATATATATTTACAATTTGTATGGGGGAGACTTTCTAGAAGCTTCCTCAACATGATGAAATACATTGCCTCTGGCATTAGGACAAGAAACAGAACAATCGCATTTCTGGAAAGCAGTTGAGAACGCCCAAAATCGGCTTTCGATTATGCCGATTTGGGCGACCCTGAGAGAAGGACGCCCATCTCCCAATTTGTGTCGGAAGATGGGTGCCCTTCTCTTTTGAAAATGCCCCTGAATGAGTGACAACGGCTCTGTCTTCCCCTTTTCTCAGCCCACTACTAGGCAGTTACTCTACTTTCAGTTCCTTCATCGGAATGAAAAGACTGGATGATGAAGACCAAATTTACTTCTACCCATGGAACTATCATGCAGTACAGAGTGTTTTATACAACTATTGCAACTCCTCATTCATCTACAAGAGCCTGGATGGATTGAAGGCTGCGAACATCTACAACTTCCATTCTCTCTCTTTTTGTAACCAGCAGAGTGCTCCAGGTAATCTCACTGTATGATGGTCACTCACTTTGACTGGAAATACCAGTAGCAAGAAAAAAAGCTTCAGGACGAAGAAATCCAGTCCGCACCCTGCTCCATTTCCTTTTTAAGTCTGAGAACAATCCTTGCATTGAGAGCTAATCTTTCATTTCACAGGAAGTGGGTTTGCCTTTCATCTTGACAGCCAGCTCTTGGATACACACCTAAGTATTATCTGAATTCACAGTGGAAGGGAAGGGCCTGTATGTGAAGTTGCAAAGTCTTCTTTGGAAAGTTGAATATAAAAGAAACACATGCCCTCAGGTCAAAGGAAAAAACAGTTTCCAGTACTACAGGTCTCCTTCTGTTGATTTATGAATATACTGTAAGAGGACGTCAAACCAACCCAGCTCCATTCCCTTTCACCTTCTGCATAACAGGAACCATGACATGTTGCTATCCAGGGCCGGTCTTAGCAAGTGCAGGGCCCTGTGCAGACCAATTTGGTGGGGCCCCCACCCTAGCTCCACCCCATTGATAAGATTATTCCATTTTTAGAAATTTTTTTTATTTATGAAATTTCAAATAAAGACAAATGAAGCTAAACTTGTACAAAAAAACTGATTGAAATAATAAGCACAATGCTATCATCATGAAACCTCCCCTCCCCAGAAATTATTCAATTCAAGTCCACTACAATTAGTAGTTCAAATTCTCATAACAAAGGAGAAAATAAGGAAAAATATTAAGAAAAGATCCAGCACAGTGCTACAGTGTACAAGGTATGCCAGGAATGCTTTATCTGCCTATGGCTGGAGAGAGGTTGGGTGACTCGATGCGGTCCCGGTCCGGGTCGGAGCGGAGGCACGAGGCAGAGTTGAGGCACGCTGAGCTGGGCCCCCTTAGGCGCGGGGCCCTATGTGGCCGCCTTGGTCGCCTCTGCCTAAGACCGGCCCTGTTGCTATCCTTCATTTTGAAGAGAAGCAGAAGTTCCAGGGCTGGATTACCTCTAAATCAGACCCTAAACAAACATATATTTGTAAGCCCCCTCACCATGGACATGCATTTGCGTCATTTCTCACCCCCCCCCCCCAAGTAACATTCACTTTCCCTGTCTCGACCCCTCAACACAAGATTATTCATGGTCTTCCCCCCACATTTCTCCAGAAACAACATGGAATAATGCAGAATCTAGCTGTGGCTGTAGCACCAGTTATAGTTTGTGAGCAAGGGAATCAGGCAAGCGTATGTTTCAAATGGAACGGCTTAATGGTTAGAGCTGAAGAGCTGCCAAATTGCCCATTTCCAGGAGGGAAATTTTAGGCCAGTATTGGGTTTCTGACAACCCTATCCCGATGCATTATGGAACCTGCAGAGCTGATTTGAACTTACATCCCAATTCCAAGTGATATTTATAATCCCTGATTCTACCTATTCAAATCAGAATAGGTAGAATCAGGGATTACAAATATCACTTGGAATTGGGATGTAAATTCAAAACCAGGACTTTATCTTGGAACTGGGCAACTTTTCAGCTCTGGAGCATTGGGTTATGATCAGGAAAGTTTGCCTTCCAGTGCTTATGGTAGAAAGCAGAGATACTAAGGGTGCATCACGAGCCCAAAGAGTTAGGATTTGTGGGCGATTTGTCTAAGGTATAAATTTTTGAAGTTTTACATGTGAAGAACCCACCACAAATGGAACAAGCAAAATAAATTGATATTTGGCTTTGTTTGGTGCTTCTCAATATCAGGACAGTTTTCTAGGGAATTTACCTAGTTAACTAAATAGTTAGCTGGGTAGATTTTTAAGGCCAAATACTTAGTAAGTACACAGATACATTTGTACCAGTGGACTTCTCCACTCCAGCCCAAATTGTCAAAGAGAAACTCTATTTATATGAAACTGTACCACCAGAGACATAGAAACATGCATGCATTCTCGCTGTTCAGACATGCATGCACTCAATTGCTCTTCAGTCGTACAAAAACACGCGTGTGTTCATACTCTCGTTCTTCAGACACCCACACACACACACACATTGCAGGCACTTTCACACTTCAGAAACACGCAGGCACGGTTTCATTCTTCAGACAAACCCACATACGGATGCTTGCATTCTCACTCTTCACACACATAAAATGCACATGCACATGTCATTTTTCAAAGAAACACATAACACTCTCTCTCTCTCTCTCTCTCTCTCTTTCTCTCTGGTGCTCTGCTGCTCAGAGGCAAGAATTTGTCAAGATAAGTGCACAGTTTTCACCTAGTATATACATTTTTAAAAGTGATAAGCAATTTTATAGCACTGAGGTGATTTGGAAGCATGAAAAAATGAGCATATGTTGCTCCCCCCCAAAAAATTTGTTAGAGTTACCCAATGAAAGAAGTGCTATGCCACTTTGTAGCAGCATTATTGACTGCAGTAATAGTGGTAAATATCTGAGGGTACTCTACATACATAAAAATTTCTATTATATTATACTGGTGTGAACTATTTCAAGCACTTTCTTTGAGTTGGTGGCTACAAGTCCTGGTTTGTGTGTATATGTCATTAGATGTTACCAGAGATAATGATATTGTGGATTCGTTTTCTGCTGCTCATCCTGGCTTTACCCTCCCTCCCCCCAGCTCTGCATACCATTATGTAATGTTGTTGCATTTGCTGCCAGCTCTTTTTCCGCAGCTTGGAATAGCAGGTCCCTTAAGACTCATCCACTACCTGCCCCAGAACACTCTCTACTTCTTTCCAAGACCTACTTCACCATCCTGCATCAGCTTTAGAGGTCAAACAGCAGTAAAAAGCCATGCAGATTTTTACTAACACCAGACCGGAGCAGCCTTCAAGGATCAGCTTGAACACAACACATGAGAAATTTAGTTTTGCTATGCCTAGGATGCAGGGTGTACGATTAGCTGTTCTGAAATCAAATGGAAAGGTGATGAAGCCAGACTCTGTGAAAGCCAAGTTGAAGCTCCCAGAATCAGTTACCTAAGGGTTGAAACAAAAAGAGGATATAGGTTAGAACATTTTTTGTTAACATCAAAGTCAAACAACAAAAGCCCCTACAAACACGAAAAAAAAAAAAACTACCCATGCAGGATAAAAGCAACACAGTCCATTCCCCAAGTCAAGAAAATCACCCTTACAATGTTGCAAGAGGACCTTAGGACTGAGTGGAAATTCTGGGTGGGCCAGTGCCTGAACTTGTATATCTAATTCCCTACAACAGCAAGGCAGTAGAATAAATCCCAAACAATACAGAAATAAAGGTGACAAATAACCAAATAAGTATAAGTGGGGTAATACTCACTTCTGTGAGGCAATTTCTTTGGCAGCTGAGGGAGGTACCTGTCTGGCCCCTCCTCACCACGGCTGTCATTGAGGTCTGGGAAGGGATTGTTAGCTATCAGCAGGCTGGCTCTGTCCTGGTGGAGCTGAGCCATCTGTCGAATTAAGCAGAGCTGATTCCTCCTCTTTGCCACCTTCTTCCTCCTCGTGCTTTGTGTGTCATGATCCATGAAGGAGATCTGTTTGCAAAAAGGACCCAGTGCAAACATTACAATGAAAGTGTTCCAAATAGGGGTATCCTGAGATTCCAAACCAATTTACATAACTCTAAACCTGCATTGACGTGGCTATGGCATCGGCAGGGAGACCCTCACTCCTCGCTAGATACTGGGCTATTGTGTAACGTGGTAACATAGTAGATGACGGCAGAAAAAGACCTGCACGGTCCATCCAGTCTGCCCAACAAGATAAACTCATATGTGCTACTTTTTGTGTATACCCTACTTTGATTTGTACCTGTCCTCTTCAGGGCACAGACCGTATAAGTCTGCCCAGCACTATCCCCGCCTCCCAACCACCAGCCCCGCCTCCCACCACCGGCTCTGGCACAGACCATATAAGTCTGCTCAGCACTATCCCTGCCTCCCACCACCGGCTCTGGCACAGACCGTATAAGTCTGCCCAGCACTATCCCCGCCTCCCAACCACCAGTCCCGCCTCCCACCACCAGCTCTGGCACAGACCATATAAGTCTGCTCAGCACTATCCCCGCCTCCCAACCACCAGCCCCGCCTCCCACCACCGGCTCTGCCACCCAATCTCCGCTAAGCTCCTGAGGATCCATTCCTTCTGAACAGGATTCCTTTATGTTTATCCCACGCATGTTTGAATTCCGTTACCGTTTTCATTTCCACCACCTCCCACGGGAGGGCATTCCAAGCATCCACTACTCTCTCCGTGAAAAAATACTTCCTGACATTTTTCTTGAGTCTGCCCCCCTTCAATCTCATTTCATGTCCTCTCGTTCTACCACCTTCGCATCTCCGGAAAAGGTTCGTTTGCGGATTAATACCTTTCAAATATTTGAACGTCTGTATCATATCACCCCTGTTTCTCATTTCCTCCAGAGTATACATGTTTAGGTGAGCAAGTCTCTCCTCATACGTCTTGTAACGCAAATCCCATAGCATTCTCGTAGCTTTTCTTTGCACCGCTTCAATTCTTTTTACATCCTTAGCAAGATACGGCCTCCAAAACTGAACACAATACTCCAGGTGGGGCCTCACCAACGACTTATGCAGGGGCATCAACACCCCCTTTCTTCTGCTGGTCACCATTCTTATACAGCCTAACAACCTTCTAGCTACGGCCACTGCCTTGTCACACTGTTTCGTTGCCTTCAAATCCTCAGATACTATCACCCCAAGATCCCTCTCCCCGTCCGTACCTATCAGACTCTCACCGCCTAACACATACGTCTCCCATGGATTTCTATTCCCTAAGTGCATCACTTTGCAGAGCACATAACTGTCAGCGGGTGACACATGGGCAGAGCCTGGGTGGGATGCGGGAGGGTCTCCCACTTATGCACACAACTTATAGAATACTGTAAGTTGCATTTGCTCCTTGCCACGCATAGGGGGCAATTTAGATGTAGGTGCCCCCAATGGAGTGCAGAGAGTAGGTATTCGAAACTGGCATCTGGGCAGCAAGATTCCTTTATAGAAACAGCAGTGAAACCTGCAACGTTGGGCTTAAATGAAGGCATTTATGGCAGGTGCAAATGAGCAATGCTTAAGTATGTTCATAAGTGGGAAACATGCCCATGTCTCATCCATGAATACCCCCCCCCCCCCCATGCCACTTACACACTGTATGGGTATTTACCTGAGATCTCACCTTTGCTGGTCTTGGCCTATACAAGCCTGAACCATTCTTATAACAATATGGATTCTACAGGCTGTGACCTGAATATTTCTGTAACTATCAGAAACAAGTTTGGTTACAGAAAGGAAAATTGCTGCTGAGCCTTGTAAGATTATTACATCCAAGGACATATTCGTTGTTGCAAACTGGCCCCCGTTATCTCCCTGGGAAGCTTGGAGGAGAAAAACACCCATGGCTCTAAAAGAATGGAATCAGACAAGGTGTTTGCATGCCATTGATAACCGCTTCATGGCTATAACAAAGGCTTCTTCATGACTATGTATCTGGCTGGACATTATGTCCTCGTATGTGATTGGTCCACAGGTATCATCTGACGCTTGGATACCAAAGGTTTGGACCAAAGAGAAAGTTAGTAGGAGAACAAGAAGAAGAGAACACCAGAAGTAGAACACCGGAGGATTTGCAGGTGAACAGAACGCTCGGAACAGCCAGAGACTGATTTTCCTTACACCAGTGAACTGCATGCCTTATCACCAACTGACAAGACCTCCTCAGCTACAACATCAGGCCATATCTAAGACTGTAACATTTGCATCCAGATTTCAACTCTTGGACCCTATTCCTGGACTGGGAGGCTTGCTGAGGTTGTCAGCTAGAGACTCTGTGTAAAATCTGCTTCTCTACCATTGGGAGTCTGTGTCAGGCGGCAAGGTGAGATATCAAGATATATTACCTATGGTCGGAGATAATTAGTCCTTAGTTTTTGTCTGAGACAGATAGGTTTACGTCAGGACTTCTGGTCTGTGTATTCAGTTGATTGCTGTATTTTGCATAAAACGTGTAATAAGTTCTTATAAGAATTATTAGGAATTCAGGATTGTACTGGGTTGTGTAATCACTCCTTTAGTTAGTGCATTAGGATAATCAGATTGTATTATTTATTCTGGTGATAATCTATTTTTAAAGCAGTTATTTTTGTATTTTGCTTGGCACTTTGCTTCAGAACTATTTATATATATTTTTCTTTACCTAATAAATAATGTATATATTCCACCTGTGGCATTGTTCCTTTTTCCAGCACTGTTAGCTTTTCAGTGGGCTTAGACACGAGTCCAGGATACCTGTTTAGCAGTGTTCTGAGACATATAAGTGCCTCTAGCATGCTTACAACACACCCTTAAAGAATAGCACCAAGTGCTAATATAGTATTATTGTTTTGTATTTTCCCTGGAATTTACCAGGCTGACCTTATTATAAACCGTATTGAACCATCTTTTTGGGCTCTGCAGGATGCAATTTATTAAATTGTATTGTATTGTACTTAGGGCACTTGCACATCTTACATGTGCAAGGCACCCAGTTAGAGAACTGTCCTGTTAGGGGCAATTCATATACCTCACCTAAGTGGGGAGTCAGATGCAGTAATGTGGATTAATGCTAGTATTTTATAAGGGCATATGGGTGCCCAGAAGGCATTAAGCAATAGGTGCTCCCAATGCCATATCTAAGCCCCCTCCCTTATAGAACTGCTCCCTTCTCTGATTCGATTTTAGAAACTAAACTCCTTTCATCATATTAAAACAGAATGAAAAGGTCAAAGGTGAACCGTAGATGATATTTCACTGGAAGTGTGAAGGGGAAAGGGGAAGGAAAGAAAGAGATGATGTGTTGGCAGAGTGATAAAAAAGTGACAGATGTAGATACCAAGAAGGGAGTGTAGCTCCTGAAACTTGGTCCAATATAAAGGCATCACCTTACAATATATATTTTTGTTTCTTAGCCTATATCTCACCTAAAGTTCCTGAAACTACTAAAGACAGACCTGTTCAGAAAAGCATACCCCACCGACCCAACATAAAAAAACCTGGATACCTGCGACATAACGTAACCAAAGACCGTAATGGACATACCCCAACTCTTTCTCTCCCTCTCTAGTTCCCCCAATTGTATTTACCATACATGCAACCCATTCTACCACAATTTCACTTTGTATTGTTCAAACCTGTATTTGTTCATACTGGAATCGGCTAAAGCCGTTTACGGTACTATGTAAGCCACATTGAGCCTGCAAAAAGGTGGGAAAATGTGGGATACAAATGTAACAAATAATAATAATATATTTACAGACATTAAAGTGGACTAATGGGATAACTCATTACTTTATGGAATGCTTTTAATAAAGTTCTGAAAAAGGCACTGTATGAGTATCAACTGCATATCCCTATATATCGTATCCTGCCCCTTATTCCCACCACATGCTTCAGAATCTTGATCTAATTCTCCTACATGAGGGTGGAAGAAGTACCCCTGGCTTCAGAAGAAACCTTTGCCCTCAGCTATGCTTTCCCTACCCTCATGTTCCTTCTATATAACCCTCACAATGGCCTGACTGACCAGTGACTTCTCCGGTAGAACCTCCTGCAGACATTGTTGAATCTCCTGATGGAGGATTCTCCACAATTCCTGAGCATCCCGATATCCTGGAAACATAGAACGAGGAAAGATCAGGACTGCGTAACACACTGCCTTGATGTTTATTAGTGTTGTTGGCACAAACAAAGTGCAAACCTCTAGATAAGATGAAAAGACAATGAGCTCTTCAGAAGACTCGTTTTGAACGAATGTAGGCATTGTAGCCCTTGTTGCTTGCATTTTTCTGCCCTGATTTCTCATTAGCAGTCAAAGGTCCATAGACAGTGAGGCATCTGTTGTCTGTACAAGCAAAGAAAAGAGCTTCTGAAGATCTTATGAGCCATCTTACCTCCCATAGCTTCTATAACTCTTTGCACTCGTGGGCTGGTCCGGAACTTGATAGGAGGAGGATTCAGGAAATATTCTGCAGTCTCGGGACCCAGGATGCTGATAGAATGGGAAGCCAGAGAGCCAGTATTACAATCTACTGTATGTTTACAGATTTCCAGTCCATTAAAGAGATATTTTCACACTGGAACTTTAGTTCATGATTTCTTACATCCATCAGCCAAGGCCAACCAAGCTCACTGGTGAAAGATTGAATCATAGCTATCATAGAACCTTCTGTAGATACCTACATAGATTACGCAATTTATTGTACTTTGTAAATTATGTTATAGCCATTCTGTTTGGAAAACCGGTAGCCAGTGTAGCATTCCCTCAGTCAGTGATGACAATTTTGGTGATGTATTCCCTCAGCAAAGCATGGTGGAGCCAGGGCTGGTTTCTATAAATTGCTTTACCTTGTGGCCTTTGTATCTGCTATAGGACAAGTCTGGACAAGTTTCTGGAGGATAAATCCATTAACAATGATTAGCAGAGCAGACTGGAATCACAGTCTCCCCAATATCTGGGAGCATCAAGGAAGGGAATTTCCCTTTGAAAATTGCCTCGTAAGTCTTGCAAGCTCCTCCATGAGCTTTAAAGATTTTAAAGATTTTCATTACATTACATTGTTCTCATAATCTGATGTTCCTGTTTCTTGTATCTAAGTCCCCCCCCCCCCCCCCCCCGCGATCACATTTGATATTATAGTAGCTATTATTACAACCTAATCAGTGATGTAAAGTGTTATGCATGGTTGGTGTGTACACAAGCTTCATGTTTACAGCAGATGCCAATACAGAGTAGCATTGTGTTAAATCTGGGTCAAACTCTCTGGAAAGGCATCTTAATGTCTACTTATGCATATACTTATAAACCTCCAAATAATAAGGTGAGTCTCAAACTTGGGAGCTAAATACATTGAGGTTGAAATTTGGGTTCTTAAGTGGATAAATGGTTGACTTGCAAGTATAAAAATTAAACAGGGATTTTCAAACTTGATCAATACTTAAATCCAAAACACTCTAGAGAGTTAGTTTGTGTGTGTAATCTCCCACCTGTAATAGAAGGATTTAAATGAGGAAATCCGTTATTTAAATTTATAACTGGAACCTCAGAACTCCAGATAGGGAAAATACATATAGGTATTGCAAAACCACTATCAAATTGGGAGTGAGCTATTATCATTAGTTCCTGCGAGAAAATCGGATGATTTAAAAACCTCTTTTCCTCCTAAAATTCAAACCAGTGAGAGACACCATACAACAAACCAACTGACCTGGAAAATAGATAGCATGAACCATAAGAATTCCTCCAAACAGTGGTACAGCAATCTCTGGATTAGAATTTACTTGCTCCAAAGGAACAAACCAACTGCTTATTATTGAAGAATCTGATGATCCCTGATGCAGGCAGTTTGTTGTAACTTGGCCAAGTCGGGTCTTTCTCCAATAAAGGCACTTTTGGACCTTAATTGGAGAAAGCTTCTGTCTGTGGTTGTTCCCTTTTCTTTAGACCACCTTTGCTGCTGTTGGTTCCTGTACCTCAGATCCTAATAGACACCGAATTCCGAAGTCTCATTGTGTTGCCCACCGTGATGGTGGCTCTTAATCTTACAGACTGTGGAAGAGAACTCCTAAGGGTAGAAGCAGGCCAGTGACCAGCTCACCTGTACAGCTGATGTATATACTGGGGCTGAGGTGTGGGGACAACCAGTTCTTCACTCTCCGATAGTGCACTGAGGCCGGGCTGAGCACCATCTGATGAGGTTTTGCAGGGCATGGTAGGGATCTTCTCTCTGATTCTTGATTCTAAATATCCACCCTTCATTCCGGCACTTAGAACTCTCTCAGCTGATATGAAATAGAGGTGTTAAGAAAAGACTTTGGCAATGAGAGTTTATTAGACTGAAACATGTGCATGACGCCAGAAACCTTAGTAGAGCTGTACACGGCAAAAGCATTTGTTTCATTTTCTATTTATTTCAGGGGTCTTGTTTTCATTTTATTTAATTATTTGTCTGTGGCTTTAGCGCTAGTACATTAAAACCATTTAGGA
This sequence comes from Microcaecilia unicolor, assembly GCF_901765095.1. Classification (NCBI taxonomy): domain Eukaryota; kingdom Metazoa; phylum Chordata; class Amphibia; order Gymnophiona; family Siphonopidae; genus Microcaecilia; species Microcaecilia unicolor. The sequence continues at coordinate 141,145,776 of NC_044036.1, forward strand.
GGGAAATTACTAAGCTGAGGTAACATATGGCATTTTCCCATAGCTTAGTTTACTGTGGGAGTCACTACTCTGTGGTAAATCGGTATTGCAGTTAGTGATTTCCACAGCAAATGAATGCTGCAACTTGCAATCAATCTAGCAAACCGCATTACTGTGCTGCCTGGGAGCAAAGGACCAGTAACACCCAGCCTGATGCTCCTGATGAGCCTTTCTTAAAAGGGGTGGAGCTCAACAAATAAAGGAGTGCCCCCTCTCTCCTTCTTCCTGTACTATGACTCCTCCACAAGCTCCTTGAACCCCCCTCCCCATAGACCCCCTGACCTCTCTGATGTTTCCCTTGGCCTACCTAAGTCCATCCCTGGTGGTCTAGGGGATGCAGGGCAGGAGTGATCCCCAGGTGCTGCTGCTGCCCCCTGCCAGTATTGGGTTCAAAATGGCACTGATGACCCCTAGAGGTAGTCTTGCAGTACTACCACTAGGGGAAAGAGGGACAAGGGAGAGGGCTTCTATTTATGCAGGTCCGACTCTTTTTAAGATGGTGCCTGGGAGCAAAAGGCTGTGTGTTAGCAGCCTGATGCTCTTGGGCAGAAAAATAATGTCAGCTTTAAACTGGTATTGTTTTTCCACAAATAACACACCTTGTGAAGTTCATCACAAGCTGTGTTATTCGATTTGCAGCTCATTAATTTGCAGCTGTGGTGACTTACAATAATGTGATTATGGTAAAATAATGCATGTTAATAGCAAATATTGTATTATTCTCTTAATGCATATTAGTACCTCTCCCCCTTACTATGCCCTAAAATGCTAGAAATGGAACAAAATCCCAGGGTGTCTGTGTAATTTTGGATTGTAATGCCACAAAACAATGACAGTGCATTCTTATATCTCAGCTGCTCTTGTTTACTCTGGCTCTGTTGTAAATCACCTTGGACTATCTCTGGAAAGGCATTCAAGAAAACCAGTTGAACAAACTAGAAATAAATAGCTGGAGTGACCCTGACACATAGCAGCTCATGCTAACGATGACCCTGAGTGTGGTGCCTGTGTTAGGGGGTGGCAAACAGGGCAATTGTCTTGGGTCCCATACCATAGGGGGCTTCAATTTGAAGGAGGCATAGACTGAAAGCCGGCTTTTGGGCCCCCTCCTCGGTTTCTGCCTTGGGGCCCTGAATGTCTAACACCAGCCCTGGGTGCAGTATCAGAGTAACCCCGATATTACAGAAGACAGAGCTGTTTCTGTTCATTCAGGGTAATGAACATACTGCCAAATGGTACATAGGAAGAGAAATGATACGCCAGTCGTACATCACCAGGGGTGGACTGAGAGTGGTCTTGGCCCCCCGCCCGCTGCCCGAAACACCCCCTACCGCCAACGCTGCTGCTCCCTACCACCACAGCCAACGCTCCCTCTGCTCTGGTCCTACTTGAAGGGCCCTGCTGGTCTAGTGGTCTCTGCGGAGGGCATGTTCTTTTCTGCCCGCTGCACTGCCGCTACTCCCCCGCCTGCTGGCGCCACCATGATTTCAAAATGGCAGCCAAAACTCGAAAAGTCTCATGAGACTTCCGCAGGGAGTCTTGGCCACCATTTTTAAACATGGAAACATGACGGCAGATAAAGGCCAAATGGCCCATCAAGTCTGCCCATCCTCTCTAACCCCTAACTCTTCCTTTTCCTAAGCGATTCCACATGCTTATCCCATGCCTTTTTAACTTTCTGACAGCAGTGCTGGGCAGGGGGAGTAGCAGCAGCACAACGGGCAGATAAGAACATGTTCCCCCCCTGCAGAGACCACTAGATCACCAGTGGTGTGCCTTTAACGGCAGGACCGGGGAGGGCTGTAGTATGCGGCGGGCATCTGGGCAGAGCCTCTGGGCCCTCGGGCATTGCCCGGTTGCTCGTTCAGTCCATCCCTGTACATCACTAAACCAAGTGCAAAGGAAATGTGTTCTGCATTGACTGACTGAAATAGCCACATTCTCCATGATCAAATACGTTGCAGCAACTGCGGCTGCTCAATTTATAGGAGGTACAATTGGTGACCCATTTTTTTGTACCTTATATAGCTGTTGTTGTCAATATCTTAAATCGCTTGTTTTCATACAATAAGGCCTACTTGCCACTACTGCATTCAGGGGGTCTTTTACTAAAGCTTAGCTCAAGTTATCTGCAGCAAGGGCCAGTTTAGTCCTGCTGCAGATAACTCGAGCTAAGCTTTAGTAAAAAAAAAAAAGACCCCCTCAGTGCTCAAGGTTGCCAAGGGCACCTACCTGAGTACAGACCTTCCAAGCATGGAGATTTCTTTTGGAGGGGGGGAGGGAAGGAGGTTACTTAGAGAAAGAACAAGTTAAAGGAAGGGAATCTGCAAAACCCAGATCCACCTGCACCTCCATTAGCACTGAGTTACCCGGATAGCTTCATCCTATCAATACCAGAGAAATCTTCCTGCTCTTAGTGTGCTGGTTCCAGATGTGAGACTCTTTCGCTCTACATGTTCTTTATGTTTCCATTGCCAGGGTGAAGGGTTGCCATGACAAGATGATCTCTTGAAATGGTGCTTCTTCTTTCCCCAGGTAATTATTAATGGCATCAGGAACTGTTTATGCTGTGTCAGATTAGTGTGCATTGGTGCCATCCTTCTGGGAAAAGGAACAAGGCGAGATGAGGTGATACAGAGAGAGACAGAGCAGTGGCATAGCCAAACTCTGTATTTTGGATGGGCCCAGAGCTAATTTACATGGGTCCTTCCATGGCATGGCATGGCATGGCACTCAACAGCCCCCTCCCCCCCCCCTCCCCCCCCCTCCGGAGATATAAAAAAAATTATAGATTTTTTTCACCTACTCCACATCAACATCTCTCCTCCTCTGCGGCATCCCGGCATCTGACCAGCCATCGCTGAACCCCGTCCCTCCCTAGTGTACCTTACAGGCATCCCCGGCACCTACAGTGAATCAATTATTGCTGCCTGCACCGACTCCGCAAGCTTTCATCAGCCAGGTCCCACCAGACAGGAAATGATGAAAGTAAGGGTGGGACCCAGCCGAAGGAAGCCTGCAGGGCCAGCGCAGGCAGTAATAATTGAATCACTGCAGGTGCTGGGGACGCCTTTAAGGTACACCAGGGAGGGATGGAGTTTAGCGACGGGTGGTCAGATGCCGGGGTGCCATGGAGGAGGAGAAATGTTGATGTGGGGTGCTGCCGCTGGGTGGGCCTGAGCCAAGAATGGGTGGGCCTGTGTGAGGGAGAGAGAGATCTGTGGTTGGAGAGGTGCAATACTAACTCACAGGTCAAGAAAACAGGATGTTTCATTTGGTAATAATGTGCACTTTTCCTAAATGAAATGCACAAAATGAATAACGTGCAGTAGAAAATGTTCATTTCATTTTGCCCTAACTGTAGCAAAACATTTCATCCATTTCTATCTCTTTAAAAGGTTGGTTTTGTGTCTACTAAAGACATGCATGGGGATACCAGTAGTCCTTCTATCAGCACATATAATTTTTGGCATGCTGCAGCTGCATTGGCTATCCAATATAGCTATTAGTACACCTCAGTCCTGACCCCTGATCCCACTCTAGTTCTACAATATACCTCACATCTGGCCAAGAACATCCTTTGCTGCTCTAGCAGTGAGGAAAGCCTCTATTTGTCCCTGGGATCGATAGCATGGTATCTTGCTACATTTTGGAATTCTGGAATCTTGATACTGTTTTGCTTTCACTACAGCTACTCTTTGCCATGGTCCAAAATTTGCTTTCCTTAGGTCATACCAGACAAGGAAATAATCCAAATGTAGATTTATTATAGTAACAACACATGAGAGGTTCAAACAAAAGTCCAACTTGATTAAGTTTCGTCCTAACTAGTAAAATCATGTTATAAATAAGACTATGTAAACATAAACCATACAAATAAAATCATTGGTGAAATCATAAAAATATAACATAAATCAACTAAGATTAAAATGAGAGAGTCTCAGTTATCAAAAGAGATTGTGTGTTGCGTGTAACAAGTGGGTTTGCCAAGATATAAAGAGGAAGCTTGAGCATGCAAACAAGGAAGAGTCAGAAAAAAATATTAAGAATGAGAAAAGTCAGACAGGAAGGCAAATTAAATGGCCTTAAATTTGTAGTTCAAAAACTTTGGGTAAACCAAAGCGGTAAGTAAGCGTAATTTTTCAATTGAACAGAGACTAGAGAGCATTGAAATGCTTTGAATATGAAGGTCTCTGATGTTACACTGGCATCTGGTGGCCAAGTATGCAATGACAACCAAGTTAATTCCCAGAAATTGCGCTGGAGGTCTGATGGTGTGTGATTTAATTTAATTTCATTCAGTATTTATATACCGCTTAGACCTAAGTGGTTTATAGTTTCATTTTACAGGTCCTGGATCTGTCCCTGGTGGGCTCACAATCTACGTAGTACATTGATCTACTGTCGTACCTGGGGCAGTGGAGGGCCAAGTGACTTGCCCAGGGTCACATGGAGCTGCAGAGGGAATTGAACCTGGCTCCCTAGGACCCCAACCCACCACCAGGCAGCAGCAGGAACTGAATCCAACCCCCAGGCCCATAACCCGCCACACCAACCACTAAGCATAGGCTAAAGTTTCAGGTGCAGATTGTTCTTATAAAGCCCATTTCCCCTTCCCTGCCACCCCCCCCCCCCCTCAAAGAAATGCAGGACATAGATTCTGAATCTGCTGAAAGCCCAGCAAAATAAAGGAGATTCAAGGGGTGGGTCACATGACAAAGCCAATACTTTTACAAGGTGAAAATTCAAAACTCAGACAAGAAAAGAAGGTATCCCCACAGACATAACGCTTTAAGGAAATAGCAAATGGAAATTCTGAAAGTAAAAAAAAATTGACCTAAATGATGACAAAATTCATTCATCTGTGAAATAAGTTTCCAATGGCCCTCAAGCCTATATCATACTATGAGAGGCATTTCTGACATGACATCTAGGTCTCACGTTGGATATTTTGCTCAAAATGGCCAGAATCTGAATAGCAAATATAGCCATTTTTGAAACAGCAAAATGGCCACTTGCTAGATGTTTTTGTGCTCTGTGCATTTATCATTTTGGCCCATTTTTTGGGAAAAAAAAACCCCATCTAAGTGAAAAATGCACAAAATCAAGCCATTAGGATATAGGAGGATCCAGCATTCTTAGTAGCCTGGCCACACAAACATCCCAGCAGAGCAGTGAGACACCATATGAAGTGGACTTCATATAAAAGTTCCCAGGTACACATCTCACCATTGCTCCCTTATATTGTATGATGCCCTCCAAAGTCCACCAAAAACATACTGTACCCAACTGTACACCACTACAATAGCCCTTATGGCCTCAGCTGTCACTTATATATGGGTACAGCAGGTTTTTGGTGGGTTTTGAAGGTTGACACATTCCACCACAAGTGTAACAGTTAGAGTGGGATATGGGCCTGGGTCTTCTTCTCTACAGTGCACTGCACCCACCACTAGGCTACTGCAGGGACCTGATTGGTGCTCTAATAGAACTGGCCATAACATCTGAGGCTGTCATAAAGGCTGATATGTACTGTTTCTTTTACATCTTTGGGGGGGGGGGGGGGTCAGTGACCACTGACAGAGTCATTCTTTTATTTCTCTAGTGGTCATCTGGTCATTTATGGCACTTTTTGAGGCTTAGTCGTTACTGAAACAGGTGTAGCTCAAAACATATTAGGTTTAGTCCTGGGCATTTTCATTTTGTTCCATTGTGGCTGAAAAACATCCAGGTCTTAGGATGCTCAAATCCCACCCTTAACACATCCCCATAAAGCCCTCTTGAGATTTGGATGCACTGCAGATGAACAGCATAGAAAAACGTATGAAAATGGGTTTCGAAAATACCGAATTGGATGCGTGTAGTTTTGAGGGCCTTCTTAAACTCATCATGAGAGTGCACCTTATACAAGTCAGGTGGAAGTGCGTTCTAGTGTCTTCCGAAAAGTAATTAAAGGAACTTCCTACAATGAGGGTACCACTAGGAGAGATTGATCTACAGAACAGAGAGTCCATGCAGGGAGGTAAGGTGAAAGGTATGTAGCCAAAGAGCAGGTTGACTAGTTTGCAAAGTTTTATGAGTTGTTTTGGAGATGTTGCAATTTATTGATGACTCAAGCCAATAAAAAGAGCATTACAATAATCAACAGCAGAAATAACCAAGGCATGTACCAAAACACGGCCGGTTCAAGGAACAGGCAGAGGGACCGAATTTGACAAAGGCGAAAAAAAACACTTAGATACAACAGAGGATACATGGGAAGGGAAAGTAAGTGCGGAATCAATGGTGACTCTTAAAACCTTCAAAGGATTCTGGTTTAGTGTAAATGTAAACTGCCTAGATGGCATTACTGATTGGGAAGTTTATTAAGCATAAATAAAACTAGGAAAACTTGGAAACTTAAGCTACAACTGAAGAAGGCATGATCTAAATCCAAAAATCCCTTTGATACTAAGAGATATACTTCTGCTCATTAAAACTTACTACACCGCCAACTTTAACAGATCACGGCAGCTTACAAAAAGAAATGATAAAATATACTGAAAAAGAAAAGAGCTCCATTTAAGATAGGAAAGACCTAAGACATTCAAAAAGACATCCCACAAAACATTCAAACATAAAAAGAAAGGGAACCTTGCAGATAACCTGTAATGAGCTCCTCCCATCCCTGCACCCTGAGTTCCAAATGTCAGGTCAAAGAAACAGGTCTTTAGCAATTAGGAATGTTCTGGCAAAAGCAGGTTTTATCTTCCATTATTTTTATGTTTTGTTTTTGTTTTGTGTTGTTTCATTTTGTTTTGGCTCCTGCTAAATTCTTCAGTTCATGCTATAACAATTTAACAACAAAAGAAACAGCACATTCCTAACGAATCCTACTAACTATGAGATGGACTAGACACTGGTATCCATATCTGTGCCTCCTCCACATCAAGCCTGCTTTATGCCTATCACCACATGGATCCACCAGTTGGCCTGGACTGTCCAGTTCAGCTTCTCACAGATAGCAATCTGATTCAGGAAATGTTTCTTTGCTGATTCTTCATCCTGCCCTAGTGCCAAGGCCTCCTTCAGGTACTGGAGATCCTCTGTACAAGTCAGCTCGGGAATACCCGTCAACATCATGAGAGAGAAGAGAGTGACCAGAAGGTTGGAATGTGATCGTAGGTTCGCATATGCCTGAATACAAATGTCCTAAGGCAGAAGAAGATCAGAATTAGATTTAAGGTTCAGTTTAAATCTAACTGGGCGACCAACATACAAGAACCCAACAAGACTCTTGACTTGCACAGGTGTTGTAGGCTAGGGAGGTCCAGGCTTCCCCATGTTGTTTGTGTGTGTGTGGGGGGGGGGGGGGTTCATTTTGTTTTTACTTTTTAATTTTTGTTTCAGGGCAATTTCGTTAATAGCATACATTGTTGCTCATTACTGGGCAACAGAACATACCTTCATTCTATAGCGCCGACTACTGAGCAACACTGTCCATTATTTATCAATAGACACAATACTGAAGAATCAAATTTCAACTGAGTCCCTCAGTCACATAAGGACGGGGATAGTACAAGGTTATTAGATGTTCCAGGCAAAATCTCAGGCTCTCCTCCAATTATCTTTCATGCCCCTAGGCACCCTCTGAATTAAATTCAACAATCATGATTATCCCAGCCTCTTCCATCCAAAACAACCCTGTAAAATTGTATAAATGGACATCACACTTTTAGATATCAAGCTTTGTTTTGTTTGTACATTCCATAATGAGTACAATTTCCGAAGGCTATTTACCTGGATAAATAACTATTTGTCTAGATAAATGGATTATTTGAAAGTTATACCAACACAAAATAGTGTTGTCAATAGAATTGGGTAAGTGTGGGTTTATCATACACAAACACCATTCAAATTCCCATTAAATAATTTCAGTACAAGAAAAAAAGAGGGGAAGGGGTGGAAGCAAGACCCTCAAAGTCCCATGCTAAATGCAGTTGCATACAAGTACTAAGGGATCAAAATATAATCATAGAGTCTACAGCTTACCATCAAAATTGACTCACAACATTTTTTGTCCAGGCAGTTACCATAATTTTAAATATGCAAAATTTACAAAAAAGACAAAAACTCCAGCCCTTCAAGGCAGGAACCAAAGAATTCTACAAAATTCACTACATTTAACCAATTTGCTTTTCACAAAAGTAAAACTTGTTCCAAAGATCTAGAGTAACAAAACCCTACATATCCTGCAGATGGTTTGTTGAGTTCTGGCTGTTGGGGGTCTATTGTTTTCCTTTAAATGTAGGTGCCCTTGCTGACCCCCTAGGCAACCATCCAGTCTGCCTGCTGGTTAAACCAGGCCAGAGTAAGGTTTAAGTGCAGTACTTGTTCAGAAGCTGTACTGGATTTCAACATTCATTGAAAAAAACCTTCTCTATAGCATGTACAGTGCAGCCAGCCTCTTATTTTGAAGCCCACAAGACAGTGCCTGCACAGATCTTTAGGGGTGTGTAGGAAAAGATGCATTTTATTTAGTTTCCCATGCCATGACACGACACATTTTTGTCTTTTCCTTTTTATTTATTTATTTTATTTTGCTCACTGGAGGCAGGCTATAAATAATTATTTTCCATTTTCATGTCTCGTGTGGTGGTGGCATTCTGACATTACCTTGAATCTCTGAAAGTAAAGACTGGGTTTCTTGTTCACTCTTCCCATCAAAAAGAGGAAATCAGGAGTGAGAACAAAGGGAACTCGCTCCCGGTTCACTCCCAAGAAGTGCTTCGTATTTCCCAGGATGTGGCCAAAATCGATGTGGAAGAGATTTCCTGCAAGACAGAAACATTCAGGCCGTGAGCTCATCGTTTTCTTCTTATTGCTAGGAGAGGAATATGTTTACCATGCAGGTTCAAAGCAGAATTTGATTTATTAGGGATGAGAGCGAAACGGGGTAGAGTCAGGAGTAGTACAAGGAAATATTTTTTGATTGACACATGGGTGGAGAGACAAGGAGTTCAAGAAAGCCAGGGACAAGCACAGAGGATTTCTGAAGGACACTTGGTTAGTCCAATACAAGGGCATCATCATCCAAGACTGTAATGAACTATAGCTATGTGACTTCACTCACCGGTGCTCCTCCCACTTCGCCACTGCCAATGAGAGGAGACAGTGGGCTGGGAGCAATTTTTGTGCCCATCCATATTTGCAACCTATGCGGTCGCACCATTCACACAGCCCCTGGAACGGTGCTGATATTACCTCTTTTGTTGTTCTTGTTATTGCTGTTGCTGTAGAACTGAACAATTGGTATGGATGGACAGAGTGCATGATTATGGTCTTTATCTGCCACCATGTTGTTTCTATGTTCCCGTTTCGTTGGTACTCTGCTTTATTTTTCCATTACCCTATGTCACTTGTTGCCTCTGTTTACACCACATCATGTCCATCATGTTCCATGAATCAGGATAAGCCATGTGAATCTTGAAGTCTCGTGAATTTAGAGCTCATGCATGACCATGGAGTGCACCGACTCCCTCACAGAGGCCTTATTTTGTTGCAGTGTTTTCAGCTTAGGCTTTGAACATGGAACATGACAGAGTCAGCCCATACCAAGCCAGTACACAACAGCACCAGTTTGTAAAGTCATGGCTGAAGGATAGACTGGGGTAAGTGGAAAAACCACAACCCTTCTGTGTGGAGGAGTAGCTAATGGTTAGTGCAGTGGCACAAAAACCTGTGGAACTGGGTTTGATTCCCACTGCAGCTCCTTGTGACCCTAGGCAAGTCACTTAACCCTCTATTGTCCCAGGTACAAAACCTTACCCCCCCCCCCCCCCCCCCGTCTGCTAAGCCACACTAGCAGCTGCAAGGCGCTAATGCCGACACAGCCCATTTGCTTTGAATGGGCCGTGCTGACATTGCCACGCAGCTTAGGGGTCCTTTTACTAAGGTGTGCTGAAAAATGGCCTGCACTGTTGTAGACGCGTGTATTGGATGTGCACAGGTCCATTTTTCAGCGCGCCTGCAAAAATGGCCTTTTTTGGGGGGGCCGAAAATGGACGTGGCAAAATGAAAATTGGTGCGCATCCAGTTTGGGCCTGAGACCTAACCGTTACCCATTCACTTAGCGGTAAGGTCTCGCGTGTTAACCAGGTTGTAATCATCAGTGCACGCTTAATGGACGCATGTACAAAATGAAATTACTGCCCATGACATGCGATAGCTGGGCGTTAGTTCTGAATTGGTCCACATTGGGCATGCGTAGGCACATATGCGGCTTAGTAAACAGGCAGGTTAGATTTTAAGCCCACTAGGGTTAGAAAAAGTACTTATATATAATATATGTAAAACCGCTTTGATTGTACCACAGAAAGGTGGTATATCAAATCCCATTCCCTTACCTTCAGAAGGAATTTAGGGTACACCATTGAACCTTCTAACACACTGTACCTTGGTTCGTTATCATGATGTTATCATTATGACGATCCCCAATTCCCAAGACATAAGTAGCAACGCAGTAGCCAGCACAGGAAGTGACAAACTTCTCCATGGCTTGGTAGTACTGTGGAAACAGAAAATGTATTTAGATTATTGCAATGGGATATACCTTGGCTTCAAGCAAAGTATCTAACACGTTTACCAGTCATTGAAATTTGTTTTACAAGAACGTTTTCAATGGGATTTTCATATCTGGCATTTGCTACCTGGAATGCACTTCCATATCAAATTAGGAAGCTTCTGAATTAATTGTTATTTTGTAAAATGCCGAAGGCTTTTTATTTAAAAAAATATTTGGATGTGTGATGACTATTTTCACTTATAGGATTGTGATGTTTATCCCAGGAGATGCCTGGCACTTTTAATTTTGGAATCACATAGAACTGTATGGCATAGATGGAATACAAAAAATGATTGTAATATAATGTTAGGTAACCATCTGTACAAAATACAGCTGTACACCTAATCTACAGTCTGGGGAAGTTTGACCATGTTTCTTTCCTTGCTAGGCATCTTCATTGGTTACCTCTTGTTGAGCACCTGAAGTTTAAGATTTGAATCTTGGCCTTTAGAGTGCCCAGTGGGTTTGCTCTTGTTTATTTTCAGAAGGTCATTCAAAAGTATCTACTCAACCAGTTTTGAGGTCAGAAGGGCAAGAGTTACTTGGCGTGTGTATTTCCTAAAGCTGAAACTCGTTCACTTGCATTGACTTGTGCATCCCCTTGCTTTGGAATACTTTGCCAACATATTGAGAGCACAGAAATACTATATGAAGTTTATCAGGCTGGTTACAGCTTTCTTGAACACACAGGTTTATGAATCTCTTTTGCAATGTTTTATTATTCTTTTGTACACTGCATAGGAATATTGATGTGCATCTTATAAAAATGTTTAAATAAATTTAACTTACACCATTTCAGTGCAGCTGAAGGCAAGTTATATTCAGGTACACTAAGTATTTCTGACTCCACAGAGGGCTTATAATCTAAGCTTGTGCCTGAGGCAGTGGAGGGTTAATGACTTGTCCAAGATCACAAGGGGCAGCAGTGGCGTTTGAACCCTGGTTCTTCCGGTTCATAGCCTACTACTCAAACCCATAGGCTACTCTTCTACTTAACAACTACAGCAAACAAAAATGATGAAGTGGAATTTACCTGCTGTAAAGGGAGGATTCCCTTCCTTACTTCGATCCCCTGACACCCCACTGCAGTCCTTCGGTACCTTTTCTCATACCCACTTTCCTTACCATCTCCTCCACTTTGCACTTGTTTCTGAGCCAGTCATACAAGGCATCATCCCTGAATGTCAATGGTCTGCTGTCCCCTTTACTCTTTTGCACAGATGCGATGGTGGCAGCATCCCTCACGACTTCGATCATTCCTGCAAGGATGACATTGTTCACAAGATCAAAAGACAAGCAGAAAATTCACCTACACTAGAAGACAGCATCTCCGGCAGACTCACAACATCAAAAGCAATGATATCACTTCTGATATTATTCATTTGTGTAATGATGTTTTCTCAGAGCATATGCAGCAGAACAGGAAAAAAGACAGTTCAGTATTATCTGGCCTCTGAGGGGTAACTGAAAAAAATAGCGACTCTTATAAAAACAAATATTTGCAACACTAACAACCTGAAAAATATTTGTTGAATCCTGAGAAAGGATATCTGGAATGCTCCAAAGCACCACTGAGATGCTCTGACCCCTCCACACCATCTCATAGTCACAATGAAGGCAAGTCAATAAATTGGCGCCTACAGATAGGTGCTAATCGAGCGCATAAGTTATAGCATAAAAGCACTTGCATGCATGATTGGTGCCCCTAATTGGCACCTTCATGCATAAGAGCTAGGCGCTATTTTATAACATACGTGCCAAAATTGTTTAGCGCAAGTGCGAGGGGGCGTAAACATGAGCAGAGTATGGGCGGGTCAAGGGCATGTTTCTGAGGTACACATGGAACTTGCACACAACAGTTACGACTGCCATTAACTTGGCCTAACTGTTGGCGTCCATCTTTAGGTGAGTCAATGCCGACTTATGCTAGTGTTCTATCATGGAATTTTGTCGCCCAGATGCCGTTATAGAGTTGGCACAAAGCACATGGCATTGGGGCACCTAAATCTTGGTACCAGTTTATAGAATTGCCACAAAAACTTATTGACATAGATATCTAAGTACTGGAACCCCTATAGCTCTGGCATGACTTCAGGTGCACCCATGCAATTTTCTTTTAACCTATGGAGGAGATTTTGAGGGAATCTCTTGGTAATGACAGTTTATGAGTTTTGTCAACTTCATTTGACTGTTAGTTTATATGTCTACTCTAGTGTACCAAGGGCAGGGCATTTGAGGTGGTCCACCCCAGGTGCTGGCAGCAGAGGGGGGCAGGTACACGATACAGGCATGAGCTCTCGGCTCTGCCAGTCCCCTGCCCAGAACAGGAAGTTGACATCTGAGGGGGCAGGGGTGCATGCCTGCTCCGTGCACCCCCTTGCTTGGAGGGGTGTGTGCACTGCTGGGGGAGTGCACTCGCGCTCCACCTGGGGGAGGGGTGCTCCGCCCCACCCCAGGTGCCATATGCATAGGCGTAGTTTGACTGTTTCATTTGGGGGGGCAAAGAATGGGCGGAGCATATTAGCATATCATTTGCATATATACATATGCAAATGAATATGCTAATATGGAGGAAGGAAATGAAATTTACAGGCAAAATATCACAGATGCACATTTCAAAAAGCTGACACATTTCAATTAATAAATTATGAATAAAATAAACTTTTATTTACCTTTGTTGTCTGATCATTTAGTTTTTCTATTCGCTTTGATCCCAGTGTCTTCTGTTTTATGCAGTGTCTTCTTTCCAGTAGGCTTCCCTCTGCTCCCCACCCTCCCAGTCCCATCCATCTCTTGCTCCTTCCCTCTGCTCCCCACCCCTCCCAGTCCCAACCATCTCTTGCTCCTTCCCGCTGCTCCCCACCCCTCCCAGTCCCACCCATCTTCTGTTCCTTCCCTCTGCTCACCATCCCTCCGTCCCATCCATCTCTTGCTCCTTCCCTCTGCTGTGCCTGACCTCTCCAAATCCCATCCATCTCCTGGTCCATCCCTCTGCTCCCCACCCCTCCCAGTCCCATCCATCTTCTGTTCCTTCCCTCTGCTCACCATCCCTCCGTCCCATCCATCTCTTGCTCCTTCCCTCTGCTGTGCCTGACCTCTCCAAATCCCATCCATCTCCTGGTCCATCCCTCTGCTCCCCACCCCTCGCAGTCCCATCCATCTCTTGCTCCTTCCCTCTGCTCACCTCCTTTCCCAGTCCAATCCAATTCCTGGTCCTTCCCTCTGCTCCCCACCCACCCCTCCCAGTCCCATCCATCTCTTACTCCTTCCCTCTGCTCCCCACCCACCCACCCCTCCCAGTCCCATCCATCTCTTGCTCCTTCCCTCTGCTTCCCACCCCTCCCAGTCCCATCCATCTCATGCTCCTTCCCTCTGACCTCCTTTCCCAGTCCAGTCCAATCCAATTCCTGGTCCTTCCCTCTGCTCCCCACCCACCCCTCCCAGTCCCATCCATCTCTTACTCCTTCCCTCTGCTCTCCACCCTCCCAGTCCCATTCATCTTCCCTCTGCTGCCCCCCCCCCCCCCCCCCGCGAGGTCCAGGATCGTGACTCCGTTTACCCCCTCTCTTCCTCCCTCCCTCCGGTGCAGGCAGCAGTCTTCTTCAGCCTTTCTGTGTTCCTGGCAGCGGTAGCAACGTACACGCTGCCTTCGGTCTGCCCCGGAAGCCTTCTCTTCAAGTTCCTGTTCCCACCTATGCGGGAACAGGAACTTGAAGAGAAGGCTTCGGGGCACAGCTGAAGGCAGCGTGTACGTCGCTACCGCTGCCAGGAACAAGAAAGGCTTAGAGAAGATTGGTGCTGCCTGCGCCGGAGGGTAGGAAGAGAGGGGGTAGATTATAGACACGCTCGTCTCCGTCTGCTTCGCTGCTTCCCTGCCCTCTCGGTTTGCGTCCCGCCTTCCTCTGATGTCATTTCCTTTCGGGAGGGACGCAGACCGAGAGGGCAGGGAAGCAGCGAAGCGGACGGAGACGAGCGCGTGCCTGCTTGTTTTTTTTTTTTTTTTTCATTCTAGCGCCAGTCCACGTCATCGTCGTTTGGGGGGGCATTGCCCCCCCTCGCCCCCCTCAGTCTACGCCTATGGCCATATGTTAGGTACGCTACTGTATGTCTGTTGATATGATGTAAGACTAACCTGTTACTTGCAGTTGATAGAGTGGTGAGATAGATTAACCTACAGTTCAGGCCTTGATTTTTAAGCCAGCTAGATTATTGTAATGTACTTTTTATTGGATGCAGGCAACTAATTCTAAAGAGGCTGCAAACTTTGCAAAATGTAGCCGTTTGTTTGATTTATTCTTCAAAGAAGTTTGATAGGGCACCTCCCCTCTTGTTGAAGGCCTACTAGCTTCCCATTAAAGTTAGGATATATTTTAAAGCTTGTCCAGTCCAACCATCTTTAAAACTTTACATGGTTTTGCTCCTGAATATATGCTGTCATTATTTACTCTTCCTTGTTGGGGTAACACATAAAACTATGGAATATGTTACTTTAATGTCTCCCCAGGGCTGGTCTTAGCAATTGTGGGGCCCTGTGCAGACCAGTTCAATGGGCCCCCTGCCCCCCCCCCCCCCCCCCCCCCCACCAGCGCCCACCCGTGCCTGCCATCATAAACCATAATTTATCAGTTTAAAAGGAGGTTTAGAGCTCTTGGAACCCCACCTCACCCCATACCTTGATATGCATCCACCAGTTTTTAGTAGAGAGCGGCAGACAGCAATTTTCATATTCCGTCAGCTGCCGCGGAAGCAGGAAGTGACATCAAAAGGGGATGGGACGCAGCAGTGAGGAGGCTCTGGGCTCGGCAGCTGACAGGATATGAAAATTGCTGCTGCCGTCTGATGCTCTCTACTGAAATGTGGCCCTGCATCTCCCGACCTCAAAATTTGACATATTTAAGTAAGCTTTCCAGTCCTCGCTTTATGGGAATAAAATTATGGAATGAGCTCCCAGGTATTTTTAGATCTCTTAATAGTCTTTTGCTATTTAGAAAAACCCTTAACACATGGCTATTTTGATTAATTTTTGAAATAAGTTTAATACTAGATTCTCTTTTATAATTTATTTGATTGATTTTTGTCGGTTTTTTTCTTGATTGTTACTTCTAAGGTATGCCCGGTTCTTTTTGATGTAAACCGCATAGAACACCCAAAGGAAGCAAAAACCCTCATACCAACAAAATAAAATTCAAATGAACTGACCCGCCTTCTCCCATGTTCCCTACAGTTTTTGTGGCTCTTTCGAGATGTGCAGGACTTGTTGGCCCTCAATGAGTATTTCATTTACAGAATGTGATTATTTTTATCGTCCCACCAGAGATTTTGGAAAACCCTGAGTTTGAGCAAATGAGCCCCAGGATGTTTACTTTCCAAAGTGCTGAGTATAATTGATGTTGGTTGGAAACACAGACTAAATATATTGTCCCAAGAGGTGGGTAGGGGTTATATCATAGGAAATCCCAAGAGGATTAACTGTACTGTACCAATGTTGAAGCCAGTGGAAATACAGCCATAAGGAACCAGATTCAAATCGAGAGCATTTTCTTGCCAGATGGAATCCATGACAACCAACATCTGCATTGGAAGGTGAAAGATACATGCAGTTAGGATGATTTTGCTGCTATCATCATGTCTCCCAAACCTAAGATGTTGGAACAGATATGCAATTAAGTGGGAATTGAACCCAGGTTCTAAGCCCATTGTACTAACCAATGGGCCCTACTCCTCCACTCTTACAAAGCGCTGGCCTTTGGGAAACAAAGAAAAATCCTTTCCTACAGCTTAGATTTTCAAATTCCTTGGGAGCCATTGGTAAGCCAATAATCAAAAAAGTTTCCCAAGAAATAAGGGAGTCTTTCACTAGGTGGCGGTAAGCCCAACATGCTTACTGCTCGCTCAACTGGAAGTATTGCTGGGCTACAGCAGCAGGCCCAGCAGTAGTTCCCACACCCAGTGCATGCCATTTCCGGCGCTACGAACATAGTTTTATTTTTGTAGAGCTGGTGTTTAACCAGTGGTAATCGGGTTAGCGTGTGAGCCCTCACCGACATCTCAATGGGCGATAAGTGCTGCCCCCAAATTGGTCGTGCGGCAAAGGCTATTTCTTTAAATAAAAATAGCCTTTTACCCGCTGCAGTAATAGTGGGCCTCAGTGCACGTCAAAAACATGGACTGATGCCAGCGCAGGCTTCCTTTTGCTGCAGCTTAGTAAAAGGGCCCCTAAAGGTGAAAAGGAGGAAAAGGGATCTCAGAAATCAAATGGACACTTGTTATGCAAACATTGAATTGTCCAAATTACAAGTTTCAAGTATCGATCCTGAAAATACCTCCAAAGGTCTAAAGACACTTGTGTGTCATTTACTAAGAACTTTTATTATGTATGTATTTTTTGGAATGGTATGATAGTGTGGTCTACAAATTTTTTTAATACATTTTAGAAATTTTAGGATTTCAGAAATTTTTAAAAAATTTCTACAATGTCCCAAACTCTCTCACACAAGCAGCAGTGTTTTGCTAATAAAGGGACCCTTTTACAAAGCTGTGGTAGGCCCAATGTGGGAAGAACCACTTGGACGCACTTACTGCCTCCTGAAGAGCAAAACACGCACAGCTGAAAAAAGCGCTATCCTATAAGCTGCGCTCAAAGTTAGCTGTGGTTTATAGAATAGCGCTTATGCCCAGAAATTGTACCTAACCTTACGTACAGCCATTTGCACCAACTGAAATATGATGCATATATACATACCTACGTTAGGCATGTATCCCTGTTATTCTATAATAATTAACATTAATTTTAGGAACACCCCCATTGTACCTATGACCCTCCAATTTCCATGCCCCCTTTTTCAAATTGCATGTAATTTTTCGGTGCAGTTCCGTGCCCAAATTTACACACATAAATGCCATTTAAATCTAATTAGTGCCAATAACTGCTTGTTAAAAAGTCAATTATTAGTGCTAATTAGCTCGTTATTCAATTAAATTGTGCACACAGTTTTGGTGATTTTTATAGCGTTAGCTTAACACACGTTAGTAAAAGACCCTTAAGAGCATAAATCCTTTGAATATCAGGTCCTTCATTTTTATCATGCAACTCTTTTTTTTTCCAAACACCTGCTACTTTTTTGCATTCTGTACATTTTAAAGATATATTTTAAATTCCACTATGGCTTTACTTATAGAAGTCTCATTCACCATTCACTGTTTATTTCAATCTTTTCTAATTCCAAATATAGTTAAACATATAATTAAAGAGAGGAAAAAGACTTCAGACGCTCGATAACGCAACTACATATTTTGTAGCGGGTATTGTGCTGCTCAGTGTTTACTTTTGAAAATGAGTTTTCTTTATGTAAACTACCTGGGGAGCATCCTCACGAGTGTCAAAAAACCCTCTCCAATCTTAATGTTATTTTCACTTTCTTTCTCTTTCAAAGTTTTTTTTAGCACTTATCTTTTGCAATTTGGACTAATGGGTGACGCCCGACAGCGAGCTCCTGTTTCACAGAGTGCTTCAAAAGGAGCGGATCCCTTAGTCTACCTCTCTCTGTTTCTCCATTTTGCTTTCGTCTTTGGGCCTTAAGATATATTTTAAGAATTTAGTGTAGCTATAACAGCAGAAACAACAAATATTTCATTATTTTTTGTGTCATTTCAGATGAGAAAATGACACAAAACTAATGAGAATGACATAGAATTTGAAAATATGACAGCACATCCATAACATGGGTGTTAATAGTTACATCAGGAAATACCCAGTGTACTTGAATGCAACTCACTTTGAGCTACTGCTGAAAAAAGTGTGAGCAAAATCCAAATAAATAATAACAACAACCTGAAATTCAGTACCTGAATAATGAGCATGTCCTGCCGCAGATCGTCTCCGTGCTTGAAAATGATCCCAATCGGAGGGCTGTCTGCAGTTTCCAAGTCATTGCAGCTGAACTCCAGCCACAGCGGTTTCTTCTTGGATGCCATCACCTTACACTTATCTAGCTACAAGGAAGAACAAGAGCAGACCATAATAGATGCCTTCCCACATCAAAAGAGTCTCCTCATAATCTACAAAACAAGAACGCTATGGAATGCAAAACAGAGGGCAACAAGGAAGGTGAAGGTGACCTAAATATTTGATAAACCATATATTTCAGTTGTACAAAACAAACAAGGTAAGAGCTGGGAAATAGCTTTTAACTCCAGTAACTTCCTCATACTGGAAGTCTTTTGTTTGCCTAAATGAGTTCTACGTTTGTAACAGTAAAGATAAATAAATAGATGAAAAATAAAAATCTGCAATAGAGTAGACACCCTTGATGGTGTGGATAACATGAGGAAGGACTTAGCGAAGCAAGAGGAATGGTCCGGAATTTGGTAGCTAAGATTTAATGCTAAAAAATGAAGGGTCATGCATTTGGGCTGCAAAAACCAGAGGGAATGGTACAGTTTAGGGGGTGAAGAACTTTTTTTGCACGAAAGAGGAGCAGGACTTGGGTGTGATCATATGTGATGATCTTAAGGTGGCCAAAACAGGTAGAAAAGGTGATGGCGAAAGCTAGAAGGATGCTTGGGTGCATAGGGAGAGGAATGGCCAGTATGAAAAAGGAGATTATGATGTCCCCGTTTAGAATATTGTGTACAATTCTGGAGGAAGAAATCCACCAGAAGACGGAGAATTCAAAACGCCCCACAGTAGATACAAGAGTACAACAAAAAAAGTGGGAGAGCGACCAAGGAAGCCAAAGACAGGAAGATGTACATTAATAAGAAGGTTTATTTGAAGTATGAAGACTTGACACAACGTCGTGTTTCGGCCGTTAGGCCTGCATCAGGAGTCTCTTACACAGGATGTTTCTGAAAAATGATGAAGAGAAATCTTCAAAAGTAGCACAATAGTCTTGAAAAAGACTGTTGCTAGCGTGGACGCGTTGGTCTAAACAGACTTCTGCATGCACTTCTGCATCATTTTTCAGAAACATCCTGTGTAAGAGACTCCTGATGCAGGCCTAATGGCTGAAACATGACATTGTGTCGAGTCTTCATACTTCAAATAAACCTTCTTATTAATGTACATCTTCCTGTCTTTGGCTTCCTTGGTTGCTCTCCCACTTTTTTTTTTTTGTTGTACTGTACAATTCTGGAGCCCACACCTTCAAAAAGATATAAACAGGATGCAGTCGGACCAGAGGGCAGCTACTAAAATGGTCAGTGGTCTTCATCAAAAAGTGTATATCGACTTAAACATCTTAGTATGTATACTTTGGAAGAAAGGAGGGAGAGGGGAGATATGATAAGAGAAATTTAAATACCTATATGACATAAATGCACAGGAGGTAAGACTCTTTCAATTAAAAGGAAGCTCAGGAATGAGGGGACATAGGATGAAGGTGAAAGGGGATAGACTCAGAAGTAACCTGAAAAAATACTTGTTCATGGAAAGGTCGATGAATTTGTGGAATGGCCTCCTGGTAGAAGTGGTGGAGACAAAACAGTATCTGAATTCAATAGAGCTTGGGACAAGTCCATAGGATCTCTAAGGGAGTGATAGGGAGAGTAGATGCCATGGATGAATAGACTGGATAGACCATGGTCTTTATCTGCCTACATTATTCTATGTTTCTACGTAAAAAATAAATAAACGACTAAATGAAACATTAAAATCCAATATAAATAAATAAATGAAAAATCAGAATTGCTTGCTGTGGAAGTAGTTATACTCAAGAAATCATTTTGCCAACATGGACATTATTATTTGATGATTCTGTTGAGATATACAATAGCCAACACGAAAGCCTAATACAATGACAATCTCTTGAAAATCCACCAGATGGTGTTCTTATGGGTGCAAGCACTATGTGGTAATGACTTTTAATTCAGTTGCTGTTTTCACTGATCTTTTCACAGAAGGGACACAACTCATTTTCTGTCTCAAGCTGTAATAAACTACAAAGAGTCCTGTTTCAGTTTCCTATGGTATTTCGATTTTTAATATGCTAGAATAAACTTAGAACCACCATAGTGCTAGAGCATACATGGAATGGAGGGGATATTCCCCCCCCCCCCCCCAATGATTACAAGTGGACAGGTGCATCTCCAATAATGACTATCTGTTCCTCCATACAGGAATGGCTGTATCATTAGAGGAGGACTTATTTCTACTGTTGACACAATAGGGGTAGCATGGTGAACTGGCATCCACTCAACCCACCCCTGTTGACACCCTGAAGAAGCTCACTCTATAACAGATTCAAGCAAGAATACAGCCCTCTGTGTGCTTATTTATTCTACAAATGGCTTTCCATGGTAAAGGTGACGACAGCTTTTGCCAATTCGATGATGCTGACTGGTGGCTTGAGTTGCAAATCTCAGTCCAATGGAAATGGAAATCTAGTTTGGAATATTCAGACCGCCGACATACAGAGGCATTTTCCCTCTTTCAAAATTCCATTTCATCAAGAAAAGAGACAATTTGATTATTTAATTTATTAATTGAAAAAGTTTGAGAAAATTAAAAAATTAAAATTTTTAAAAAAATCTCCACAGTTAAGATACAATTCATAAATTTACATAGTAGAAAAAAACCCACTGATTAGTTGTGATTGGTTTCAAATTGAGGTGGTTTAGTTCTTCCGATATTTGAAAAATGATGTGAAAAAGCACAAGTAACCAATTTTTAAATGCCAAAGTTTAATGTATACAACTTACCAGAATTTCTCCAGCTCGAATGCGGGGATCAAAGGGAACCTTAAAATTTTGGGGGAGATCAACAGATTGCAGCATCTTTTGAAGCTGGGAGGCCGCTGTTGAAAGCCAAATGCAAAATATTTCAAATTCTTTTACAGTGGAAATATGATTGTGATTTTCATGATTCATAAAGCACATACAAGATTGATGTAGTGCTGTATAGAGACACATGGAGTAAATATTTAATAGGACATCTATGAGAATTTCCAAAACAACATTCCTATTTTCTAACGGCAATATAGGCACCTATGTGTCTTTATTACAAAAAAACAAAAAATCCACTCCCAGAACCAATGCCAATAGCATACATATGTCCGTGCGTAAATTTATATCTGTCCAATGCAAGTATATATTTTATAAAGTACCTCACAACTCCACCCAGTTCAGCCCAAATGTTGTGTAGAGACCCCCAGGGCACTGCCTTGCTTCGAGAGACCTCTAGTGGCGTTAATAATGCCTGTGACCCAATTATACCTCCTGCAGTTTCCAGAACGAGGGGAGGGCTGTGCTGACCAGTAAGGTAATGGTGGGAGGCGACCCCTTATGAAAAGAAACTAAGGACTAGGTTTACTAAGCGGCGCTATGGGTGTTTTAGCGTTTTAACGCGCGTAAATAGTGTACACGCATCAAACGCTAATGCGCCCATAGAAATGCACAGGTGTGTTAGCGTTTAATGCGCCTTAAATTTACAGGCGTGTTAAAAACGCTAATGCACCTTAGTAAACATATCCCTTAGACTGGTATAAAACGCCAGCCCCATTGCAATCCTTGTCTTTGGTTTTTCAGCCATAAAGCAAAGGGAAGAGCCTATGACCTGTAAGCCAAAGTACTACAAAAGTGCACTGAGGGGGAGAGCTAAGCCTCCCCCCCTCCCGAAGGAGGAGATTGGCTGGGTAAGTCAGAGTACCACTGCTGGAGGGGAAGTGAAGGACAAAGGAAGAAAGAAAAGTTCCAGGAGTAACTGTTTGATATTTTTCTACTCTGCCATTATTGGATTTTTTTTATTCACTTCTTAAAACTTTCAGTAAATCCTTGGTTCAGAACAATATCTGGGCTGGACAGTGTCATTTAGGAAGGGGGGTGCGAGGAAAATGTGGATTTTGGTACCACCAGCCTCCCAAGTTTTTTTTTTTTAATTTGAAATGTTTTTATTCAATTTTTTCTAATTCCATACATTAAGCACTGTAACATTTTTTAACTGTTATACAACCATATTTTCAACTGAACCAATGAACTTTAAACAATAAACATTACGTGTACAACATCATTCTGAGCCCCCCTCCCCATCCCGCATATTTATGGCTGTTGGACCCTGTCTATCTCCTGAAGTTTCCATGTCCAAAATAGAGTCTAGAGCACGCCATTCCTGTGCCTTCGAGTTATATCTTCAGCCTCCCAGGTTTAACTGGTCCCGACCTGGAATCCTAAATTTCCAAAGAGATAAACCTGCAAAAAACAGTTTTGCGCCTCTGAAGTTGTGCCCCCCCCTATTCCCCCCACTGTGAGGGTCCCCAGACTGGCAGGGATTACAGCTGTACCTGGGAACACCTCTAGGTGGTCCATGTGAAAGTATGTATGTGTTTATGCATATTCACTCACATGATTTTATAAACCCATTTCCCATATGTAAAACATGCTTTACACACATACCTCCCCCATTTGTAGAAACCAGGGGCCCTTTTACTAAAGAGTTGGCACGCAGCAACAGGAACTACTGCCAGAGGACAGGGATGGACTGGGAGATGAGGAGGAAGCTATTGATCACTTGAAGCATGGTCTGCTGTCCGTTGAAGAGTTTAAGGGCAGAAAATATGATGAGCAACTTTGTCTACTATAGAAGACCACAAGGAACACTCACCATGGCTTGGGAGGTCGCCTGTCTCAGGTAGGATTTTTTTGATTTCAGTGGCTACCCTGCTGAGCTTCTCCACTACCTCTACTTGCTTAAGGAACTCCTCCAAGGTGGAACGCTCACAGCCCCTCAGGTATGCTTCAAGAATCACAGCAAAACGATCTTGATAGTATGGAGACCCACTGATTTCACCTCGTAGGTACCAGAAGAAAAAGTGTCCGATTTGCTTACTCTGAAAAGGCAGGTAGAAGGATTAAGAGAACATTATAAGATGAGACAGTGGTGGTATTCCTTCCACAGTTTGATTTGTCGTTAGCATTTCAGGATATAGCTACCAAAATTGTCTTACAACGCTTGTGTTGACTAGTATAAATGTACATTTTGACATGTGGTGCTGCAGATATACCAGCATCTAAAGCTAGATTTGCTTGAAGAATTTAAAGAGCTTTAATGGGTCGTACACTTAAGTAGCACTAAACAGAGCTATCCCAGATCTATTGAAAAACTAAGTTCACAAGTCAAGTGCCAAAGTTCTCAGTTTCCTGACACTACATAGGACTGGACTCAGTAAATGACATTCAGAATTGAAAAAAATCAATGCTAAGCGCAGTTCTATAAGAGGCACATTCCCCCCCCATAAAGAATCACGTGCAGCGCCAACTCCCATGCCTAAGTTTAGGTGCCAGACTTACGCCTGATGAAACCTGGGGTATATGCCAGTACCTAAGTTAGTCAACTCTGAGGCCACATTCCAAAACTACATGCACAACATTTTGGAAAAACCCCTGATATGCCCATGACCACACCCACTTGTGAGTCAGACGCCATGCCTTATAGAATAGCACGCAGCCTGTGCAAATTTTAATGAGTGCCAATTAACTTCAATAACCAGCTGTTAGCACCCCTAATTAAGAGCTCGTTACTCAATTAAATCGCACACGTATCTTGGGCGCCATATATAGAATCTGGGGGGGGGGGGACAATGACTCTTCAGTTGTTATACTGGGGGTTATTCCGAGTTCACAGGATGATATTCCTGCAGGCCCATGATTTAGTCAGTGCATTTTTTTTCTAGCAAAAAAGATGCCAATACAGAAATGCCAGGCCATCCTTCAGGGATGGGTTAATCGCCTTGGGTGAATCTTTTTATAAAGGCAGGTAATAAATCCCAGTAAATAAAATAATCACTGAGGGAACAAAAAATGTTACAAGAGGAAAGAAGAGAGTAAATAGCTTTGCATTCAAAGCTCTTCTCAAGTAAATGGATTTGACCCTTGAATATATAGTTCAACCATGATTTTTGTCTCATTGTATTCCGTAAACGTACATTATAAAAATAAGTTGCAAAGTTATGAAGTGTGAGTTCTAGGAAGGAAAAAGCCTCAGAGCCCAGCCTTACTGATCAAACACTTCCAACAGCTCCAAGGGCAATTACTTTATCAGCATAAAGTAATTTCCTTTTTTTTTTTTTTTTTTTTTTGTTACATTTGTACCCTGTGCTTTCCCACTCATGGCAGGCTCAATGTGGCTTACATGGGACAATGGAGGGTTAAGTGACTTGCCCAGAGTCACAAGGAGCTGCCTGTGCCTGAAGTGGAAATCTAATTCAGTTCCTCAGTTCCCCAAGACCAAAGTCCACCACCCTAACCACTCCTCCACTTGAGGTTCTACATGGAATGTTGCTATTCCACTAGCAACATTCCATGTAGAAGTCGGCCCTTGCAGATCACCAATGTGGCCGCGCAGGCTTCTGTGAGTCTGACGTCCTGCACGTACGTGCAGGACGTCAAACTCACAGAAACAGAAGCCTGTGCAGCCTTCTACATGGAATGTTGCTAGTGGAATAGCAGCATTCCATGTAGAATCTTCAATAGTAGCAACATTCCATGTAGAATCTCCAATAGTATCTATTTTATTTTTGTTACATTTGTACCCCACGCTTTCCCACTCATGGCAGGCTTAATGCGGCTTACATGGGGCAGTGGAGGGTTAAGTGACTTGCCCAGGGTCACAAGGAGCTGCCTGTGCCTGAAGTGGGACTTGAACTCAGTTCCTTAGTTCCCCAGGACCAAAGTCCACCACCCTAACCACTAGGCCACTCTTCCACTTCCTATTGTGTTTTCAACTGTGCACAGTGAACAAAATCTGTGCTTTATGCGATGATGGTGGCCAGCGTTTCGCTTTAATGCTGCATGAGGGAATCGTAGGGCTATGCGTCAATCATGAAACTGCTGGACATGTTTAATCAGTAAGGCTGAGCTCTGAGGCTTTTTCCTTCCCAGAACTCACACTTCGTAACTTTATAACGTACATTTATGGAATATAAAGTGACATAAATCATGGTTGAACTGTATATTCAAGTGAACACTGAGGGATCTACTGGGGGTAATGGAGGGTTAAGTGACTTGCCCGGGATCAAAGTCACTGCACTAACCACTAGGCTACTCCTCCACTCAGCCTAAGCTTGGGGAAAATGGGTCACTTTTAGCAGGCAATAGAAAAGATGCCTGTACTCAGTACCCCCCGAGTTCCCCTGGAAAAAAACCCTAGATATAGTTAAGAGACTTACTATCTTTCTATATGGCATCACCTTCAAAATGAGAGTGTAGGTAGTATATTCAATGTTGGTCCTCGAGGTCCGCAACCCCAGTCAGTTTTTCAGGATTTCCATAATGAATTTGTATGAGATCTATATGCATGAGATGGAGGAAGTGCATGCAAATTGATCTCGTGCATATTCATTGGGGAAATCCTGAAAACCCCAGTGGATTGCAGACCTTAAAGACTGACATTGAGCTCCCCTGTCCTAGAGTATGGGGGTAATTCTACAAAGGGGACCCTAACATTTATGCACCGGTTGTTTCATATGTGTCACATATGAGTGTATCAGGGGGATAGCCAGCAGCCCATTTTGGGGGGAGACCCCCCCCAGGGTGGACTGGGGGGGGGGGTCAAGCATTCCTCTCAGCTCTCTCCCTCCCCCCATTAAAAATTGGCCGGGGATGCCCAAGCCCTGCCATTTGAAGAGCTCCTTGGCCAGAACCTTCCCTGATGTGAAGAGGTCAGTGACGTGCTTCAGTGGAATCTTTGCTACTTGAGATAGCTGATGAAATTTTGCTTAAAGCAGATCAAGGGTATGATGCCCTCTGGATCTTTCCACAGCTGTTGATACAATTTCTTATTCCAAATTGTTGCAGTGTCTAAGAGATGTCGGTCTTGATTTTATCGTGCTTCACTGGTTCAAATCTTATTGTTCAGGTAGAACTCACTCAGTTTGCTGGAATTCTGACCTGTCTTCCAAAAAGGTTTCCCAAAGAGGAGTTCCTCAAGACTCCCTCTTATCAGCACTACTTTTTAATTTGTACTTAGCTCCATTGGCAAGTAGATTTTCATTTTTTGCGGACGATATTCACTTAATCGTCTTTATGGAGGACAATCAAGAAGAGATCATTTCTACTTTTAATGACATGCTGGGTGGGTTTTCTGGCAGGCTGGATGAGTTCTAGAGAATTAATTCTAAATGCAGAAAAGTGTACAGCTATGTAGCTACCACAAAAGCACAATGTTTTGAGGATCCTTCCTGAGACTGGTGACCATCCTTTGTCACTCTCCCAGAATATAGTTACTTTGGTTGTTCATTGTGACATCAACTTGTCCTTCCATCTACAGATAAGTCATGTAGTGAAATCATGATTCTATTATATGTGTATGCTAAGGCAGTTGAAACCGATTCTCACTATGGACAACCTGACAAAATTGTTCCATGCATTTATTACTAGTAGGCTAGACTACTGTAATTCTTTACTGATTGGTTCCAGTAAAGCTAGTCTACAATGCTCACAATTGATACAAAATACTGCAGCAAGGCTGTTAACAGGAGCAAAAAAAATCGAATCACATCACACCAATATTGTATGAACTCCACTGGTTGCCTGTTAAGAAAAGGACGGAATCTAAGAAGCTTTAAACCTGAGAAGTCCTCAATATTTGTAAAAAAAAAAACCCTAATTAAGTATTCTCCTTCTTGCGAGTTGTGGTCTTCTCAGAAAGGACTCCTTAAACTGCCAGGTTTGGATACTATCAGGTTGACTTCAACCCGGAGGTGGGCATTTTCTAATAGTGGACCATCTCTTTGGAACTTGTGGTTGCAAAGCTTTTCTGACTGCTTATTTTATCGTAATTTTCAGAAACTTTGTAAGGCTCTTTTGTTTCAGCAATACTATGGCTGATTGTGTGATGATGTTGCTGCTATATCATTAATAAATTATATACTATACTTTAAATTTTATATAGTTTTAGTATGATAATGATGTATGCTGCATGTTCACTTTTTTTTTTTTTTTTGTAAACGACTCAGACACTTTAGTGTAGAGCGGTATATTAAATCAATAATTCCAATCCAATTTGTAGTGCCTGATCCTGCCCATTGAAATCAATGCTGCAAGTCCCTTAATGCACCCTGATGGCGTAGTCAGAAATCCAGGACTGTCCCACAATCTAAAGCCTGGAACTGGGTAGCTTGGCATTTCTGGAATATTGAGCCCTGCATTTCAAGTTTGGACAAAACACTCAGATCATGGATTTTTCTTTGAGACACTGAGGGATTCCCTAGGGCAAGGCTACTCAATTCAGGTCCTCAAGCTCCAGAGGTAGGCCAGGTTTTCAGGATATCCATAATGAATATGCATGAGAAAGATTTGCATACCAAGAAAGCAGTGCATGCAGATCTCTCTCATGCATATTCATTGTGGATATCCTGAAAACCTGGTCTGCTGTGGACCTTGAGGACCGGAATTAACTCATATTCTGGTCTTCATACCGGAATTTCTGTTCCTGACACTCGTTAGTTGTTTTTTTTGCCCTGTCACCTCTGAGGGTGTCCCCCTTGAGTTTTCAGGGAACATCTTGCAAAAAATGAGGTTACAGGAGCAAGTGCTGCATGAAAGGATTTCTCCCCATCATACAATTAATGTTTGAACCCAGTTAAAATGTAATAAACCCTCTGCTAGAATTAAGCCCCAGATATAGAATTAGTAATATTTCAAATTCCTACCATTTTGTCTTCTTATGTACAAACTCTTTGGAGGCACAGCTAAGGTTAGGTATAGTTTTTCTTTGTTATCTGAAATATCAGCTATACTTTCAGGTGCCGACATGACTCACCCTCAGCGCTCGATGGATAAGAAATCTTGCCAAGGCACTGTCATGATAGGCCTCAAACTTTAGAGCCTACAAATGATAACATACAGAATTATTGCCATATTTCCTCAGAAGTTTCTATTTTACAGAGTTTATTTTATTATTTTTTTTACTGTTTACGAGGATTGCAGTATGCTAATTGTTTGAAATCTCACTTCAATGAGTGAGTGAAGAAAAAGAAAATAATGGAGGAATACCCAGGCAGACTACAGGAAATGACATCAGCCAATTGGTTCCTTATCTTGTCTTATAATAAAGGAATAACCAGGCCGACTACAGGAAGTGGCATCGGATAGTAGGTTCCCAATGAGGTGATGGTCAATTATGTGAAAGCCTGTTAAACTCTGGTACATTATGGACAGACATGAATGCAAAGTTCACATCTGTACTGAATAAAGTTATCTGACTAAAATACATTCAGTTAAGAAAGCATTAAATAAATATAGTAATTTACAGACTCGTATGTATTACTACTGTTTTCCCTTGTCTTGAGCTTATATTAGAAAAGCAAATGAAAAATTAAAATACTAATAATACCAAAAACATCAGCTTTGTAAGCATTCACTCGCTATAAGAAGAAATGGAGCCTAATTTCTGGGACACTAGGGGCTCATTTACGAAAGAGAAAAAACATCTAAAAAGTGGCATAAAGCAGCACTTGGATGTTTTTCTCACCAAAACGTCCAAATCAGTATTTTTGAAACCCATTTTCCAGATGTTTTTCTATGCAGTTCATCTGCAGTGCGTCCAAATCTCAAGGGGACGTGTCAGGGGCAGTGGCGTAGCCAGAAGTCAATTTTTGGGTGGGCCAACAGGTTGGATGGGTGGGCACTAGACAGTGGTGTGCTGGTAAATGTTTAACAACAGGCTCTCTCCCCGGTCCACCTCTGCACCCCCCCCCCCCATCCACCTGTGCACCTCCCCTCAAAATTGCAGAGCTGGCTGTAGCCGGGGAGAGAGCCTGGGGGGGGGGGGGGGCAATGCATTACTGTCTCCAGGAAAAAAAAATTAAATGATCCCAGGTTCCAATTTAATTCATGTTTAATGTGGGATAAAATGCCATAAATAAGTAAATAAATATAAACTTTTAATGTTGAGCACCTGATTCTCAAAGTGGACATATTCCAAACACTATAATGAAAATAAAATGATTTTTTTCTACCTTTGTTGTCTGGTGACTGTTTTTCTGATCATGCTGGCCCAGTATCCGATTCTGCTGCTATCTGTCCTCTTAACTCCGTTTCCAGGGCTTCCTTTCCATTTATTTCTTTACTTTCCTCCTTTCTCCTTCATTTCTTGCTCTATATCCATAAGTAAAAGCTGGGTCCTCTGCAGACTTGACTGTCTAGTGGATCCAGCTTCTGCCTATTTTCTTCATCCATGTGCAGTTTTTCTCCTCTCTTCCTTTTCCCTCATCTCATCTCCTTCCTCATTCTTCCATCCCCTCCATCCATGTCCAGCATTTCTTCTCTCTCCCTTCCCTCTCTTCCATCCATGTCCAGCAACCCTCCTCTCCCCTGTCCTTCCCTCCATCCATGTCCAGCAACCCTCCTCTCCCCTTCCATCCATGTCCAGCAACCCTCCTCTCCCCTTCCCTCCATCCAGCAACCCTCCTCTCCCCTTCTTCCACCATGTCCAGCAACCCTCCTCTCCCCTTCTTCCACCATATCCAGCAACCCTCCTCCCCCCTTCTTCCACCATGTCCAGCAACCCTCCTCTCCCCTTCTTCCACCATATCCAGCAACCCTCCTCCCCCCTTCTTCCACCATGTCCAGCAACCCTCCTCTCCCCATCCCTCCATCCAGCAACCCTCCTCTCCCCTTCTTCCACCATATCCAGCAACCCTCCTCCCCCCTTCTTCCACCATGTCCAGCAACCCTCCTCTCCCCATCCCTCCATCCAGCAACCCTCCTCTCCCCTTCTTCCACCATGTGCAGCAACCCTCCTCTCCCCTTCCCTCAATCCAGCAACCCTCCTCTCCCCTTCTTCCACCATATCCAGCAACCCTCCTCTCCCCTTCTTCCACCATGTCCAGCAACCCTCCTCTCCCCTTCCCTCCATCCAGCAACCCTCCTCTCCCCTTCTTCCACCATATCCAGCAACCCTCCTCCCCCTTCTTCCACCATGTCCAGCAACCCTCCTCTCCCCATCCCTCCATCCAGCAACCCTCCTCTCCCCTTCTTCCACCATGTGCAGCAACCCTCCTCTCCCCTTCCCTCCATCCAGCAACCCTCCTCTCCCCTTCTTCCACCATATCCAGCAACCCTCCTCTCCCCTTCTTCCACCATGTCCAGCAACCCTCCTCCCCCCTTCTTCCACCATGTGCAGCAACCCTCCTCTCCCCTTCCCTCCATCCAGCAACCCTCCTCTCCCCTTCTTCCACCATGTGCAGCAACCCTCCTCTCCCGTCTGCCCTGTTTCCTTCCTGCCCCCCCCCCGCCGCCGCCGTACCTTTAAATATTACAGTTTTGCTGGAGTCGCGGGCAGCCGGCATTGAAGACATCGGCAGGCTTACGCCGGTTCCAGGACCAGCAGCCTTCCCTCTTCCCTCGTTGCAAGTCGGATGATGGCTCTGCCCTCGTAGATACAGGAAATACGTCAGAAGAGGGCGGAGCCATCATCCGACTTGCAACGAGGGAAGGGAAGGCTGCTGGAACCGGCGTAAGCCTGCCGATGTCTTCAATGCCGGCTGCCCGCGACTCCAGCAAAACTGTAATATTTAAAGGTA
The DNA here is from genome assembly GCF_901765095.1 of Microcaecilia unicolor. Lineage (NCBI taxonomy): Eukaryota > Metazoa > Chordata > Amphibia > Gymnophiona > Siphonopidae > Microcaecilia > Microcaecilia unicolor. The sequence goes on from NC_044036.1 coordinate 141,176,934, forward strand.
CGGCGGGGGGCGGGGCAGTGGCGGGCTGGGGAGGCAGATGCGGGATCGGAGCTCAGCCTGCTCCCTCCGCTCCGCTGCCTCCACTGCTGGGTGGGCCTGGGCCCACCCAGGCCCACCCGTGGCTACGCCCCTGGTCAGGGGTGTGATAAGGGCGGGATTTGGGTGTTCCAGCGACCTGGACATTTTTCAGCCATAATGGAACAAAATGAAAACATCCAGGACCCAGATCCAAGATGGCGCCGCTCTGCTAGGACGCTCTGAACCTCTCTCTGAAGATGCCGAAGCATAGGGGGAGAATAGCGGGCAGAGCTTCCCCGCTGCAACGTCCTTTACCTGGTTCAATTGACCAATTTCTGAGGCCACGAGCAACTGTACTGGAACACGGAACGCTACCGGTTAGGAATGTCGGCGAAAGGGAGATTTCGACTTCCTCCGGTCTAGAAACAACGTTGAGCCCCACAGCGCGAACTCCGCCTCCCCAACCCCTCTGTGCAAGTTCCTTCCTCTCTGACCCGACAGGGTCCCCCTTGGAAGTAGGTACGGACCCAGGAGAACGCCGGGGAGAAGCGACGAATCTATCTGAGGAGGGAATGGAGGGCAGTTTGCCCATGGAGCCGGCGGGGAATGAAGGGAGAGAAACTGAGAGCCGAAGTGAGGTTCATGAGCAGCTTCCAGTAAGGTTTGAATTGCCTAAAGAGTTAGCGGTAAAACCAAAAGAAGTGACTCTAGATGTTTTGTGGGACTTAATGTCTAACCTGGGACAGCTTTTCCTTAAACAAGTTAACGAGGTTTTACCAAAAGTAAAGCATATTGAAACTGAATTACAAAAAAAGGAAGAAGAGACTAATGCTTTGAATGAAAAAAGTAGAAAAAATTGATCAAAGGATTGTGAAACTGGAAACAGTACAAACTACGATGTTAAAAGATTTGACGAATATTAGGCAAAAAATGGAAACATTTGATAATTTTACTAAAAATCATAACCTGAGATTTGTCAACTTTCCCAGGTTACCAAATGTTCTTCCTTTGGATATGTTGAAGCGTTATTTTTCTGAAGTTTTGAATATTATGGAAAAGGACTTTCCACCCTTTTCACAAGTATACTATGTCCCGGGGAAGAATTTTAATCAAGAAACTGAACAACCGATCGACGTCTCTCTTTTGCTTGAGACTTCTGACTCTGATTTGGCGACGGCCTCTACTTTGGTGGCGACTGTCGCCTTAATGCCCGATAAGAATTGGATTTTCCGTCTTTTCTTTCAAAATAAAGAGAAACCCTTTTTGGGTTTTAGAATAATGTTATTTCCTGATGTCTCCAAGGAGACAAGACGACGGAGGAAACAATTTTTGCTCACTAAGCCGGAGGTATTGCACTTGGGGGGTACCTTCTTTTTAAAGTACCCCTGCAAGTGCATAATAAGGCTTGGGGGTAAAAAATATATGTTTACTGAACCTGTTCATGTTTCAACATTGATAGCCTCAGTTAAAATTGAGAAGCAGTAGAGAAGATGATGTACAACTTTCTAGCAGAGTTATAATTGTTGTTTAAATTAATTCCTATGTTATATTTCTCCCTTAGATTATTTAATCTTGGATCTCCGTTTATGGACTTGAGAGTCAATAGATTTAGAAAAGTGAAGATTTATTCACATTTTCTTTTCCTTTTTGCTTTTTTTTCCCTTTTATTTACTGGTGTAAAACTTTTACTATTGACTCTATCCTACTCAAGAAGTTTTCTTGTAACATATTGTTAAATGAATAAATATAAATTTAAAAAAAAACAAAACATCCAGGACTAAATCTAGAATGTTTTGAGCTAGACCTGTTTTAATAATGACTGATGACTAGTGGAGGAATAAAGGAATGACCTCCCTTTACTCCCCCTGTGGTCACTGACCCTCTCTCACCCTCCAAAGATGTAAAAGAAACAGTACATACCAGCTTAGAAGTTATAGCCAGTCTAAGTAGAGCAGCAAGCAGGTCCCTGGAATTGCCTAGTGGTCAATGCAGTGCATTGTGGAGAAGGGGACTCAGACTCATAATCCACTCTAACTGTTACACTTGTGGTGGAAAGTGTGAGCCCTCCAAAACCCACCAAAAACCTACTGTACCCAAAAATAGGTGACACCTGCAGCCATAACGGCTATTGTAGTAGTGTACAGTTGGGAACAGCAGGTTTTTGGTGGGTTTTGGAGGGCTCACTATACAATATAAGGGAGCAACGATGGGTTGTGTACCTGGGAGCTTTTAGGTGAAATGCACTGCAGTACCCCTTAGGTTGCATCACTGCTCTGCTGGGACCCAGGCCCATACTTCCCCCTACCTATTACATTTGTGGTGGAAACTGTGAGCCCTCCAAAACTCACCAGAAACCCACTGTACCCACATATAGGTGCCCCCTTCACCCGTAAGGGTTATGGTAGTGGTGTACAGTTGGGGCAGTGGGTTTTGGGTGGATTTGGGGGGAGCTCAGCAGACAAGATAAGGGAGCAACGGTGAGATGTGTACCTGGAGCATTTATTTGAAGTCCACAGCAGTGCCCCCTAAGGTGCCCCATTGCTCTCCTGGGATGTCTGTGTGGCCAGTCTACTAAGAATGCTGGCTCCTCCTACATTCCAATGGCTTGGATTCTGGGCGTTTTTTCACTTAGACATTTTTGTTTTTGAAAATGGACCAAAAAGATAAATGCACAGAGCACCAAAACATCTAGTAAATAGACATTTTTGGAAAAAAAAAAAAGATAGATGTTTTTCTGTTTTGAAAATGGCTATATTCCCCACTTGAATTTTGGATGTTTTTAGCAAAACGTCCAGTTGGACTTAGACATCATATCAAAAATGCCCCTCCACGTACAATATTCTATAAGGTAGCACCTAACTGCAAGGGAGGTGTACATGTAGGCAGAGAAAAGGTTGGCCATGGGCGTGTCTCCCAAGTATGTGCTTAGTTTATAGAATACTATAAACTGCACACATTACTTGGTGCATCTCAGTGTGCCAAATTACATCTGCCATTGACCTGGCATAAGAGGGTGTGAATAAACATGGAGGCGCCAATGCCAGCTTGCACCAGTATTCTATAATAGAATGTTGACACTAAACCCACAGCATTGGGGCACCTGAGGTTCTAATTTATAGAATAGCCACCCCTGTGTGTATAAAAGTATCACAAGAAGCTTAGTCACCTGCACCATTTGTAATAAGTATCTCCGAAATTCATCATTGGGCAGTTCTTTGAGGCGATGCACAGATTTCTTCCTGACATTCTTGTCAGCAAAATTAATGCTCAACAACTCCAGAGCAGTCGCAATGTCCAAGTTTTTAGGATTCCAGTGTTCGAGCAGCCAATGGATATCCTGGACAGCATTCAGGTCTTCCCACTTTACCTGACTCAGAAATGTTGGGAGATTATTACTATATTTAGCACATTCTTCCTTAAATCTTTTCAGGAGATCCAACTCTGTGCCAGAGACAGGGTTTTGAAAGAAAAATTCTTCTTCCTTACTTTGGGATTTTGAAGAGCACCCACCTGGACTAAAGCAGCTTGATTCAGCTCCCCTACTATGAGGTAGGACCACTGGATAATTGTATGTATCGAGGATAATGGTTATAGCCATTGTATCTTCCACATTGTAGTTGGTTTTAGAGGTCATCCGATCTGCTTCGAAAGTGAACAAGTCTTCCTCTTTTTCAGGATAAGGCCACATGTAAAGAATGTGTTCTCCTTGCTGCAGAAGGGACCTGTGGTCAATTAAGAGCAAGTTGACAAAGTACAAAAGCGTAGATTTCCCTCTTTGCTTATCTTCCTTGGTTTTCTGGAGCAGATTTGTGTGCCCCTTGAGCAAGGTTTCATTGTTTTTACCATATACACAGAGACTCAGCTTTGCTCTATCTGGGAGATTCTTTACTAGAATGTCAAACTCAAGCCAGATATTCCACAGAACTTCATCTTGAAAGGATTTGGGCCTGGTTATAACTGACGACAAAATTCTCCTTCCATGCAGGATACTCGCCACAACGTAAACAGACTGGGGGCATTTATCTGGAAGGTCTGGAATGTCTATACCAACGATCTTGACTCTAAATTTTCTGGCACAATCCCAGAGAGACAAAAATAAAATTTGGTTTATATCTTTATCTTCCAGTTGAAGTTCTTCATGGGTACCACTAAGTCCTGTTAGCTCATCAATCAATGGCCAGTCTTCAAAGGTAGCATTATCTTCTGTAAATATGATTGGTATCAGAGACAAATGGATTTCCTGTCTAGTTTTCAGGCAATTTCTTATCCACAAAAAATCTACAAGTGGTTTGTTACCAACAATATACTCTTCTCGGTTACAAACTTTTAATACCAAGTTATCCTGAGGGTGACTCACAACTAGGCCAAGTTTATGAATACAGTTCTGAATAATAGTCTTAGGGAGATCATTTATGTTTATTTTCATTTTATGAGCAACTTTTAAGTGATGAATGGTCACCAATTGTTTTTCAGTAACCAAAGCCCTGAGGTCTGCTGGCAGTGGGATAGTGGAAACCCAAGGTTCCATGTGATAGGACATGGGGTCTCTTTTTCTCAGTTCCATCTGCCTCGGACGTGCAAGCTGCCTACGTGCAAAGGCTAACTCATCATGGCAGTGACTCGCACTAAGCACCCCTAGATCATATCCAATCAGCTCATTTAATAAATTCTGAAACTTGTCACTGTCCACATAATTATGTGGGCCGTTTCTGAGATAAACGTGACCCCTTTGTGTGCCCATCTTCCTCCAATACCTAACAGCATCCAAAGTTTGGATGATTTGTTGGTCATCATATATTTCATACCAATCTTCCCCTTTCTTGTAGAGCAGCTGATATGTCTCTGGATCAGCTAGCTCATATTGTTGAGAATGAACGCTCTCCTTGTTTGCTGTCAATATAATCTGTAGCCTAAGATTCCTAACTGTAGAGTGGGTGGGGATTTCTACAGCAATTTCCTCCAGGGAGTCTTCCTTGATTTTCCTTGTAGGCAGAGTTATTTTAAATGACAAGATGTCTTGCCTGCTGAGAGCGCTTAGCAAAGCTGTGTTTGACGACCTGCTTCCATGCTGTTTGTCCAAAGAGTGTTGCTTAGCTTCTGTAAATGGATAATCCATCCTAGGTTCCTAAAGCAAGAGAAGCTTAAGAAATATTAGTGATCAAAATACCATAGTGATGTCCATGCATGTCATTCTTCTAAACTGCCTTTTTCACTACAAGGGACTCACAGGAGTTTACGGGAACAATTTTGCCCAGATTCTATATATGGTACCCAGATTTGCACTCGCTCCTGAGATTTGTGTGCAAATTTATTGAATAACATGCTCTGAACCATCAATGATTGGGTGCTAGCAACCTACTAATAATTTATTTATTTATTGCATTTGTATCCCACATTTTCCCACATATTTGCAGGCTCAATGTGGCTTACATTGCTCCGTCATGGTATCATCATGACTGAATAAACATATACAATTAGTAATTACATAGGAAACAAGGGAAATATAGTGCATAAAAGTAACATGTATAAAGAGAACATTTATGGAATAACAGATGAGACGGTGCTTTACTAAAGTTCAAATGATGGATCATTATGGTATGTTCTGTTAAAGAGGTGGGTCTTCAAGGATTTCCGAAAGTTGATTAGGTCATGTATTATTTTCATGGCAGTTGGCAGTGCATTCCATAGCTGCGTGCCTATATAAGAAAAACTGGATGCATGTGTCAGTTTATATTTTAGTCCTTTGAAGCTTGGGAAGTGGAGATTCAGGGAATAATAATAATAATAATATAATTATTATCATAATTTCTATAGTGCTACTAGATCTACACAGCACTGTATACAGGTACTTTCTCTGTCCCTAGGGGGCTCACAATCTAAGTTTTTTGTACCTGGGGCAACGGAGGGTTAAGTGACTTGCCCAAGGTCACAAGGAACTGCAATGGGAATTGAACCCAGGTTGCCAGGATCAAAGCCACTGCACTAACTATTAGGTTACTCCTCTGCATCCAATTATTGAGGTTAATTGCCACCCATTAGAATTTGCGCAAACATCTGGCTGCATGCTATTCTATAAGGCAGTCTATATTTAAATCACCTAAACAGAGATCTGTGGGGACTATATATCAAATAACAAGATCATGTCCCAAACAGTAATATATTCAGCAGGAATTTTCTTCAAACTGATGTTCAAATATATACAATAGATTATTTCTCATGATCTTATAAATGTCTTTATAGGGATTATCAGACTTCTATGCATCTTGCAACCATCTGAACAGTAATGTTCTATCATTCTTTCTTTGCAAACGAAATGGCGCGGTGCAAATCCTCATAGAATCCCACTTTTGCTCTAATATTTAATTAATTTAATTCAAAAAAGATTTTCTTAAAAATTCTTAGAAATCCTTAGAAATTACGACTTATCTTTAATGGCAGCAGCATAAAGTTATCAGGAACCCCCGCCGACATGGCCAAGTTTCGTGATCCGCTTTATCAAGGAGGAGGCTCACTGCAAACTAACAATAAAAGTGAGAATCAAACACCTTCAATAAAGGGATTCCTTATAATCTCGAAATTTAAACTACATAAGGTATTTATTTACCGTTAAGCTTTCATACTGTTCCTGCATCAACAAAATGGCCGCGGCATCTCAGCACACGCCTTCCTTTTAAATAAGCTACAGCTGATCAAAGGGAGAACTCCAGGATTGGATAATCAATCAAAGTAACCAGCCAATCAAATTAGATCAGCGACCACCAGTCTATTTCAGAATTCAAACCGTCAGGATACAAAGAATTAAGCTGGAAAATCCATCTTTGTTCTTTAAAGTTTAATAGTTGACCAGTGTTACCACCCTCCCATCCCGCACATATGTGGTCAATAATTCTCCATCTAAGGTCTGTAAAAGAATGATGAAATTCTAACCAATGTTGAACCAGAGGTGCCGAAAGCACTTGATTTTTTATACGAGATTTATGTTCATTCAAATGCACCTTGATAGGTCTACTGGATCTCCCTACATATATCTTGTGGCATGGACATATTATAACATATACCACATTATTAGACAAAGTTAGTATTCGATCTAGCATATATAGGTCGAGAATCATCAGAATATCTCCAAACTACACCCTCAATAGTAGTATCAGACCATTGGCATGCTCCACATTTTGAATGACCCAAAACGGCACAGTTAGTACACTCATAATCTAATCTTCTATATGATAATAACTCCCCCAGAGTTTTACTCCGTTTATAAGCCCCAATCGGGTGATATACAAAACATTCATAGATCTGTAGAACCTGCCAATGCTGATGAATACTTTCCAAAATTTTTGAACTTAATGGAGAGTAGGGAAGAACAACAGTAAGTTTATCTTCTGTGTCATTGGCGCGATATTGTAACAATAGATCTCTATTGGAGAATTTTGCTCGTAAATAAGCCTTTCTAACCACTGATTTTGGATAACCTCTTTCTAAAAATTTCTTTGTCAGTTTTCTAGCTTGATCCTCAAAACTACCCATTTCAGAACATATTCTTCTAATTCTTAAGAACTGACTTATGGGTAAACTAGTTTTAAGATGATAGGGATGAAAACTAGAAAAATGTAGCAGGGTATTTCAAGAGGTGGGTTTTTGAAACACAGTAGTATGTATCTGATTGGATGTTTTAAATATCCAGACATCCAGAAATTCCAGACTCTGATGATGATAATGGAATGTAAACTTCAAATTATTCTGTAAAGAGTTCAATTTATTCATAAAATGTAACAAAGATGTCTCAGAACCTTCCCAGATAAAGAATATATCATCCAAATAACGTTTCCAATAAGAAATATTACTGAATTCCTGTAATGTATAAATCATCTGATACTCAAATTTAGCTAAATATAATGTTGCAACAGAGGGAGCCAACGTGGCCCCCATTGCTATACCTGTTTTTTGTACAAAAAATTGTTTTTGAAAAAAGAAGTAATTATGCTCAATAACCAGATGAGCAAGTTTCATAAGGAATTCAGTAGAAATCCGATGGGGAGCAGAACGTTGATCCAATATTTCTTGAATGATATTTAAAGCCCCATCCTGTGGAATGACAGTATACAAGGAAGTAACGTCTACTGTGACAAAGATGGAACTTTCCCCAAGATTTACATCTTGAAGACTGCAAAGAAAGTCAGTTGTATCCTTCAGATAAAAAGATGGATTTTCCAGCTTAATTCTTGTATCCTGACGGTTTGAATTCTGAAATAGACTGGTGGTCGCTGATCTAATTTGATTGGCTGGTTACTTTGATTGATTATCCAATCCTGGAGTTCTCCCTTTGATCAGCTGTAGCTTATTTAAAAGGAAGGCGTGTGCTGAGATGCCGCGGCCATTTTGTTGATGCAGGAACAGTATGAAAGCTTAACGGTAAATAAATACCTTATGTAGTTTAAATTTCGAGATTATAAGGAATCCCTTTATTGAAGGTGTTTGATTCTCACTTTTATTGTTGGTTTGCAGTGAGCCTCCTCCTTGATAAAGCGGATCACGAAACTTGGCCATGTCGGCGGGGGTTCCTGATAACTTTATGCTGCTGCCATTAAAGATAAGTCGTAATTTCTAAGGATTTCTAAGAATTTTTAAGAAAATCTTTTTTGAATTAAATTAATTAAATATTAGAGCAAAAGTGGGATTCTATGAGGATTTGCACCGCGCCATTTCGTTTGCAAAGAAAGAACGATAGAACATTACTGTTCAGATGGTTGCGAGATGCATAGAAGTCTGATAATCCCTATAAAGACATTTATAAGATCATGAGAAATAATCTATTGTATATATTTGAACATCAGTTTGAAGAAAATTCCTGCTGAATATATTACTGTTTGGGACATGATCTTGTTATTCTATAAGGCAGGGCATCTAACTCCCATAGCAGGAATCTGAAAGGGAGAGTAGCTATGGGAGAGGCACGGGAGTGTCATTTGTGTTATAGAATACAGGTTCAGCATGCCCAGACTGTGCATCAGCATTTACACCAGGTTTCAGCAGGTGTTAAGTCTGGAACCCAAAGTTTGGGGATGAGAATCGAACCTCTGTGCAATTCAATAAATGGTGCACACTTTTTATAGAATTGTGCTTAGTGCCGATCTTATCTAGCAACCCATTTTTCAACGCAATTAATATAATTTCCTCCTTAAGGTATATCACAACTAATTTAAAAATGGATATACAAAAGAAAACTTCCTATTACACAGCCCTTGCTTCCACTAGGGAATAAAAATAGGCCATATTAAACTAAACCAATCAAATCAGTAATGCAATTCCTCCCTACAGTTAAGCTAAATAATGTAACGACGCTACGTACTAAATATTCCCAATCTAATCCTTAGAAAAAACATAATAAAGGTAAAGTAAGGAAACCCAACCCACAGAAAATTCCTTAAAAACCCCTTTAAAGAGCCCAGCTCCCCTCCCGCAATCACTGTCGAAGACCTTTGTGTTGACACATTTAAAAGGCAATTTTATAAGAACATAAGCGTTGCCATACTGGGGCAGACCGAAGGTCCATCAAGCCCAGTATCCTGTTTCCAACAGTGGCCAATCCAGATCACAAGTACCTGGCAAGATCCCAGAACAGAAAAACAGATTTTATACTGCTTATCCTAGAAATAAGCAGTGGATTTTCCCAAGTCCATCTTAATAATGGCTTATGGACTTTTCTGTAGGAAATTATCTAAACCCTTTTTAAACCCTGCTAAGCTAACTGCTTTTAACAAATTCTCTGGCAATGAATTCCAGAGTTTAATTACACATTGAGGGGCCCTTTTACTAAGCTGCAGGTCCTTTTTATCGCAGCAGGTAAAAAGGCTGAAAAAAAGAAACGGCCATGTGGTAAGATTGCACTTGTATGGATTTACAGCCTGCTTCACTGACGCAGACTACTCAATAATTACTGTGGATTCTTTTGGATTCGTATTAGGTAAATGAGACCTTTATTAGAGGTGCTAAAATCTACAATGATTAAGATATATACAAATGATTAGCTATATAACGAAAAAGAAACAATACCTATCTGTAAACAATCATTACATCACTGGTCTCTACATCTAAGCAATGCTAAGAGTTCTTAGACCAGGAAAAGAAGCAATAATACACTATACATACAACATCACTGGTCAGGAATTTCAGGCCCTTATCTCATCAGCCTGGAGGCCCATTGCAGCGAAAACCTGAAGTCTCCTTACGACCAGGAACAAGTCTTTTCTGCACGATGCGTCCACCCACAGATGAGCCTCAAAGCTCTGCCGCAACAAGCCCCCCTTTTTATTAAGCTGAAGCTTATTTTCAGAGCCAAGGAAAATTACAGAATACTCTAGAATAGGTAAACAAGACCTACTGTGGGAATGTGGTCACATGTTTCCAAGTCCAGGTGGCCTTGGAATAGTCTAAACTTCGAAAACAAGCACCACCATCCTCCTCTTCACATACCAAATTAATTAGAGTTGTGCCTTATCTTCTGCATTCCAACTTATTTTCACACAATCAAAGTTAAACAATCATTTTAAACAGAATTACTTCTAATCAACAATACAGACCCCAACTGCACTTGTTAGTCAAGGCAGATAGAGTTGAAAAGCAATCTCTAAAATCCTTCTTATTACACCACGTGGCCATGTGGGGGAGAGAACTTACCGCCACCCATTGAGGCGGCAGTAAGGGCTCCTGCGCTAACCCGATGGTAAAAAAAATAGGGACCTATTTTCCCTAGCGCTAGAAATGCCACACGCTGGGGGTGGAACTACCGGTGGCGCCCACATTGGGTCAGCGATAGTTCTGGATTGTTTCACTGCTTAGTAAAATGGCCCCTGAGTGAAAAAATATTTTCTCCGGTTTGTTTTGAATTTACTACTTAGTAGCTTCATCGCGTGCCTCCTAGTCCCAATATTTTTGGAAACAGTAAACAAACTATTCACATCTACCTGTTCCACTCCGCTCATTATTTTATAGACCTCTATCATATCTTCTCTCAGCCATCTCTTCTCCAAGCTGAAGAGCCCTAGACACTTCAGCCTTTCCTCATAGGGAAGTCGTCCCATCCCTTGTATCATTTTTGTCGCCTTTCTCTGTACCTTTTCTAATTCGGTTGTATCTTTTTTGCGATGCGGTGACCAGAATCGCACACAGTATTCAAGGTGCACCTACCTTATAGAACAGTCATGCCTACATGGGTGACTGGCAGCAAAAATTGTCCATTACAGAAATGCTAGGTGCTATTCTATAAATAGTAAGCCTAGCATGGATCATGGGCATGTCATGGCCGGGTTACTAAGCGACACGCACAACTTATAGAATACTGCCGGTTGCGTGTGTCAAATGGCACACCTAGGCACCCACACACCAGCCGTTCACGTTTCGTAAGCAGCCTGACTAACTTCTGGTGTATCCCTGTGGCTCTGCACTAGTATTTTATAAATGGCTTAGGCAAGCTCTTAAACCGTTATAGAATTAGTGCCTTACGTCCTTTTGTGGCACCTAAAATAAGGTCCCAATTTATAGAATTTCTGCCTTACATTATTGCAATGCTTTGTATTCTGGATTACCTGAAAATAAATGTCAAATAATGCAAACCTCTGCCAGCTGCACGATTGGGGCACATAGTTTGCTCCTGGTTGTAAATAAATTCACTTTACATGGCTAGCGACAAATAAACTTATTCCACTCTTTTTAGCTTCTCAGACTGCCCCTTCATTCCAAACAGGGCTTTTCTATCTGCCCAGCAAGGCGGCCAGGTCTCCTCTATATCTTTCTTGATTACTGATAAACCTAATCCCCCTCCAGAACGCTTTGGTCTTCTCAAAACAATTGTATCATCATGCCGTCATTCCGAAATAAGTGCTTCAACTTTGTACACAGTAGAATTTTCAGTGTTATAGACCCCCCCTCTCACTCCCCCGCAGCTTATAAAGTTTACATCAGTCACCCACTTCAGCAACAGCAGCATGACAGGCTGCCTTCGGCCAACCCCAGGGTCTTCTCTCTGTTGCATCCCACCCACAGGAAATTGCATCAAAAGAGGCAGAATGCAGCAGAGGCAAGATCCAGGGTGTGAGGGACCAGTGCCAGACCCATGGTTGGGGGGGGGGGGGGGGGGGGAGAGAAGGGGAGAGACCAGATGAGGAAGGGGAGTGTCATAAAAGGCTTAAACTGTAGTCCAGGTGAGGTCAGAGGCTGGGTATTTTGGTGCCCTTAATCACTGGGGCCCTGGGCCAGAGCCTCACCTGGTCCAGTGGTTAAGCTGCCTCTGCTCTTATACCAAATTTAAATCTGGTCTTAAAAAACTTTTCTTTCAGGATGCCTATAACAACGGACCTTAATGCCCCACCCCGCCCCTCCGCTTCTGTGTGAGCTGATCCGAATTGGCAGTGCTGTGTCCTGCAGCTCTGAATACTCTCTTTCTCTCTTTCCTTCGCAAATATTGTATTTCTTTTCCTCATCTTATCAATGTAACTTGTTTTGATTTTGTAAACCATTCTGAAAGGTTCCTAAAGGGCAGAATATCAAATAAACATGAAACTTCTGAAGCTGCACCGGATTTATGGAATAGTTTGACATTACAGCTGTGCTTTGTTCCTACCCTGCTCAAGAATAAAAGCCTTAGTTTTTCCATCCAAGCTGACTTATTGTTTTGCTGCTTTTAACTCCTAACCCTTATTCACTTGTTCAGAACCCTTATTTTATCATCCTCACTTTAATATTCCCTTATCTCTTGTTTGTCCTGTTTGTCTGTCCTAATTATATTGTAAGCTCTGTTGAGCAGGGACTGTCTCTTCATGTTCAAGTGTACAGCGCTGTGTACTTCTAGTAGCACTATAGAAATAAGTAGTAGTAGTCTTGGGATTCCGGAATCTTGCTATTCTTTGGGATTCTGCACAGAATCTTGCTACTATGGGATTCCGGAATCTTGCTACTATTCAGGATTCTGCACAGAATCTTGCTACTCTTTGTCCTTATCCCTTACTTGTCCTGTTTGTCTGTCCTGATGACATGGTAAGCTCTGTCGAGCAGGGACTGTCTCTTCATGTTCAAGTGTACAGCGCTGCGTACATCTAATTGCGCTTTAGAAATGATAAGCAGTAGTAGTAGTGTCTTATAACAAGCAGATGTTTATGTTTGTTTTATTAATATATGATACATATTTAGCACATTTGATTTTTAGTTGGAGTGAAGGGAGTAGCCTAATAAGGCAGCGGTCTAAGAACCAGGGGAACTGGGTTTGATTCCCAATGCAGCTCCCTGTGACTCGGGACAAGATGCGTAATCCATTGCCCCAGGTACAAAATAAGTGCCTGTATAGAATAGGTAAACTGCTTTGATTTTAATCACAGAAAGGCGGTATATCAAATCCCCTTTCCTTTAGGGTTTAATAGAAAAACACTGAATGCAAAAAAAGCAGAAATTAAATAGGTGTCTGTTAAACACTGGAAAAGCCCCTGGCTTGTCTTGTATCCCTCGCGCTACATAACAGCCTCCTTGTACGTAAATAAAGCAAATCTTTTTGTAATAGAAACTCATTAAAAACAAGTTGTTACAAGTAAATACGTACCATTGAGAACCTGAGAATCCATATGTAGTCTGCAGCTGGTGGACAGCTGAAAACTTGAGACCTCTGTCCAGCCTGAAGAAAATGCCAAGTGGTTCAACCTATGGCCAGAGTAACACTACCTGCAGGGATTTTCTCTTTTCTTTTTGTATGTGACTAAAGTATTGCTGGATGTCTTTATTACTTCCTCCTTCCTGGTTATTTTTCTACCAGCAAAGCAAGTTGTAATACAATGAAGAAATCTAAGTCTTAAAGAGGATAGTTACTGCAGATCGTTACCCTGAAATAGCACTAGTGGCAGTTTTACCCTATCGAGAAGCCATAGGTGCAATTTGCCTATTGACTGTGTAGGGGCAAGAGGAAAGAAAATCATATTGGTGGGGTGGGGCAATTCAGCATTAACACTTGGAGCAGTGGTGGGGGTGGGATTGGATTGCCCTCCCCCCTCTCCTGCCCTTTCCTCCCAACTACACATGTGCCAGAAGCCTTCAGCTAATTAGGTCATATAATTGTCTAAAACCTCTTGATTTCAGAAAATAGATTTTGCAAGGAGATGTGACCCAGTGGTTACATCAAATCCAGGGGTATAAATAGAACAGGGGCAGGCAGACTGACCATTCGGGCAACCGGGCAGTACTTGAGGGCCCAGAGGCGATGCCCGGATGCCCAGCACGCTGCTGGTGATCTATTGGCCTCAGCAGGGGGGAACATGTTCTTTCCTGCTCGGTCCACTGGGCTGCCACTATTTCTATCACCCAGCACCACTGTATGCTAAAAATGGCGGCCGAGACTACCGCGGGAAATCTCGGCTGTCATTTTGAAAACACAGCGGTGCCAGCAGGCAGGAAAGAACATGCCCCTCTTGCAGAGGCCACCAGGACCCCTCAGGTAGGATCGGAGCAGCAGTGTGTGTGTGGGGGGGGGTGTCGGGCAGCAGCCGGGCGGGAAGCCCAGACCACCCTCAGTCCGCCCCTGAAATAGAAGATGCCAGCTTGTGATGGATTCTCTCCATGATCATGTGCTGTAGTTGAAAACAACAGATTTGTCTTCATCTGCTTTACCTAGTGGACAAATTTAAAAAAAAAACCTGCCTGCTGAACCGGGCACGCATGCTTACCAACAGGAATAGTTTAAATTCCACACAGAGCCAGAATTCACGGTAAAGGTATGGGGATATTGCAGGGAATATAAAAGCTCTTAGTCTCTCTATCATTATCTGATTGTCTCTGGTCTGGAGCAGCCTCTACTGATTGAAATCACCAGGCCTGCATAACAGGAAGTGTATTGTTAATCCCTGATGGAAGGGTAGGTTCTGCTTTTTAGTTTCCAGTTCCTCATTATATCAGGCACTGTGTGGGCATTGTTCGCAAATAAAGGTTAACAAGTACAAACAAAAAATATAAGATGATCCCTGTTAATTTGATGTTATTGTAACTTGATACATTTTTTGACTGACTTTTGGAAGCTGCCCCCCCCCCCTCACCCCCAACCTTGCAGACCTCAGGTCAGAACAGAACAGATACAAAAATTATATTTACCAGAACCTATGTTTCTTACAAAGCACATTCCAGCGATAGACTGAAGAGGAAAGGCTTGAGTTTGGGTGGGGGAGGGGAGAGGGCAGAATAATGGCTGACGATGAGGAAGTGACCGGTAATGGAATATTACCCCTCTAAGTTCCAAACTCTTCTGTACCTGCATTGATTTAGAATTTCCTGTCATTATCCTGTGCTCTGGGCCTGAAAAAAAGGTGTTGCTGTCACATGTCAGGGCGAGCCCTTGGGTCACAGCCCAGTTGATGCTGGCAAGGCTCAGACTGGCAGAGGGTGAGACACCTGGGCAAGGCTGGACTGAAGACAAGGCTGCAGCTTGTAGGCGGGACTGGAGCTTAGAGTCAGGGTTGGAGCAGGGCAGGAACAAAGCTGGAACATAGAGCAGAAGCAGGGCTAGAACAAGACACAGGCAGAAGCAGGAGTCAAACTGGAACAGGGCTGCAACACACACTGGACAACTGTAGGAAACCTGTTGCAAAGGCACTGGCTGGGAGACAGGAGCTTCCATAAATACTACCAAAGAAGAAGTGATATCTCATTAATACCTTACAGTTCAAATCCGGTAGCAAAGCAAAGCAAAACCAGAGCAAACCTCTGGGATAACGTTAGAAAGATAACAGAATGTAACTGAAATTAAACATTATTTTGAAAAATAAATTTATGAAACAGTAGAGTCTTGATCTTTCTCCTAAATATATGAGTGGGAAGAGGAGAATTTCACGAAACGTTCTTTCCAATATCAAGCGGCTTGAAATACCAGGGTAAATTCCAACATCTTTAATCTCTTTTTTCCCTTGAGTGAAGGAAAAGAAAACAAATAACCACAGGTAGTCCTTCTGGAGCTAACAAAAGGTGCAAAGTGAAAATGCAAGGAAAGGTAATTAAGAGCTAAACCATGTGATAATTTTTAGAGAAAACAGGCCAATTTGAACAGGACTCTGGCCTCAAAAGGCAGCCAGTGAAGTTCAATATACTAGGAAGAAACACGATCGTCTTTGGTTAAGCCAAAGATCAGACAACAGTTTGAATTATTTTTAGTTGGGATTTGGTACAACTCAAATATGCTAGATTACAATAATCCAGTTGTGAAAGAAGAGTCCGTAACAACAAACAAAAAGAAACTGTCTCGAAATAGCTATGAACACAGCATAGTTCTCTCAAAAGAAAGAAAGAAAGAAAGAATGCTAGCTTAATTTATTTATTATCTCATTTATACCCCACATTTTCCCAACTGTGTCAGGCCCAATGTGGCTTACATTGCACTGCAAAGGCGGCCGCCAATACAGTAAATTAAGCTAATACATCATTAAATGTTCATTAAGGAGCAGTTTCCAAAAAAAAAAAAGGGTTATCAGTCTGTGTGTCTGGAAAAGCAGTCTGAGTCATTCCTTTTTTTCTTATTAAATCTGCACTTTTTGTGCAGCTACCAGAAATGTTTGTTGTAGGAGTTTTGCTGCCCTTGTACATTATCACTTTGATGATTTTAGTTATTTTCACCTGTGATGATATATATTTTTGCTTGGTTTTTCTTGTCATTGTGTGGAGTGGCCTAGTGGTTGGGGTGGTAGACTCTGGTCCTGGGAAACTGAGTTCGAGTCCCACTGCAGGCACAGGCAGCTCCTTGTGACTCTGGGCAAGTCACTTAACCCTCCATTGCCTCAGGTACAAATAAGTACCTGAATATAATATGTAAACCCCACAGAAAGGCAGCATATCAAGTCCCAGTTCCCTTTCCCTATTTCAGATTCTACATGGAATGTTGCTACTATTGGAGATTCTACATGGAATGTTAATGTTGCTATTCCACTGGCGGCATTCCATGTGGAGGCCTGCCCTTGCGGCCGCGCAGGCTTCTGTTTCTGTGAGTCTGACGTCCTGCACGTACGTGCGGGACATCGGACTCACGGGGGCGGAGGCCTGCACGGCTGCAGGGGCGGGCTTCTACATGGAATGTTGCTAGTGGAGGAGTGGCCTAGTGGTTAGGGTGGTGGACTCTGGCCCTGGGGAACTGAGGAACTGAGTTCGATTGCCACTTCAGGCATAGGCAGCTCCTTGTGACTCTGGGCAAGTCACTTAACCCTCCATTGCCCCAGGTACAAATAAGTACCTGTATACAATATGTAAGCCGCATTGAGCCTGCCATGAGTGGGAAAGTGCGGGGTACAAATGTAACAAATAAATTAAACCTGCATAAGAAATAAAGCAGAGGATGGGGAAGGAAAGAAAGGAACAGGAAACCAGGGGAGAAAAGGGAAGGGTGGATGAGTCCAAAATTGTCATTATATTGATGTGAATCAAGAGGTGGAGACACATGCTGAGTCGTTGGGGTAGGCTTTTCCAAATAACAGTCTTAAGAGATTTCCTGAAATGTAGATGATTGTGAATTGTTTTTATGGCTTTTGGTAAGGAGTTCCATAATTGATGAGACAGATAGAATATCAATCTTATTTGACTGTTAGACAACTACATTTAATACATATCGTACTTGGATCAATGTAGCCAAATAAAAAGGACTCATTTTGTCCTTTTTATCTTAAAAGAAAACAAACACAAAATCTTAGGGCTCCTTTTACTAAGTGGCAGTAAGATCAACGTGGGCTTACCGCTCGCTATACAAGAAGTACTACCCCTAGAGCGCCGTCATTTCTAAATCGGTTACCGCCGGGTTAACGCAGGAGCCCTTACCGCCACCTCAATGGGTGACAGTAAGGGCTTCCCCCCTGAAATGGCCACGCGGCAAGTGCTTTACTTGCCACCCGGTCATTTTGTGTAGGAAATTGAGGCTTCCCTTTTACCAGATGTGGTAAAAGGGGTCCTCGGCGGGTGATACCTGCGCTGGCCCTCTTTTACCGCAGCTGGGTAAAATGGGCCCTTAAAAATTCTATATGAGCAGAAATAGTACCCCAGTGCTCACAAGTAAACGCGGGTGCTAGAGGCCATTAACACTGTACTGGCATCCGCATTTACCTGTGCAGAATGTTCAGAAGGGGTCTAGTGTGGGAAACCATGAGCATGCCAGGCACTATCGCAGATAGCATGCAAATGTAGTCACGCTCATGTTAATGAGGTCATTTTGTATTCCTTCTCAATGCTCAGCAAAGAGTGCCTGAAAGAAAACTGCCTTACCACCGCAAAAAATAACGCCAGGTCGGAGCAGGCATTCGGGTGTTGGAAGAGAGGATTTCCCAAGCTTCCCTCATGATTCTTCCTGCAAAATCTGCCAGTTTTGATTGCCTTTGGAAGCAGAAGGAAGCCCGTGCAAGCCCTTAAGTGCTGGTCGTGAGAAACAGCAGCCCCAAGCGAAAGCACACCTTGGCATCCGCTTCCTTCATCTAAATTTAAAGCGTCCATGCTAAAAATGAAAAATGCCCAGTGAAAAGCACACACTGGCGTCTTGGTCCTGCATCTAAACATGTGTCCAAGCTAAAAGAAAAATTAAAAACACTTATATTTAGGTTGCAGAAAACAGACACCAATGTGCTCTTTCCATTTGGATTTTACCAGCACATGCACAATCCTCTTGCTGAACTCCCTAATGCTCAAACCTATGAGCTTGCCCTATCAGGGGCGTAGCCAGACTTCACGGTGGGAGGAGGCCAGAGCCCGAGGTGGTGGTGGGGGGGTACATTTTGTTCTGCCGCCCTGCTGCTCCTCACCCACTGCCACAGCAAATACCTTGGCTGGCGGGGGTCCCCAACCCCTTGCAGCTGAAGCGTTGTCCGGCGCTAATCTCCAGCGCTGCCACACTGCCTATCCTGCACATTCCTTTTAGTGAAATTGAGAGGAAATTCTTTTTGGGGGGGGGACCTCAGGCCCCCGTGGCCCCATGTATCTGCGCCACTGGTGCCTATATTTGCATCTCATTAGCGCTGAGCATTAGGGCATTGTTCTATGCTGTTCCAGCAGAACTTTAACAGCACTATTCGGAATAGCGCTGCAGTTTTGAGTATTAGGTCCCAGGTGACCAGTGTAAGAAAATCGATAAAGAAAACACCCTTTCAAATCCAGCTTTACCCAGAATAAGCCTAGCTGCTGCGTTTTGAAACAGCTGTGAACAGTGCAGCTGTTTCTTCACAATACCCATATACAAGATGTTACAGTTTTGAAACAATGAAAGCAAGAGGTTGATTTTTGTGACAAGGTTTGTTTTTATCCTAACTTTTGTATTTACATTTACAATACTGTTTTATTTGAATGTTTATTTCCGTATGTTTGTTTTATTTTGTTTGCTATAAAGTGCTGTAGACTATAGATGTGATTTTGTACTCCACCTTGGGAATAGCAGAATATAAATGAACCATAACCATAATCAATGTAATTACCTCTGGGCCAGCCCAGTAGGTTCAACAGAAATGGTTATGTATTGCCATGGAGAAGATCCAAAGTCAATTTCTGGTCCTATCTTCCACTACTGTGGAAGGAGTCTCAGGCATCTCTCAGTGGTGACAAACTGCTGGCTGACATTCTGGATTCCAGAGAAAACTGTGGTCCATGACTTCTGGCCAAGAACTACCACTGGAATCACTGAGCAAGGAAATGTTCTAAAACCATTGCCCAAAAGAAGTTGGTTCCAATTGAGCTGGCAGCCCAAATGAGGAGGAGAAGGAAGCTCTTGGGCTAAAAATACAATTACAAGATTTTAAATTGTACTTCCTAGTTTTAAGATCTTTAAATTTTATATATATATTTACTGCCTATTCTAAATGTCAGTATACCAATGATTTTTTTTAAATAATCAAGTAACAGTTAAGGCTTCCTAAGAGTGCACAGCCTTTATTCAAAGAGCAACTTCTGTTAAGAAAGTGTCTTTTTGAGATTAATAAAGTTTGCTGCTTCTATGGATGCACCACTAAGAAATCAGGAAATTTATAGTTATAAGTTTGCATTTGTCACACAACCTGACCCAAGAAAGTTTTGGAAGAGTGTAAGCCAACGAGATGTTCAGACCATGAATAAAGCCCCTCTAATTATGAATACCAGAAGACCAGGCAAAAGAGAAGGGTGATCTGGCTGGTTATTGTGTTGAGTTGCTATTATTATTAAACGGAACCATAGTTGGTTGCTCATATCTTGGCTGATGAATAATTTTGTTTTAACAGAGCTGAGCAGCACGTGCCTACAAGAAGACATGAGGGCAAAGTTGACCAAAGCACTGAAAAACCGATACAAAATATTATGATTATGTTTAAATCCAGATTTACTATACTAGGCACATCAAATCAGTGCAAAAACATCCTTCAACCCTTCTGTCAAGGCTAACTTTATTCCCACAAACTAAAGGGAAGCCAGAGACATTAAGAAATCAGGATTGCACAAACTGAAGTTATGGATTAATTCCCCCCAAATATATATATATATATATATATATATATATATATATATATATAGCCACTGTTACACATGAAAATCGGTAACACTTATGGGTCACACATGGTAGAAAGAGGACAATCAATGGGATACTGTGTTCATAGGGTAATCATACCGCAATGATAAAGGGATCAAATTAGTGGAGGGGGGCGTTGTGCTGTATGTTAAAGAAGAAATTGAGTCAAACAAAATAAACATTCTACATGAAACAGATAGCAGGGTGGGATCCTTATGGATAGAAATTCCAAGAGGGAAGGAGTATTCTGCCAGGACAGAACAAATAGACAGATGAAGAAATATTTACAGAAATTAGGAAAGCTGGCAAATTGGGCAACAGTATAATAATGGGTAATTTCAATTACCCCCATGTTGACTGGATAAATGTTACATCAGGGAGCACCAGGGAGATAAAATTCCTAGATGTAATAAATGATTGCTTCTTGGAGCAACTGGTCCAGGAACAGACAGAAGGGGAGCCATTTTAAAGATAGTCCTTGGTGGAGTACAGGGCATAGTATGAGAGGGGTTCGGTCCGCTGGGAAACAGTGATCATAACATAATAAAAGTTTGAGCTAGTAACTGGAGTGAAGCCACAAAGGAAATCTACTGTAGCAGCATTTAATTTTCAAAAGGGCAACTATGATAAAATGAGGAAAATGGTTAAAAAGCAGCTAAAAGGATCAACTGCAAATCAGGCATGGACATTGGTTAATACCATCTTGGACGCCCAGACTAGATGCATTCTACATATTTACAAAGGTGGAAAGGGGAGAAAATGACAGCCAGCATGGTTAAAATGTGAAGTGAAAAAGGCTATTAGAGCCAAAACGATGCCCTTCAAAGAACAGAAAAAAGACCCAAATGAAGAAAATAAGAAGCAACATAAGCACTGGCAAGTTAGATGCAAAGAATTGATAAAGGCAGCAAAGACAGAATATGAAGAGAAAGCTGCTACAGAGACAAAAACTTGCAATAACAACTTTTTCCAAGTACACTAGAAGCAAAAAGTCTGGGAGGGAATCTGTGGGACCATTAGATCATGAAGGAGCAAAAGGAGCACTCAAGGAAGACAAGCCATAGCGGAGAAACTGAATGCATTCTTTGCTTCGGTCTTTATCAAAGATAATATGAGATCTACCTGTACCAGAAATAGTTTTCAAGGATGATGATCTGGAGGAACTGAAAGAAATCTCCCTGAACCTGGATGATGTACCGAGTCAAATCAACAAATTAGAGAGTAGTAAATCACTTGGACCGAATGCCATGCATCCAAGGGTAAAGAAAGAACTAAAAAATGATATTGCTGATCTACTGTTAGTATTGCAAACTGTATTTAAAGTCATCTGTACTACCTGAAGATTGGAAGGTGGCCAGTGTGACGCTGATGTTTAAAAAGGGTTCCAGAGGTGATCCAGGAAACTGCAGGCCGGTAAGCTCGACATCAGTGCTAGATAAAATAGTGGAAACTATTATAAAGAATAAAATTATAGCACACATAATGGGACGGAGTCAGCATGGTTTCAGCCAAGGGAAGTTCTGCCTCACCAATTTGCTTCAATTCTTTGAAGGCGTGGATAAAGATAAGCCAATTGATGTAGTGTTATCTAGATATTTAGAAAGCTTTTGACAAAGTTCCTCATGAGAGACTCCTGAGAAAATTAAAGAGTGATGAGATAGGAGGTAATGTTCTGTTGTGGATTCAGAATTGACTATTGAACAGAAAACAGGGAGTAGGGTTAAATGGCCATTTCTCTCAATGGAGGACAGTGAATAGTGGAGTGCCACAGGGATCTTTACTTGGGCTGGTGCTATTAAACTATTTATAAATGATCTGGAAATTGAAACGAATGAGGTGATTAAATTTGCAATGACACAAATTGACTGGACATCCAAATGGCAGTGAAATTTAATGTGGACAAATGCAAAGTAATGCACATTGGGAAGAATAATCCGAATCATAGATACATGATGCTAGGTTCCACCTTGGGGGTCAGCACCCAAGAAAAAGATCTAGCTGTCATTGTAGACAATATACTGAAATCTTCTGCCCAGTGTGTAGTGGCAGTGGCCAAAAAAGCAAACAGGATGCTAGGAATTATTAGGAAAGGGATTGTAAATAAGAACGAGAATACTATACTGCCTCTGTATCGCTCCATGGTGCAACCTCATCTTGAGTTCTACATTCAGTTCGGGTAGCTGCTATCTCAAAAAGCGGAGTTAGAAAAAGTTCAAAGAAGAGCAACCAAAATGATAAAGGGGATGGAACTTCTCTCCTATGAGGAAAGGCTAAAGAGGTTAGGGCTCTTCAGCTTGGAAAAGCGATGGCTGAGAAGGGGATATGATTGAGGTCTACAAAATTCTGAGTGGTGTAGAATAAATACAAATGAATAGATTTTTTTACTCTTTCAAAATTACAAAAAGACTAGGGGACACTCAATGGACTTACATGGAATTACTTTTAAAACAAATAGGAAATATTTTTTCACTCAATGAATAGTTAAGCTTTGGGACTCATTGCCTGAGGATGTGGTTAACAGCAGTTAGTATATCTGGGTTTAAAAAAAGGTTTGGACAAGTTCCTGGAGGAAAAGTCCATAGTCTGCTACTGAGACAGACATGGGGATGCCACTGCTTGCCCTGGGATTGGTAGCATGGAATGTACTTGTGACCTGGATTGGCCATTGTTGGAAACATGATACTGGGCTAGATGAACCATTGGTCTGACACAGTATGGCTATTTTTATATTCTTAAGTCCCATCTTGAGGATCTCAGGTTTTAGTAGCTGATCCCCCCCCCCCCCCCAAAAAAAAAAATTAAAAAAAAAACTTCCCACCACTGACTTCCATGGAATAGAAAGTAAAAACTTAATTTCTTCTCCAGAAGTGAAGTCAGCAGTAAGCTGAATGTAAAAAATTAGTAAGATTTTGCAGTTTGTGTATCAGAAGTAATTCCATATGCAGCTCATTAGCATACATGCCCCTGCTAAGATTAATGCAGTGTAGAGGTTTCCGCTTATCAGATTTTCTCCATACTAAAACCTTTGCTGCACCAGGTTTTAGTACATTATGAAGGAAATAAAACACTTCACAGCTCATTACATGGCTTACACATGTACTGCTGGAGAATCACTGTAGCTTTATCCTGCAATATGTGGTTTTGGAAATAAAGGACCCCTTTTACTAATGCTTAGTAGGTGCTACCAGTGTTACATAAGAACATAAACGTTGCCATACTGAGACAGACCGAAGGTCCATCAAGCCCAGGATCCTGTTTCCAACAGTGGCCAATACAGGTTACAAAGACCTGGCAAGATCCCAAAACAGTACAATTTATGATGCTTATCCAAAAAATAAGCAGTGGTTCTCCCCCCCCCCCCCCCCCCCCAAGTCCACTTTAATAATGGACTATGGATTTTTCTTTTAAGAAATTATTCAAACCTTTTTTAAACCCTGCTAACTGCTTTTATCACATTCTCAGGCAACAAATTCCTGAGGTTAATTATATGTTGAGTGAAGAAATATTTTCTCCAATTTGTTTTAAAAAAGTTCACCTTTTTTTTCATAAACCTATTTTGTAGCTTCATTGTGTGCCCCCTAGTCCTAGTATTTTTGGAAAGGGTATACAAGCGATTCACATCTACCCATTCCACTCCATTATTTTACAGACCTCTATCATATCTCCCCTCAGCTGTCTCTTCAAGCTGAAGAGTTCTAGTCGTTCTAGCCTTTCCTCATACAGAAGTCATCCCATCCCCTTTACCATTTTCATCACCCTTCTCTGTACCTTTTCTAATTCCACCATATCTTTTTTTTTTTTTTTTTTAATATGGTGACCAGAATTGCACAATTCAGTGATCCAAAGGCATAACGTCCTTCATTTTTGTTTTCCACTCCTTTCCTAATAACACTACCCCCAACTGTACACCACTATCACGGACCTTATGGGTGAAGGGGGCACCTATATGTAGGTACAGAGGGTTTCTGGTGGGTTTTGGAGGGCTCGCTGTTTCCTCCACAAATGTAACAGGTATGGGCCTGGGTCCCCCTGTCTGAAGTGCACTGCACCCACTAAAACTGCTCCAGGGACCTGAATGCACTGTCATGGACCCAAGTATGACATCTGAGGCTGGCACGTAATATTTTAAATGATGTTTTTTTGAGGGTGGGAGGGGGTTAGTGACCATTGGGGGAGTAATGGGAGGTCATCCCCAATTCCCTCCGGTGGTCATCTGGTTATTTTGGGCACCTTTTTGTAATAAAAACACAACCAGGGTGAAAACGTCCAAGTGTTAGTCACTGACATCTCTGTTTTCCATTATGGCTCAAAGACGTCCAAGTCTTAGGAACGCCCAAGTCCCACCTTCACCACACCTCCGATACACCCCCTTGAGATTTGGACATCCTTGCGATGGACTTTCGCTAGAGACGTCCAAAACTGGGCTTCGATTATACCGATTTGGACGTCTGAGAGACAGACATCCAAGTACCAATTTATGTCTGAAGATGGACGTCCATCTCTTTCGAAAATAAGCCTGATAGTATCTTATGGAACTTTTTAAGTCTAAGTGCTTTGAAAATGAGCCCCTTAACCACTCAAAGATCATAGCATAGTATGTCTTACATAAGGGTAAGAATGATAAATAGGGGTAAAATCATATTCAAATGCATCAGAAGTATTACAGGAGGAGGAACAAACTACTGTGCTTAAAAATAAACATACACAAAATTAGAGGATTGTTTATAAGCACCATTTTATTGAAGGATGACAGAACTGCATCATCTGCTAGTATTCAATAACAAAAAAAAAAGCCACGTGGTTAGAAATAGTAAAGAGAGATTGTATCCTGTTAACAGCAGAAATACTAAAATTGCCTTTCACTGAACAAATTCCAAAATATACAACACTGAAAGTGTAGCAGTCAAGCTTCATATTAAACATTAAATAGTAATATATCTTCTGAAACATTATTCACAAAAATGAAAGTGTATAAAGTTCACTTCTAGAATGATCTCTTCCCCCCTCCCCCAATTTCCCCCCCAAATTCACAATACAAAAAACTGATTTTGTTTAGCAATTCAAGAGCCATTGCAGGCTACAGCATAAATGGCAATCTCTCAGGAAAAAAAAAAAACAACCAAAAAGTATTTTAAAGAACAGAAAATCTGTGGTATTTTATACTACAGCTGTTTTGCAGGAAACGTCCTTGATCCTTATCTAGAAATAGACCAGCGCGGAAGTCAGACTATTCACAGCCTCTCAGTCTAACACAAAAAAAAAATCAACTCCATGGACGCAAGCATGGACAACTGTAACTGAGGGAACGGAAGACCCACGCGAGAGGCATCATCCATTCTTCCACATGTGCTGTGAGAAGCAGGCCCTTTATCCGCTGTCATACGCTGGACTTCTGAATATCAGAACAAAACGAAGACACCTCCTGAAGACCACCTTTTTTAAAAAAAATGTTTCTCAGGAAAACCTGGCTGGCTCTGAATGACATAGGTATTTCTAGGAGAATCGCTACAGGTTTCGATCAGTGGGACCTGCCCCTAGCACGCTGAACAATTAGGGGCCCCGTTTGCTAAGCCTCACTAGAGACATACTAGCAGTTTTAGCAAGCGCTAATGCTAGACACACCCACAGGAGTATGTGGGTGTCTCTAGCGTTAGTGCGTGCTAAAAACGCTAGTGAACAGGGCCCTTAAGTGTTAATTACAGGAAATGAAAAATTAAACACCTGTAGGAAAAACAAAATCCTGCCACTGTAGGTTTCCCAAACGGCAAATCTTAATTATCAGTACCAAAAGTAATATTTGTTTTTCTTCAGTATTTTTCTAGTTAATATTAGGATGCAGCATGCCTTCATTGTCTTGCTGGATTTATAAAGAAGGAATCAGAAGAAAATAAAGTTTTATTTTGAAATGTATTTTACAAAAATATATTTTTAAATGCTAGCTTAGAGAAACAAAACCTTCTTTAGCTCACTCGAGTTCCTCTCTTACCTTTATCCTAATATGTAGAAGAAAATGCCCATTGAAATAGGGTTTGGCTGACACGTTATTGATAATCACACAAAAATCAAGAACAAATAGCGGTACTTAAAAACGGAAATAAATTTTACTAAAGTCGCCAGGACAAGAGGTCTCCGCTATTCTAATACACAAGCGCTGCCAGGCGTAGAAAGGGTATATTACCCACAGGCCCAATCTCCTTCAGCCTGAGCAGCAAAGAATACTGTAAGGAAGAAAATGAAGAGATTCAACAAGGAAAATCCAACAACACTTTAAGGGAAAAGCACAGAGTCATGTGTAGGTGCCAACGCAAAACCAGAAATAGTCATGGCATTAAAGTTCATCCTTTTTTTCATAAACCTTTACAATTAAGGGAAAACATGTAATAAATAATAATAAAAAAAAGTAATTTGTTAACAAGTCATATGAAGCCACCGTGGTCTGTCCACCTATGTCCCAGAGGAATACATTCTGCCCAAACTCTCTCTCACAGTCTGTCTGGCAGGGACGATTCTTGATTTTACAAGATAGGACTCATTGAAGCCCACGCTCCAAGTACATTCTCTACTGAAATGAGCACGACAATATTCCAATAAATTTTGTGTTCAAGCAGCATTACTGACATCTGTTTTGTAGTTTTGTACTTCCAATTCACAGATGTCCTTTCTTTGTTTTCTCCTCATGCAGTTTTCTCTCTCGTATTTGAGAATGGGTGCGCAGTTTCTATTACAGCTAAGTTCCATATGAAAATGCGTCATTCCCTGAATCTGTTCTTCAGTCATCTAGGACACACCCATGGCTTGACATTTATTAAAGTGGCATCTGCAGAAGAGCTGATGAGAGCTAACACCTCTACCACCACCCTGGAGCAATGTTCAAAAAAAAACCCATTCCTACACGATTGCTTCCCCAAGAATGAAAGATATTGGGGAAAAATGGGAGATTTGAATGATTTTCTTGACTAATCCAAAAGATCGGCTATAATCCTATTCTTCAAGCTACCTGTTATCCCATTCTCTCTTATTTCAGTCCCGAGTACCTGGAATGAAAAAGTTTTATTGTGATTTGCACTAAACCTGGCTGTTCCAGGGAAAAACAAAATATAAACTCAAATTATTTCAAGGCTTTTAGCATGGATTTGCATTTTGCAATTTCTGCACGTTCCAATTTTTGATTCACGCTACCATTTTAAATGACATTTCTGCTGTTTTGTTCTATCCCAGTAAAGGGATCAGTCTCAGTTCTGCATTTCTTTTAAACTGTTCCCAAACTTCATGTTCCTTTTTCTTATGGCTTTGTTGTACAAGTCTGTTTGCTTATTTGCTATTTGAATAATTTCAATAAATTAAAAAAAAAAAAAACCTGTTCCCCAAACAACTCACATATAATGGTGATTTCACAAAGTTCGTGATTACACACAACACTTTTTATAGGTGCACAGACCAAGAAGAGTAAAATTCAAGAGAGGGCTGGTACTCCTTTTGGCATAAAGACTGATTTTAGAGAGAACAAAAATACTTTTGCTCTAAGTGTTATGAATATAATTTTTTAATTCTAACTTGGAATTGATTTTTCTAGCATTTATAAAGTACCTGAGAAGCCAAAATGATCAGCTGAAACCTTGTCTAGCCAGGTATTGGTTCCATATAGCCGACCTGTATTCTGCGCAAGAATAACCAAACTCAGGTGTAACCAAGGAGGCTGGGAAGAAGATCCAAACTAGCCCCTGTGTAATTATAAAGCCATGAAAGTTGCTTATACAAGTTAACATAATACATGTTGCTAGTAAACACCTCAACCTTATTACAAAAGGTATTGTGTGTAGCACAAATTCAGAAAGCTAGTGGCAGCCATTAATGCTGGATCCTCATTTCATCAGCAGGTGGTTAAATGATGGCAACAGTCACTCTGCTAATATTATACTACAAAAACAAAAAGTGAATCTTATTGGTGCATAAATAACCACTCATATAATTTTATGAAAGAGAGGGAAAAACCTCATACTACTGTCGCCCTGCACGGATGTTTTTATCTGGAATAGTATAAGTGGTGCACAGTTAAAAAGTAATCATAGGTGAAAAACCTCTCTTTGGTTCTAACGAGAGCGTGGTGCAATAACTTAGAAAGTGAAAAAAACACATCTCATTTAGAGTATGTCTTGGTCTGTGCTTTGCTGCTCTTTAATCAACTTCCAAGAGTGAGGTCCCGACGGACCCGTTTTGCTATCGCTTTCTCAAAGGTCCTCACCACCCAATCTGGAACGACGGATGAGACGCCATCACGCAACGTCTCCTATGTCGTTAAATAGTAGACGCCATTGCAGCCTGTCGGCTTCGCGATACATTTGTGATGAATAGCTCCCAGGGTATTGGAATACTTTTTACTTCACACGCTAGATAACCACGGTTCGATTCCAAAGTGCTCACTGTGGTTTTTATCGTTCCAGATTTGGTGGTGAGGACCTTTGAGAAAGTGATAGCGAAACGGGTCTGTCGGGACCTCACTCTTGGAAGCTGACTGAAGAGCAGCGAAGCACAGACCAAGACATACTCTAAATGAGATGTGTTTTTTTCACTTCCTAAGTTATTGCACCACGCTCTCATTAGAGCCAAAGAGAGGTTTTCACCTATGATTACTTTTTAACTGTGCGCCACTTATACTATTCAGGATAAAAACATCTATGCAGGGTGACAGTAGTATGAGGTTTTTCCCTCTCTTTCATAAAATTATGAGTGGTTATTTATGCACCAATAAGATTCACTTTCTGTTTTAAAACATTGTTTATGTGAATCGAGATCTATTTTGATTTTCACCACGTAATATTATACTACACCAACTTTCTGTAACCTGGAATTAACTGCTCAACTGGCCTTGTGCTCTTAAAATGTAAAATTTGAAAAACTAATACGTGGAGTCTGCCTACAACTTTAGGATCTCAGTGATGTCGAACTTCTGAATGCGTGAAATTTGATATTTAATACATAGTGCCCAATTTGTGCCCATCCTCTCAAACAGCAACCATGACAAACTAGAACCTGGTACGCACAAACAGCAAGGCTATAAAATTTAACACTTGATTATGTACACAAGACAACAAATAAGGAACATACTCCCATGTTACAAGCCTCCCCAACTGTCGAAACAGAATGGAGAACAGGAAAAGGTCACCAGAACCGCTGAGGGAAGGTAAAAACTTCCCTGTCGCACAGCGATGTTTGCTGACAAGTGCATGGTCTTATTTACAGCACCAAATCAAACAAAAGTTCTCAATAGCAGGGACCATGCTATGTCTGGAGAAAGTGATAACGTGACCTCAGCAGAAAGATTTGCAATACCTTAAATTTAGAAAACTTTGTTAAATCATTATTCTGGGAATTAGTTTCACAAGCAGACAATCTTGGCATCATCCTGCCACAAGGCTAACTTTGGCAAACTTCCTTCAACTTCATAAACACATTCTTTAAACAGGACTCCAAGCACCAGGGCAGGAGATGTCAAACCTGCCCTACTGACCTCGACACAGGTGGGTCTACAGAATATCCACAGTGAAAATGCAGGAGCTTCATATATATTTGCATACACTGATGCATCAGTTACTGGTGATACCCTTAAAAAACAACTGGACTGTGATGTCAATAAGATTGGACTGGAACCCACTGCATTAGGGAAAGGGTACCATCGCAGAATTAATCCAGTGTATCAGAAATGTTTTGGTATCAGCCCACTCCAGGACACATGGTAAGGATACAGGAATGCTAACAGAGAGGGCTAAATTCAAACATTCTGTGCTAGTTTGCTCTATTCAAATGATTTCTTCCAGTGACATAGAATATGAGAAATAATTTTTGACAGGATCGTTTCAGTTTAGCACAAACACCCTCTTCCTTCAGCACTAACTCTGACAAATTAGGACCAGATTAAACATGGCTCAATCCATGGAACAATCTTACACACATCAGATCTATAGTTAGATAAAAAAAAACAGAAGCCTGTATGGGAAGTTTTTGTTCCATTTGATGCATGGATGACAAAAATTCTTCAAATTAGGGCTTTAAAAAAAAAAAAAAGTCCCCCCACTTCCCTCATAATGCATGTTATATATAAAATATAAACATTAGATTGAAATTTATATCCAGACCAAAAATAAACATCTACTCAATGATGGAATCTCCAAAATGCAACTGCAAATTATTATCTAGAATGAACGTTTATGGAAAAGAAAAGCTGGAGAATGTTTATGTAACAAACTCAGGATTATTTTTTTTTTCATCAAATTAGATTACTTGAAAAAATTCCTGTTACTATAAATTGCTTCATTGGCATGAAACACTTAAAAGTTACATTCTTCATATTAACTGCATCCATTTTAACAATTACTCTTGTAATGCAGTTTGTCACAATTCAATCTTCTGAGGCTTAGTCTTTTTTTTGCTCGTGAAGTTTGTGCTCAAAATCTCTCTCATTGCCACCAAAAACAAACAGAATTGTGGCAATTTTCATCTACTGGAAAATGTTCATAAAGCTATTTTAAAACTAATATTATAAAGATCCTGACATTCTCCATTATATCAAATTTTAAAATGAAAAAAAAAAAAAAAAAAAGGAAGGAGAGTCC
This sequence comes from Microcaecilia unicolor, assembly GCF_901765095.1. NCBI lineage: Eukaryota > Metazoa > Chordata > Amphibia > Gymnophiona > Siphonopidae > Microcaecilia > Microcaecilia unicolor. Next base: position 141,208,083 of record NC_044036.1, read on the forward strand.
AACACTTCTAAAATTCACTTTGTGTGCTGAGGTTGGCCTTAAGCCTTGGAAAGCTGAATGCTGAACCTGGACCCAAGGCTCTTCATGTGCTATTTATGTACCAGTCATATTTTCACGAAAGGTAAATCCTCGAGATTGCAGGAGAGAGGAGACACCAGGAGAGCAATTTTGTAAAGGAGTGTGTATTGGTTAAAAATACTGCCAAAAGCAGGTGCATACTTTATCATTTACATGTGGCTATGGTCACACACACAAGTAAATGACCTCTTAGAAAAGATCAACTGGGTAGGAAAAGATATGCCTTGAATTGATGGTGCATACTTTTGTCAGGGGCACATAATTGCGCAGATTATAAAATATCATTTATGGGCATACTTGACAAATTCGGTGTAAATGTCCATGTCTGCCACTTACGCTATGAAGCAGGTGTCTGTCCATCTTTATCAAATAGGCTTCATGTAGACACTTTAAATTAGGCACCCCCTTGTAAAAACCCTCTAGTTGTCTAGAGACTCAACAGATATTCTCACCACCTCTCAAATCCTCCAGATTCAAATTTCACAGAGTGTACACTTTAAAATCTTGTTCTGCACTGCATAAATAAGTTGTGTAATACAGGCACTTTTACACTGCACGTCCCCTCCCCCCCCCCCCCCCCCCCAACTTTGAGCATCAGTATCCTATTTCCACTAGTGCTCAGCAGATCATCACCAGTCAGCATAAGAAATAAGACGTGTGATGCTGCAAGCTAGAAGGATTGGAATCTGCATAGCCTTGAAGCTGGTCCATGCCAGATTTCTTACTATTAGAGAAGAATGTTATTTTTTAGTCTGGGCTGAAAATATTAATCTGGAAATTAATTTCAAAAGTGGTGGGCACAACATGATATATCTCTTATTAAAGGACTAACTCACTTAAATGTCCACTGGGCTGCTAGACTACTGTAATAAGTGATTTGCTCACATCTGCTGGACCTTCACACATGCTTCTAATCAAGAAGCTGAACAGAACAGTAAAAATACCAATTTGCGAATCAAAACTTTTTGGCACTTTTTTCAACTAATTGTTGGGACTGTCAAAATTAACAAACCAAACTGAGGGAGAAAAAAGGTCTGTCAGCCATAGACATGTAGAATAAAGTTAAAAATTAAATCTAATCAAAACAATAAACATACATGTATACACACACAAAATTCAGAAATGAGAGCAAAATGTCACAGTGCATCAACATTGTGAAAGTCATGTGTTCAACTATTGCACAAAAATTTACACCTTGCCATGTTCGGAGAAATGCAAAGCATACAGCATTCCTAAGTCACCTCTTGATAAGAACACAGATTTTCCCCTTGCTCTTTGCAGATATAACTGTCTTAATGCTGTATCTGCTTGGATGTTATACTGTACAATGGTGTGGACAACCAGTTATCAGACTACTACTGTAAGATGCTCAAGGTTTGCAACTATGACGCCAAGTGTACCCAGGCACCAGGGAATCTAATTTTTGGCCAGTTGCACTTGTCTGGCATCTTTGCTTATCCTGAATCTGTTCAAATGTCAACGGAAGAAGAACATTTCAGGGTACAGTAGAAGGTAAGGGTCCGATCTTAATGACAGGAGAGAGGTTGACTTGAAAGATCTTTTGGGCTTTTTTCCTCACTTCATCATCTGAAGACAGCCTATCCACCTTGATGACCCTGAATTTCAGAAGATTAAGTTTTTTCTTATTCAGTTCTGAATTCTTTTGTATTGGAATGGAACCATTTCTTTTCTTCAATGGTGGTATTTCTCGTACCTCTTCCCCTCTTTTCCTCTTCTGTCCAAGGTCTTTCCGATGACTATTATTTTTACTTTGGGTTTTGCTCACAGGTGGTTTTATCTTTGCTTTGCCTTTGGAGATCTTAGACTGCGTTCCACCACTTGAGCTCTGAGAGGAGCTACCCATAATGCGACCATTTAAGATGCCAGAAGCTTTGCAAGCATTGCTCTCCTTTAGTATTCTTCCATTGGGTCCCTTTATCAGAGTGCCATTCAGATGTCTTGAAACTATACTGACAGAGTCAGGCGCCTTCTTAATTAAATAGTGACACCCTTTGGCCTCTACTGGTCTTGACACCATTTTAGTTGTCTTCCCCACTGAAGTCTGCCTTGAGGAACCTGATGACGTGAGAAGCTTTAGCTCGGCTGGTGCAACTCCTATGAGCCTCTGTTTATATTTTCCATCCAAAGATGATGCTGTGGTCTTCAGAGGGACCAAGGTTTCCAAAACAACAGACAGCCTCACTGCTGGGTAGACACCAGGATACATGTTGGCAGGAAATCCTACTGTTGATGTTTTTGTTGCATCTGATCCAGTCCGTTTCAATGACCTTAACAAAATATTTGTGGAATTACTTTTTGATGTAGGTCTGGAAGAAACTTTACATGAATTTATTGTGATACTCCCAGATGTACTGGATACCTTGGCTGAGGATGGACCTTTTGATTGATTTTTAGAAGATTCTGGTATAGTAGTAGTCAGGTTAGAATTGTTCTTCAGGCCCATTTCTGTTTGGGTCGGGGTGTCTGCTGTACAGGAGCTATAGCCATATACATCTTTACTTCTTAAGATTGTGGGTTGATAGCCTTCATCACGGAGACCTTGGAGAAAAGCTACCAGCTGTGTCTCAGTGTCTGTAAGGTCTTTGGACATTGGGTTAAAGACCCTGAGGGCATCTTCCAGTGCCTTCTGTCCTGCAGATGAGATTCTTGACCAAGAATGAACAGCTTTTTGTTCCACATGGTCCACTTCAACATTCATGGCATTAGGATGGAGGTAACTTCAACAAGTAAATACTGCAGAGAGAAAAAAAAGATAGAAAGCTTAAACTAATTCTTAATGTTAATATCACTGGCTTGTTAAGTTTCACAGATCTCTCTCTACACACACAGAGATATGGAGATTTTATATATGTGTGTATATAGGGAGATTATATATATATATTCTCTCTCTCTCTCTCTCTATATATATATATATATATATATATATTTTTTTTTTAGGATTTATTTGCAGTCTTTTTGAAGGAATTCACTCAAGACGGTATACAATAGGAATAAATCAAACATAAGAAAAACAATTACAGCAGTAAAAATATTCAAATAACAGTACAAAGTATTTATCACATTTGTACCCCACATTTTCCCACCTATTTGCAGGCTCAATGTGGCTTACATCAAACCGTAGAGGCAATCGCCAATCCGGTAAATATACAAATACAATATAGTGTAGTGATCAGGAAGCATCAAAAGAACAGGGTGTACAGGGAAAAAGCAGGGAAGGGTAAGAGTGTCCAAAATGGTCCATTAATTTGCTGTGTTGCAGGCAGTATGGCATAGTATACTACTTACAATGTCAGCACAATACGTGATAGAACGTTTTAATAGACAGCATAGGTTATAAGCAAAGATGGAACAAAGATAGGTATGAGAATAAGAGGAGTTAGAAAATGAGGGGACTAATATAAAAAAAGTTGCACACGAGGTTAGAAAGGCAAATATATATTAGCTTGGGTAGGAGTGGATAAACATGTCCAGCTGCGTATGTGCAGCCCAGGTCACTCCTTGAGTGTGAGACTAACAAGTTAGTTACTAGGCCTGCTTGTAAGAGCCAAGCTTTCACATGCTTCCTGAAGTAGAGATGCCAGCCATTGAGCTAATGTGATACATCTCTCTCTCTCTCAGATTTGACATAGTAGGAGTCGAATGATTGTACAAAGTCATTCGAAGAAGAACATTCTCTCACTCTCACAATAGTATATTACAATAAAGTCTAAATTAATCTCACGCTTCAAATCCTTCAATCTCACCAAATCTAACAGGTCACACCTAAACCATAATTCTACTTCTATTGTTTAAACTTATAAAGTCAACTCACAACAAGGTCCATCTTAACTAAAAGCTTTCACAAAGAATCACAAATTTTGATTTCTTTTTGAAAGTTGGTATTAAATTCTCACAACACAACTCTAAAGGCAATACATTGTAAAACCTGGAACCCGTTAACTTAAGTCTGTAAATGAGTACATCATAATTTCACAGTGCTAGAGTCCTGTAAGCAAAGCTTGTTGCTAAGAACACGGCCTTCTCAGAGGATCATAGCTAGACAACAAATTCTACAAATATACAGGGTCCTCCAAGTTCCAAACACCAAAAACAAAGTAGCTTATAATAAATATGATGTTCAGCTGCCAAGAGTCTACCAGCCATGTTCTCTAATAATTAATCTCCTCAGTTGGTATTTTAGAAAGCTACAATCAGGGTTGTACAGTGGTTACACCAAACTTTTGTCTTCAACGCCTTTATTTTTCTACTGTTCGACTTCAACTCCTACTATGTCTAGTAAATCGAAGATAAAGAAATATACTATGTCTGTAATTAAATTTATGTATAAAAGTAGTCTAGTAGGACTACACAACGTAGTAGAACTTGAAGAAAAAAATGCTATCAAATGAAAATATACAATACACTGTTGTAAGTTTTTATTTTGAAGCTGTCAAAGTCAGTACATTTTTACCTACTCCGATTCCCCCAAAAATTGCTTCCGATTCCGAATCCACAGCCTTGGCTATAGCAAAGATTAAACATTGTGCCCTCCTCCCTTTCTTCCCCTTGTTTCCAGCTTGCAATGAGCTACTTTTAGAACGTAAATTTCACCCAAGCAGCCAATGATGGGGCCTACTTCTGAGGTAGACCTTCTCTGCAGACTCTTCAATATTTTATTGGGGGGGGGGAGAGAAGATGTGGAGGCACTTGATTTGAACTTCTAACTTTGCATCTACATCAAATGAAATCAACACTGGTAGGAACTTCTCCAACCTTATTTTAAACCCTGCTACACTAAATGGCTTTTAACACATTCTCTGGCAGTGAATTCCAGAGCTGAATTATATGCTGAAGAAATATTTTCTCCAATTTGTTGTAAATGTGCTATCAGTAATTTTGTGTCCGTCCACCCCTCATCCTAGTTTTTGTACTTCTGGAAAGAGTAAACTGATATAGACTGAGCCCAAGAATTCCTTCTCTCATGAATTCTTCAACCTACATTGCCTATGCCAGGTACAAACTGGTTGAGTGGAAGGCAACAGAGGGTAGTGGTAAATAGAGTTCACTCTGAGGAAAGGCATGTTACCAGTGGTGTGCCACAAAGTTTGGTTCTTGGTCTGGTTCTTCTTAACATTTTTGTAAGCAATATTGCTGAAGGGCTGTCAGGTTAAGGTTTGCCTCTGAGGATGATACCAAAATCTGAACCATCTCCTGAAGGTGTGAATAACATGAGGAGAGACCTAATGAAGCTTAAAGAAAAGTCCAGAATTTGGCAGCTGTGATTTATTGCTAAGAATGAAGGGCTGTGTACCCAAGGGAGCGGTATGTGATGATCTTCAGGTGGCCAACAGATTAAAAAAAAAATAGTGAAAGCTAGAATACTTGGCTGCACAGAGCAAGGAATGGCCGGCAGGAAAAAGGAGGTGATAATGTCTTTGTGTAAGTCTGTGGTGAGACCCCATTCAGAGTACCGTGCACATTTCTGGAGACCGCACCTTCAGAAAGATATAAACAGAGTCAGTCCAGAAAGAAAATGGTCTTCCTCAAAGCATATAGGGTCAGACTTAAAGATCTCATTATGCATAATTTGGAAGAAAGGTGGGAGAGGGGAGATATGATAGAGACATTTAAATATGTATGCGTCACAGGAGATGAGTCTCTTTCAATTGAAAGGAAGCTCTAGAATGAGGGGACACAAGATGAAGGTGAAAGGGGACAGACTGAGGAGTAACATAAGGAAACAGTTCTTCATGGAAAGGATGATGATTTCATGGAGACTGTATCCTAGAGATCTGCATATTTCGTATGTTCCTACTGGTTTTAGTTTATCCTGTGTTTCATCATTAGGAAATTATCGTTGTGCTATGCATTCCTACATCTCTTATTTCTTTGTCCTTCACCCTTTGTTGATGTCCTAGTTAAGTTACACCACCTTGATGCTATTAGTGATAGTGCAGTCTACCATATCCATTAATAAAAAGTCCCAAGCTTTCTTGAAATCAGATAAGTACATAGAGCTCTAAGGGAGAGCAGACAGCATGGACGGCCAGACTAAATACAAAAATGATGGCAGATAAAGCCCATATGGCGTATCTGCCCCTACCCAAACTATCATAAACACACCCCACCTGCTCCTCAGCCCTAAAGCAACCCCCAAAATTATACAAACAGAATAATAATTCACTCATTCCAACATCATCCCTCCAGCAGGCACTTGCTCTCAAATAAGTATAGGATTAAATTGTGCAGTTTAACTCAAAAACACACACAAAAAAACAAGAATCCTGGACTAACATGGGTCACACAAACAGTCCTTTGGAAGGGCCTGCCTTGAGGTAGGCCCGACAGTGTCCCTCCACAAGGGGGCAGAGCATAGGGTCAATTCTGCTACAAGTTCTTCCTGCCACAGAAAAAAGCCGCTAAGCTGGCATTAAAACTAAAGAGACCAAAGGGTGAACCTGGGGGGTGAGTAGCAATCCCTCAACATTCCTGGGCACTTCATGCTGTCTTTGGGGTCGGCATTCCCATTTAGCTCCTCTCACTAGTTTGCCAGATCATGATACTGCTGATTTTATCCAATTAGCTTTGTGCTAAATGACCCTCTAAATGAAATTAAGGCCTTTAAACATTAAATTGTGATGTGTAGGGGTGTAATAAGGGTAAGACAGCCAGGCAAAGGAGCGGTGAGAAGCAGAGACGGATGCAGATGCCACAGGCGTTCCAAATCAGGTGGCTTTATTTCAATCCAAATATAGAACAACTTGTAAATGACATGATCTGGGCATGTTTCGGCTAAACAGCCTGCCTCAGCGGTGAAAACTAATCGTATACAACCAGTAACAAGAAATGTATCCACACAGAAAGCATCATGGATTGTTCACAAGATGTAGCCTTATAACGCTGTATGAATCATTCAGCACAGTGAAACAAAGGCACATCAAAAATGTAAGACATCACCTTAGATCTCTTACTGTGGTTTATGTTAAAGGACAGAAAAATATGTATAAAGTAATACTTTGCAAAAATGTTCTTGATTCTGTTTTATCTTTTTGATCTATATTTTATGATTAATAAGAATTAGCTATTTTTGCTAGTACTTGGATTTATGTTATCTTAGTGTTATACTATCCAAAATCTAAAGTTACCTACTCCGTTCAAAAACCAAAGGTGTCACAGCATGAAAAAGGTACAGCTCAGACTCATAGGTGTTAGTCACAGGCGTAAATCTATAATAAAGAAATCTATAGCTTTTGAGTCAAAGGAGAAAATAAAAATAAAAAAATGGGACTAAATGAGAAAAACACAGTACCAAGATTGTAAAAGTTATTTTGAATAACTCAGGTGGTACTCCCATCTTCAAATATTATTTCTTTAAAGAAGGGCTTCATGACACACCAAATCTTTTAGAATTTAAAAGATAAAAGAAGAAAATTTCTAGAAGTCCTTACAGCTCTTCTGTCTGCAAATCACTGAAAAATAAGAAGGAAGCCCAATTCAGCCCCTGCAGAACCATGGAAAAAAAAAAAAAACTTCATAAAATGGCCTACAACAGTGTTTCCCCAAGTCCGGTCCTAGAGTAACCCTTGCCAGTCAGGTTTTCAGGCTATCCATGCATATTCATCGTAGATATCCAGAAAACCTGACTGGCAAAAGGTACTCCAGGACTGGACTTGGGAAACACTGGTCTACAACACCTATTTTTCAAATACTATGAACCAATTGTCTGCACAGTAACAACTGAGAAAATGGCTGCCAACTAATGTTTTGAATAAAAGCACTTTCAAATGATACAACCCTTTAACTAAAGGAATTTTAAGAATTTCATAACCTTGGCCTACTCCTAGTTATTCAAACATTAATAAGCATATGGACCAAAGAGCAGAATAGATAAGGTTCAACAGCTGATGGTTGAAACTCTTGTAGAAACTCAAAGTATGAAGGATAAATGCAAATTTCGGTCTAAAATCTATGCTATTACTGTTAAAACACCAAGCTGTGAAAACACAGCAAAAAACACTACTAAATTATATTGCACACATGAATAGCAAATTACTTACTCAAAGTAAAGCTATTGAGAGATCTTCTGACATTACTCACAAGATCATATGCTCTCAAAGCTCTGAAGGGTATTATGACAAACTAACTTCATCCTAATGTTACAAGGTAAACAGAACGCCTGCAACACATCTCCCACAAAACATTCAGGTAACCTGCACAGGGCACCAAGATCAAGCTCAACCTTCAAGAAGCATGGGAAAACTGCATTTTTTTTTTTTTTTTACAGCAGCCTCATTCAATTTGTGGTCATAGAGTTAATACAGAACTTGGAAATAAGACATGGTTGGGGGGGAGGGATGGGCTTATATTGGTCTCATTCAAAGAAAAGTTGAAAATGGTAATGTCAGACATCCTATTCACGGTGAATTATAACAGATTGTGGGCACACTGGGACAGAACAATGCTTGCAAAGGGTTGAGTGTTCATGGGAGGGGGGACACTGTGGGTTACAAATAAGTACATAAGTACATAAGTAATGCCATACTGGGAAAAGACCAAGGGTCCATCGAGCCCAGCATCTTGTTCCCGACAGCGGCCAATCCAGGCCAAGGGCACCTGGCAAGCTTCCCAAACATACAAACATTCTATACATGTTATTCCTGGGATTTTGGATTTTTCCAAGTCCGTTTAGTAGCGGTTTATGGACTTGTCCTTTAGGAAACCGTCCAACCCCTTTTTAAACTCTGCTAAGCTAACCGCCTTCACCACATTTTCCGGCAATGAATTCCAGAGTTTAATTACACGTTGGGTGAAGAAACATTTTCTCCGATTTGTTTTAAATTTACTACACTGTAGTTTCATCGCATGCCCCCTAGTCCTAGTATTTTTGGAAAGCGTGAACAGAAGCTTCACATCCACCTGTTCCACTCCACTCATTATTTTATATACCTCTATCATGTCTCCCCTCAGCCGTCTCTTCTCCAAGCTGTATAGCCCTAGCCTCCTTAGTCTTTCTTCATAGGGAAGTCGTCCCATCCCCGCTATCATTTTAGTCGCCCTTCGCTGCACCTTTTCCAATTCTACTATATCTTTCTTGAGATGCGGCGACCAGAATTGAACACAATACTCAAGGTGCGGTCGCACCATGGAGCGATACAACGGCATTATAACATCCTCACACCTGTTTTCCATACCTTTCCTAATAATACCCAACATTCTATTCGCTTTCCTAGCCGCAGCAGCACACTGAGCAGAAGGTTTCAGCGTGTTATCGACGACGACACCCAGATCCCTTTCTTGGTCCGTAACTCCTAACGTGGAACCTTGCATGACGTAGCTATAATTCGGGTTCTTTATTCCCACATGCATCACCTTGCACTTGCTCACATTAAACATCATCTGCCATTTAGCCGCCCAGTCTCCCAGTCTGGTAAGGTCCTCTTGTAATTTTTCACAATCCTGTCGCGATTTAACGACTTTGAATAACTTTGTGTCATCAGCAAATTTAATTACCTCGCTAGTTACTCCCATCTCTAAATCATTTATAAATATATTAAAAAGCAGCGGTCCTAGCACGGACCCCTGAGGAACCCCACTAACTACCCTTCTCCATTGTGAATACTGCCCATTTAACCCCACTCTCTGTTTCCTATCCTTCAACCAGTTTTTAATCCACAATAGGACATTTCCTCCTATCCCATGACCCTCCAATTTCCTCTGTAGCCTTTCATGAGGTACCTTGTCAAACGCCTTTTGAAAATCCAGATACACAATATCAACCGGCTCCCCTTTGTCCACATGTTTGTTTACTCCTTCAAAGAATTGAAGTAAATTGGTCAGGCAAGATTTCCCCACACAAAAGCCGTGCTGACTCGGTCTCAGTAATCCATGTCCTCGGATGTGCTCTGTAATTTTGTTTTTAATAATAGCCTCTACCATTTCCCCGGCACCGACGTCAGACTCACCGGTCTATAATTTCCCGGATCTCCCCTGGAGCCTTTTTTAAAAATGGGCGTTACATTGGCCACCCTCCAATCTTCCGGTACCACGCTCGATTTTAAGGATAAGTTGCATATCACTAGCAGTAGCTCCGCAAGCTCATTTTTCAGTTCTATCAGTACTCTAGGATGAATACCATCCGGTCCAGGAGATTTGCTACTCTTCAGTTTGCCGAACTGCCCCATTACGTCCTCCAGGTTTACCGTGAAGTTAGTAAGTTTCTCCGACTCGTCCGCTTGAAATACCATTTCCGACACCGGTATCCCACCCAAATCTTCCTCGGTGAAGACCGAAGCAAAGAATTCATTCAGTCTCTCCGCTACGTCTTTGTCTTCCTTGATCGCCCCTTTTACCCCTCGGTCATCCAGCGGCCCAACCAATTCTTTTGCCGGCTTCCTGCTTTTAATATACCGAAAAAATTTTTTACTATGTTTTTTTGCCTCTAATGCTATCTTTTTTTCGTAATCCCTCTTGGCCTTCTTTATCTGCGCCTTGCATTTGCTTTGACACTCCTTATGCTGCTTCTTGTTATTTTCAGACGGTTCCTTCTTCCATTTTCTAAAGGCGTTTCTTTTAGCCCTAATAGCTTCCTTCACCTCACTTTTCAACCAGGCCGGCTGTCTTTTGGAGTTCCGTCTTTCTTTTCTAATTTGCGGAATATGTATGGCCTGGGCCTCCAGGTTGGTATTTTTGAACAGCGTCCACGCCTGTTGTACAGTTTTTACTCTCTCAGTTGCCCCCCTAAGTTTTTTTTTTACCGTTCTTCTCATTTTATCATAGTCTCCTTTTTTAAAGTTAAACGCTAACGTATTTGACTTTCTGTGTACAGTTACTTCAAGGTCGATATCAAAACTGATATTATGGTCACTGTTATCAAGCGGCCCCAGTACCATAACGTCCCTCACCAGATCATGCACTCCACTAAGGACCAAGTCTAGAATTTTTCCTTCTCTCGTCGGCTCCTGCACCAGTTGCTCCATAAAGCTGTCCTTGATTTCATCAAGGAATTGTATCTCTGTAGCGTGTCCCGATGTTACATTTACCCAGTCTATATTTGGATAATTGAAATCACCCATTATTATCACATTGCCCATTTTGTTTGCGTCTCTGATTTCTTTTATCATTTCTGTGTCTACCTGCTCATCCTGGCGAGGCGGACGGTAGTACACTCCTATCACCGTTTTTTCCCTTTTATACATGGAATTTCAACCCACAATGATTCAAAGGTGTGATTTGTGTCCTGCTGAATTTGTAATCTATCTGAGTCGAGGCTCTCGTTAATATACAATGCTACCCCTCCACCAGTCCGGTCCACCCTATCACTACGATATACTTTGTACCCCGGTATGACAGTGTCCCACTGGTTATCCTCCTTCCACCAGGTCTCAGTAATGCCTATTATATCCAATTTTTCGTTTAGTGCAATATATTCCAACTCTCCCATCTTATTTCTTAGACTCCTAGCATTTGCATATAGACATTTCAGAGTATGTTTGTTGTTCTTATTTGCATGATGCTTAGTACCTGACACTATTGATTTGACATCTTTTGTCTGATCTTTAGTTGTATTTAAGGGCACCTGGTCTACCACTGTCTGTTGTGCAACCTCACTATCCAGAAACCCTATCTTCCCTGTTTGTGAGGTATCTTTGCAAGATACCTTTTCCCGAACCATGCGCTTTTGAGCGACTGTCGGCCTTCCCCCCATTTCTAGTTTAAAAGCTGCTCTATCTCCTTTTTAAATGCCGACGCCAGCAGCCTGGTCCCACCCTGGTTAAGGTGGAGCCCATCCTTTCGGAATAGGCTCCCCCTTCCCCAGAATGTTGCCCAGTTCCTAACAAATCTAAAACCCTCCTCCTGCACCATCGTCTCATCCACGCATTGAGACTCTGGAGCTCTGCCTGTCTCTTGGGCCCTGCACGTGGAACAGGTAGCATTTCAGAAAATGCTACCCTAGAGGATCTGGATTTGAGCTTTCTACCTAAGAGCCTAAATTTGGCTTCCAGAACCTCTCTCCCACATTTTTCTATGTCATTGGTACCCACATGTACCAAGACAGCGGACTCCTCCCCAGCACCAGAATTTATAATCTCATATACCCTAATTGGGATGAATCTCAACTGGGCTGACTCCATCAGCCATTTTGTTCATTACCTGCTGTCATCTCTAAGTGGCATCAGTCTGTCAACAGATATACGCAGGGTGCATATATCTGTTGACTACATTACTATGTTTTTGGTACCTTCATGAACTGCAACACTGGGGATCAAGCCTGCTACTTTTGTTTTTGTGCAGCATAAGACCTAAGTCTAAGTCAGACTATTAGACTCTTTCCATATTTGGTGCCTTAACATTCCATCCTCCTCTCAATCCTAATCCATGAAATTTAGCAGCATGCAAAAGTTATGCAAACTTCCATAAGGCACAGCTGAATATCACACGGGCTGACCTAGATAGCTTTGCTTTATGCAAAATATACAGCAATTTTTATAGTCTTAACTCCAGTCATTCAAATATTTAAACAACCTAGGAATCCTGTAGAGGGAAGGCCTAAGTTAACACAAAGAACTGTGATTGGCAGGAGATGGTGTCATGTGATAGGGCTGAAGCTGCTTACACCCAAGGAAGTTTAATTGCTTCTCTATGCAGCAGCTGCCATCTTGATACACTCAAACTACTTTACTTTGTATGGCAGCAAGCTCTGCCTACTGGTTTCAGGCCAAGCATGCTCCCACCATCTCCTGTTAATTAAACCTCCTTGGGTTAACATAGCTCAGTCTTCCTTTCTCCTATAATGCAAGAGATCCATATGCAGACCTGGTGCTGATACTACATATTTTTCCCCCTGAAGTGTTGTAGGAAAACTATACTCATGTTTAAATTCCTGTAGTCACACTGAAGGGCAACTTTTGAGGGATTTAACTTTAAGTAATAAAGCACTTTATACAACAACCTTAAAAGCTACACAAGTCAGTGGACCTTTTACAACCATATGACTTCCTTCTGCTTATCACATCACCAACCATCTTTATTACTCCAGCAGCTGCCACTTACACCTATTGCCACAACTACTTGGCATTCGTTTCCTACAAGATGTGAGTGTGCATGCCCATCAGCTTTCTTCCTGGAAGATGTTAGGAAATCCAAGAAGACACCATTGCAGATACATCCTTCATTAGACAGCTCACACTAAGTGCCACACAGGTAAAAGGTGATAGGGGCTTTGAATACATAGACTGTAAGCTACCAGCAAAAGCCCAATAGAATTAGACCCAAATCAAGCAGAATTATTAAAGCAAATGGCCAAAGTCAGTTTCCATCCTTAAATTCAAGCAAATGTTGTGATGAACAGAAAGGATGAGCAAGTCCACCATCACACAGGTGGAAAGAAGAAACAGAATTCATGAAAAGAGAACCCCCCCCCCCCTCTTTATTAGACCAATAAATAAGGAAAGAAAAGGCTAAAGCACAAATACAGTGGGAAATACAGTTACTTCAGAAACCAAAAGCAAATCAAAAGCCTGACACATAAATCGGTAATGAGGTAGTGAATATAAACCTAAAGAAAAGTGATGAATAATTGCAGCACAGGATACTGGACTACAGACAAGATGGTTGAAAGCTAGAATAGAATATAATGATAGAACAAATGTAGATTTTATAGCATTGAACAGCCACGCATCTCATTATTGTGTGTAAAATGTAAGAACACCCATATACAAAAAGCACAATAAGTTAGCATGTTTCATCCAAAAAAAACTATGTAAACACTAATACTGTTATGGAGAAAAACATTGGGATCATGGCACTGACAGAACTATGTCGAATGAAGTTCTGATCAACTGAACATTCCTATTCTGACCATTAAAGAAGTTTGATTCATGAAAACTGGTAAAGCAGAAATGCACAAGAACAGCTTTACTAATAGAAGTATCAGTGCCACTTTGGAAAGAAGATCCTCAAGTGCTAACAAATGCAATCAAAGAAGAAATTGTGGTGAAAAGATAACAGAAACTGTCCCTACTGAACTGCACATCATAATTCTGATTTAAAAAGTTTCCAGGTGTACCTTGATATGTTTGCCTGTAAATATTGCACTTTATGATTGCTAGGTGGCAGCTCTCTCAGCACAATGCAAGTGTTAAGTGAAGCATTTAAAGTTAATCCGAGAGAATCCAGACTGCCCCAATTTGACTGCCCCTATCGGACCGACCGTTCACTTGTCTATTAGATTGTAAGCTCTTTGAGCAGGGACTGTCTCTCTTTGTTAAATTGTACAGCGCTGCGTAACCCTAGTAGCGCTCTAGAAATGTTTAGTAGTAGTAGTAGATTTAGATTTCCAATATCCCCAGATATAGGTATAAAGTTCATTCCTGTGATGGCATGCACAAATTTACCCCATTTTGAAGAGACAGTAGAAAGGCTACGAAGGTAGAAGGAACAGAGACGAAGGACAAGAGCTTGCTAAGAAGGGGTAAGGGATAAGTCATATTAAAGTAGAAGGGGGGAGGGGATTCTAATGAAAATGGTAGGAAAGAGATCGGTCACTAGAAAAAATAAAAACAAGAATGGGGGAGGGGGGGCGGAAATAAAACTTCCGGTTTTATTGTGGGAGCATTAATCAGACACATGGCTGTTGCACAGTGGTAAGCTCATTACGTATCTGCTTAACTCTATACCCAAAACTCAGCATTCCTACTCATGCTTGTTTTTTGTGCTGTATTTGATTATTTGGTAACTCATATACTTCATGGATGTTGTTCATATTTTTATTATCTGCAACTACAGTAAATAGTTTAAAAAATAAAAATAAATCAAATTCAGCATCTCTATGATATAGGATTGCTTAACATGTGTTCCTAAGTTTCAGTGGATAAAAAGTGCCAAACACATTCGTGAAAAACTACATTGGCTCCCCACCAAGGAACGTATTGCCTTTAAGGTTTGTACTCTTGTCCAAAGAATTATTTATGGTGATGTTCCTGGATACATGCTGGACCTTATAAAATTACCACCCAGAAACAGTAGCAACCTATCCTGTACTTATTAAATCTGCATTATCCAGACTGTATTGGACTTAGATACAAATCTACTTATGCATCCAGCTTTTCTTACATAAGTACACAACTATGGAATGCTTTGCCCAAAGCTGTAAGGTCTATCTACAACCACCTTAACTTCAGGAAAATACTGAAAACCATCCTGTTTAAGAAGGCTTATCCCCCTGATCCAGATTAACTTTCTACTTCCTGTGACACAGCTAAATACGGACAATACTGGACGTTTATTACCACCCCGTCTTCGTTTCTCGTAGCTTATACTTATGTTTCTTATCATGCTTTCTACTTCATTATGCACCTGTATTATTGAACCGAAGCTTTACGGTATTGTGTAAGTCACATTGAGCCTGCAACTAGGTGGGAAAATGTGGGATATAAATGTGTTAAATAAATAAATAACTTAAGTCAGCTGTTTGGAATGCTATTTGGTCTACTAAATTGATAATGTTATCCAAAGACCTTCTGAATATCACTGCTAACTAGCCTTGGCCTACATATGTTGATTTCGTTTGGTGAATTGCAAGATACTTAGTAAAATACTACATTCCTTTGAAGTGCCAAAAAAGGAAATTATTGAGAAAGGGAAGAAGTCTATGCACCCCAACATCCACCCTATATATTTTTTTGAAATTGGGTATGGAGGAAATAACATGGGTCCAATTTCCTCATTAGCATAAAAAAAAAACCCTTCTCTTGTACACATATATATTAAAATACTCTTATCCTTTTTGTGAGGCATCACAAAGTTGCCCAGTCAAAACTTATCCACTAACCAGCACCAATTGTTAATGCATTTAGCATCCAATGTTAAGTGCTTGTAAATATGGCCCGCCCCCTCCTTCCATCCATCCATCCATCTAATATATTGTGCCTCTGCAGTAAAATGTAATAAATTTGACTTAAAGAGAAGGAAAAAAATTGATGGAGTAGTTAAGCCTATGCCCCAGAAAATATGTGGGTGGGTGGAAAGAAGCGCGCCCCCCCCCCCCCCCCCCCCCCCCCCCCCCCCCCCCCCAGAGGACACAGAGGGACAAAGAAAGGGGGAGCAAGAAAACACAGAAGCACTCAGAATAGTTTTCAGAACAAAAAGAACAGACTACAGCACAAGAGCTCAGAACCATTACCTTAATGGATAAGGGAATAAAAAGAGAGATATGACAGTTCTGGGCATTGGTGGAAACAGACACCAGTGGGGGCAATGAGCCAGGACAGCGCTGGCCACTGGCGGAAGCAGAAAGAGGGGCATTACTTGGGCACAAGGGCCAGACAGAGTTCAGACTAAGAGCCAGTGAAGGCACAGAGAGGGCAGCGGCAGCAGATACAGAGATCTGCTCACTGGGGGGAGGGGGGGAGCCCAGGGCCGGGGCGGAAGTGGCGGGCAGAGGAAGAGGAGGCAGACACGGAGGAGACGGGCGGCGGCGGCTCACCTCTGCCAGGCCGGGAGGAATCCCGCGGGCCGCGTCCCAGCGCTTACGTACTCGGGATCCGGAGCGCCGCCACCAGCGCCGCCTCCCCCTCACAGCCCGGGCAGCCGCAGCTCGTCCTCCCGCCGCCCGCACCCCGGAAATGAAAATCGTCAGCAAACAACAGCCACGACGAGCCCACACCGCTCCGCCTCGTTTCCTTCAATATGGCCGCCCGCTGAGCGCCGGAAGTGGCTCACGGCTTCCGTTTCTCACTCCGCCCCCTGCCCTGACAGCATTAACCCCGATCACGGCCGCCTCCCACAGGCCAGAGAAGTGTGAGTCAGTCAGTGGCCCGGCCACGCCCCTTCGCCATCAGGCCACGCCCACTCCACCCGGCCACGCCCGATCACCATGCAGCCACGCCCATCCCACCCTGTCATTCAGAATCAGCAGCCCAACTGCCTCCACTTCAGCTTACTGTTCCCACCCACCTGCCCCTACCATCCCACTCAAAACTTGCTTTTCATCAGCCTAGGCACTCCCACTAAGATAGGCCGCCGTTAGCTCAGACTTGCTACTCACCCACTCATCAGTTCAGTACTCCAACTCACACACCAGTCACTTCCCACTCAAACTTGCTAGACCCACTCACCAGTTCAGCCACTCCCACTTTATCTTACTACACCCACTCACCAGCCCTAACATAACAGCCATGAACCAAGCCACTTTCAGTCTCCAGAAAAGATACTCCCACTCAATTGTTTCATTTCCCAGTTACCACTCCAGCTTCTCCCACACCACCAGTCCCACCAATCCCATTTTCCACTTTGCTCCAGCCACTTCCATTCTTCAACTCAGCTGTTTTCACTCCTTGCCAACACTCTGACTCATCAATTCAGCCACTCCCATTCTATCCTAATACTGCCACTTAGACCTTGCCTCTCCTATTCACCAGTCCCATCACACCCACTTCTTACATTACTCCCACTTTCTAGCTCATCCACTCCCATTCACTGTCCCAGACACCTCCTCTCTACCCTGCACACCCAGTCAGCAGCCCTGTCATTCCCACCCATGATAGTCACTCCCCGTTCATGCTGCCACTCCCACTCTATCATGCTCCTCACAATCAGCCCTACCACTCCCACTTCAACATGCAACTCCCACTCAGTTCTACAACTCCTGTTGATCAGCCCTATCACTTGTCCAGAAATTCCCAACCACCAATTCCATTCTATACTACCACTCATCAACCACACCCACTCTATGTACCACTCCTAACCAGTAGCCTAGCTATTCCCATTCATAAGCCCCACCATTGCCACTCACCAGGCCATCCACTTCCATCCAAATGTGCCACTCTCACCCAGTGGCGTACCAAGGGGGGGCGGTCCACCCCGGGTGCACGTCGCTGGGGGGGGTGCCGCGCACCTGTTGGCTAAGTCCGCTCGTTCTCTCCCTGCTGCTCCCTCTGCGCAGAACAGGTTACTTCCTGTTCCGGGGCAGAGGGAGCAGCAGGGAGGGAACGAGCGGACTCGGCCAACAGGCGCGCGGCACCCCCCCCCCCCCCCAGCAGGTAAAAATGCACCCGGGGGGGGGGGGGGCGCATCGGCGATCCGCCCCGGGTGTCAGGCAGCCTAGGAACGCCACTGCTCTCACCAGTTCAGCCACCCTCACTCCAATCCTACCTCTCCCATCTACCACCCCACTCAAACTTGCCACTCCCACTACACATTCCCACTCATCAGCCCAGCTGCTCCCACTCTCAATCCAGCCACTACCATTCAAACTTGCTATGCCTGGTCACCAATTCAGCCACTCCCACTTCATCTTACTATTCCCATTCACCAGGCCTGCCACATCTATTCACCAGCTTAGCCACATCCACTAAATTCTATTATCCACAGTTACATCCTAGCTTCCTAACTCCATCAGATCAGCCACTTCTACTTGCCCATCTTAGTCACCAACCAAACCACTCTCATACTCCAGCTCAGCTACTTCTATTACATTCGTCTGCACTCACTCATCAATCCAACCACTCCCACTCATAGATGCAGCTAATCCCATTCACGTCTCTTCATAGCCCACTCCTTGCTGTCCCTAGCACTTAAAAGTGGAGGAGTAGCCTAGAGCTTAGGGCAGTGGGGCTTTGATCCTGGTGAACTGGGTTCAACTCTCACTACAGCTCCTTGTGACTCTGAGTAAGCCACTTAACCCTCCATTGCCCCAGATACAAAATAATATGTAAACCACTTTGATTGTAACCATAGACAAGGCAGTATATCAAGTCCCATCTCCTTTCCCTTTACAGGATCTGACTAGTTTTGCCACTCCCACTATATCCTGTCTCTCCCTCTCACCAGCAATGTCATTCCATCTTGCCACTCCAGTTTACTGATCTTGCTGTTTCACTCTCTAGTCATGTCAATTCCATTCTGCCAGTCCTGCCACTTATGTTCCATCATCAAACTCTGACTCACGAGTCCTACCACTCCCACAACTCTGAAAATTGGGGTGCTTTCTGCATGGGACAGTTATCTATGTGGGACAAACACTATGGATCTCTATGGGAGATGAAGGTACAATTGTACAGCTGAACAGGTAGTGTGGATGGTCTTAAGGCTCATTACTTTTCTTTAGCCTATGGGCTCGATTAACATTAATATCTCTGCATGAAGCTATTCCTTTACCCTTCTCTTTTCTCTCTGTTATTAATATTGACCTATGAAAGTTTGCTGTAAACCTCTCTGATATCTTAAATGAAGGATCTTAAATGAAAGGCAATATAGCAAAACTGCAAGTAAGATAAATGAAGATGATGTGATCTCTGCCTGCTGTTCTGGTCTACATTTCTGTGCTATAACATTGTATTACATTTAGCATTATATCCTGCTAACTAACACCTTTTCAGTTCTAAGCGGTGTACAAACCTTTGTAGAGAAAAAAGATCAGAACATTCCTCTGAGAATTACAACTGTTGTTTTGGGGATGGTTAGAAATCTAGTTACAGTACATATTTCCTAAATAAGAAGGTTTTTATCTTTTTTTGGAACATGTAATAGATTGTGTAAGGGAATACATTCTGGCAATGTCTTTCCAAAGTCTTGTGACTTGAATGGCAAGAGATTTGTCGAAGAGCGCTACTCTCTTCTTGCCTTTAGATGCGGAGAAAAAGAAAAAATTGGCGGCTTCTTGTCTCCTTGATATGGTTGAGGTTGCAAAGCAGAAATGAGTTAGTAGGTAGCTGGGGATCAGTTCTTCCAGTGTTTTGAAGAGGCAGCAGGTCAGTTTGAAAAAGACTCTTGCCTCAATGGGGAGCCAGTGTAGTTTGATATAAGAAGGGGAGATGCTGTCAAAGTTTGAAAGTCTGAAGATTAGTCTGATTGCTGTATTTTGAATGGTTTGAAGTTTCTTGAGCAATGTTTTGTGCAGCTGAAGTATTTCAGATTGCAGTAGTCAAGTGATGATGGCAGTGGAGTAGCTATGTGGGGCCGCGGGGGCCTGGGCCCCCCTCAAATTTCCTCTGGGCCCCTGGTTTTGCTGGCGGGGGTCCTCAATCCCGCCAGCTGAAGCCTTGTCCAGCGCCGGTCTCCTGTGCCACCGCATTGCCTGCCCTACTCTTTCTTCCCCCTGATGTCCTGCATGCTCCTTTTAGTGAAACTGCTCAGTTTCACTAAAAGGAGCGTACAGGACGTGAGGGGGAAGAGAGGGCAGGCAATGCGGCGCTGGAGAAGGCTTCAGCTGGTAGGGGGTGGGGACCCCTGCCAGCCAAGGTATTTGCTGCAGCAGTGGGTGTGGAGCGGCAGGGCGACAGACCAAAATTGCCACCCCACGTTGGCCTCTGGCCCCCTC
Organism: Microcaecilia unicolor; assembly: GCF_901765095.1. Lineage (NCBI taxonomy): Eukaryota > Metazoa > Chordata > Amphibia > Gymnophiona > Siphonopidae > Microcaecilia > Microcaecilia unicolor. The sequence goes on from NC_044036.1 coordinate 141,228,478, forward strand.
CCACTGTGAAGTCTGGCTGCTCCCTTGGATGACAGTACCAGTGCACATATCAGGTGTTCATATTGGTTGGTTTTAAGTACATCCATTTGGTATGGAGGTTTCTCATTAGGTAGAAACATTTTTTGGTCAGGGTGTTGACTTGCACTTTGAGGGAAAGAGCGATTGAACACCTAGGAGTTCAATGGTAGGAGAGAGATTGAAGTTCACTTGGTTAACACCTAGGAGTTCAATGGTAGGAGAGAGATTGAAGTTCACTTGGTTAACTGAGGAAGAAGGGCAACCTTCGAAAGCTAATCAAGAAATGTATTAAGTTATGTCCAATAAAAAAGGTATCATCTTATTTTCTTTTCCATGTTTTATTTTGTTTGATTTCTATTGATAACCTTAAGAGTGGACTAACATGGCTACCACACTCCTCTACTTAAGTGTTGAAGCATAAGAATTTGGGGGGGGTTTTCGGTACTGAGTTTTAGCTTGCAATCATGCAACCATTTTTCTAGTTGGTTGATGCATTGTTGGACCCTAGATACATCTATTTTGAGAGTAGATTGTACGGGGATCAATACTGAGATATCATTGGCATAATTGTAATGGAGAAAGGCATTTTTATCTAGCAGTGAGCTTAGGGATGTTAAGAATCTTAGTACTTTCACAGACATTTCATTCATCATTGACCAGAAAAGCCTCCAAATCTTACACCCATTGTGTGTTTATTTGCCTCTTTAAAATTTTTATTTTAACCTTTATGTGACAAACATTTATCCACTGATGTCCACATACATTTGAATCAGCAGAAAATATCATAGGCAATACGTCACTTATCTCATTCTTCCCAAGGGGTCCCGCTTTGCTTAACAGCTTTTTCAATCTTTTCCTGCATGCCAAAATATTCATATGCCATCTCAACCAAATCAAAGCTTTGAGCCAGTCCTGCCATGTCACCCTGCCATCCCTATTATGTCCTGACACTCTTTTTTTTGCCTTTTTGTTTTCCTCAATTAATGTGGAGTAGATTACAACAGTTATTTTATTTTTCCTGAATAGTTTCTGGGCCCTTGTACTAAAGCACAATGTATAGAAAGTGATCTTTAGCTGACGTTTTCTCATCTTTACTGTACTTATGTAACATCTGAACATGTAGTTCACTCTTGTTTAACATGTAACCTGCTTGGAAGTGTTCATTGTGTTAGTGGGATATAAGTCTTAAACCGCCTTCCCAGCAAAATCAGGGGGTCTTTTGCTAAGCCTAGGTAATGTATTTAGCTCGCGGTAGAAATCAGCTGGTGGTAAATGCCGAGACGCCCATAGGAATATAAGAAGTATGTGTTCACTTTCTCATCATCTCAAATGAAGTCCTGAAGTATGTGTTGGCAATGCACATATGATTTTGAAAATTGCACCTACCTTTCAAGGACTCCTTCAGAACAACTCCCCTGCAACACTCCTTTCTCATGATGCTGAATGTATTTTTAGGTGCACTTGGGTGGATTCTGTGAGCACTTTTGGATGAACCACTGCAAACCTATGTAGTTCAGTAGATTTGTTCTCTATGTGGGCTTTTGTCCTGCAGATGATACTAAGTAAAAGATGAGTGTGTTCTGCCCCCATTTGAATGGAGGCAGATGATACCATATATAATAAGACTACAAATCCTTGTAATCCTGTAGTTCCCTGTAATAGACTCTTTCATAACACATTTCCAGTTCCCTGTGTGTTATGGGACTCTTTCTATTGGCTTGCCTTGTTCTCTGTGCATGCTGGGCTAGTCCCCCCCCCCCCCCCCCCTTCTCTCTTCATTGGGTCTGTAAGAGTTAGTCTACAGCATATCTCCTCTGGGAACTGAAACTGCCTATGTTGTATTCTGTCATATGATCACTTCAAGCTACTGTGACTCTATCAAGATTTCACCAGTGTAAAAGTGTTAATCTGTTGAATTTCTCTCGGCTTCTTTTGCTAGAGAGAGCTGGTTGAGAACAGACTCCCAGTTTACAAGGCAAAACTCTTGTCCAATACATCTGAACTGTAAGGTTTTTTTTGTTTGTATGATTACTGCATTAAAGAACGTTTTTATTCAAGAGTTCTGAGTCTCTCATAGTGATGTTCTGTACTCTGGTTTAAACTGCATGCCAATCACCCAGTGAGAGGGCAGAACATGAGCATTTCAGTTTGCTTACTGATACATCTTTACATGAGATCGTGTACATACCGTGACAGTAATGACCCTCACTCTTAAGCAAGGGTATATGGAGTATGATCTCGATTGCTCAAGAGTACTTCTACTGCTCACCTTGATACCTGCATTGTGCCAGAAAGATCTTTCTTCTGGAGCTCACAGGGTATTATATACATAGGCTACTTATTAAGGTGTACATAAGTATTGCCACACTGGGACAAACCAAAGGTCCATCAAGCCTAGTATCCTGTTTCCAACAGTGGCCAACCCAGGTCACAAATACCTGGCAAGATCCCAAAAAAGTTCAATACATTTTATGCTGCTTATCCCAGAAATAATCAGTGGATTTTCCCCAAGTCATTTATGGTCTATGGACTTTTCCTTTAGGAAGCAGTCCAAACCTTTTTTTAAACCCCGCTAAGCTAACCACCTTTACCACATTCTCTGGCAACGAATTCCAGAGTTTAATTACATGTTGAGAAAGAAACATTTTCTCCAATTCATTTTAAATTTACTACTTTGTAGCTTCATCGCATGCCCCCTAGCCCTAGTATTTTTAGAAATTCTTTTGGATCAAGTCAGTGGTACCCAAAAGAATGTGACTATTTCTGTATCTTTCTGCCATGCTTTCTCAAAGCTCACTGTAATAAAGAGCAGTGGAGGAGATGCATGCAAATCTCTTTCATGAATATTCATTTTGGATATCCTGAAAACCTGACTGGCTGGGGAGCACCTAGGACAGGTTTTGGACCCACTATGTTAGAGTAATATGCTGACTTTGCATGCATTTGAGGCGGGGCGGTCTGGGCCAGAGCCAGTGGTGGGAGGCGGGGCTGGTGGTTGGGGGGGGCGGGGATAGTGCTGGGCAGACTTATACGGTCTGTGCCCTGAAAAAGACAGGTACAAATCAAGGTACGGTATACACAAAATATGGCACATATGAGTTATCTTGTTGGGCAGACTGGATGGACCATGCAGGTCTTTTTCTGCCGTCATCTACTATTTGTGTATTAGAGAGATAACCACATTCATGTATTGTAAGAAAGAGCAAGATGTGATTGTATTCCACTGTCATGTGTTCCTCAGTGAAATCAGTATTGCTCTAGAGTAGCAGTAGCCATGTTGGTTCTAGAACATAATTGAAGGTTCTAGGTTATGCTAACTTTGCTCGAGTGAACTGTGATTTGGTACATGAGCTTTTGAAATCTTACAGGCCAGCCTCTGCTTATTATCTGAGAAATTGATCCATGATGTCCTGAAAGCTGTAACTGATTATTACTAAACCACTCATATGAACACATAAAATCACAGAGGAAAACTGAACCCAGTCCAGAAATTTTATTAGAAAACCCACTGTAGTGCATATTCCTTAGGCATTGCCATCACAGTAGATCTAGAAACCACGGTACGGTGACAAAATATATGATTTACACAGCTATCAGTTTCAACTGGCCAGATTAAATATCTACTACTACTACTATTCAACATTTCTAAAGTGCTACCAGACTTACGCAGCTCTGTACAGATATCTCCACTGCCTTCTTTATCAGAGCTCTGGGGGAGGGTGTTGATTCAGTAACTTTTATATGATTTCTGCCTCATGTGTGCCCCTGTCTTCACCTTTTATCCTTCCTGCTTCCCCCTAGATCCTCCTTGTTTGTTCTCACATGCCAATCACCCTTTACCAGGGGCTGCTAAAAATGATCTGGCCTGGGGCCCCCAGGCAGTAACAATCCCCCTAACAATCCATCCAACATAAATTATTGGTTATTACTGGTTAGGAGAGAGTAGACCTCTTACTGCTGTGGGCTTCAGGCATTGCCTAAGGACAGATTGATCAGGCCACCCTTGCTCCTCACTGTGACACTGTCAGGCATGTTGTGCTTCCTGTAACAGGAGGGTGTGTATCTGTTTACAGCACAATTTTATTTCTCAGGCAAGCAGTCTGCATTAGTCCTGATTGTCTTAGCCATTGGAGACCAGGTAATTTTTGTGCTGGCTCAAGAAAAGGTGCCACGGCTTGCAAGGAGCTCCATGAAATTGCCATGTTTATTGGCCTGATATTGGAAGAAATCTCCAGTCTGTGTTGAAAAATAATTTCTGCTTGCAAAAATATGCCTGTTTCTGCTACTGGCTCGTGCTTTTGAACTCTGACTAGTAGAAGGGCAGGTAGATAAGGTCATTATTTGATGTTCACTATTTTAATACTTATTAAACACTGAAAATCAAGGAAAAAAGAAGGCTGAGTTTTGCTAGAGAAGAGCACAAATAGCAGAGAATTAGTCTCTTGCAGAAAATAATTCTTTTCTCTGTTGGCTTATAAATGAAACAAACACTAATTTTAGACAGTGCTAAAAATCTGGGTAAGGCAGAACAGAATAACCGAGCTAAGGAATGACTAAATTAAATTAGTTACAGTGACTGGAAATACATTATAAGCTTTAAGAGAGAAAACAAAGAGGACAGTGTTCATCCAGCAATTTACCATGGCTGGCGTAACACGGTAACAGTGGTAAGCATGGCAGGACAGTGCCAAAACCAGCTCTGCTCTGCTACTGTTACCCGTGTGTCTCAGCTGTTTTGTTTAAAGCTGTGCCATGTAGGAAGGAACCCCACTGCAAGTCTCTGGAGACTGGAGACTTCAAGACTTGCACCAGCGTTCCTTCCTGCACCATGCAGCAGTGGGGATAAGATTGTGGAGCTGACGGTAGCAGCAGTCCCCATCAGGGGGCGCTAATTCCATTTGTGGGGAGGGGAGGGGCACTAGCTGGTTCCATCTCTGCAAATTATTCCAGTAAACTGGCTTGTCTGAAATCTGCCCTCACAGTACAGACTGCTTAATAGTATACATGCATTTTGTTCCTGGCTGTGTGTGTTAAAGAATGCATGTAAATTGCATTTTCAAATCTATGCATACCATTTTCAGCAAAAATCTCCCCCTGGCAAAAGCAGATGTCAGCTCCACAGATCCACTGAGTGGTTTTTATCTCAAACTGCAATAACCAGTGGACCATAAATCGAAAAGAATTTTTAATAAAATAAAAATCATGTTTTCTGTTAGGAGGCCATAGAAATATTTTAAAATGAAATATGATTACAAGAATATATTTAGAAAAGCCAATAGGATACTTCACAAATGAATGAAAATGTTCCATGAGGTGAAGAATCTTATTTAGCTACAGGTAATTTAATCATATCAGCAGGAGACCTGCTCGGCGCTCAGAAGGCGCTGTCTCCTCTGCAGGTTCACACATATTCTCAGGGAGGGCCTGTTCTAGTTTATTTAATTACCTTTATCATTTTACTTTCCGTTTTCCAGTGGGTAGTTGACATAAAGATGTGTTAGATATCTGTCTAATTAAACTATGAAGACCAACTATTTTCTGTACACCAAGGAGATAAGTTTATAAAGATTTTCTGCATTTAAAGTATGTTTTACACATGGAAAGTGGCTTGTATAAAATTATATGGGGGCTATAAGCACATACAGATATACCTGATGATAAGACTGCATTTACTTGCGCATGCACAGCGCAAAAGCATACCTGTAGGCGCGGCTTGGGTCGTGAAGGGGCAGAGTTAGAGTTTACAAGTGTATATGTTTTTTTTGATTTAGTCTCACTTTGTAGCAGTATCACTATATGGTATGCAATAGCACGTACATACAAAATAATATAAACAGAGTAGCCCGATGAAAGAAGTGCTATGCCACTGGGCAATAGAAATGTGGTTGCCTGAAAACAGTGGTTTTTACTGAGGGTATTCTTAAGAAAAAGTAAGAAAAAAAGTAAATCACTTCAGTGTACTGGTTAACAGTGTGGGTTTAAATCATTGCTAGCTATTTTCAGTCTTGGTTTTTGTACAATATATTTGCCTTTTTTACCAAAGACAGGGGGATTTTTTTGTGAATATCCGGAGCTGGATTATTTTACACAATGCATATAAAGCCCAATGGGTGTCTCAGCGTTTATCACCAGCTGATTTTTACCACAAGCTAAAAATGCCATTGCAGCTATGTCACAAGGAGCTGCAGTGGGTCTTGAACCCAGTTCCCTAGGCTCTCAGCCCACTGCACTAACCACTTCTGAATGTCCATGTAATGTCTGCATGAACCCCAGGCAGTAGGCGCTAGGAAATAAACCAACCTATTGCTTTTCTGCCACAAACCTTTAGAACTTGAGAAGTCCAAGTTTTCTTAAAGCTTGTTCATGATCATTTCCTCCTGAGGACTGAGATGTTCCAGATGAATTTATCATACTGGAAGATCCTCCAGAGAGCCTGGAAACTCCTTGAGTAGTTTCATAGTGTTGTACAGCAGAATCAGCTACCTGTGTACAGGCCAAAAAGGTTTCAGGTGGGCAGATCAAACTTGGAAGGCTTTGATTCCTCTCTAAGAGACCTAACTTATGCAAGGCCTCTTCCCTGGGAGACTTGACAACTCCTGAAAGTTGAACTGACTGTTTGTTGGCTCCTGAGACTTCTGTGGACTTTGGTAATGCTCCTAAATCTGAAGCAGCACGCTGAGCAACAAACCGAGCCCTCAGTTCCTGAACGTTGACCCCGGATCTCATGATGGTATCAAACTTCTTGAGGTGGCCTGGATGAGTCCCAGCTACTTTTCTAAAACTCTTAGGATCACGACTGACAGACACCCCTGGGGATTCTTCAGAGAAAGACTTTGTCATTTTCACCTTAAACGCAGCTGATTGATGTTCAGTTTTGTCCGTGGCCTTTACAGTCTCTGATAAGGCCCTTTGGCTTATTTCTAGTCTTGGTTTTCTTTTAAAATTGACAAAGCCTTCACATGTTTCTGTGCCACCTGGAAAGATAATATGTCATACTATTAACTAGGACTAGCCCTTACTTAATAGCCTGGGAAACAAAGAATGAATACACAGGAAACATTTTTGTACAGTAGGACGAAAAGAAATATAGAACACTAGAATCAATGTTGCTGACCAGTAAGTTCATCAGGCTTCACATTCAAAACCTTCCCTTCCTGCTGTGACATATTAGTGTGGTGACCTCTAGTGGCTCCACCATGTAAAGGAGTTCACTTTGACGGAATCAAGGAGCTTCCAGCTTTATCATGGTTAATGATTTAATAAGAGAGGAAATGCATCTCTACTCACGTGGAAGAGGGAGATTTAAAAATGTGAGCCAGAGGCTAGGGTGTGGTTTAGGCTGACTAAGGCCTGTACCATATTATCTCGGTTTGTCTTTGGCTGGCTAAGCCACTGTACCACTGTGTCTTTTACCTGGGGGAGGGGGGGGGGGGCTCAGGGAAGAAGAGAGAAAGGAGGGCTTTTGTAAGAGCTTATATGTCAGAAACAGACTTGCAAATTATAGCACAAACTGTAGTGATATAAACATTGTAGTGCTGCAAATTAATTTATGAGGAATACATCAAAAATTATTATCTAGATTATAATTACTACTACTACTTCTATTTATCATTTCTATAGCGCTACAAGGCATACGCAGCGCTGTACACCATACACAAAAGACAGTCCCTGCTCAAAGAGCTTACAATCTAGGTAAGACAGGTAGACAGAACAATTAAGAGTAAGGGAGTAAAAAGGAGGATAAAGGACAGGACAAGTGAGTTAGGAGTCAAAAGCAGTGGTAAAGAGGTAGGTTTTGAGTTTGGACTTGAAAACAGCCAAAGACGGGGCTAGACGTACAGGCTCAGGAAGTCTATTCCAGGCGTGAGGTGCAGCGAGATAAAAGAAACGGAGTCTGGAATTAGCAGTAGAGGAGAAGGGGACAAATAAGAGAGATTTATCTACAGAACGGAGTACTCGAGGGGGACGTAGGGAGAGACGAGAGGTACTGGGGAGCGGTAGAGTGAATGCACTTATAGGTCAGTAAGAGAAGTTTGAATTGAATGTGGAAACAGATAGGGAGCCAGTGAAGTGACTTAAGGAGAGGGCTAATGTGGGCATAGTGACTTTGGCGGAAGATGAGTCACGCAACGGAGTTTTGGATTGATTGAAGATTATAATTAAACCAGAATACTGCTTCAAAATTCATCAAGAAGGCTAAAAGATGGGATAAGACCGCTCTGATTTTAACAATTACATTGGGTGCCTATATTGTTTGGAATTAAATTGATTACAGTGTTTAACATTAAAGCCTTGAGTGAGATAAACTAGTTGAAATTTGTGACATTAAAAACTGTTTGTTACAGAATCAAAAGAAGGCTGAACTTAGTGGTCCTAGTGGACCTCTGGTCAACCTAATTCACAGCTCTGGATCTGTCTGGCTCTGGATCTCTGCCCTTCCTCTGCCTACTTTGCTGTCAAACTCTATGAAGCACAGAAATGCTGGAGTCTAGTAGCCTACCTTAGACACAATGCGGTCAATTCTATAAATTGTCACTATGATTCTGTTATAGAATTCTAGCATAATGTTGGCACGACACACACACACAAACACACACACACACACACACACACTAGCAGGACATGTTTATCCACTTCTACCCTAGCTAAGATATTGCTCTAGCAACTTTCTTTAAATTAGTCCCTTATTTTCTTCCTGCTTACTCTATCTATATGTTCCATCTTTGCTTACACCCTATACTTTCTATTAAACCCCCTGTTTACTAAGCTGCACAGCAATGCCGACACAGCCCATTCAAAGGGTAACCCACGCACTAGAAAATCAGGTCTAATTTTCTATAGCGCTGGAAATGGCATGTGCTGGGGATGGAACTCTACTACCAGCACCTGCTTTGGGCCAGCGGTAGTTCCAGGTTGCCATGCATAAGTACATAAGTATTGCCATACTGGGAAAGACCAAAGGTCCATCAAGCCCAGCATCCTGTTTTCAACAGTGGCCAATCCAGGTCACAAATACTTGGCAGAAACCCAAAGAGTAGCAACAGTCCATGTAGAACCCCAAAGAGTGGCAAGATTCTAGAATTCTAAAGAATAACAAGATTCCATGCAGAATTTCAAAGTGTAGCAACATTCCATGTAGAACCCCAAAGAGTAGCAAGATTCCATTCAGAATCCCAAGGCGTAAGTACATAAGTATTGCAGTACTGGGACAGACTGAAGGTCCATCAAGCCCAGTAACCTGTTACCAACAGTGGCCAATCCAGGTCACAAATACCTGGCAAGATCCCCTTTAGTAAAAGAGCCCCTAAATTCTTAGATATGCCTAGTGGCAATCTTTGGTCGGCTGCCACCCAGGGCGGATCGCCGCTGTGCACTCCCCCCCCAACACCGGGTGCAGCGGCGTCCGTCCACCCCCGGGTCCAGCACGACACCCTCCCTCCTCCAGGTGCATTCTTACCTGCTGGAAGCAGCCGCGTGGCTGTCACTTCCGCTGGTTCCCTGCTCCCTCTGCCCCAGAACAGGAAGTAACAGCAGAGGGAGCAGGGAACCAGCTCCCTGCACCCCTCCTGCCGCGCCCCCACTGCCCTGCCCTCGGTACGCCACTGGATATGACTACCAAAAGGTCACTGCAATAATCAAAGCAGGGACTAGCAATATTCTGCAATACCATCCTGAAATTGCTCTGATTCAAAAGCTATTTCAGTTGTCCCAGTCATCACAGACTAGCAAACTGTGACCTCATGGCCTGCTATGCTCCGCCCACATGCACATTATCTTCCACTGAGGCACTATGGTATTTAGGTGGTACTGAATAGAACAGTGTCTTGTGCACAAGTAATGATGCCTTTGATGCGCTTAACTGGTGTGTACCTTTAGACGCCAGCAGTGCCGCCGAGATGAGGGGAGCAAGATTCGCCGGGCCTGGCCTCCAAGGGGGGGCCTGGTGCTGCTGCCCTGTCGGCAAGGCTTCCCAGCAGTGGCAGTAGAGCTGGCGCCGGTAGCCGAGCAGACAGAAGAAGTATGCATTCATTGATCTCCTGCTTGCGGGTTATCGCATTAATGGGTTGTCTTCTCTGTTGCCGCAGGTCCTTCTTCCTGCCTCACTCGTTCCGCCTCCTCCTGACTGTGACTAATTCCTGTTTCCACCAGTACTGCAACAGGAAGGATTAACTCAAGAGTTAATGTGTTAACCTGATAATCTGGTCCCGGCCGGCACACAGTTTGAGCGCAGCAGGAGAGAAGACAGACAACTGGTCCGAGGGGGAGAACTGCAGACACTGAGGAAGGGTTATGTTTGATGTATAAAACTACTTTGGTTGGAGGCCTGAGTTGGGGGGGGAGGGGGACGGCAGCAGCTTGGCCCGGTGACCATGCCCTGGGCCTGGCTCTGTCTATCGGCAGCCCTGGATGCTAGTTTATAGAATTTCCCCACAGGGCAATAAACATTACAAAGGATTTTTTTTCCCTCTTTCTTCAGAGCAGTATTTATATATGAATTTTTTCTTGATATCTCTATCCATTTTTAACTCATGTCTTCAGGATACAATTAGCTGCCATGGAGAGGTCTGTGACAATGAGACACCAGTAACAAAGGATTTATGAAGTCAGTCAATCGATACTTGGAAAGAGCATTTAGAATGAAAGATAGGATTAGTTAACTTCAATTGATTAAAACAAACACAGCAATTCAGTTGTAATATCTGTAAATCCCTATCATCTTAAATCAATATTTACACTGGGCAGCTTTGGAATTTTAAATCTCACTAGAGAGAGAAATGCTTAAGTTCATTATGACCCAGCTTTGGTACAGTAGGAACAGCAGGAAAGAATAATTCTCTCTAGACTTCCTAAAGTCAGCAGGGAGTCTCAGCAGCCATTTTTAAAACATAGTGGCGCCGGGCACAATAGGAAAGAGTGTTGTTCTTTCCTGCCCCTGCAGAGACCACTAGACCAAAAGGGCCTTTCAAGGTGGGACTGGGGAGGGCCCAATGAGGCTTGGGGGGGGGGGGGGGCTGTAGTGTGCAGCAGTGGAGGGGGGGGGGGGAAGAGCCTCTGGACCAGGGGCGTAGCCAGACTTCGGCGGGAGAGGGGCCCAGAGCCCGAGGTGAGGGGGCACATTTTAGTCCCCCCCCCACCATTGCTGACCCCCCCCCCCCGCCGCCTCCACCACCACCAACAACAACTTTGACCCCCCCCCCCCACCTGCCGCCAAACATCTCAACCCTCCCTCCTGCCGCCAACCCTCCCCCGCCGTCGCCTACCTTTGCTGGCGGGGGACCCCAACCCCCGCCAGCCGAGGTCCTCTTCTTCCTTCGTTCTGTTTCTGAGTCTGTCGTCCTGCACGTACAACTCAGAAACAGAACGAAGGAAAAAGAGGACCTCCACCAGCAAAGGTAGGTGACGGCTGGCTGGCGGCGGGTCTAAAGGGTCGTCGGCAGGGGGGTCCAGGGCCAAATCTATGGGGGCCCAGGCCCCGTGGCCCCACGTAGCTACACTCCTGCTCTGGACTCCCTAGAGCCTACTGCCTGGTAGCCTGAATGTCAGTCCGTCCTTGATACTGACTAATGGTGACATCAATTATTGGTGCTAATTGGCTTGTTAACCAATTTAGTTGTGTGCGCATCTCAGGACAACGTGCAATTTTGCACGTGTAAATTTGTGTGCATTTATAGAATCCAGCCCTAAATGATTTAAGCTCATAGAATAGAGCCTAACGTTTATGTGTATAACTGCTCATTATTTGTGCCAATCATGCACCTAAGTTCTACTATTTTATGAACAGGACAAACTATCAAAGCCTAAATTGGTTTTCTCATGTTTAAGTACGGTCCCGTGCTCTGCCCAGAATCCTCTCCTGTGCACTCCACAGTGAAAATACACCCCTCCCCCCGCTGTCTAGGATCTCTGGACTCACCTGCGAGCACCAAAATCTTAAATCCAGCCCTTTGATTGACTCAACAATGACATATCCCTTTAAAGAAACTTGCATTTCCTTACCCTGTACATTCTGTTCTTTCTCACTGAAATGGGTTGAAGACTCAGCTTCATCTTCTCGGGTCTGTTCATCAGCATCTAAAGAGTTAATTGTCTCTAGTAGGAATTGTAGGCATTCCTTCTCCTCTGCAGTCAGCCAACAAAGATACTCTTCATCCTAGAAGATATGACATTGAGCTGATAAGGAAAGGTGACATTAGTTTCCGCGTTACACCTTGTTTCTTTTGGAAGGATATTGCACCGAGGCTACAGGAGTTTTTAATGTACCTCTGTGTATATGATGATGAATTATGTATTACAGATTCTTAATAAACTAAGGGGGAAAATATTCAGTGTGGATTAGCCGTATGGGGGGGGGGGGGGGGGGAGGCTTCTAGCCCGTTAAATCACACTGACTGGGTCCAGGGCAGATACTTGTTGGCACTTAACTGGTGAATGCTGAGTATTGGCACAGACCGCTGGGTTACTCTCTGGTCAGTGCCAGGAATGATCTGGGCACTGCCAGTATTCAGCGTCAGTGCAGAGAGAACTGTCTGGGTGTGAGGGCCGGAGAAAAGGCTGTCCTAACACTGGATATCGGCATTACCTGGATGTACTGGATGTTTAATGCTATTATCTGGATTTGACCTGCCACTGAATATCCTAGATCTGCCCAAGGCAATTATTGTTTCAAAACACACTGACTGTTGAAGGCTGAATACTGATCAGCAGGACCTTCAGGCTAATATAACAAAGGGGTTTTTCAGCACTGGCTAATTCTTACCCTGGGGCTGGTTGTTACAAAGCAGGCTTCCCATTCTGGACCTGCAGGGTGAGCCAGGCTACAAAGGGTCTTGAGAAATTTATCATCTTCGCTAGCTAACAGACATCACGAGAAATTGTCCAAATATAAGAAAGCTGGTCCTGCTTTGGGATTTAACACACATTTTATGCACTAAGGAGGAGATCCTATATAATAATTCTCACCACCAACGTTCTAATGTGTCTGCCTATGTCCGTGGCTCCTTCGGAGTTGCTGAGCTAGGCTCTGTAGCCAGGCTGACATCACTCACTGCTGATTCCCAGGCAGAGGGAGGAGTAGGGAAACACGTGGAGCAAGTGGCAGGGGGCGGCGCATCAAACAACGACCCTCCTCTCCCCTGCCCCCCCTGCAGCCACCCATGTCCTGCGACCCTCCGCTCCCCCTGCCCCCCCTGCAGCCACCCTTGTCCAGCGACCCTACTCTCCCCCTGCCCCCCTCCAGCCACCCATGTCCAACGACCCTGCTCTCTCACCTGCCCCTCCTTCATCCACCCAGGTTGTGTAACCAATTCTTTGGGGCAGGCAGAAAAGATCCCCGGTCCTGCCTGCCCGCTGCTGGCACTGGTGTTGGCGCAGACGCTCACCTGCTGCCGGATTGCTGTTCAAAATGGCTGCCGATACTTACAAGGGCAGCCTCCAAGACTTCAGCAGAAGTCTCACGAGTCCGCTATTGGAAGTCTCGGTGGCCATTTTGAACAGCAATCCGGCAGCGGGGGAGCGTCAGCGCTAGCACCAGCGCCAGCAGCGGGCAGGCAGGACCAGGGATCTTTCCTGCCTGCCCCGAAGAATTGGTTACACAACCTGGGTAGATGAAGGAGGGGCAGGTGAGAGAGCAGGGTCGTTGGACATGGGTGGCTGGAGGGGGGGCAGGGGGAGAATAGGGTCGCCGGACATGGGTGGCTGCGGGGGGGGGGCAGGGGGAGAGGAGGGTCGCAGGACATGAGTGGCTGGAGGGGGGGCAGGGGAGAGGACGGTCGTTGAACATAGGTGGCTGGAGGGGGGCAGGGGGAGAGTAGGGTCGCTGGACTTGGGTGGCTGCAGGGGGGGCCAGGGGGAGAGGAGGGTCGCAGGACATGGGTGGCTGCAGGGGGGCCAGGGGGAGAGGAGGGTTGCTGGACATGGTTGGCTAGAGGAAGGGGGTGAGGGGGGTCCTGAGACCAGAGAGGTGGGGGTGGAAGGGGGGCCTCAAACCATAAAGGGAAGGGGAGGGGGCACACACTCACTCACTCTCTGTCTCTCACATACACTCTCTCTCAAACATACACTCCGAGGAAAACCTTGCTAGCGTCCGTTTCATTTCTGACAGAAACGGGCCTTTTTTACTAGTTCTATATTTTATTACTGGGCGCAATCGGGCACCTAACTTTAGGCTCATTTAGGGGTTAATGCAAGTTAAAATTCATGCTAGATACTTAACACAGCTTAATAAATAGGCTCCATAGTATATGGAAATCTGTCAGCTCTGCCAAGTACAAAATGTTCTACAGTGCAACTCTCTTGAAAAATACTGAAGTCAGTCACCTCTGGCTCTTTATGGATGGCACAGCCCTTTTCTTTGAAATCTTCTACTGTGTGGCTATTCTGTCTAGCTCTGTCCATGATGGAGTGGACTCCCTTTTCTGCTTGGAGCATCCAAGAAGTTTCAGCCTCGTGAAAGCCACCTGCTAAGTGAAAACCACAGTGAACAAAAGTGGAACTAGCTGCCAAGCTGCTGATGAAGAGAAAGGAGAGGTACCCATTCAGTGCTCTGTGACTGAGGAGTTCAAAGGGAAAGGAGCAGAGATTAAACAGTTGGAAAGGAGGTACAAGAGGGTGTCCTTGGGGGGGGGGGGGGGGGGTCTGGAACCCAACACCCATTCAAAGGGATCCTAAATTCCAGCAGCAAAGTGGTGCTTTCCAGGATGGTTGTACAGAAGGCTCAGAACCCCCTTGTAGACACAGCCAGGGCTTAATTTCTGGGGGAACAGCCTGGAATTCAGTTCCACCACTTCTGTTCAGACTCCAAAGCAGCAGGGATTTTCTGTTCCAGTCCTTCTCTTCCAGGCATCCTGCAGGAAAGAGGAGGAGAAGGGATACACCTGGGACAGAGCAGAGAAGGATCACTCTACTCCCTATCTCTTCCCTCTGGTGTCGCTCCTGCCTCTCTTTAGTTCCACTTCCTTTTTGTCTTCAAATTAAGCTCTGGTCATAGCTAAAATTGTGTCTGTTGAGCAGTGCAAGAACCTTTAGTTGCTCTTCTAGAATAATGGGAGTTCTGAGCTTTTTCTTACCCCCCCCCCCCCCCCCAGTCTCTAGAATAGGGGTTGTGTCTTCTGTCCTGATTGACAGGGTGGGAAGATATAGCCCTTGCAGGGAAAGACTGGTCTAGTATAAATACCCAGTCCAGGGGAAGTTTGAGTGCACCATCTTTGCCATGTGCCAGAGATCTGGAGTAGTGATCACATGGCAACAGTTCCTGGTCTGGTCTTTGGTTCTAGATCCCCAGCCCCTGCAATTCATGCAAGTGGACCAGGGTTTGGCTCCGAGTCCCTGGCCATTCCTTTCTCACTAATGCAAGGGGACAGAATCTAATTATGAACCTCCTGGCTGCAGCATTCTCTTGCCTACTGGCAGATGTTCTACGACTGGCACAGTCTCTGACCCTAAAGTACTACTACTACTTAACATTTCTAAAGCGCTACTAGGGTTACGCAGCACTGTACAATTTAACATAGAAGGACAGTCTCTGCTCAAAGAGCTTACAATCTAAAGGACACGTGAACAGTCAGTCTGATAGGGGCAGTCAACTTGGGGCAAACAGGATTATTACACCCATTTGACCAATTCTCTGGGAATGAGAACCAGCCACAGAACCTCAAAAGTTGCTCATGTGCTTCAGTTGAACACTGGTTCAGGGAACTGATCCACTGCCACCTCCCACAAAGAGGAGAAGGAATACAAAAGAAGAGGTGCAGCCAGAGACTAGAGAAATCTTAGAGGATCAGCTAGGTAAAGCGTCCAACACCAGACATCTCTCTGGGTAATGCCAGCTTTACACTGAGTTTAGTAACTAAGGACAGAGGATTAGACAGGAGAGTATACAAGGCCGTTTAACTTGCTTATACTTGTCTAATGGATATTAATGTATATAAATAGTTGTGCTGAAGCAATGCCCCAGTTACTCGATTTCCAAGTTTGAGTAAACCCTTCATGGTTTGGAACTGATTTCTATTTGTGGACTGTTTATTGACAGAGGTCTGCTGAGTGCGTGGATTAAAATGCCAGCCAGCCTCCTAGCTTAGCTAGTCCTGGCCTCGACCTTCAAAGACCAGTCCTAATATACTTATAGTAGCTCAACCTGATGCTCAACAGGGCAACCTAGGGTTACACATGTATTGGAATGTAACAAGGACAAAATGTACCATGTTCGAGCTGAAGACCTTGGTCAGTAAAAACTTTTGGTTTTGGAAGTTCAAATCACTAGCCTTGAAGGTAAGGAAGGTTAGAGGTTAGTAGTTGATTTATAATGGGCAAACTGGATAAGCTGTATGATTTTTATCAGCTGTTATTTTTCTCTCTTTCAATGTTTCTGCTGAAAAGGGGCCTGCCTCCAGTGCATTTGTACCTTTAGGGTGTTAAAATCCTCTATCATATCTCCCCTCTCCCGCCTTTCTTCTGAAGACAACCACTTCTTCTTTCAGCATTATTTGCAAATCTCTGCTCTCATCTGTATGATTTATATCCAGTTAATCAACAGGACCTTTATCAGAATTGCTTCAATAGACTATCAGTATCTTCCAGATGACAGAAAAGGTTTTGCCTTGATGTTAAAATAAACAGCCTTAATCAGCTTCAAGTTACCAGCACCTAGGTGTAGTTTTAAAACATCTTACACATGAATCTTAGAGAGATGCCCTTCAATCCTTGGACAGTATTATCGCCTGGTTTATCATTTTTCCTGTTTGAGAAAACATTCCATTCATATGCTTTGAACTTCTTTAGCTTAATAATTAGAATTTTGGTGCTAAAGGGTGTACGTGCTCTATTTTCAAAGGAGGTGTACCAGTTCTTTATACAAAAAGCTGTGTCATGTTAGTTCCTTTTCCCACCATCTAATAATTCAGTTAATAACAACCTTATAGCCCAGCTTTTCAAGTCTTTAATCAGAAACATTAGACAGCAGCACAGCCCTTTATGTGACCTTCATCCCACTACATAACCAGAAATAACTGTCCCCATGCATACAAGGACCCGGATATCTTGCCAGTCTTTGTGTGGTTGTCCTTTTTGGACACACATCAGAGCGGAAACACTAAGGGACTGAATGACTCGACTTTTTTGTCTTTGCACTTTGATTTTCTCTTCCTTCTTCTGCTACTAATCCCGCATCATAAACTTCTTCAAGTTAAGAACGACAAAAATATTTTTCTAGAATCACCTGTAAGTGAAACGCGCTGTACAGGAGTAAGAATCAAATAAAGATTTTCCAAAATGTAAATTTTTATCCTCAGAATAACAAAACACGCTGGGCTATGCTACCATGTAAGAAGCCCATGGGAATAGAATGGGCTTCTTACATTTAGCTTGCCGCTAATCGGTAGCTCAGCTTTGTAAAAGGAGCCCACTGTCTTATACTATACCAGTATTACCATGTGTTCAATATACTGTTTTTCAGCTTTTAAGATTTATAACTTAGTGTTAATTTTTTATTTTTATGCATACGCAAAATAAGTGGGTTTTTTTGGGTGGGGGGTATTCCTCCAACCCCCACATTCCATTCCCACCACTCTCTTGTAAATGTCTCCCCTCCCTGACTTTGTTTATTCTTTCCTCTTACTTCTAGCATCAATAATCAATAATCACTGTCTGTGAGAAAAATGGTAGGAACTTGATTAGTCGAGAAAGGGACAGCATGGAAAAGGCACAAAAGCAGAATGACAGTTCCAGTGCGGGCACGGGAGGAGGGAGAGGGTACTGGATACAGTAATGTTTGTTCCCCACCACCACCACCACCACCATATGCTTTTATCAGTGAAAACCTAAAAATGGACATCTTAAATACACGCCTTGTATTTTTGTATATGAAGCAAAACAGCGACATTCATCTGTTGACAGTACTGTATTGCTTGATTTACAGCAGATGAAACACTCCAGTTTCCCTTCCCCAAACTCTCTCCCTTTTCATGCCCAGGCTCCTTTTCACACCTGTTTGGGAAAATCCCATCACCAGAGAAAGCTGTCAGGCTATGCTGCTTACCATTTACTGGGTAACAGAAAATCAAATCCACACCAAGGCTGACTATTCCTCAAGTTTCTTGATGCGAAGAACCTAACACCTGGTTTTCACAGACACAGATTTTTCCTGTTCCTCTAGCTGCTCTGCTGGCAGTGTGATGTTTGCATTTCTAGTTTACATGCAAACTGAACCAGCTTCCCTATGGTAGCCCATGAAGCTTTATGCAAACAGAGGTGTTCCCTTTCCTTTGCGATAACTCTTACTCTGAAACACCTGTGACTGTGCAGGAAGCTGTATGCACCTGCTTGCTTGGGCCTATGCAGAAAGCATGCATTAGAACCATATGCTAATTTTTGCTCACCAATGCTGTAAAGAAATGACTAATATGCAAATAGGCCCTGCGTCATTCATGTGTGCTAATCAGGAAGAACATGCTGGCTGCATGGGCTCAGGATCGTGCTCTAAGTGCTAAGTACATGTCTGAGCTGAGAAACATATCAACACACAGCTGTGCATATGCTGGAATCCTATTCCATGCATAAAATCTTTGCAATGCTAATATTTTTGTGCAGAATAGCCTAATGGTTGAACTGGGGAAATACAGAAAATCTACACCAAAACAATATAAACCACAAATTAATTAGCTAAGTCTGGTAAGTTTGCTGATCAACAAACATCTTTCATTCAGGATTGTTATCACAGAGCTATCATGCCTCCAGTTCCAGAAGGGAGATTTAAGGCCAGTCCTGGATTTCTAACAACCCTATCCTGGTGCATTATGGGACCTGCTGCAGTGCTGATTTGAATTGATAGCATCAAGGACTACAAACACCAAATGCTGACCAAGACTGACCAAAAAGTCTCCCTCCTGGAATTGGGTAATGTGGCAGCTCTGTTATCAGATATTTGGATACACGGATTTACAGACTCACAGACACTGAAAGCATTCAAAGTTTGCACTACTTTTCAATACTAAGAATGATTAAATTTTATGAACAGTCATATCATTCTAAACCAAAGTCAACCCCATGATTGGGCAGCAGTGTGGTGCAGGAGATTTGAGCTGTAATCTCTGTCCAACAGGGTTCTCTGGCACATATATACAATAGGGAGATAATATCAAAAACCAGTTTATTCAGAATATTCATATCAAGGACCCGACACGGTCCATGTTTCGGCGCCAAAGCGCCTGCCTCAGGGGTCACAATCAACTTTCTCTGAGAAGAAGCTGATAGGCTTGAATAATTCCTTTATGTATGCAAGTTAATCCACAGAGAGAACAAAAGAACAGCCAACCAATCAGCAAACACCATGTGACAAGACTCATTGTGCAGACCGAAAGGCCATTAATGTTGTGTAGGCATCGGGTGTTATTAACAATCTTGACAGTGCTGTGCTTTGTATGCCTGGATTGGATAACTAATTGCTCTTTTGCCTTTTAATATGCCTTGAAGGTGTTCAACTATTTTGAAGTAATGTTTATGGGTCTGAATGTTCATTATTTTACATAAAGATAAGACAGTTGTAGGAAATGATTGATGACATTTATAGGGCTCAGGTCTGGAATATTTCTTGCTATAGAAGATCTCATAGCCTTTGAAAACTTACATCTGATACCTCTTTGTCTTACTCATCTTCATACATTAAAGAAAAATTATATTTATAATATTTAAAAGAGATAAAAAAAAATTTCAGCGATTGTTGGACAATGCTGTTGCCATGTGATCACTACTCCAGATCTCTGGCACATGGCAAAGATGGTGCACTCAAACTGTCTCTAGTGTAACGTAGTAACACAGAAGCTGATGGCGGAAAAAGACCGACTGACCCATTCGGTCTGCCCATTTATTCTATTCACACTGCTATGAATACATTCCAGCTGCCAGCCACAGGGTATACCTACAAGAAGATTTCTCCACAGTCGGGATACCCTTTCATATCATCTCAGAGATGCCCAGCTCCAGGCTGGAGATTTTGAGACAGCCCTGGATTTCTGACCATCCCACCCCAGTGCATTATGGGACTCCCAGTGCTGGTTTCAATGGGCAGGATCAGGCAGTACAAATCCCACTTTGCTTTGGGATGTAAGTTCAAAACCGGGATTGGCCAAAACGTCTCCAGCCTGGAACTGGGTAACTTCCTTGTTTGGATTTATCTCACACCTTTTTCAATAGTAGCTCAAGGTGAGTTACAATATCAAGTATGTGCTTAAATGCCAATCCCACTGCCCACCTGCAGCCCCAGAAATTCCTATGCTTATATCACAAAATCAGCATTATGGGGATTACTATGAGGGTAATTGTATTGGGGGAGGGGGGCTATATTTAGGTGCTACGAAAGTATCTATCTCAGAGATGCCAAGGGTGGCCCATCCCAATGCTGGAGATTGAAGGCGTGTCAAAAAGTGGTCTGCGGTAGGGTGGGCATGTGTATTGGATGTGCGCTGGACCATTTCTCCACCGTGGTGGAAAACAACCAAAGCAGATACGTGAATGAAAAAACAATATTTATTTAAAATATGTTAAAATAAAATTGGAAAGCCTGACACAGGCCGTGTTTCGCCCAACTGGGCTGCATCAGGGGCTAACAGATATCTGTCTGATCATATAAATCCAGAAGAAACAAAAACCTATTTGTTGAAGTCACAAATATAAGATGGAATGTGAACTTGATTAAACCAAAGATACTTCAAAATTGAAAATCAGTACAATGCCAAGACTCAACATCAATCCAAACATTAACTTTCAAGTTCACATTCCATCTTATATTTGTGACTTCAACAAATAGGTTTTTGTTTCTTCTGGATTTATATGATCAGACAGATATCTGTTAGCCCCTGATGCAGCCCAGTTGGGCGAAACACGGCCTGTGTTGGGCTTTCCAATTTTATTTTAACCTATTTTAAATAAATATTGTTTTTTCATCCACGTATCTGCTTTGGTTGTTTTCCATCTCGGATTTTGCAGATCAGTTACCCTGTTGTTTTCTTGGACCACTTCTCCACCGCTTCTGGAAAAAAAAAGGGGGGGTTGGGCCAGGAAATGGATGTGCGGCAAAATTAAAACCAGTATATGTCTATTTATGGCCTGAGCCCCTAACACCCACCCATTGACAGCAGTAAGGGCTCCTGCGTTACCCACACGGCAACTGCCAGTTACTACCAGGAATGCCCATGCAGTACAAAATAGAAAATTATTTTCTACTTCGTGTTTTTGGCGCGCACCAAACTCTGACTTACCACCAGGTGAACGCCGATTTGATGCATGCTGCACATGGCCCTTATGCGTCTTTGTAAAAGGGCCCCCCAATAAATGAGGTTTTTCTTGTAGGCCCCAGCCATGTCTAACACTAGTTCTGGCAGATGCACATTCCAAAAACTGACATATTCCAGTCAATAAAATTATTTTTCTACCTTTGTTGTCTGGTCATTTTATGTTTCTTATTGTGTTTGTTTATTTAGATTTTGCTCACACCTTTTTCAGTAGTAGCTCAAGGTGAGTTACATTCAGGTACTCTGGATAGTTCTCTGTCCTAGGAGGGCTCACAATCTAAGTTCGTACCTGAGGCAATGGAGGGTTAAGTGTCTTGCCCAGATTCACAAGGAGCTGCAGAGGGAATCGACCCAGTTCCCCAGGATCCACTGTGTCTGTGCGGAAACTGCAGGGGGATTGCTGGACAAGTCCTCAACAGTTACCTCCCAGCCTTTGCACGAGCTGCTTGTTACTTTTATTTCTTATTATTTATTTATTTAGATTTTGCTCACACCTTTTTCAGTAGTAGCTCAAGGTGAGTTACATTCAGGTACTCTGGATATTTCTCTGTCCCAGGAGGGCTCACAATCTAAGTTTGTACCTGAGGCAATGGAGGGTTAAGTGACTTGCCCAAGATCACAAGGAGCAGTAGTGGGATTTAAACTGGCCACCTCTGGATTGCAAGACCAGTGCTCTAACCACTAGGCCACTCCTCCACCCAGCAACATTCCATGTAGAATCACCAATAATAGCAACATTCCATGTAGAATCTTCAATATTTATTTATTTATTTAGGTTTTGCTCACACCTTTTTCAGTAGTAGCTCAAGGTGAGTTACATTCAGGTACTCTGGATATTTTTCTGTCCCAGGAGGGCTCACAATCTAAGTTTGTACCTGAGGCAATGGAGGGTTAAGTGACTTGCCCAAGATCAGAAGAAGCAGCAGTGGGATTTGAACTGGCCACCTTTGGATTGCAAGACTGGTGCTCTAACCACTAGGCCACTCCTCTTATTCTCTGATTTCTGCTTTCTTCCTTCTTCTCTTAACTGTCTTGCCAGAGTCTCTGTGGTCATTTGGCACTTCTTTTCTCTCCATGTCCACCATCTGTCTTCTCTCTGCATCCCTATCTATCTGATCCAACATCACCTCTGTCTTCCCACCGTGTTCAGCATCTCCCATCTGTGTCCCTATTACCCCTCCTCCCCATGTGCCAGCCTCTCTCTCTCTCTTCTTCATTCCCTCCTGTCTCTTTGTCCTGGTCAGCATCTTTCCCTCTCTCTTCCCTCCCTCTGCCCCCCTCCAGGGGTCCAGCAAGTGTTTCTCTCTCTTCCCTCGCTCCTGTTCTATTTACCCTTTGCAGGACCTGCACCCCTCCTCTTTCTTCATTCCCCGCAGATCCTGGCACTTCTCTCTTTCCTTGTCCTTCCTCCCACCAAATGTCCAGGACCTATTTCCCTCTCAGAGCCCTCCTTCTTCCTCACCCCCTCATTGGATCTCTCATTCTTACCTGTCCAGTCTCTCCCTCCTTGCCCCCTTGATGTAGCACCTCTCACTCCTTGCTCCTGCCCATGCAGCACCTCTTTCACTCCTTACCCCCCTGATGCAGCACCTTTCTCCTTATCCCCCCCCCAATGCAGCACCTTTCACTCCTTGCCTCCCAATGCAGCACCTTTCACTCCTTGCACCCCCAATGCAACATCTCTCACTCCTTGCCCCTCAATGCAGCACCTCTTTCACTCTTTATCCCCCCAATGCAGCACCTCTCACTCCTTGCCCCTCGATGCAGCATCTCTCTCACTCCTTATCCCTCCAATGCAGTACCTCTCACTCATTGGTCCCCCCCCCCCCCCCCCCCCCGATGCAGAACTTCTCACTGCTGCTGCCCTTGCCGGCTCCAAGGCTCAAAATGGCAGCTGTGATCTCTCACAGTAATCTCACGAGAGTTCGTGGCCACTATTTAGAACCAAGGAGCCAGCATAGGAAGCAGCAATCAAAGCCCCCTCCTCACACTTTGGGAAAAGTCCGAGTCCCCGGACCTACCTGAACTTTTGGGTAGCTTCAGAGACTCAGGGCATTCCCTAATGCGTGAGAGGAGGGGGCCTTGGCATGTGACCTGGAAAATAGGACCCAATGCGTGTGTCACCCACCAAATGCGTGTGACATGGTATGTCTGCTATTTACTTTTCTTTATAAAATACTAGTGTAAGCCACCTTATGAATATCAACTTTGCTGATATGGACATTTACACTATCCATAGATTGCAAAACAATAGATTCTGACAGCCACATAATCACCAGGCCTATTTTCATCCACAAAGGAAGAATGAATGGAGAAATGATAAGTAATAGACTGTCAGTTGTGTTTTATTGTATACTGAAGTTAGGTGTGTCTGAATATTATGAATGTTCTTTGTAAACAGCTAAGAATTGTAGGTTACGTGCTCTATAAATGTTATAAATAAATAAAATAAACATGTGAATGTCTAAGTATGAGTTTTTACAGGATTGTTCTGGAAAAGGCAGTGTCATTAAATTTTCTAATTGCTCTGCCGAGGGGGCTGATTGCCTAGGCTAGGTAGGATACCTAACACCTTTACTAAGATCATTACATTCCTCTAGGGTACAAGGCAAGAACTAAGGCCCTTCCTGGGCCCCTCTTTTCCTGGAAAGCCAGCTGCCTGTGTTGGTGGGCACAAACGTTTGTCATGGCTGGCTCAGAGACTGCAGCTGCCTACAGTGGCCAGTACAGTGTGCATCCCAGGGAGGACTGGTGGAGTTAGAGCAGTGGGACACTCTAGCCTTGCATCGAGTGCTCTGTGGCTCCAGGAAGCTGAAAGGTAGAAGTGAGAGGCTGGGCGGCAAATAAGTTGGTAGCGTTGGTTTATATCGGAGTAATAATCTTGTGAGAATAAAAAGGGTTAATGTAGGCGGCAGGGAGGGTTCAAACAAAGAGGGCTTGTGAGAGGGGCCATTGGAAAGCAGTTTTTAGTGACTCTTAGGGGATATAAGTGAAAAGACCATTGCGGAGGCTGATAATAGGCAGCAACAACTCGTGCTGAGCGGGATCAGCAAAGATTATTCACACTTTACAAATACAGATCGATTTCCGTTAGTCACAATTACTGAAGCAAGCAGGAAGGCAATCAAACTTTTCGGGATTTAAACAAAAGATATCCCTTTCCCTGGCGATTGCAATCCTTTGTCTCCCTCCAGCACGGACCAATAAAGGGATATAGGTGTCGTCGTTGATGATACGTTGAAACCTTCTGCTCAGTGTGCTGCTGTGGCTAAGAAACCAAATAGAATGGTAGGTATTATTAGGAAAGGAATGGAGAACAAAAATGAGGATCTTATAATGCCTTTGTATCGCTCCATGGTGCGACCGCATCTCGAATATTGTGTTCAATTCTGGTTGCCGCATCTCAAAAAAGATATAGTGGAATTAGAAAAGGTGCAGAGAAGGGTGACGAAAATGATAAAGGGGATGGGACGACTTCCCTATGAGGAAAGGCTAAAGCGGCTATGGCTCTTCAGCTTGGAGAAAAGGCGGATGAGGGGAGATATGATAGAGGTCTATAAAATAATGAGTGGAGTTGAACGGGTTGATGTGAAGCGTCTGTTCACGCTTTCCAAAAATACTAGGACTAGGGGGCATGCGATGAAGCTACAATGTAGTAAATTTAAAACGAATCGGAGAAAGTTTTTCTTCACTCAACGTGTAATTAAACTCTGGAATTCGTTGCCAGAGAATGTGGTAAAGGTGGTTAGCTTAGTGGAGTTTAAAAAAGGTTTGGACGGCTTCCTAAAGGAAGAGTCCATAGACCGTTATTAAATGGACTTGGGGAAAATCCACTATTTCTGGGATAAGCAGTATAAAATGTTTTGTACATTTTTGGGATCTTGCCAGGTATTTGTGACCTGGATTGGCCACTGTTGGAAAGAGGATGCTAGGCTCGATGGACCTTTGGTCTTTCCCAGTATGGCAATACTTATGTACTTATGACATTCTCCAGTGCAGCATTAGCCGCAGCATTAATGACCGATTTACTGCGTTGAGATTAGTGACAGGGAGGATGGACCTTATGGTACCGAGCTGTCCCATGGTTTAAAGGTGTACAGAGAGGGTGAGGAATGACACCCCCCCTCCAATATCGAAACAACCCACCCACCCTGGTTAGGGAGACGCCAAAGAAGTACTTCAGCGGCAGAGAAATATACAGCATTGTGGTAGAAAGTATAAACAAACTGTATCCATAGTGCTGCTGGCACACTGCCAGCAACACCAATAATCTTTCCTGGCCGTACTTTTTTTTTCTTTTCTTAAAGGAATCTGATACTATTTACAGAATTATAGGGACAGATTAAGCATTAACTGAGAAATAAGTGAAGACCGAAATCACTGTTTCCCCTGCATGAAACAGATTTGTTTCTTGGTTCTCTAGTGTTGTATTAGTATTAATTAAACTGTGAGTTTTGTTACTATAGTAAGTGAAAAATAAAAGAGATTTACTGTGCTACTATGGGGGGGTCTCTTACTAAGCCGCGGTAGCTTTTTTAGCTCACTGTAGAAATCAGCTGGCAGTGAAAGCCGAGGCGCCATAGGTTGGGTCTGCAGTTTAAGAAATCATTTGTAAGTTGTTCACCACTACGCTAATGGAACTCCTGGAGATGTATTTTTTACAAGTAGTAACTATCTCTGTAGCCGTTGCTTTCCTGGGTATATAATAATACTGTCCATTGATTTGCTCTGCACCAGCCAAAGCTCTTCATTGGTAGACATGTTAGAGCAGGTGTGTACTAGCAACGTCAGCAATGCTCCTATTTTCATACCGAGATTAATGGAAAATATCACCATTAAATGAAAGCTGTGTTAGGAGGGGATCTGGGGCAGGAGATGTAAGAGGAGTTTGGGGTGGAGGGGGGAGTTTTTGAGAAGTCTGTGAAGGGAGGAAGATTATATTCAAAATGTATTTGTCAGTGCTCCAGGACTCCCAACTTATATCCCCCGCCCTCTCCTAACAGAGAGAATGCAAAACCTAGGAGGTTTAATAAAACCTCACAAGTTTGCTATTGTTTTCAATAGTGATAGCAACTGCTTTGTTCTGGTCAATAAGGCAGCGATGGGGAGAATGGCTTCAACTTTTTGGTGTCAGGTGGACTCCTGTCATTAAACCTCCTTGCTAACGACATCAGAAGTCATCGTCTGATCTACTGACATGTGGGTTGGTGACCTCCACTTGTAGTGATCTGGCTGCTCGTGGAGATCGCCACACACATGTGCAGAGCTGCCAAATTACCCATTCCAGGAGGAAGACTTTTTGACCAGTACTGGCTTAAAACTTACATCTCAAAGCAGTGTAGCATTTGCAGGCCATGATTCTGTCCATTGAAATCAATGTTGTAGGTCCCATAATGCACCAGGACGAGACTGGCAGAAATTCAGGACTGGCCAAAGAGTCTCCCTCCTGGAATGGGTAACTTGGCAGCTCTGCATGTGCCAGTAGATCAGGTGACCTCTGATGGTGCTGGCAGATAGATGTGTGTCAGTATGCTCAAGGAGGTTTAATGACAGGAGCTGGCATGAGCCTATTTGGCGCATTATTTGGGCTGAAGCCAGTGGGTGGAGCTTGCCTCCATATTGGCCAGAACAATTGCTATCGCTATCGAAAACAATAGCAAAGTTGTAAGGTTTTATTAAACCTCCTAGGTTTTGCATTTCTCTGGGGGGGGAGGGGGGATTTGGGAAGCTCCAGAGCTTTGCTTAGTTATTTCCAATGCTGTTTTGTCTATTTCAGTGGTGCACTATATGCCTTTATTTTTTTAAATATAGTATTGAAATATCTTTATTATCATCATAAGAAAAAATAAAGGGCAAATATAGCTGAAATCCACAATACAGCATTGCAAATAACAAAGCAATCTCTGGAGTACTGTCAAATATTTTGAATATAACTCTTCCCCCTTCACAATCACAGACCCTTCGAAAACTCCCCAATTTCAATTACACCGATCCCATCCTAACACAGGGAATGCAAAACCTAGGAAGTTTAATAAAATAAAACCTCACGTTTGTTATTGTTTTTGAGGCAGCCATGGGCAAAGAAATTGTTAATTCTGTTTTAACTCTTCAGTTCTGTAAAGTGATGGAGGAATGCCATATGGTTTAGATTATTTAGAAGTTTAACGTTTGCCGGGCTAAAGGTTAGAAAGGTCAGAGAGAGAAACTTTCTTTGACCCCTTGTGAGTGATGGATGGTTAAGGCTAGTTCATAGATATTATTTTACCACATATGGGTGTCATTATGAACAAGGCATGTTGCAGACATACTGTAGTTTTAAAAGGATTAGTTTTAAAATGCTTAGAAGGAGATAGTGTAAGTGTAGATATTCCTGATGTTTAGATTTGTTTTATAAGGAATTTTGATTTCTGCTTATTTTAGAATATGTTTTATTCTGTGTAATTAATAAGTTTTGTTTCTATGTAGAATATCTGTTCAACTCAGTGTTACTTTACAAGTAAGACTGCAGTTGAAAAGGTCATCATCTGGTTTGAATTATCCACAGTCCTAGCTAGTTCAATGTATGAAGCTAATAGGTGAAAGAGGTCAGAAAAAGTCAACTTACTTCCTTGATGGATTATAGCAAAATGTAGGACTGTATGCCATTAAGCAAGACTGGCCCCTTAGCCCCTAAATGAACCTAAGTTAGTATGAAGTTGATTGGGAAACTGATTATGTGAATAATAATAAAATGCAAGAGTTCTGGTGCCCAATTGTCTAGCGTGAGAGGCCCCAGGTCATAGGTCAGTTTAGAAAATATCAAACCTATGTAACTGATATTTTGAAATATATGTATAGAAATGATTGGTTCAGACAGGGTAATTAATCTATTCTTTACCATCTGGAAAGTAAGGGGGGCTAGGAGGGGGTTAGAACTGTATATAACTGGGAGCAGAAGCAGCTTACGTCAGAAGAAGGAGCTGAGAAGGAGAGAAGAGAACTGAAGAGGACAGACAGAAGCCACAAAGAGCTGAGAAAGAGAAGAAGAGACTTAATGCTGATGTCCTACTTTGTTTGCTGGCAAATAAAGAAGATTTCTCCCTCATTCTGGTGTGTGCTGTTTGACTCCTGAAGTACCACAGATTCTGCTAACACTAGTGGTAATTCCTGCAACATTTTCAATAGCGATAGTACCGACTGTTCACTTGTCTATTAGATTGTAAGCTCTTTGAGCAGGGACTGTCTCTCTTTGTTAAATTGTACAGCGCTGGTAACCCTAGTAGCGCTCTAGAAATGTTACCGGTAAGTAGTAGTAGTAGCAATTGTTTTGATCTGACCAATATGGCGGTTGCGCAGGAAGGGTCGCTTCAGTTCTGTGACGTCATGCCGACTCCGGTGTTGAACATCTTTAGCCTCGCTATACCAGCCGAGCCGAGGCAAAAAGCAAGTGTGGCTGCGCCGAACCATCGCAGGGAGCAGAAGGAGCCGGCGGCAGTACCTACTTTCATCCCGATCGCGGACAAGGAAGAGACTGGACGACAGAGGATGGAGGGGAGATCGGTCCCCTGATCTCCCGAATGCGTGTGACTATGTTTAAAAAGTATTCAATGGTGCAGCACAGCAACACTGGTCTAAGCTCCTAATCTCCTTAAGAGCAGTGTCAGTGTCTGTGGTTAATGACCTAAAAAGCCCACATTGGTTCCTGTCTTAGAGATCATGCCACAAGGCTCTTCACAGTTCCATAAAGCAGAAACAAAGGCATTACAGTTGCATTAGAACAAGTATAAAGAAGTGGACCGATGGAGAAGAAAGAGAAACACAGGGAAGACTCTGCAAGCAAATTGAAAAAGAAAAGGAAAAATCACCTAGATGCAGAAGAAGTTGATAACGACCAGGAACGAAACAGCATTGACCTATGCCAGCCAGGGCTTGGAAAGGCTCTGCAAATTGCAAAACGGAAGTTAATTGTACACCTGGATCTAAACAACACCATTCTTGTGTCCGATGCAGTCACAAACCAAGGCCCAAGGTCAGCTTTAAACTCTTACCTAAGCACTGTTACCTGGGGAAAGATGAGTGAAACAGGTAAGATCTATATCTGATAATTAAAAAAAGAGCTAGACTGAGTGAAGATTGCAAGAGAATTTCGTTTCTTCCTTGTTCTCTGCCTGATTAATATTTCTTGCTCATATGGTCTGAACACTTCCTTAATCTGGTCAGCAATAGTGATGTATTTGCTAAAATAAGCCTTATAGCTTCCTAGTTTATACAGTTGCATTGGTTTGACACCAGAAGGCAGTTTGATACATGACAGTTTAGATGTACAGTTTCCTGTATATTGCATGAGATGATTACGAAGGGCACCATTAGGTGTGCGCCGAAGCCCATGGGAATAGAATGGGCCCCTTGTACCAAGCTGCTGTAAAAGGGGGCCTGCGGTGGCATTGCTGCGTGGATTTGCTGCACACCAAGGCCCCCTTTTCCCACAGCGGTTAAAAGGTTGTTTTCATCCCAGCATCCAGAAATGGCGCTGCGTCAATTCGTGGCCATTTCCAAAGAGAGTCCATACTGCCACCTGCACTAATCTGGTGGTAGAAAAATAAAAAATATTTTTGTTGTGCCAGAAATGGGAACTACTACGACTACTATTTAGCATTTTTATAGCGCTACAAGGCGTACGCAGCAATGGCAGTAGTTTCCATATGGCGCGTGACGTCACGGTAGCTCTACCACAGCATTGCAAAAGGGCCTCTTAGGACACTGCTAATCAGCAGTGCAGCTTTGTAAAAGGAGTCCTAATTTTTTTTTTTTTAATTTCAAGGGCCTTAGTTGTCCATTCCTTCTAAAATATGCTTTAACCCTCTTTTTTTGCCATAATGACAGATGCTCTTCCACTTCCAATTCTCACCTTCTTTCCCTATAGCCAGGACATTGCAAGAACCACTTTCTAACTATTTGGGGGGGGGGGGGGGGGGGACAGTTGGCAGTTTCACACCTACCTTTATTATTTATGCATGTATTTACAAGTTCTTTAAGGTAAGGCCGTACAGATTTGAAATGAAATATTTGCTATTTATTTATTTTTTAGGATTTATTTACCACTTTTTTGAAGGAATTCTTCACAGCAAGAATAAGTCAAACATAAGCAGTAGACAATTACAGCAGTAAAAATATTCAAATAACAATACAAAGTATGGCATAGTATACTGCTTACAATGTTGAAACAAGCCAAAGAGTCATGCTTTTGCCAAAAATGTTAGCATCAAGAACATTTAGAGGTCAGATAATTGCACAATATTTTTATTAATTGAAAAATTTCTAGAATTTTTCACAATTACACATTGCTTTACACTGTTTTGTTACAAATTGTGGTAAATAATTAAATCAGGCGCTTGACAGAAATTATGTGGTCCAGATATGATGTATATTCCTATTTTTCTTTAAATATTGCAGTGGCTGTCTATACTGAATACAGTTGTGTTGTATCTTTTATAACCAAATAAATACATAAATATACATACAATTATTTATTAGTGCATGTGGCTCTTTAAACAAAACCTGTGCAGCTTTCAGTGGAGGTGTGATTTATTATTTATTGAGGTTTTTTTTGTTATTGTTTGTTTTGTTGTACATTGTTCTAAGTCCTTTGATGTTAGAGCATTTCATAAAATTGAGTAAATAATTTGTCTCTGTGCTTGAGTATTTGTTTTGCTCCCTGTGTTGCAAATATTACTCTGAGTTGGGAAGTGTTTCTGGCTCACAAGTTGACTTTTTAACAAAAGAATGAAAAGACCAAAGAATCTATGAAATATGTGCATTTTCACAAGTCTGTATGTTTTGTCAAATTGAGAAGTTGTCTGAATTATGGTTGTTGGTGTTTCAGGTGAATGGCAGTGGTTGACTGATTCACTTTCGCTCTTGCCACCCTGCCAGGCTGCAGTTAATTATTATTCACAGTTTGGTCCTGAAACTGATTTTACCAACACAGCACCGGGACGGCATTTCAAGGATGTTTACACCGACCACCTGAGACTGCTGGAGTGGAGTGGTGAAGCGGATGAAGTGTTCTCCACCACAGGAGAAGATGGGAAAAGGTACCACTGGATCCTGCCCTCATTCTTCCATCTCCTAGAGAGCTTGCACCTGGAGGGGAGACACTTCACTGTGGTGCTACGAACATTCGGTACTGATCTTCCACGTGTTCTTCATTCCATCCGTTGCGCTTTGGAAGGACAACACCCCCATTTTCCTCATCTTCGTCTCGTATCGGTGAGTGTGTGCACTGTTGGTGGGCATCTGAGAGCACCAGTCAAATGAGGAATCCACAAAGTGAAGGTCTCTAGGAGTTCCTCCTGCTGATAACTCTAGATGTCCTGTTGGAGATCCCCATAGTAATAGCAGCTGCTCACTCAAACAGCGTCAGCAAAGAGTTTCCATTCTGTCCTGCCTTATCATCTCAGGAAGGATAATGTAACATATGACACTGCCCTTCTCTTGTTAGGAAAAATCCTATTCTGCTTTCCACCATTACCACCAGCTTATGGCATTTATGTAGGACCATATAAAATGCAAACTTTTCTGTTGGAGACCATTTTAGCCATTGTGGTATTCCTAGGTTTAGGACATCTTATGTATCTAGAAACTCAGAGACACATGGAGTGGAAGAGTAGCCTGGTGGTTAGAGCAGCAGGCTGACGATGCTGACAACTAGAAACTGAGGGCCAGATGCACAAAGGTGCCTGGAAAAGAACCATTCACTATTCCCACCACGGTAAAAATTACCGTGGTGGAAATAGTGAGCAATTCTCAAAAAAAAAAATTGCATGCAAATGAGTTGCATGGACTTTTGCCATGCAGCTTGGTAGGGAAGGCTGCTATGAAATGCACAGAGCATCTGCCCGCAAAGCTGTAAATGCCCAAAACAGCCCTCCGCAACATTTCATGGCTTTCATACACGCATACAAGCTGTGTGTATTGCTGATACAGAATAATTTTAAAGTGCTCACTTTGTGGCAGTCCAGAACTGGGAAGGTCGATGTAGGAGGCCGAGAAGCAGCATTAGCGAGAGAGAGACTCTCCCCCCCCTCCCCCCCCTTCCCCGGCTGACTGCCAGAGCTGAAGCAGCATAACTTTTTTTCCTTACCCCCCCCCCCCCCCCCCCACACACACACACGTCTCTGTTTAGGACCTTCACCATGTGCAGCTTTTTTCACAGAAACGTTTGCAGCTCAGGAGATGCTTAGGAGCCTAGTAAGAATTAAAGAGGTGCTTATTCGGGTGCCGAGAGGCGAGAGCTGCATATTGCGGGGCTGAGGCTGCGGCGGGGAGCCGAGAGTGGAGCAAAAGCGGTGGCAGCCAAGCCCCTTCCCCCGCTGTCCCAGCTCCAGCCGTTTAGCTACGCTGTGCGGAGCTGCAAGGGAGAGCCCAGCTGCACTAAAGTGACAAGATTCCACTGCTTGAGAGAATTACGGCTGCTCCAGACCTCCCATTAAATGTTGCTCGCTAAAGGTAGGAGGTCCTTGCTGTGCATCCCTCAAAATGCACATTTGATTGCCAGTGGAGTGGAGGAGTGGCCTAGTGGTTAGAGCACTGGTCTTGCAATCCAGAGGTGGCTGGTTCAAATCCCACTGCTGCTCCTTGTGATCTTGGGCAAGTCACTTAACCCTCCATTGCCTCAGGTATAGACTTAGATTGTGAGCCCTCCTGGGACAGATAAATATCCATAGTACCTGACTGTAACTCACCTTGAGCTAATTCTGAAAAAGGTGTGAGCAAAATCTAAATAAATAAACAGCTTATTTAAATATATTAGCATAGGATTCCCATTGCCTGTTGCCGCACACAATAAAAAGCATTCCCCGCTGGATAGCATGCTGGCTGAACTGGCTGGAACCGGTCAAAAACGTGTGTTGCTGGCCCGGTAAGTTTTGTGCATCGGGCCCTCAGAGACATAATTCATAATAGATGTACTGTCCTTGGTCAGGCCAGTGGTCCATGAAGCACAACATCCTGTCTCTCACAGTAGCCTGTGTGGGTCACTTGGCAGATCCCAGGAGGAGAACTCTGTCTGTTCAATGGACTGAAATGCATATTAACATTTAAATTTGTATAGTTTATTAGGTTGTTATGGGGGTGACGGAAAGGGTGTGTGTAAATGCTAGAAGGGGCAGCCCTTGCTGCATTGGGGCGCCCACAGTAACACCAGGGTGGCTAATGTAAATGCGGGTGACAAATATCGATGCTGGGTTACACTAATGTCTCTTCTCTGAGTGCCCAGAGGCTGTTAAAGAATCAGCTCTCATCATGTGGCAATGGGATGTCTATAAGGAGGCAATGAATTCAGCATTTGCCACCTAAGTGGCAACATTTTCTAAGTGTTCCTATCTGTTTCCTCTTCACTCTTTTTTTTTTCCCATTTTTTCAAGCTACCTGTAGACCAAATTCCAGGCCGAATACGGTGCAATAAGCGAGAAGTAATACTGAGTCGGGGTTGCGAGCAAGTTTCTACAAAACCAGATGCAAGAAATATTTACAGTTATTTCAGCTCCTTGGAGGGTATTGGGGGCTTCCAAGACCACTTTGACTGGTGAGAGCCAGAAGGAACATGAAGAAATAAGTTTGCAATGCTTTCTCCTGCGTCACGATGGGGGTGGGAGGCATGGACAAGGGAGCTGGGTGGTTAATTTTTTTTCAAACTTGCACATTCGGGGTTATGGTTCATTTTTAAAGCAAGTTTTACATGTAAAAGAAACCTTTTGTGAAAGTGTGCAGCCATTTACCCATGCTGAAAGATTGTCTAGGCATTCCTAGTTTAGGTAGAGCAGAGGTGGAATTGTGATGTGTGCACATGTTGTCTGAAATATATGGGGGGGGGGGGGGGGGGGGGGGGTGGGAGGGCACTAGGCCAACAGGGTGGGTGGGGGTAGGTTGCCCACTGGGCCAGGAACAGTATTTTTAGTGTTGGGGTGGTGGGGGGAGTCGGGAGGTTAGAGGTTCACCAGACGTACAGCCTCCTTGTGCCCTTGTGTCCAGGGAGTGGGGGGGAGGGAGAAGGCCACTGGGCCACCAGGGGGGGGGGGGGGGTCCAGGCTTTTTTTTTTGACAGCCTGGACCTGTCAAATAACTTCTGCAGGACGCACAGTGAAGTACCCCCATAATCAAAACTAATAGCACACATAAATTTACATGCTATTAGTTTTGATCATCAGGGCTTTAATTCCCCACACTGTTGCAGCGCTAATTTTTCAGCGCTGTTCGGAACAGCGTGGGGAATTTGATCGTCAGCCCCTAGGTGTCTTGGACTCTTCTCCAGGT
The DNA here is from genome assembly GCF_901765095.1 of Microcaecilia unicolor. Classification (NCBI taxonomy): domain Eukaryota; kingdom Metazoa; phylum Chordata; class Amphibia; order Gymnophiona; family Siphonopidae; genus Microcaecilia; species Microcaecilia unicolor. Next base: position 141,263,070 of record NC_044036.1, read on the forward strand.
GCCTTGCCATATTAATACCCCCTTTACACAGAAGTTAGATGCTCACACAGCTTAAAGTAATAAGCTGATAATTGATGTTAACGGGCAATAATTGTCACTTCCTGTTAGTTGGCGCTGATTGGCACCAATTGGCAGTTACTTTTGCAAACACAACTGCTAGGGGGTCATGGATTGGGGAAGGGTCCGGGTGGGCCCTGGGCATGCCCTGGACTTGTGCACGTGTTAGAGTATGCATGCATTCACATACCTCCCTGGTGTAAGTTAGACGTGGGAATCCACATATTGGCTGAACACGAAGATGCCTCAGGAAAGACAACAGAAGAAGGCTCAACACACCATGGACTTGAGATAAAACAGTCCTTTATTTTATTTATTAGGCTTTACCACCTTTTTGAAGGAATTCACTCAAGGTGGTGTATAGCAAGAATAAGCCAAACATAAGCAATAGACAATTACAGCAGTAAAAATATTCAAACAATACAAAGTATGGCATAGTATATTACGTGGAGGGGCATAATCGAAAGGGACGCCCAAGTTTTGCTGAGGACGTCCTCGCAAAATGTCCCGGTGGAGGGGTGGGGAAACCTGTATTATCGAAACAAGATGGATGTCCATCTTTCGTTTCGATAATACGGTCGGGTACGCCCAAATCCTGAAATTTAGGTTGTCCTTAGAGATGGTCGTCCCTAGACTTAGTTGTTTCTGATTTTCGGCGATAATGGAAACCAAGGACGCCCATCTCAGAAACGACCAAATGCAAGCCCTTTGGTCGTCCCCCTGACATGCCAGGACACCAACCGGGCACCCTAGGGGGCACTGCAGTGGACTTCATAAATTGCTCCCAGGTACATAGCTCCCTTACTTTCGGTGCTGAGCCCCTCAACCGCTCCCCCCAAAACCCACTACCCACAACTGTACACCACTACCATAGCCCTTAGGGGTGAAGGTGGGGGCACCTAGATGTGGGCGCAGTGGGTTTGTGGTGGGTTTTGGAGGGCTCACATTTACCACCACAAGTGTAACAGGTGGCGGGGGGATGGGCCTGGGTCCACCTGCCTGAAGTGCACTGCACCCACTAAACTGCTCCAGGGACCTGCATACCGCTGTGATGGACCTGAGTATGACATTTGAGGCTGGCAAAAAATATTTTTAAAGATGTTTTTTAGGGTGGGAGGGGGTTACTGACCACTTGGGGAGTAAGGGGAGGTCATCCCCGATCCTCTCCGGTGGTCATCTGGTCAATTCGGGCACCTTTTTGTGCCTTGGTCGTAAAAAAAACAGGACCAGGTAAAGTCGTCCAAGTGCTCGTCAGGGACGCCCTTTTTTTTCCCATTATGGGTCGAGGATGTCCATGTGTTAGGCACGCCCAAGTCCCGCCTTCTCTACACCTCTGACACGCCCCCATGAACTTTGGTCGCCCCCGCGACGGAAAGCAGTTGGGGACGCCCAAAATCGGCTTTCGATTATACCGATTTGGGCGACCCTGTGAGAAGGGCGCCCATCTTGCAATTTGTGTCGAAAGATGGGCGTCCATCTCTTTCAAAAATGAGCCTGTTAGTGTCAACACAATTGCGTATAACGTTTGAAAAATGTGCAAAGAACAAGGAGAGCAATATTCTTTTGTGCATTTTTCAAAAGTTGGTTCCCTTGACCCAGTTTGGATTTTCATTATGGTCTTTTTAAAGACCCCCTACATACACCCTTTGTACCGGTTCAGTCATATATTTTGGACAGACCTTTGCCAGACTCCTGAGGAAGGCACTCTGTTCCGAAACACGGTGCCGTGTTGAATCTTATGTTACAGCACTGGAAGAAGAGTATTTTGTTATATGCAATTAAAGGACTGTTTTATCTCAAGTCCCATGGGGCCCTGTTTACTAAGGTGCTCTAGTGTTTTTAGTGCACGTTAACGCTAGAGACATCCATAGGAATATATGGGTGTCTCTAGCATTAGCACACGCTAATTTTTAGCACACACTAAAAATGCTAGCGCGCCTACAGCTTGGTTTAGTAAACAGGGCCCACGGTGTGTTGAGCCTCCTTCTGTTTCCCTCTGTTTGTAAGTTAGACGTGTCAATACAGACCTGCGCTAACATTCTATAATGGCAGGTCTGCGTCCAAATGTTTGCCGAACTTTCTTGAATTAACTGCAAAGTGTCAGATTTTCCATGCTGGTTGTACACCTGTATTTCTGTCTCATAGGTTAACGCCCAGAGACAGCACGATCACATTCTTCACGTGCAGAGGTCAATACAGTGTAGAAACAACAGAAGATTATTATAATTAGAAGGAATATGTTTATATTTTGAATCCCATGTGAAGCATATTTAAGGCAGTACAGCTTTGAAACAGTTGCATAGATTCATCTGAGAGACTTGGCAAACACTGCTGTTTTCTACCACATCTTGCAGAGGGATCATTGTGATAAGAGCTGATATTTGTCTGTAATTGGACACATAATAATGAGGAAACAGAAAAAGATTCAGATAGGGGCTGAGTGAGCAGAGAGGCAAATTGATTCAACTGTTGTTTTTAAGAGGAAAACCTGATCTTTTATAAGCTTAGTATTTTGCAGTACTTGAACACAGTAACAACCTCTCGTAATAAAACTGCGTTGAAAATCGGCATGAGAGTTTTAATAAAATAAATGCAGTTTTTTTAAAAATGACGTGTCATTGGCATTACCCGAATCACTGCCCTACTGCCTTTGCTCATATTACAGGTGGGCTAGGAATCGGTTTACAAGCAAGGGTGGGAAGCCATTTTGGATCGACCCAGATGACATCAGCGTGCAGCATATCTTCATAGATGACAATATTCGTGCAGATGGCGATTATAACATCGTCTTTCCTCAGGTAGCTAAAGCATAACAGTGTTAATGCTTCAGTATTTTATCAGTACTAGGAGGATCTTTGCAGGTATTATTCAACAGAGGTCTCCTAAAGCTGCTGTTTATACTTCACTAACCCTAAAATAAAACTATGCATTGAGGTGTCCTCTAAAGGATGTTGAGAAGGAGAAAGGACTTTTAGTCCATCTTTCAAGTCAGTACTGATTTGATTTACATTGTCCATCTCTTATAGTTTCTGTTTTAAAAGCCATTATTATCTATCTGTGCTGGAAAACTGCAGACCTGTAACTGGATAAATGGGCTTGATGGCTGCAGAAGGTGCTTCGTTGATGACAGAGAGGACAGAGTAGCAGCTCGACACATTACAGTCCGTAAAGTGAAACTTATCCCATCTTCTTTGTTGGTTTGCTGCAGGTGTTTCTGAAGAGAGCAGATGGCCATATACGCACTGCCTTAGCCTCAGAATTGTACAACATCTGCCTAGTCCAGACCAACCTCCTGAGGGCCATTGCAGAGAAAAACTATTTTCTAGAGTGTGTGAAAGACTGTGAGGAAAAATATGACCGTTATATTGCTAGTTCTGAAACGGAGTAAGCCAAGAGCAAGGTGAAGAAGTGACTCATCTCATTACTTTTGGATTGACCAACTCTTGTAATAGTCTTCATGCACGGCTTCCAGTATTCCCTGTATTGGACCCAATTGGACTAGTCCGTGGCCTGGGGCCCAAAAAGCGAGATGCAGATCCATGAGGAGCCCACGTCACTGATGTTCCTTGTCTGATAGCATTTCTTTTCTTTTTTTATTTCTCAACTTTCACAAAAGAGGAAAAGCAAGAAATAAAATTTGCAAACGATTATTTGAACCAAGCAGGCCATGAAGACGAGGTCAGAGAACGTACATTACTGAGTTGTCATTCACATAATGTACTCTTTCATGAGGTTCCAAATTTGAAGGCATCACCCCACCCTGATGTACAACCTCATTCCTACTTAAAATACAAATCATTGTATTCCTCCAAAAGAGAGGATCAAGTAGCATGCTATTTTTTTTTCAGTAAAATGTCTAACAATTGGCATGTTTTTTTCCTTAATTGCTCTTAAAGAAGGAAGTGCAGATTTTAACACCATTACTTCTTAAGTTATATCAGTCATTGTTTGCAATAAGGCCAGACTTTAGTCCAAAATTCTTTAGTTCATGGACAGTAAAGTAACACATGAGCTAAGTTTCCATCCTTCATTTGACAGTTCCAGCATCATTGAGGAATCCACTGCCTTTGCACCTATATTGAAATCGTTCTTGTCTGATTTCCTTAGGAAATTGTACAGCCGTGCCATGACTATAAAAAGCCAGCATTAAATTAGGATCTGCTCTTCAAATTTTAATACTAGTCACGGGAGTCTAAACAGTTCTTGTGAGGCCTCGAAGGAGAGTAATTGCTTCTCTAAGGTGATGTCCACTAGTGGCCAAATTGCCAGTTGTTGCCACGTCTCCCATTTGTTAATTTTTTGTTCATGCATAGCTTGAGATTGAACCATATAAGTATCAAAATATGTCTTCCAGCTTGACTTGAGAATATCTCATCTAAAATTAACAGCAGCACCTTGTGTGTAGTGTCACTCTTTAAGATTCTCCTGAAAGGTTTAGTGAGGCAAATACCAATTATACGGTTTGGAGGATGCGGTTTAAACATTTCCGTCTCCAGTATCACTCAACAGGTTCCACTTCATTTCCTTCTGCTAAATGGTACTGGTAAAAGTCAAGGAACCTAACCCAGAGCAGTGGGCTGAGAACAGGGGAGCCTGGTTCAAATCTCGCTGCAAGTCATGTACCCTCCATTGCCTCAGGTGCAAAGTTAGGGCCCGTTTTCCTAAGCTGCAGTAAGCCCAACGTGGGCTTACGGCTTGCTAAACAGGAAGTACCGCCGGGCTACTGCAGCAGCCCAGCGGTACTTCCCACCCCTAGTGTACGGCACTGCTGTTACCGCTGGGTACACTCCAGCGTTATAAAAATAAATATATTTTTGTAGCGCTGGAGTGTACCCAGCGTTAATCGGGCAGTGCCGCACGCTGCCCGGTTACCGTGGGGGCCCTTAACACCACCTCAATGGGTGGCGGTAAGTGCTCCACCTCCAAAATGGCCGCACAGCAAGTGCTTTACTTGCCGCACGGCCATTTCCTGCAGGAAAGAGCGACTTCCCCTTTTACCTGCTGAAAAATACGCGCCGACGCCAGCGCAGGCCCTTTTTTTGCTGCAGCTTGGTAAAATTGTAATCCCTCCAGTTCCTGGATGTGGACCACTTCAATAATTTTTGGGTATGCAGTGTATATGTAAACAAACATTCTCAATATTTCCCCTTCCAACAGTCATAAATAACAGTCTGATCACTAAAAAACCAACCTGTTCAAAAAGGCATACCACAATGATCTATCCTAAATTCCAGATAACGAAACTTATACCAGAATACCAGAACTGGACAAAACTGAACCCTTGATACTTGACTGCTTAAAGTACTCTGTCACTTATGAACTTAAATGCAATACCACTCTGTATTTCTCATTCCGATAATGGCGATCGCCACTACGGCATAATGTAAGCCACATTGAGCCTGCAAATAGGTGGGAAAATGTGGGATACAAATGCAACAAATAAAAAAATAAATAGTACATAATTCTATTCTTTGTACTTTATTCTGCCATAGAAACTTTGAGATTAGTGTATTTATGGTTTTAGTTAGAATTTAGGAGTCATGAAACAGTGGCAATAATGTTGTAGAGACCCCTCCCAAAAAAGTCAGTGTGGGGGAACATGTTTGATGTGGGGCTGAAATAGAACATATAATCTTTAGTCAGTGGGTATAAGATCCTTCACACATCACATAACCTGTGGACACTGCAGAGTGTCAGTCTTCTGTGCTGCCATATATTTAACTACCCTACCCTTAGATTACCTACCTGACAAACTGTTGAGCGGGGTGGGGTGTTGAATCCCCTCCCATGATTAAGGGTATGTCATTGGTTTAAAGAAGAAGAGTTGAAAGGGGTTGCTGTAGCTCTGTTTGGCACATAGATATTGAGTACTCATATTTTATTCCCACTTACTACTAATATTAGTAGGACCCATCATCCTTCGGTATCAGATCTTTGACATAAGATCTCAGCACTCAAGGACTTGACCAGCAGAACAGCTGCTTCTGCAGAAAATGCGCTTATTTCAAAGCAATACCCTTCCAACTGGGTGTTGTCAACCCAATCCTCGGGTCACACTCAGCCAGTCAAGTTTTCAGGATATTCACAAGGAATATGCACGAGAGAGATTTCCATACACTGCTTGCTTCCTTGGTATGCAAATCTAGCTCATGTATATTCCTTGTGGATATCCTGAAAACCTGATTTGCTGGGTATGCCTAGAGGACTGCTTTAAATGTACAGGACTTGTGAAAGTGGAGCTGCATCTCATGGAGGAGAACTCTATCAGATATCTTAGCGCCTTCTTACTTTGGATAGGGCGGTTTAAGCCATTCAATTTCGACAGTATTTTGAAATTAACCATATTCAGTGTACAACAAGAAGATTCTAAATACTGTCAGCATACTCTACACACACTCCTCACTTCCACCAAACAACACAAAACATCCACATGCATACATAATAATGAGAAACGTCAACCAGGTCTGTATGGGTTTCCTTGCCCTCATGGTGGCTCTCTGCAGTGGGCCATCATATGCTTTCATCTTCTGCCACACATTCTGTCTCATCCAGCATAATGCAAGCAGTCAATTTGTTTTGTCCATATAACTAATACTTAGCCATATCAACTCTACACCATCTCTTTGTCTGTTCCTTGGCTTCAAACAAGGTAGTACATGTCCTACTGGAGCCTTAGATAACCAGCTAAAGAACATTATCACTCTCTAGCCTTCAAGCGCTGCTGTGGGAGGACCCTCCCAACAATTCTGTCATCCGTAGCACTGCAGCTCATCTGGGTCCTCTTAGGTTTTGGTAATACTCCAGTGAGCCACCTTCCTCCGGGTTTGGGTATTATAACCTGTATGGTCTTATGTCTTTAATTGTTATAGCACCAAAAATCATTTCTTCCTTTCTGCTGTCATCCTGGCCAAGTCAAACACAATCTTAATTTTGATTCTATTGACTAGAAGAGGAGACTTAGTCTTGCTAAATGTGAGAATTTCTGTTACTTGCAGTTAATACAGCAATTTCACCACTACAGGGTGTGGGGGTCTGGAGCAAGTGCATGCCTAGACAGAACCTGATGGACCCACTTGAGTTCCACGATCTTATCAATAGTCCGTACAGGTACCTTCTCTAAGAAGGTAACGGGGTGGAGAAGTAGTCTACAGGTTAGAGCAGTGGGCTGAGAACCAGGAAAATTCAGTTCAAATCACACTGTGGCTCCTTGTGATCTTGGGCAAATCACTTCATCCTCCATTGCCTCAAGGACAAACTTAGTATTGTGAGCCCTCTGGGAACAGGGAAGGTCGTAGTGACTTTGAGCTACAACAGAAAAAGTTACGAGCTAAATCCAAATCCCTTCCCTTCCTTCTGGCAGTGTTAATATACAGATGTTACTTTTTCCTTGCCTGTTTGCTAAGTCCTCAACCATAGAACATCAATTTTGCTGCATTTTCTGGAGTCTTTCCTACCAAACGTCTTCCAGGTTCAGCTGTCTCCATCACTTCCACTTTCTCTTGATGTTCTAAGTGATCAGGTTCTGCACCTCTGATTGTATTTATCTAACGGTGTTGTGATTCTGTGATTTCATCTGCTCTACTCTCGATTTCTGCCAGTCCTGGCTCCAGCTGTATCTCTTCTTTTTACTTCTAGCCATTTTCTCTGGGGAAGGAGGATCGTGTTTCACCATTTTAGTTCTAAGTGAGATTGCAATCACAGCCTTATGTTTTTTTCCAGTTGACATCCCTCATGTTCTCTAAGTAGCACTTGGACCACTGAAAATTAAGGGCAAAACTTGTGGCATCAATTCTACTTCAGTAGGGCCATGGGGAAGCTCTAGACATGTCCACCCACTGCAAGGCTTGAGTTCCTCTGCCCCCCCCCCCCCCCCTCCAATTGCTGGATTTTCTTGGTTTTAATTTTCCCTTTAGGGCCCTCAACCTTGGGTAGAATGGAGAAGCAAGCATGAGCTGGGAATCAAATCCAACCTTCCCAGTTATGAGCACTGGGTCATATGCGGTATAATAATGATCTTCTTAAATGAGTTGTTATTAAAAAAAAAAAAGTTTTTAAAAGTGAAACAATTTGGTAATGGAATTCCAGGGATCTGCTCTGCTTGGAATCCAATTTAATAATAGGCATGTATTCCTACCTTAGTCATGTTAAATAAGCCTGTTTTATGAACTCTGGGATGTGGAATACAAATATCATTACAAATAAATAAACAGCACATATAGTTGCAATTGTAATTTAAAAGGAGCTTAATTCAAAACACACACTTCTGGTTTGCTGCCTACCAGCTCTTAGGAGCTCCTTCAATTCTTTGATATGCATTAGGTGAAGAGGCTGAGCTGCAGGCTGTGCAACCACTGCTGTGTCGTATGTGAAAGCAATTAATGTGATTTAAAGCTTTTCTTACAGAGCCCTGTGCACAGACAGGAGCTCTCTTTTGCATTAGTGGCATCTGTGTTAAAAAAACCAAAAACTGTATAACCATAGATATTATCTTCTGATTTTTAAACCCGCATCCTGTGGCAGCGTTGGCTGGCAGTTTCCAGTGAGACTGTATCCCTAATGCAGTGTGTGTTTTTCTCAGGGCTTTTTTTGAGGGGGTACTCGGGGGGGTACTGAGTACCGGCACCTTTTCCAGTGTCTGCTAAAATTAACCCATGGACCACAAGTTTTAATGAAAGAGCTCAGGCTCTACACACCAATTCTGCCATGTCACAGATTCTGTGACTGGTTGCAGGGGGCCTGGCTATTGTGGGGTGAGTCCCTCAGTGATCACCCCACCCCTGAAGGGTGGCCTGGCATTTGAGTACCGGCACCTTTTTTGCTAGAAAAATTGCACTGGTTTTTCTAGGCTTTTGCCCACACATATGTCTAAGAGCGCTGAGCCTACTTCCAAACTCAGGTTTTCCTCCCTGGTACTGCAGTTCATGACCTGTCACACCAGCACCCTGTAAAACAAGAAGGCAGACGATCCGCAAACTCCAACGTGGAAGCAAACAAGCGGATGATCAAGGTGATGCTCTGTTTTTCAAAAGCATGAAACGGGGACCAGATCAGATGTCTTCAGCCTGCTAAGAGCCCCTGTCACAGCCCTAGTGGGCGAAACATAGTCTGTGTTGGGCGTTTTTTTAGAATAAAGTCGTACACTACACCTTGATTGATCCACTTCTGTTTACACCAGCACCCTGTAACAGTTCCCAGCCCTGAAGGAGGAGCGACAGCAATGGTCCTTGTATTGCGAGAGTGGCCTTACAGGTTCTGAGTCCAAGGGGCCATCTTCATTGCTATTAGTTGTTGGCATGTAGGATGAGTATAAGTGGTGCATACTTCGAGGCACCAGTTGGTAGAATTACCTTCTAAATCATTTAAGGAAGGCATGTGGATTGTTGCCACCTGGATCTGGGCTTTTCCAAATCACCCACATGGGCCACTGCCAGGCAGGATGCTGTCTTTGATGAAGGGCTGGTGCAATAGAGTAAAGTGGGGTAAGGATGGGGGAGGGGGCTGACGTTTGAAGGATACCAAAATCTGCCGAGAGTACCATGCTGATCTGTTCTGCCAGCCCTGGCAAGAGGAGAAGGGCAGGGTCAGCACCAGTGGACTCCAGGAGGAAACTCATGTTCTGATGCCATCTAGTGCCGCTTTCCTCTCATGAAACCAGGTTTTAGAGAAGTAGTACATTGCAGAGAAATTAGAGTTGATAAGGTCATAAATCATAGCCACCTTTTTGCACAGGGGACTGAGATATGCTCTAGAAGGTAGGGCTGCTCGGCACAATGAACTTTGCAAGACTTGGTTAACAGTAAGGGGCAAGGAGTAAGGAAAGGGAGTAGCAGAGATCCAGGAGCGGAGAAGAAAGATCGGGAGCCAGAGCAGGGGCAAAAAGAGGAGAGATCAGGAGCTGATGGGCAGGAGACAGTGGGGCTCAGACACAGGCATTGAGCAGCACCACTCACTGCAGGAGGTAACATACGAGACTGGAGTCTTGCACTGGAGTTCCTTCTTGCAACATGGCTATGAAGGTAGGTTAGTGGATGTAGCCGGGGGAGGGGGGGAAACAAGTTTTGGCTCTGTCCAGGCTTTGATGGACTATTGTTCTGACCCAACATGGAGCATTTTATGTTCTTGTTTGAATAAAAGAGCAATCACCTGACACTTCCCCAACTGTCTGCTTTTCCTGGTCTGTCAACTGCACCCTAGGGCCCTTTTTTCCTGCAGGTGAACTGGGTTTTTGCCTAAAGTGCTAAAATTTGGGTGGCAGGAACCTCTCCCCCACAAAAAAAAACCTCCAGTTACTAACAGCCCACTTTTACGGAAAACATGATATTGCACATGTTTTCCAAACACACAGGTTGATCTTGTGCCAGCCTACAAGTTTTTGAAATGCTGTTGATGTCAGTACAGGGCTACCCAAGGAGCCCATCCTGGCAGTGACTGAAGAGAGGAGAAGGACCCTGGATTAAAGAGTTTCAGCGATACAGTAGAGGGCGCCACAATATTAAAAAATATTGGATAAACGGCAACAGGAATTTGTAACAAAGAAATTAAACCAGTGGTAGGGAAATGCTTCAATGTGACTTTCCTGCCCTGGTTTTTATTCCACTCCAAGCACCTATTTAGTCGTTCTGTGAAATGTTCAGCCCCCATGTTCTTTATACTGCTCATTGCCACCTGATTTTAATATCTTAATCTCCAGTTTAATAAAGGCAAGAGACATTTGTTTGCTTTTTTTAAGAATTCTGAATTACACAAGAATGAAATACTTTATTAGAAAATCTGAGTTCCTATAGTAGAGACAACCTATGATGCCCATCTTATTCAGAGTCACTGGATTAGTAGTTGTGAATGCAGATTTGTACCAGTATTGTGTTATACTCAGGGGCGTAGCTAGGTGGGGCCACGGGGGCATGGGCCCCCGCAGATTTAGCCCCCCTGCTTTCACCCCCCCCTCCTGCCGCCATCAGGTACCTTTGCTGGCGGGAGTCCCCAACCCCCACCAGCCGAAGTCCTCTTCAGCACTGGTCTCCGGTGCGACAGCAAAGGTACCTAGCGGTGGCAGGGGAGTGTTGGCAGTGGCGGGAGGGGGGTCGAAAAGGATGGGGGAGGGGTGGTGGCTAAAATGTGCCCCCTCACCTCTGGCTCTGGACCCCCTCCCGCCGAAGTCTGGCTACGCCCCTGGTTATACTAACTTGGGGTTTTCATTCTGTTGTGTATTTATTCTGGAAGGAAATGGTAGGTGAGCATGAAGAAAAAGTATTCTGGAGATGCCTGGGTGATGTCTACTCTGGAGTGGGTTAACTACAGGCTCGTGTCCTCCGTTTTGGTTAGTAATAAGAGATACAGCAGCCCCAAGCACTGAGGCACTGTTTAATAATAATGATACTTATTTTTTATAGTACTGCTTTGATTAATATTTATTTATTTGGATTTATTAATTTCCTTTATGAAGAAGATTCACCCAAGGCAGTGTACAGCAGGTACAGTTTTAACATCAAACTTACAATTTTGATAACAGCATAACATTAGTAAAATGAACAAGTATAAACAAATACAATGAAAGAGGAAAACCTGAAAACAGCAAATTGAAACCTAATAATAGGACCACTGTGGAACAGGATCAAAAATGCACACATGAAATTCAGATAACAGAGATATAATATGATGTAAGCATAATAGTGATGGAATATCTAACAAGCACACAAAATTAAAACTTGGATGTTGAAGGAGTGATGTTTATTTTGTATTATAGTGTGTGGGGGAGGCAGCTTTACACTGTATATTTTATTTTGTGTTGAATGTTTTTTTAAATATTGGTATGTATTTAAATAACTCCAGCCCCAAAGAGATTAGGAACAGGAGACAGAGGGTAATATTATAACTGGTCGCCTGGATTGAGGGGGCAAAACGGTGCTTACTTGCAGCCTATTTTCTAAAGACACAGATGACTGGCACACATCCTGCAGAAATCACGGGTAAAACAAGGCCTTAAATACATGCAGTCACACATATTTTATGAAGTTACACACACACATATGACTTAGCCCTACAATGACATGCCCTAGGTCACAGGGCAGAAGTAGATTTCAGTCCTGGTTCTCACCCCATTTTTCTAACCATCAGGCCCCTTCTCCCTAATAAAGGTGCTCTAGACGTGTGAAAGGAAGTACATAAGTATTGCCATACTGGGAAAGACCAAAGGTCCATCGAGCCCAGCATCCTGTTTCCAACAGTGGCCAATCCAGGTCACAAATACCTGGCAAGATTCCAAAAATGTACAAAACATTTTATACTGCTTATCCCAGAAATAGTGGATTTTCCCCAAGTCCATTTAATAACGGTCTATGGACTCTTCCTTTAGGAAGCCGTCCAAACCTTTTTTAAACTCCGCTAAGCTAACCGCCTTTACCACATTCTCTGGCAATGGATTCCAGAGTTTAATTACACGTTGAGTGAAGAAAGATTTTCTCCGATTCATTTTAAATTTACTACATTGTAGCTTCATCGCATGCCCCCTAGTCCTAGTATTTTTGGAAAGCGTAAACAGACGCTTCACATCTACCCGTTCAACTCCACTCATTATTTTATAGACCTCTCATATCTCCCCTCAGCCGCCTTTTCTCCAGGCTGAAGAGCCCTAGACACTTTAGCCTTTCCTCGTAGGGAAGTCATCCCATCCCCTTTATGATTTTCAATTCAGCAAGATTTCCCACTGTTGTAAATAAATTGGATCCTTAGGAAATTCTAAATACTGTACAAATGGACCCTCAGCGAGTTCTAAATAAATTGGCCCCTCAAGAAGTTCTAAATACTGTAGACCTTCCTGAGGGTCCATTTGTACAGTATTTAGAACTTCTTGAGGGGACAATCTATTTAGAACTTTCTAAGGATCCATTTGTAAATAGATTGGACCCTCAGGAAGTTTTAAATAGATTGGACTCTCAAAAAAGCCAGCTGCCCTTTCCTTTGGATGCACACGTGAAACGCCTACATCACAAGACCTGTTCATTTTAACCGGTATGCACACGTATTCACATGGAAGCAGATTCATTATCACAGAGAAACTTACAATGCTACCATGTGCCAGGAAATGTATATTTTTACAGTGTTTACACGTTCACTGAGAAAGCAAGTGATCCTAGGCAAGGACAACCGTGCAAAGATATTTTTCTTTCTATAAAGAATTACTACCGATGTAAATATAGATGTGAATTCACACTTCTACGTGGCTGTAGCACAGATAAGTGTATCGATCTTTATGTGTCATAGCTCTGTCAAAAGATGCGGCTGTTACATTAACGGAGTGCATTGTGAGGTTTTGGGATTTCCTTCAGAAACAGATAACATTGTATGCATGTTCACATGTGCATGCAGACACTTGTCCCACTGGTGAATAAAGTCATTTAAAAAAGGGAAAAGATGTGGATAGTGACAGTTTTTAAGTGATTTTTAATGAGTGCACACACAATTAAAAGACTCCAATTTACCCACGGGATTCCCTGTCTTCCACAGCAATGCCATCTTCTGCATTAGCAAACCCAGGGGTAATCAATTTGTGCAGCCCTCAGAGTGATAAGAGAGCCAGTGCATTAGACAAGCGATAGCTCTTTTTCTCTGGGGTGGGTAAGAAAGGAGACTTCCTCAAATGTATTAGTAAGCCCAGAAAGAGGGGGGAAACTCCACCCAGCTTTCCCAAAGCACTACCATTGTTGGATCCAGAAATTCTGCTAGAATAGAAGATATGAAGTCTTAGCAGGAAAGTGTAAGCGTAAAGAGAACTCAGAATCCCCTCATCGCATCAGAAATGAGCTGCCACTGTATTCAAAAGACCCATCTGCAGGTACACACTGAAAAGATAGCATGCATGTTGCTGCTTCTATTAATCAAATGGTAGGTGTAGGAACATTAAGGGTTAATCCAAGGAGTGATCTCCTCCTCCCCCTTCTTATGCTGAGACTGAGCCAGCCAGAAAGCAGGAAGGTGAAGAGAGGGGTGGGAGCAGGAGGGAACCAGAGCTGTACAAGTATCCAGGCAAGAGAGAGGCAGAGCATCTTAGAAGGCTCTCGTGTGCTCATCACTCTCCGGAAACCTGTATCCCTCAACTTGGGAGTCCAGATGTGCACAAGGGAAAGGCTGGCAGGGGAATCTCCCTTTGCAAAGAACTTGTCACCAAAAAGTACTATGCAGAAGCAGGAGAGACTAACCTTCGAGGTGAGTCTTCCAGCACTATTCTGGGATGTTGGGGAAATGGGATTGAGGAAAAGACAGGCACAAATTTCCCGTGCTTCCTATTTTCACTGGTTGGTGCTACCTAAGTACACGGGAAGTTTGAGATCAGAAGAGGGGAAAGTCGAATTTTCCAAACGGTACATATACTAGGAGGTTATTATGCTATTTATTCAAAATCTGCTTGGCTAATAGCAAGAGAGCTGCTTTAAAAATAAGTGACTCTGTAACTCTGGAAAATGCACCATACAGAAGGAAGCAGCTCTGGTATGGGTGGCAACCTCTGGTTTATGCTTCTGCTCCAGTTTGAAACATTGATGCTGAAACTCTTGGCTGCTGACGAGAGAATCTCTTGTCAGAGATGAAGGGTTTACAGGGGATTGTTTTCAAGGCTGTCCTTCATAATAGTCCCTGATCTTAGTTGCAGGGAATCCATAATGCTCTAGTTTGGACTATCTTTTAACTTTCTTTCACGCTTGAGGAAAGAAAGCTAAGTTTAAAACCTTAGGAGCGCTGATATTTCTGCCTGAAGAGTTTATTTATAGGTATATGTGTGTGTGTGTGTGTGTGTATGTTGCTCATTAACTTAATATATATTAAGTTAATGAGTAAAATGCTTAAATGTCTCCTAATTGGAGATGTCACAGCCAAACAGAAGGTATGGGGGCAGTGAATGGACTTGCCCTGGAGCTCACATAGGGTAAGTTGTCTCTAGGCTGGAAGAAAATACATGAATTACAGAAAGATGAAAAGCTGACACTATAGTGAAGGGGAGAACAAGATCACAGAGTTTGGGTTGGGTCCTTGCCAGGGAGGGCAGAGAATGAGTAAAGCTACTTAAGGTGGAGTTGAATTCATAAACATGGATCATTATTGGTTTTACTTATTTCTACATATGAACTCATATTCCCTGGACCCAAATAGTTCCTAATGGCTATATGTCAACATAAAAGACATCATACATACTGCAAAGGCAACTCAGAGTTTGAAATCAGATTTGTGACCTGGTTCACAGATATGCAGAGGAATTTTGGGACAGTGGCTAAAAAATTTTAATAAATTACAAAAAATCAGGAAGAACAAATCCAACAAACCAAGTTAAACCATAAACTCACTATAATAAACTTGGGTTCAAAATAATTTATCTTTTTTTTATATATGCACTTTAAAATGCTATAAATATTATAAAGTGTTTTAAATGTGCTCAGACCATACCGTTTACACCCATTATATCCCCAAGAGGAATATGTGGTGGTGTCACAATGGAACCATCATTGCACATACGATGTTCCACCTCCTAATATTTGTGTATGTACATACAGCTGAGCCCAAGTAGATCTTTATCACCAGTGTATGCATATATCTATAATAAATATGTATAGGTCATAAACTACTCATATTAAATACTGTTAGGCTTGAGCTCAAACCTCCGCCTGGTGCATTCCATATTACTATCCGATACATAGATAATAGAACATACAATACAACATTTGTTTGAACCTAAAGGAGGTATATGTTAATTCATGACACGTAAACGGTATGGTCTGAGCACATTTAAAACACTTTATAATATTTATAGCATTTTAAAGTGCATATATAAAAAAAGATAAATTATTTTGAACCTGTTTATTATAGTGAGTAAAAAAATTTAATGCCTTAACTGTAAAATTATTTATAAATTACTTGACAATAGTAGCCTACTTTTGAAACATTGTCCTGTCCTTAGAACACACACACCTTGATAACAAAGGTTAGTTGTGACTTTGGCTTCTTTGTACCTGCCTACTTTGGAAATTCTAGGTGGGTGCAGCATTTTTAAAATCATGCTGGAGCATTTTCTGGCCACAAAACTCTTCTACATGACTACTAGAAAAGTCCATGGCCCCATAGAATCTGGAAGTCCTTAGCTTCCCTTTGTCCAGGAAAGCCCTTGGCTCCATAGAAACTGGGAGCCCTTGGCTTTTCTGTAACTAGGAAAGCATTGACCCCATGGAAGCTTTATCAAAGAAAGCCCTTGGCTCCATAGAAATTGGAAGTCCTTGGCTTCCCCATATCTAGAAAAACCATTGACCCTGTAGAAACTGGGAGTTTGTGGCTTTCCCATATTTCACCCCAAGAAAGCTCTCCTTAACTCAAAATTAGTTGGAAATGTAGCTAACTTGAGTCCTTCAAGCAAAACAGGTCTGAATTCCCATAAGTGAAAGAAATAATCCTGACCTTTACATGAGCAATTAGAGAGGAAAGACATGACAGGATATCATCTCTGGTGAGACTAATTGTAATTATTGAATCCAGGCCCTGAAACCTGGCCAGGAAAGAGAAATCCAGGGTACTGAAACCTCATTGGGGAAAGTAATTACACTGAAAATAAGATACCATGCATTGGGCAAGTAGCAGCCCACAGAAAATATTGGTTGAAATAATCCAAAGTTTTGAAACTTGTGGGTGATAAAGTCAGTCGTCAAAATTTCACTCTGTTGATATACTAAGTGATATAAGAAATGGGAATTTTAGTGTGGAACTATAAAATCTGAGAGTGGACAAAGCTATGAAACTGGATAGGATACATCATAGGATATTAAGAGAGTTCAGAAAGGTTCTAGCAGGTCCGTAGGATGTCCTATTCAATAGATCTTTGGTTCCTCATTATAAAAATGGTAAAAGGGAGGAAGGAGGAGGTTGGAAATTACAGGCTCATTAATCTCACTTCTGTTGTGTGAAAATTAATACAGCCTTTGATACATCTTAAGTCCAGCAGGTTGGAAGAATCAAGGATCATACCAGATTAGAGAATTGGGTAACGGGTGCCAGATGTGGGGTCTGTCAGGCTTCTAGTAGTGTAATAACCAATGCTGTTGCAAGGGATGGGCAAGAAGAATGACCATATGGAGTGCCATGCTTTGGGGGGAGGTGCATCAACTACTCTTTTGAGTCAATATGCAAGCATGCAATCTGAAGAGGAAGGGGGTATCTAAACAACCCTTTCCTGGGGTACCAACTTTTCTTGCAACTGCCCTGGTAATAACTCAAAACTCTAGTGAATGCACAGGTGTTCACGTAGCTGGGTCTGTTGGCCAGCTCCCCAAGGCACCTAGGAGTCTTACTATTAATGGTAACCATTTAGATTAGGCTTTGGTGATAGAACTGGACCAATAGCTAGATCTGTCTGGCAGCCTGCATGTACTGTAATAACTCAATGGCCTAGGAAAAATACTGTTCATGTAGCCAGATCATCTGGCAGGTATGAAGGGGACCTGCAGTAGGAGGTCCAATGTTTGGTCAATGATCAAGCTAGTATTGCTGGCTATTTATTTATTATTATTTATTTATTGCATTTTTACCCCACCTTTTCCCACAGGATGCAGGCCCAAAGTGGCTTACAATAGACTGAAAGGCTTTTGCCAATCCAGCAGTAATACAAATACAATATTTAAATAGATAAGTAGTCAAAGAGAAGAAAAAAAAAAGAATAGAAATAAAGGAGTCCAAATTGGACCATTCAAATGCTGTTAAAGAACGTTGGACTATTTAGACTATTGAAGAGCTTTATGGTTAGACATGAGAAAGGTGATGTGTTGTAGGCAATCAAGAGAGGGTATTGTACGCTCATGTACCCAAGAAGATGGAGTATCAAGGAGAAAGACAAAGAAAAAACCCCAAAACTATCCTAGATAAGATGCCTTTTGAGGGAATTGCAACTCTGGGGTTGGCAGCTGTAATGCATCCTTAACAGGGGGACGGAATGTAAGGGCCAACTGGATCTATGGTGTTACAGTGAGTCTGAGACATTAACAAACAGGTTGGAGTGTTGAGGACTGGTTTCACTGCTCATAACTTTCTGATACTTCTGCATTGCTAAGTCAAAGGTTGTGTGGTAATCTTGTGCTACAGCCATGCACTAACAGAGCACACTGCTCTGTGCTAGCAACAGCTATATCCTGCATACAAAAAAAATTGTATCGGAAAATGTGGTGAAGGCGGTTAGCTTAGCAGAGTTTAAAAAGGGGTTAGACGGTTTCCTAAAGGACAAGTCCATAAACCGCTACTAAACGGACTTGGAAAAATCCAAAATCCCAGGAATAACATGTATAGAATGTTTGTACGTTTGGGAAGCTTGCCAGGTGCCCTTGGCCTGGATTGGCCGCTGTCGTGGACAAGATGCTGGGCTCGATGGACCCTTGGTCTTTTCCCAGTGTGGCATTACTTATGTACTTATGACACACTAAGTTGAATCGCACACATCCATGCATGTACTGCAATGCTATTCTGGGCATACAATTTTTGCTATACCAATATTTATTCACAGAATAGTATTCCAGCCCACATGCACGTGCAACTCGCAGTGCTGATAGAATTTTTGCAATACAATCTGTCAGCAGTCCAGCACTTTATTCTTTGATCCAGCACTCTTCCCCTCAGCTCTGATTGATTGATTGATCCATGCTCCTTATGTAAGTCAGAAAAAAAGTTGTAGGTGTATATACTCACAGTAAAAGAAAGAACAGGCATGAAATCCTTAGTAAGAGTGACTGCAGAAGAATGAGCTTGTCTTTTGCTCCTCCTCAGATCTTGCATTAAAGCCCAGTCATTGTGCTCAGCCTTCTGGTCCTCTTTACCCTTCTCTGCATCTGTACTAGGTAGCATTACCTTGGGATTTAAATGGGTGGTGCAATGATTGATGTCTACCCAAAGCTTTTGGCAGACACTAAGCTACTCACTAAGCATAGTGCATTATATTGTATTGACCCCTCAGCCAGATTTTGGGTCCTCGTTGGAGGACTAATTTTGATGCCAGTAATATCTACATGTAAATGGCAAGGTTTCTATGAAAACATCAGATTTACCACCAAGAGGGGTGTAGTGTGTGTCTGAAAGTGCAATGCTGGTAACATGTAGCTTTGTGCTTAATAAAATGTTAATAAAAACAAGCAGAGAGTTCTCTCTCTCTCTCTCTCCCCCCCCCCTCACTCTCACACTATCTCTCCCCCCTTCTCCCTCCCTCTCTCTCTCTCTCCCCCTCTCTCTTTCTCTCTGTCCAGCTGCTCTGTTTCTGTTATCCTCAAAAGGACCTGCCAGTAACCTAAAATATGATGACTGAGAGCATACATATATATTCCTTTGCTGACCTTTTGTTTTAAGCTTGGAAAGCCCTCGGGGTGAATTTATTTTTAAAATCCTTGCAAGTTAAAGCTCTCAGATTTTGGTCAGAATGGCAGGGAGGACGTCTCTCAGCATCAGTTGTATACAGAATGCAAAACTTCCCACTGGAACCTTACTAAAAATAGTTTCTTCCATTAGATAGTATTCCTGTCTGACACATTTGTTGATAAGCAGTCTCCTTAATAAGGCTGTTGATTTTCACAGGACTCGCGTGACATGATATGATGAACTGGGGCCCAAAGTCACCGAATAGAGCTGCTGCTCTGATATTCTTGTTACTTTCAGGACAGTCCGCAGCTTGAACTGAACTGACAAATGAGCGCCTTTATTCTTTGTAACATTTCACCTGCTCACACATAAAAGAATGCAACCTCTGTCGGTTAAAATAAAGGACATGTCTATAAAAATGTTTTGTTGGTAAAAATGATGCTGTCTAGGTTCTTATAGTCAGGGACTGTGTTTTAGTGCAAAAAGGGTCCAGTCTTGGCACAGAATGTCCAGCTATGCATTAACCCGCAAATTCTATATATAACGCACAGCTCTAGAATAGGGCCAATTACGCATGTAATCTAATTAACTAATTGGCACTAAATTGGCAATACAGACCTTATAGATCTGCCAACTAGAAACAGACTCGGACCAGCACGATCATACCTAAGCCTACATTATCCAAACTGCAAAAAGCTAAAATACAAAACATCCTAAGCATCTAGCTTCTCCTACATAAGCGCACAACTATGGAATAGACTCCTGTATGCAGTGAAAACAATACATGATCACCTAAACGTCAGGAAATTATTCAAAACTCACCTCTTCAAAAAAGCTTATCCCACCGATCCAACTTAAATCCCCACACCCAGCAACACAACATAATCAATGATCGTACTGGACAATTTACTATCCTCTACCCCTCAACCCCATGATGCCTGATTCACTTCTACCTCATTTGAGCACAACACAATCTTGTATTTGTTATCAACCGAAATGGCAAATGCCCCTCGGTACCTTTTAAGCCACATTGAGCCTGCAAATAAGTTGGGGAAATGTGGGATATAAATGTAACAAATAAATAAATAATTGATGTTAACAATTGGTGCTAATTTGCCATCGTGTGCATAACAGACTTATGTGCTTAACTTCTCTTGTGTGCAAATGCAAAGACAGCATTAACATGGCAGGGGCCTAGGTGCATCAGGGCGTTCTGAATATTCTTAAGCGCATTTTATAGAATAGTTGGCTGTTCAACCAGGCCTTTAATGGAAGAGGTAACTAACTTGCTAGTCACATACATGAGCAGTGACACTGGCTGTACATATTGTAGCAGGACATATTTATTCTCTCCTACCCTATCTAAGATAAAATTCAAGCACTTTCTGACCTCATGTGCAACTTTCTTTAAATTAGTCCCTTATTTTCTTACTCCTGTTACTCTGTCTTATATGTTCCATCCTTGCTCTCACCCTGTGCTGTCTATTAAAATGTTTTGTTGTGTATTGGGGGAAATTCTATATATGGTGCCTTCAAAATCAGCATTGTAAAACCATGCAGTTGCAAAAGCAAGGAGTTGGAAGAGTAGGCTCTTCTCAAGTACCGGAGGAGAAGTGTGATGAAAATCAAGTCTTTATT
This sequence comes from Microcaecilia unicolor, assembly GCF_901765095.1. NCBI lineage: Eukaryota > Metazoa > Chordata > Amphibia > Gymnophiona > Siphonopidae > Microcaecilia > Microcaecilia unicolor. The sequence continues at coordinate 141,284,130 of NC_044036.1, forward strand.
GTAAGAAAAAAACAGGAATGACTCAACACAGCTGTGTTTCGGCACTCCACGCACCTTCCTCAAGTATTAAAACCATATAAAAAGATATACAAAAAAAAGCAAATGACGAGAATAATAATAAAAATTGTAAATGAAACATGTATCAGAAAAGAAATAATATGCCAATTCAATACAGAAGAAAGGGGGTGTTGATGCCCCTGTATAAGTCGTTGGTGAGGCCCCACCTGGAGTATTGTGTTCAGTTTTGGAGGCCATATCTTGTTAAGGATGTAAAAAGAATTGAAGCGGTGCAAAGAAAAGCTACGAGAATGGTATGGGATTTGCGTTACAAGACGTATGAGGAGAGACTTGCTGAACTAAACATGTATACTCTGGAGGAAAGGAGAAACAGGGGTGATATGATACAGACGTTCAAATATTTGAAAGGTATTAATCCGCAAACGAACCTTTTCCGGAGATGGTAAGATGGTAGAATGAGAGGACATGAAATGAGACTGAAGAGGGGCAGACTCAAGAAAAATGTCAGGAAGTATTTTTTCACGGAGAGAGTAGTGGATGCTTGGAATGCCCTCCCGCGGGAGGTGGTGGAAATCAAAACGGTAACGGAATTCAAACATGCGTGGGATAAGCATAAAGGAATCCTGTGCCGAAGGAATGGATCCTCAGGAGCTTAGTCAATATCGGGAGGCGGGGCTGGTGGTTGGGAGGCGGGGATAGTGCTGGACAGACTTGTACGGTCTGTGCCAGAGCCGGTGGTTGGGAGGCAGGGCTGGTGGTTGGGAGGTGAGGATAGTGCTGGGCAGACTTATACGGTCTGTGCCAGAGCCGGTGGTTGGGAGGCGGGGCTGGTGGTTGGGAGGCGGGGATAGTGCTGGGCAGACTTATACGGTCTGTGCCCTGAAGAGCACAGGTACAAATCAAAGTAGGGTATACACAAAAAGCAGCAAATATGAGTTATCTTGTTGGGCAGACTGGATGGACCGTGCAGGTCTTTTTCTGCCGTCATCTACTATGTTACTATGTATAAAAAGGTTACATAAAATAATTCATCCATCTGTTTATAAATGAATAAAAAATAATTAATATTAAAAAATGGTTTAAGAATATATGACCATATGTGAATAAAGTATATATACATAACAGTATATATATATATATATATATATAGAGAGAGAGAGAGAGAGAGAGAGAGAGAGAGCAATCATTAAAACCATGCAGTTAGCATGATTCTATAAACTATACCGAAAGTTACGCATAGTTTATAGAATACGCTCACATGCTCTTCTTGCCGGAGAACGTAGTGAAGGTGGTTAGCTTGGCAGAGTTTAAAAGGGAGTTAGACGGTTTCCTAAAGAACAAGTCCATAAACCACTACTAAATGGACTTGGGAAAAATCCACAATTCCAGGAATAACATGTATAGAATTAGGGTTACCATTTTGTGTCCTCTGAAAAAGAGGACACATGCCACGCCCCCCTACCCCGCCCCCGCCACGCCTCATGCCCCGCCCCTGCCCCGCCCCCTTCATGTCCGGGTTCCGCCCCTATTCCCCCCCCGTCACATAGTCCCTCCCCCCCATCACATACCCCCCCCTCACTTACTGTCTAGCCCTGGTGGTCTAGTAGCGTCTTCTCTTCGGGGCAGGAAAGAGCCCCCTCTTTCCTGCCCGGAGCGCTGCCTGCCCTTGCCTGCTGCATCCTCCTCGGTATGGCTGGGGATTCAAAATGGCCACCGAGAGTTGAAGCGGCCTCGCGAGAGTTCAACTCTCGGCGGCCATTTTGAATCCCCAGCCAGACCGAGAAGGATGATAGACAGGGGAGGCAGCGCTCCGGGCAGGAAAGAGGGGGCTCTTTCCTGCCCCGAAGACGTCACTAGACCACCAGGGAACATGGTAAGGAAGGGGAGGGGAGGGGACGGGAGACCAGGTCACCAGACCCACGGCGCCGATCGCCCGCCCACACGCCCACCGCACGCACGCGCCTGCCCGCACCCGCGCCCACGTTTGTCCAGAAATCCGGACAAACGTGGGCGGGGGCAAAATCCGCCGGACGCCCCGGACATGCCCTCAAAAAGAGGACATGTCCGGGGAAATCCGGACGTATGGTAACCCTATATAGAATGTTTGTACGTTTGGGAAGCTTGCCAGGTGCTCTTGGCCTGGATTGGCCGCTGTCGTGGACAGGATGCTGGGCTCGATGGACCTTTGGTCTTTTCCCAGTGTGGCATTACTTATGTACTTATGTACAATTTAGGCCACCTAAAACCAGGCCTAAATAGCAGATCGGGTGTATTCTATAATAGTGCACATAGTTTTTTGAAAAGGGCCCCTAAATGTTAGCACCTACTTTATAGAATGCAACCCCCCCCCCCCCCCCCCCCCCCCCCAATATGTCAACAGTAAAATGTGTATTAGGAAGAAAAGGATGTCAGTAAGGATCTTTTATAAAGACTTTTGTAAATTGGAAAAAGCTTGAAGGTATTGCTTTTCTCCTTTTGGTCTGTCACATTACAATGGAAAGGGACAGCAGGGCAGAAGGAAAACATAGGCAAAGAATTCAGGCACAGTGGCTGCTTTGTTGCTAGTTATGACACAGACTTTCAGAGCATGTGGTATACCTACATTTCTCTAGGCACTATATGAATTTTTGCTCGACACCCAAAGTTCTTTGCTTTCTGATTTCTCACTCAAAGAATGTGTAAGAGAAGTCTGCTCTAAGCCCAGCAGATCATTTGTATTATAAAAGTAGGGTTGCCGTAATTTACCTCTTCACCACACCCTGAGGAACGAGGGCGGACTCGGGCCTCAGCTATAATATGGGCAGACGTGGGCTATCCACTGAGACAAACAGACTCCTTTTGCTTAACCTACAAGTTTCTGTCTCCTTAGAAAGCTGGACAGCTGGCTAAAAAGTCTGTGAACAAACCATGGGCAGCTTGGCAGATGGCAACTTTACATAACCCTCAATGGAGTGTTTGAAATGGAATCCTGCCTCATGATTGATCTGAGCAGTGATGAGGGGTGTACAAGCAGAAAGCTTTCGATTTTTCTTGTTTCATTTTTCTTGTTCTGCTTCCAACATTTTTAGCACACGCTAAAATGAAATGACATGAAAATGAAATCCCTTCCAGTAACAACCAAGGTGGTCTATAAAGAGTAGAAAAAGCTTTTCTACATGTTTCTTTCCATTTATGGTTTATTCCAGTGATGTTAATGCTCACTTGTGGGGTCCTCTGTAAGCAGGTCATTTCTGGAGAGAAAAACAAACTTGATTTACTGCAGGAAAAGCAAAGACTAATGTTTCCTTGCAAACTGGTGTATGAGATCCCTGTTGCACATATTACAGATGTCACAAGCTTCCCAGGGCAGGTTTTGCTGAACTGTTTTCACGCAAGTTTAATATAAAGTGAAAGAAAAAAAGCACAGGATAAAATGAAATTAAATTTTGAATGTTAAGATTGAAAGGGGATAATATTTAGGGTGTCCTCACTTGGATTTCAGGGCTCTGTTCTTTCTTGGTTTTCTTCTTATCTCTCCCAGCGTACCTTTAGTGTATACTCTAGTGGATCCTCCTCTACTTCTATCCCACTCAGGGATCTGTCCTAGGACCTCTTCTTTTCTTCATCTATACTTCTTCCCTTGGTACTCTGACCTCATCCCATGGTTTTCAGTATCATCTTTACGCTGATGACTCCCAGATCTACCTCTCCACACCAGAAATCTCAGCCAAACTCCAGGCCAGAGTATCAGCCTGCCTGTCTGACATAGCTGCCTGGATGTCTCAGCGCCATCTGAAACTAAACATGACCAAGACTGAGCTTCCTATCTTTCCCCCTAAACCAACCTCTCCTCTTCCCCCATTCTCTATTTCTGTGGATAACACTCTCATCCTTCCTGTCTCATCAGCTCCTAACCTAGGGGTCATCTTCGACTCCTCCCTCTCCTTCTCTGCACATATTCAGCAGACTGCTAAAACCTGTCGTTTCTTTCTCTATAATATCACCAAAATTCGCCCTTTCCTTTCTGAGCACACTACCAGAACCCTCATCCACACTCTTATTACCTCTCGCTTGGACTATTGCAACTTGCTTCTCACAGGTTTCCAACTTAGCCATCTCTCTCCTCTTCAATCTGTTCAAACTTCTGCTGCACGACTAATATTCCGCCAGTGTCTTTATGCTCATATTAGCCCTCTCCTCAAGTCACTTCACTGGCTTCCTATCCATTTTCGCATACAGTTCAAACTCTTCTTATTGACCTATAAGTGCATTCACTCTGCAGCTCCTCAGTACCTCTCCACTCTCATCTCTCCCTATATTCCTCCCCGGGAACTCCATTCACTGGGTAAATCTCTCTTATCTGCAACCTTCTCCTCCACCGCTAACTCCAGACTCCGTTCCTTTTATCTTGCTGCACCATATGCCTGGAATAGACTTCCTGAGCCGGTACGTCAAGCTCCATCTCTGGCCGTCTTCAAATCTAAGCTAAAAGCCCACCTTTTTGATTCTGCTTTTAACTCCTAACCCTTATTCACTTGTTCAGAACCCTTATTTTATCATCCTCACTTTAATATTCCCTTATCTCTTGTTTGTCCTGTTTGTCTGTCCTAATTAGATTGTAAGCTCTGTCGAGCAGGGATTGTCTCTTCATGTTCAAGTGTACAGCGCTGTGTACGTCTAGTAGCGCTATAGAAATGATAAGTAGTAGTATAGTCTTGGGATTCCGGAATCTTGCTACTCTTTGGGAGTCTGCACGGAATCTTGCTACTATGAGATTCCGGAATCTTGGTACTCTTTAGGATTCTGCACGGAATCTTGCTACTCTTTGTCCTTATCCCTTATTTGTTCTGTTTGTCTGTCCTAATTAGATTGTAAGCTCTGTCGAGCAGGGACTGTCTCTTCATGTTCAAGTGTACAGCGCTGCGTACATCTAGTAGCGCTATAGAAATGATAAGTAGTAGTAGTAGTAGTGATTCGTTTGGGAAGTGCTCACCACGGCTGCCCTTTATTGAGTGGCAAAAGTGCAATTTTCTAAAAATGAATAAATAAATAAATAAAATAAAAGGGGGAAGTTGCTGAGGGAAGGGGGCTTCCAAAAAAGCAAAAATGAAAAGATTGAAAGGCAGTGACCTAGCACAACCTGGCAGACAGTGATAGGGGATAAGTGCATTAACCCTGTATGAGTAAAGATAACTTCCAGACAAAGCCCTCCTTTGTATTTCATCATTGATAGATCTATAAGTCTTTCAGGGGTCCTTATATTAAGGTGTGCTGAAAAATGGCCTGCGGTAGTGTAGGCGTGTGTTTTGGACATCCCTGAAGGTGATAGTAGCCTTGTATAAGTCTGCTGAGGCCTCATTTAGAGTACCGTGTGCAATTATGGAGACTGCGCCTACAGAAAGATAGAATCAGGCTGGAGTCGGTCCAGAGAGCGGTTACAAGCAAAACTGGTAAGTGGTCTTAGTCATAAAACATATAGGGACAGGCTTATGAACCTCAATATGTATACACTGGAAGAGAGGCGGGAGAGAGGGGATATGATAGAGACATTTAAATACCTCAGTGGCATTAATATACAGGAGATGAGCCTCTTTCAAATGAAGGAAAACTCTGGAATGAGGAAATAGGCTTAGGAGGAATCTAAGAAAAGATGGTGGATGCGTGGAATGGCCTCCCGGTGAAGGTCATGGAGAGAAGGATTTTGTCAGAATTTAAGAAAGCGTGGGACAGGCACATGGGATCTCTTAGGAAAAGGAGAAGTTAGTGGTTACTGAGGATGGGCAGACTGGATGAGCTATTTAGCCCTTATCTGCCGTCAAGTTTCTCTGTTTCTAAATTTGCAACTCTAATTTCTAAAACGTGTCCAAGTGTTTGCAAAGTAAAGTTATTGTAAGATTGTGAGTCTGAAAAGAGTTGTGATATTGTGGGACCTTACCTACTACACTAACATCAGAGCTTTACATACATAAAATCAGGATATTAAATCCATCCTGGGCTTCTAGTGACATGCAGAAAGGCCTTTAATTGGTCCATGAATCAGCAGAATTCCTCAAGGAGCTCTTGTCAATAGCTTTTTTTATGATTATATTTATAACACATGTCAAGATATGCACTTAAGGGCACACAGGCTTATATTCACTGTACATATTGCATAGAAACAAATTATATGAACAGATGCCCTGTCTTAAAAAGGCTATCATTATCAAAGCATATTTCTCTATTTGTAAGAAAACTGGCAAATCCATCACTACTGCAGAGGAACTGATAAGGATAAATGGGTTTTTAAGTGATGGAAGCTCGATCCGCCTAGTGGAATGGTGGGACTGTTTGCGTGATGAAGCGCCGGAGACTGCACTTTGAGGTCTGCTATTGTCTTGGATAGGGGAGGTTATTCCTATAAGGCAGGAGATCATTTGCTGTATATCTTACAGCTTCTTTCCCCTTAATATGATCACTTCACTGCAACTGTTCCATGAACTTTAATGTGCAGCATCCAGGGGCTTTTCCTTTATTACCAACCTCCCCCCCTTCCAACAGCGACTGTCCTTTGAGAGACAAGGACCACAGTTCCCTCCAGAACCCCCACAAGTTTTGATTCTTCATAGATTAGTCATCATGTCCTTTATGAAACCATGAGTAACATACCGAGGGTAGTAGTGATTAAAAATAACTCTGATATTTCCATTTAGGTCAAATGAAATTCAGTTGATGATTTTTTTTTCAACTTCTGTAACTTAATCTGTTTATTTTAGGAATGAAATTATTAAAACGTGACAAGGTTTAATTGAAGAGTTTTGCTACAGTCATAAGACTAAAGAGCTTCTTCGGTAGTCAGAGTACGTGAGGTTATTATGGTGCAGCAGCTGGGTAAGACTTCACTAGATATGTAAATACGTTCAAGGTGCTTCTAACAGACAGTCCTAGTGCAGTGGTGAGTAATGAATGCTTTTGAATTAAAGCAGCATATCATCATAGTTGGCCAATCATTTGATTATATTGAAATGATTTGCGTGTCAGAAGCCTGTGAATAGGCCTCTTGGGGGTGCTGACATGCATACAGAGAGAGAGAGAAAGAGAGACACCTTCAATAGTACCTCATGATTGTAAGACACAGTGGGACGGTGTGTCTGCCACAATGGGACTTGTAGTAGGGTTGAATGAAATGATACTGAAATAATACCAAATCCCACTGTATATTATGCTGAAGAATGTTCTTTTCTCATGCAGACTTTTCTTCTGAGGAAGATTAGCACAGAGGTTAGAGGAGAGGTGATGATGGTTGTAGTGGTGTTGGGAGGGGGGGGGGTGGGGTGACGAAGAAAATCCTGATCTTCTAGCAATGACAATCAGTGGTAAAATTCTTTCAAAAATGATCATCTCCCATTAACTCTTGATTCAAATAAAACCCCGAATCTCTACCAACCTTTGTGGAGGACATGGTCTCAAAATCTAATTTGATCTGTTCTAGAGCTCAAGCAGGGTTATGTACCCATTTCAACAAAATCTGAGTTTTAGCAGCGTTCACAGCCAGAGATAAAGCCCAAACCTGGATTAAGCGAGGCTGGGTTGCTTTCTTCTTTGTTTCACAAAACGTTACCTAAAATTATGAAAAAAAATAAACAATAACACTCCATTTCCTTCTACTCCATTGCAAAGGAAGATCAACCTCGAATTTACTACCAAACCACCTCCTCCTCCTCACCCTCTAACCCACTCCCTCAACCAACCAACCCAGGCCTCCTTTTCCTAATATCACCGAAGAGGAAACCGCCCACCTTCTTTCCACCTCGAAATGCACCACCTGTTCCTCTGACCCGATCCCCACCAACTTACTTAACACCATCTCTCCTACTGTCACCCCCTCCATCTGTCATATCCTCAACCTCTCTCTCTCCACTGCAACCGTCCCTGACACCCTCAAGCACGCCGTAGTCACACCTCTCCTCAAAAAACCATCACTTGACCCTACCTGCCCCTCCAACCAGGGCCGTGCCAACACAGTAAGCGAGGTAAGCATGGCAGGGGGGCGCTTCCCTCTGGGGGGCGCCGCCGCACCATGCTCACCTCGCTCGCCCTCCTGCTCCCATTGTTCAACTTCCCGCCCTCTTCTCCCCCCAAACATCCCTTTTCTTTTTTTTTTCCTTTTTAAATTTACCTCTGTGGCGGTTCCGGCAGTGCAGCGTCTGTGAAGGAGGCGGCACTCCCGACGTCTCTAGCCTTCCCTTCACTGTGTTCCGCCTTCTTCTGACATCATTTCCTTGACGTCAGAAGAAGGCGGAACACAGCGAAGGAAAGGCTAGAGACGTCGGGAGCGCCGCCTCCTTCACTGACGCTGCGCTGCCGGAACCGCCACGGAGGTAAATTTAAAAAGAAAAAAAAAAGAAAAGGGATGTTGGGGGGAGAGAAGAGGGCGGGCAGTTGAACAATGGGAGCGGGAGGGCAGGGGAGAGATGAGAGCATGGATGCGAAGGGGGAGGGGAGAAGAGGGCGGGCCAGGCCAGGCCAGGCCAACTGGGACATGATGGGACATGGGAGCGAGAGGAGAGAGAGGAGCATGGATGCGAGGGGGGGGTTCATGGAAGGGAGAGAGGGGAATTGCTGGATAGGGATTAATGGAGGGTGACAGAGGAGCATGGATGGGAGGGGCAGGGCTCAGGGAGAGAGGGGATAGTCTGCAGGGGGGCGCCAGAGACCCTAGGCACGGCCCTGCCTCCAACTATCGCCCCATCTCCCTCCTACCCTTCCTCTCCAAGATACTTGAACGCGCCGTTCACAGCCGCTGCCTCGATTTTCTCTCCTCTCATCATGCCATCCTCAATCCGCTTCAATCTGGTTTTCGCCCTCTACACTCGACAGAAACGGCACTCACTAAAGTTTGTAATGACCTGTTCCTTGCCAAATCCAAAGGTTATTACTCCATCCTCATCCTCATCGACCTATCTGCCGCATTTGACACTGTCAATCATAATTTACTCCTTGCCACACTATCTTCATTTGGGTTCCAGGGCTCTGTCCTCTTCTGGTTCTCCTCTTATCTCTCCCACCATACCTTCAGAGTATATTCTCATGGATCTTCCTCCACCCCCATCCCGCTCTCTGTTGGAGTTCCTCAGGGATCTGTCCTTGGACCCCTTCTTTTTTCAATCTACACCTCTTCCCTGGGCTCGCTGATTTTATCTCATGGCTTCCAATATCATCTCTATGCCGACGACACCCAGCTTTATCTCTCCACACCAGACATCACTGCGGAAACCCAGGCCAAAGTATCGGCCTGCTTATCGGACATTGCTGCCTGGATGTCCAACCGCCACCTGAAACTGAACATGTCCAAGACAGAGCTTATTATCTTTCCACCCAAATCCACATCTCCTCTCCCCCCACTCTCTATCTCAGTCGATGGCACTCTCATCCTCCCCGTCTCATCTGCCCGCAACCTCAGAGTCATCTTCGACTCCTCCCTCTCCTTCTCCACGCATATCCAGCAGCCAAGACCTGTCGCTTCTTTCTCTACAACATCAGCAAAATTCACCCTTTCCTCTCTGAGCACACCACCCGAACTCTCGTCCACTCTCTTATTACCTCTCGCCTTGACTATTGCAACCTACTCCTCACTGGCCTCCCACTTAGCCACCTATCCCCCCTTCAATCCGTTCAGAACTCTGCTGCACATCTTCCGCCTGGACCGATATGCTCATATCACCCCTCTCCTCAAGTCACTTCACTGGCTTCCAATCAGGTACCGCATATAGTTCAAACTTCTCCTACTAACCTACAAATGCACTCAATCTGCAGCCCCTCACTACCTCTCTACCCTTATCTCCCCTTACGCTCCTACCCGAAACCTCCGCTCACAGGACAAATCCCTCCTCTCTGCTCCCTTCTCCACCATCGCCAACTCCAGGCTCCCCCCTTTCTGCCTTGCCTCTCCCTATGCTTGGAACAAACTCCCTGAGCCCATACGCAGAGCCCCCTCCCTGCCCATCTTCAAATCCTTACTCAAAGCCCATCTCTTCAATGTCACCTTCGGCACCTAATCATTTTACCTCTATCCGGGAAATCTAGACTGCCCCAATTGACGGTCTGCACATGTTGTCCATTAGATTGTAAACTGACTGCTCCTTTGAGCAGGGACTGTCCTTCTTTGTTAAACTGTACAGCGCTGCGTAACCCTAGTAGCGCTTTAGAAATGTTAAGAAGTAAGTAGTAATATCATCCCTATGTATATTTTTTTGGAGAAAGCAAGCTTTCAAAATATTGGTGCCAGACTGGTAGAATAAACTCCCTGAAGATACACCCTTCATACTGTTTAGGAAAGGTCTACAATTGTTTCTTTTTCCTTCTGGTTATTAAGATATGTTTTTATGACTTTGTTGTACACCATCTTGACTAGGATTTCCCAGGGAGAGGTCACATAAAGTAAAAAAAAAACAATAATTAAAAAAAAATATATATATAAACCTGTGAATCCAAATGGCTTTATCAGTAATCCCAAAGGATGAAGAAAAATATTAATCGGGGGCAAAAGTAGGAACCCCGGGGAATATCATAGTACAACTTGATGGGGGGGGGGGGGGGGAGGAAATCACCTCACTTCTAAACTGCAACCCTTGCAGTCCAATACTTCAATAATGACTCCTTTTCTTTCTCTCCCCCCCTCCCCCAAATCCATCCTAACCTCTTTCTACATGCTTCACTTTTTTGGTCCATTTTCAGATATTTTATTAAAATTGTAAACCACCGTTCTAAAAGTACAAAGAGTAGGGGACACTTAAGGAAGTTACATGGGAATACTTTTAAAACAAATAGGGGGAAATATTTTTTCACTCAACGAATAGTTAAGCTCTGGAACACTTTGCTGGAGGATGTAGTAACAGCAGTTAGTTCATCTGGGATTAAAGAAGGTTTGGACAAGTTCCTGGTGGAAAAGCCCATAGTCTGCTATTGAGACAGACATGAGGAAGCAACTGCTTGTCCTGGGATTGGTAGCATGGAATGTTGCTACTCTGAGATTCTGCATGGAATCTTGTTACTCTTTAGGATTCCAGAATCTTGCTATTCTTTGGGGTTCTACATGGAATCTTGTCACTCTTTAGGACTCCAGAATCTTGTTATTCTTTGTGGTTCTACATGGAATGTTGCCACAATTTGGGTTTCTGCCAGGTACTTGTGACCTGGCTTGGCTACTGTTGGAAACAGGATACTGGGCTAGATGAACCATTGTTCTGACCCAGTATGGCTACTTTTATGTTCTTATGTATGTATATGCACTTTCTTGATATCTGTGGTATATCAAGCATTCATAAATAAATGTGACCCGCTGAGTGAAAAGGTACCAAAAGTGGGGTATGTGACATATTTATAGCACAAGATAAAGGGATATCAACTGCATAAAATTTCAGCCTCAGGTATGGACTAATTACGTCCTTAAAAAATGAGAAACGTTTATCAATAAAAATGTACATTTTTCAGAAAAAAAATTGAAAAGTAGCAAACTGAAAACATCTATATCTCACAATCCAAAGTTGTGAAAAGAAATTACATAATCCCTTTCTACTGACCCTATAGTACATAAAACTTTCACAAACGAAAGTTGCTCAAATTTACCACTGCAAACTTTATAGCCTTTATCTCTGTTATTTCTAACCCCAATTTTGGTACCTTTTCCCTCAGCAGGTCACAAATAATTCTTATTCCCCCTACACTTTCTTAAAGTAGTATGAAACCAGACGGGCCATTTTCCTAGCCTGCAATTTCAGTGTTGTCTCCAGCATGAATCCCTGACCAGTGAGCACTCCCTTACCTCTAACCTCCCCATCCTCTCCTCATATCAAAATTCATTTCTCCAAGATGCTCTCTTAGGACTTTATGTCCAAGAAAGGAGAGGATATTTAGGTCTGTCTTCAATTAGGAGCTGGCAGAACCTTTGTCAATAAAGAAAGTTTCCGGCATCTTCAGAAACAAGCAAAAGCTCTCAGGTCTCTGACTTCCTATTCATATTTCATGAAGCCCTCTGGTAAATTATACCTCCCTCTGCTTTTCTGCTCTTAGAACTATAATTGGTACGTGATTTTGATGGATGAGATGGAAAACCTTCTCAATGCCCGATTATCTGTGATTTATATGACTAATTTGCTATATGCCAGATGCTGACTTCATTTCTTGAAAACACTTTTAAAATTGGAAATTTGACCATATGGGACTGTGGCAAGTCTCTGAGACCTGGAGTTAACAAATGAGCTCAGAACCAATCCTTGGCATCCTGGGTGGATGTTTGCAGTCTCTGCCAAGTGTACTATTCTTCGGTTTTCTTGTCTGCTAATCAAAGAACCACATTAACAGTAATGGCAAAGCCGGGATCCCACTGGTCTTCCAGCTGGCGATCAACAAGAGCTACCCACCAGCTACAAGGTTAGTAAGCAGATCATTCAGATTCAGGAAGGAGGAGAGAAGGGTCTACAGTGCATTCCAAAATAAAGAAATAATCATAAACTGTGCTTGCATTATTATTTAGATTTTGCTCACACCTTTTTCAGTAGCAGCTCAAGGTGAGTTACATTCAGGTACACTGGCTATTTCTCTGTCCCACGAGGGCTCACAATCTAAGTTTGTACCTGAGGCAATGGAGGGTTAAGTGACTTGCCCAAGATCACAAGGAGCAGTAGTGGGGTTTGAAACTGTCCACCTCTGGATTGTAAGACCAGTGCTCTAACCACTAGGCCACTCCGTTATGGGAAATGTCCTTGGAAGAAGAACATGATAAAGATTTGCAGAGCAATGGACAACTTGAACTTCCTTTTCCTTATAAAATTTTAAGCCTTAAGAGTAGAGTGGTGTGGTAGCCGTGTTAGTCCACTTTTAAAGGTAATCAATAGAAATCAAACAAAATAAAACATGGAAAAGAAAATAAGATGATACCTTTTTTATTGGACATAACTTAATATAATATATTTATGGTTTATAATGGGCTAGATCTTTGAAACCCAACAGACAGGACTTAACAAAGATCTGGGTTTTCTAGCTCATTATAAACCATAAAGTTGTATTGCTCTGTTTGTCACCCTCCTCTCACCTATCCACCCCCATCCTATCTCTGAAATGCTTTGATGTTCCTATGCATACCTCCTAACCATCCCCACCCTGTTAGACTGTCAATGAAATGCTTGGATGTTTTACTACTACTACTACTACTACTTAACATTTCTAGAGCGCTACTAGGGTTACGCAGCGCTGTACAATTTAACAAAGAGAGACAGTCCCTGCTCAAAGAGCTTACAATCTAATAGACAAGTGAACGGTCGGTCCGATCGGGGCAGTTTTACTTATATATACTGTCATCTACCACATTTGCTTATTTCCGATCTGATGAAGAAGGGCAACTTTGAAAGCTAATCAAGAAGCCTTAAGAGGAATTAGTGGTGTGCATTCGTTACTGTGCCCTAAAAAATTAGGGCCAGATTCTATAAATGGCACAGAAAATTAGAAAATTAAGTGCTCAATGCTATTCTATAACAGGTGCATTGGGATGAGCATTCTTTCTAAAATGGCATTGAGCACGGTATTGGTACACTCAGCTTTGGGCACGAGGTTGGTATCAATCCTGGTGTGAAAATCGGGCTTGGATCCCCGGGATTCTGTAACACTGTGTACATCTTTTGTGAATGCCCCTGATCTGCCCATACTCATCTCATGGCCACGCCCCCTTTTGAGCTGCATGAGACCCAATTTAGGCACCCGGTGTTGCAGAATACCATGTAGCCAGATTGGCAGCCAAATTGTAATTAAGGGCTTCTTAGCTGCAATAATTAAATCATTGGGCTCATTCACTAATATATTTTGGTGCCAATCTGGAATCTGCGCCCAAATTTGGGCAATCTTTATAGAATCTAGGGGTTAGTGTGCACTAAATTGATTTAACAGGTACTAATCACCTTAGAGCACCTTAATTCATTGGTTAGTCTATGTTAAGTCAATGTAACATACACTAATCAACTTAGCATGCCTTTAATTTGTAGTATATGTTAAATCAATGTGATGCACACTATCAATTTAGTGTGCCAGTTTGGTACAAGAACTCCTCTATTTGGTTACATTCAAATGCGATGTACAAATTAGGAGATATAAATATCACAAAATTAACATCCCAAACTTTCCACATGCTATAACAATGCCTTGCAGCGATCTTTGCAGCCATGATACTTCTTGAAATGTTTGGAAGTTGGGGACATAATCCCTTTGCAGCTTTGCCACTTGCGTATGTACAGGCAGATTTTCAAAGGAAACTAGTAGCCACCTAATTACGGAGTTGGTCAGCTAGATCTCTTGCATGCAAATTACCTCCCCAACATTAATGTAGGTGTTTCTTTGTGCTTGAGAGAAGCAGTTAAGTATATCTGTTGACTCTTCCAATTGTTGTGCCTCATTTCCCCAAGCAAAACCATCTGCAGAAACAGCAGGGGCAAAGCATATCAGCATTTTTGTACCCATGTACCTTGTAGTGAGTTTCCAAAATGTTTGATGGAATAACCTTGAGACAGCTCCATGCTTGAACCAGTGGCGTAGCCACAGTTGGGCCTGGGTGGGCCCGGGCCCACTCACCTTGTACTCAGGTCCACTCAAAATTGTGACACTCTTGCTGTGGTTGGTGGGGATCCCCAAACCTTGCCAGCTGAAGATTTTCTCTCCTTGGGCAGCCAGCGCTCTTCCAAATGTCAGCCAGGAGCACTTGCCTTGAGCTGACGCTGAGACCGGCCCTTCTGCACATGCTCAGTTTTTGCATATGCAAAAGCACTGAGCATGCACGGCCTGCCAGCAACAGCATCAGTTTGAGACAAGTGCTGCCAGGTTTGATGATCCCCGCCAGCTCAAGTATTTAATATTTGGGATTTGTGGGCAGGAAGGAGTGGAGAGAGGAGCAAACTGGAGGGTGGCTGGGGGGGGGGGGGGGGGGCCAATTCCATGCCCACCCACCTTGGGTTCAGGCCCACTCGAAATTAGCCATCTGGCTACGCCCCTGGCTTGAACACAGTAAATGGAGAGCCATCCAGGACCCTTGAGCACTCTGACCTCTGCACTGCTGATGTTGTAAGGATCCCTATGCCCCAATACCCTCACACTCTGCATTTCCTCACTGGAATGGAGTCTGATCTTGCAAGGAGTCTGCTCTCCTCTTACAGCACATTGGAATGAATCCAGGCAAAGCTTTGCAGTCGTGTGTGTAAGCAAAAACAAAAACAACAGCAAGACAAGAAAATCATTTTTGCTGTTGGCAGCCTCTGATCCATATAATTAGCCCTTTACCGTTCTTTCTTTTCATCCTTCCTACTCAAGCTAATGAAAGTCTAGATCTGCGTCTGTCACTGTGGACGTCTCTCGGACTATAAATACATGTGGGATGTTGTTCTGTCTTGACTGGAACAACAGGAATCAAGGGATTAGAATCAGCATAGTGTATTACAGACATTCAGTGATTTCACAGGGAACTGGACCTGGGGAGAACGGCTTTTGTGCAGTTGGAAGAAAATAACCAGGGATCTTTTGTGATAAACAAACAAATAAGGAAACATTGAACATGCCTCTAGGAAAGGGTTGACAGGCACTGATTGAAAAACTGGCAGAGCTGGTATTTTGAAGGCTCAAACTAGTGCTGCCTCTGAAAAATGTGGTTTATTTATTTATTTGTTGCATTTGTATCCCACATTTTCCCACCTATTTACAGGCTCAATGTGGCTTACATTATGCCGTGATGGGATCGCCATTTCCGGATTGAGAAATACAAAGTGGTATTGCATTAAGGTTCATAAATGATAAAATAGATTACAGAGTGGTATTACGTTAGAGTTCATAAATGGTAGAGTAAATTATAGAGTAGGTTAGATATTTAGATATAGAAAGTTCATTCATTCCGGCGTAAGAGTTCATAAGTGGTAGTGCTTAGGATGGATCTTTGTGGTATGCTTTTTTGAACAGGTTGGTTTTCAGTGATTTTCGGAAGATTGTTAGGTCATGCATTGTTTTTATGACATTTGGTAGTGCGTTCCTTAGTTTCACGCTTATGTAGGAGAAGCTAGATGCATAAGTTGATTTATATTTAAGTCCTTTGCAACTGGGGTAGTGAAGATTCAAGAATGTGTGTGTTGACCTTTCCGTGTTCCTGGTTGGCAAGTCTACGAGGTCTGACATATAGATCGGAGCCTCACCGTGAACGATTTTATGGACCAGGGTGCAAACTTTGAACGCAATTCATTCTTTTATTGGGAGCCAGTGTACTTTTTCTCTTAGGGGTTTGGCGCTTTCGTATTTCGTTTTTCCAAATATGAGTCTGGCTGCTGTGTTTTGGGCAGTTTGGAGTTTCTTAGTGATTTGTTCTTTGCATCCGGCATAAATGGCATTACAGTAGTCTAGGTGGCTTAGCACCATTGATTGTACCAGGCTGCGGAATATTTCCCTTGGGAAGAAAGGCTTTACTCTTGAGTTTCCACATTGAGTGGAACATTTTCTCTGTTGTATTTTTCGCATGGTTTTCTAGTGTGAAATTTTGGTCAATTGTAACTCTGAGGATTTTCAGGCTGTCTGAAACAGGAAGGGTATAATTTGGGGTGTTTATGGTGGTGGGTTTGTTCTTGTTGTATTGTGAAGAGAGGATGAGACATTGTGTTGTTTCTGCGTTGAGCTTTAGCTGGAATGTATCCGCCCATGAATTCATTATTTGGATGCTGTGCTTGATTTCATTTGTAATTTCTGTTAGATCATGTTTGAACGGGATGTAGATCGTGACATCGTCTGCGTAGATGTAAGGATTGAGACCTTGGTTGGATAGCGATTTGGCTAGAGGTGTCATCATTAGGTTAAAAAGGGTTGGTGAAAGCGGTGATCCTTGGGGTACTCCGCATTCAGGTTTCCAAGGTGGTGATGTATTCGAATTTGATATCACTTGGTATGCTCTTTCGGTTAGGAAGCCATTGATCCATCTAAGTACGCATCCTCCAATCCCAAAGTATTCTAGGATGTTCAATAATATTTTGTGGCTAACTGTGTCAAACGTGCTGGACATGTCGAATTGCAGGAGAAGTACACTGTTGCCAGTTGCAAGTATTTGTTTGAATTTGGTTAGGAGAGTGATTAGTACTGTTTCGGTGCTGTGGTTGGATCGAAATCCTAATTGTGATGTAATATTGAGAATTTGTTTAAGTAGTCAGTCAGTTGCTTGGTTAGGGTGGAAATAACACATCTTGGGCCAGATTCTATATAAGGCGCCTAAAAAATCTGTACGGTAAACATTTCCACCTAAGTGTCGCCTAGGTTTAGGCGTGGTGTATAGAATATGCTTAGTTGGTATCCCAGCGCCTAAAATCACACGCCTCCATTTACACCAATGAAAATCTGGTATAAATCCTTGCACATAGATTTACACACACCGGGCCATATTCTATAATTACGCATGTAAATTTGGGAATGCCCACAAAATGCCCTTTTCCCTGCCCATAGCTAATCATTGCCAATTAGAGCTCATTATTGCTTGTTAAGTGCTGTCATCAATGCTGATTAGATTGTTAAGCCAATTAAGTTGTTGTTATATGTTGTTATAGAATATGCTTAAATTTCGGTGCGAATCTCTAGGCATGCTATATAGAATCCAGGACCTTGTGTGTACCAGACCTGCAGAAAAGAGCCGTATTTGCCCTGAGCTAATAAAGCAAAAGTTAATTATGTTTTTGTTTACACTTGACCTATGAATTCTCTAACTTACTATTATCATAAAATTTACTGCTTTCTCTTTCAGGTTTCCTTGCTCAAGGTCTTCTTTTAATAACATTTCTTCTGTAGGAACAGAATGGGGAAAAAAGGCACAGATAGTTTCTGAATAAGTCCCTTAAAACAGCTGTATAAAGTGGCTTTAGCATGCCCTTACGTGGGCCATTCCTGAACACTAAGGCCATTTTTATTAGGGTTAGGGTCAGGGGTCTATTGAGATAGATATGGGGAAGCCACTGCTTGCCCCGGGATTGGTAGCAAGGAATGTTGCTACTATTTGAGATTCTGGAATCTGGCTACTCTTTGGGATTCTGGAATGTCGCTACTCTTTGGGATTCCGGAATGTCGCTACTCTTTGGGATTCTGCCAAGTACTTGTGACCTGGATTGGCCACTGTTGGAAGCAGGATACTGAGCTAGATGGACCATTGGTCTGACCCAGTATGGCTAGTCTTATGTTCTTACCACTGGGATAAAATGGCCAAAATTCCTATTTTTGGTATTAACCCTTTAGTGTCCAATGTTCCCATCAATCTGTTCCCATATGGCTTATTACAGGAAAATTGGACACTAAAGGGTTTTTAATGGCTACAAGCAAATTTTGCCATTAGCGCATGGCATTTAAAACAGATCAGTGCATGCGCCCTTACAACCACACATCAAGCATGCACTAAGCGCACAGCAATGTAGCCGCAGTAACCGATTAGCATAGGACACACCCACTCTCCACCCCCCAGACACACCCCCTGCACCACTAAATAAATTTATTTTTTAGTGTGTGGATACTACGTACACATGGCAAAATCACTGTGGGATGCCTCAGCACAACCCATGCTATGCCAGTTTTGCCGCAGTAAGCATGCGTTAGTACTTACCGCAGCTTTGTAAAAGGCCCCTTAATATCCATAACCCCCTTTCTGTAATTCTCTGCTGTCCCGCTTATCTTTGGGAATGGTGTTTCTCTTTTCTTGCCTCTGGGGAGAAAGTGGGAGAGAGAAGAAGAAAAATCTAGATTATATATTAATGTTTATTGCTTGATTTGACCTACCCTTGTGTCTGTGAAGGCAAAAGTTTCTTTTTGGAGAGTAAGAAATTGACCCTTCATTCTGAAGGAATAATTTAAGAAAGCCAAACAGTTTTCAAGAAAGTTGCTCGGAAGTGGTTGAGTTAAAATAGATTTTCTCAGTGTCCCATTGGTCTTCCGCCCCCCCACCTCACTTCAGAGATCTGCAGTTTTGTCCAAGATAAACATATGCTGTTGTCGCCCCTCCTTATGTTCTCTCTGTATCTCTCTCTCTCTCACTTGCATAATGTAGTTTTTCTTCCTTGCGTATTACAGACCAATGGAATCCCCAGTTCTCCATTCTGTGCTGAGACCCTCCAGTTAATGCATTTGTTTGCGCTTTGGAGCAGTAGAAATTTCCCAAATGTAAGTGACTTACTCTTGCACTCTCTTCAGATTTTGCTTTTAGATGTCTCTTCTGTCTCGGGATATTGAGTTGGACAGTACAGGTGTTGAAGGAGAGAATGATAAAGGAGCAAAGACCTGTCATGGTCATGGCATCTTCTACTTGCGGAAAAACATCTGCATTGAGCCCTGCGCACTATCCATTTCCTTGTGGGATCTGTGGTTGGTAACTATCGAGACTTTGGAAAGACACTGAATTTCGCCATTGCACCTGCACATGGACCATCCATGTGACTTGTCTATTCTGTTTTACCATGCCGGTTTCTATCATGGCTGCCAGTGGTGCCAAGCCCCTATTCTGGGAGGTTTTGCCACCAATGCCTACCTGTCGGGTTTACTGTACCCCTGTCTACCAGGATGGGCACCTCTTTGTTGTGGGAGGATGCAGTAAAGCGGGACTTCCTTTGGATACAGTGGAGATGTTGGATGTGGTCTCTCAAAAGTGGGTAGTGTTGCCACCATTACCCACCCCCCGAGCTGGGGCTGCAGCTGTCACCTTGGGGAAACAGGTTTACATAATTGGGGGCATGAATTCTGACCAGAGTCCCTTGGCATCAGTGGAAATATATAATGCAGATGAGGGAAAATGGGAAAAGAAGGCCTATCTGGCCCAGCCATCCATGGGTGTTACAGCCATTGTGAAAGGTAAGTCTAGAAAAGCAGTGCCATGTCTCAAGTCTGAATTCTTTTAGCTAAATCTCTCTGTAATCAAAATCTTGAGCTTCTTTAAGAATACATAAAGGTCCATTTTTCCAACTGCATTTCTGTTATCATGAGTAATAACAGACTGACAGTAGAGCACTCTGCAGGGCCTATGTTTTCTACAGCCTTTGTACAGCTGTAGCACTGGAAGTGACTATATATTTTTTAAAGCAACAGTATGGATACAGGTGCAGCCATCACATTGATCATTTTAAACCATGAGCAGCTGAAAAGCGACCGCAGAACAAGCTGTTCAAAAAATGAAGGACGAGAGAGGGAAATGATTATAACAAAGATGAGAACTTTTATTCGAAAGTAATTTGAACACAAAATACATCAGAACAAAATGGAAAAAATACCCAGGAATAAGTTCAAATGAAAGTTAAGAGCTCCACAAAAACATTATGGGCTAGATTCTATATATGGCGCCCGAAAAATCTGGAAAAAAAATACGACTAGGCATAGTCTCTAAAGTATGCCTAAATTTTATAGAATAGGCTTAAATTTCCACATGGTATATACAATACACGAGTGCCTCTCCACACGACCACATTTAGTCGCTGCCATTTAGGCCATGTTTTACTTGGTGTAAATCCCGACTCCTGAATTAGGCGCAGAATAGGTGTATTCTATAACAACGTGCATAGATTTTAGAAACACCCACACCCCACCCATGGCCACGTCCCCTTTTCAGTTATGCGAGCAGGGGCGTAGCCAGACCAGCGGGAGGGGGGTCCAGAACCCGAGGTGAGGGGGCACATTTTAGCCCTCCCCCCGGTGCTGCCACCAACCATCCCCCCAACATTGCCAACCCCGCCGCCACCACCAACTTTGCCCCCCCTGCCGATGACCTTCTCGACCCCCCTCCCGCCACCAACCTGCCATCGCCTACCTTTGCTGGTGGGGGACCCAAGGCTTCCTTCTGTTTCTGACGTCCTGCACGGCGGTGGGAGGGGGGGGGGTCGAGGGGGTAATCGGCAATGGGGTCCAGGGCCAAATCTACGGGGGCCCAGGCCCCCCTGGCCCCACGTAGCTACGCCACTGTATGTGAGTTAGAATTTAGGCGCACCACGTTACAGAATACACAAGTTGTGAGCATACATTTTAATGCCAATTAGTGCTCATAATTGCTTGTTAGCACCTATCAGCGCTGATTAGCTAGTTATAGCTATAGCATTGTTATAGAATGCGCTTCGATTTCCACACGGAAATTAAGGCACCATATATAGAATCCTGGGGGATGGGGTCAATATTCAACTTGATTTAACTGGCTAAAAATGGCTCCTAGCTGGTTAAATAGCCTGTTTTGGACGATCATTTTCAGCAGCACTTAACTGGTTAGCACCGAACTCAAAACCAGTTATTTTGAGGTTGTTCCGGGGGCGAAATCAGCACTTGGCCAGTTAAGTGCCGATATTCAGCACTTAACTGGCCTGGTTAACTGCACAAATAGGACTGCGGTAACCCATAGCCAGTTAAGTGCTGGATATCGCACTTAACCATCTGCAAACATGGAAATTCCTAGATATGGCCCGGCATTGAATTTTCAGGTTTAGTACCATCAAGTCAGCAAAACACTGATCGTTGAATATTGACCCTTTTATTTATTTTCTGATGACTCTAGCAAATCCCTGCTACTTCTAAGGGGAAGACAGAGAATCCAGTACTACCAGGTTAACCTTTGATTATCTGGGTGCTGATAAATACCAGCTGTGAGCAGGGCCGCCGCGAGACTAGGCTGGACCCGGGGAAAGGCCACCCCGCCTCCGCCCCCCCCCCCCGCCACTGCCGCCCCCTGTCGCTCCCCCCGCCGCTGCAGTCCCCGGTCTCACCTGCTTGCCTCCACGGCTCCGGGCCCCCTTCATTCAAAGCGGCAGTCGCAGATCGCGTCTCTTCTGGCCTTCCCTCCCTGTGTCAAGCCTTCGTCTGATGTAACTTCCGGTTTCTGTGAGGGCGGGACACAGGGAGGGAAGGCCAGAAGAGAGGCGATCTGCGACTGCTGCTTTGAATGCAGGGGGCCCGGAGCTGAGGAGGCAGGCAGGGGAGACCTGGGACTGCAGTGCCAGCGGCCGGCGCCGGGACCCCCTTGGAGGCCTGGGCCCAGGGAATTTTGTCCCCCCTGCCCCCCCTCTCGGCGGCCCTAGCTGTGAGGGTCATGAACAGCTGTTCATTAAGAGTTGGGCTGGGTGGGGACCACCAACTTACTGCAAGAGTAGCCACAGAAAGACCCTGCCCTACTTGCAACGCCTCTCTCCCTCCCCGCCCACTTTGACTGCAGACCTGTCTTTCCAGTCTGATTGTCCATGATGACGCCATTAAACAGGGAAGTGAAACCCAATACGGAGAATTAATATAATTCAGGCCTAGATTGTCACCCTGGCAACAGTGTTGTTGGTTGCTATGGAGTCATGAGTTACACGCACATTGAGTTGACCCCTGGCCGTCGTTCTCCTGTAGCATAATTAAACACCATACCCTGTCGTTCATTAACCTCCTAGTGGATTGAGCTGTTTTCATGCCGTTCCTTATCTTGATAAAGCAGCTGCTTGAAGACTGAGATGGATGTGAAGCTTAAGCCCCGTCCTGCATTAAACATGGAAGTCCTTTTAGCACTTCACATCATGTTCCCCATTAGAGGTGGGCTACCTCCATGTCAAACCTCATATACTGCCTGTGCTGTTTGTCAGTGAACAGCATCTGATGAAATTAAAGAAGTGCTCCCTCTGGCATCACTTTCATAAAACACTAACCTGGGTTCAAATCTCCTGCTGTCTAAAGTCTTGATGAGAGATGGCGAGTCCTGAGTCTAAGGTTTCCTCTCTTTCAATGCAGTGGAATTTATAGGTAGGCTATGTATTTTCCTGCATTTATTTACTTATTTACAACATTTACTAACCTGATCAATGTTAAAAATTCTTGGTGGCTTACAAAAGTAACATACACAATTAAATCATATATAAAACATAATAGAAGAACAACAACATATTCAACATTTTAAAAAAATGAATATAAAAGAAAAAACAAACAAACTAGAGCCAAAACGAAAGTTTCCCCATCAAGCTTCTTTCATTCTGTACCATATGCTTGTTGGAACAAAAAAGTCTCAAGTTCTTTCTTAAAAGTAGAAGCTCTTGAGTTGCTCTTAAAGACACAGGTAAACAATTCCACAAAGATGGACCGATCATCTTAGAAGTTGTTTGTGATATTCTTCCAATCTCGAGTCTTGAAAAGGGGGAATTTCTAACAACGGGGCCCTATTACTAAGCAGCGGTAAGCCCACCCCCAGCGTGCAACATTTCTGGCGCTAGCAGAAAGATTCAAAAATTATTTCCGCAGGGGGTTACCCGGCGGTAATCAGGTACCGCCGTGTGCTACCCAGTTACCGCCGGGTTAGCACGAGAGCCCTTACCACCACCTCAATGAGTGGTAGTCAGTGCTCCCCTCGCATGGCCATGCGATAAGAGCAATCTCAATTTCTCAATATCTCAGTTTCAAGGAAGTCCATTGAAAACCATGTTGTACAAATCTGAAATTAGCGCCAGGGAGGTGTGCTAGCCTGGCAGTAGTCTCATTTTGGCGAACGCTGCCCAGAACTGAAAGATGATCTTGTACAACACGGTTGTCAATGGACTTCCTTGAAATTCAAATATTTGGTAATATACTTTGGTCCTATAATAGAAGAGACCATTCAATATAATACAGATTATCTATTACAAACTATTAGAGACCTCACTGCCAGATAGGGTTACCATATTTTGTCCCCCAAAAAGGAGGACACATGCCCCGCCCCCACCATACACCCTGCCCTGCCCCTTTCACACCCTCGCTCCGCCCCCTCACATTTTCCCCTCCCCCTGTCACACACCCCGTCACCCCCCCTCCCTTTACCTTACTACTGCCCTGGTGGTCTAGTGACCTCTTCGGGGCAGGAAAGAGGCCCCTCTTTCCTGCCCGGAGCGCTGCCCTGCATGCATCCTTCCTGTTGGTGATCTCTCCGCCGATTCAAAATGGCCGCCGAGAGTTGAAGTCTCGCGAGGTCACTTCAACTCTCAGCGGCCATTTTGAATCGGCGCAGAGATCACCAACAGGAAGGATGCATGCAGGGCAGCGCTCCGGGCAGGAAAGAGGGGGCTCTTTCCTGCCCCTAAGGTGGAAGAGCCTGCCCGTTTGTCCAGAAATTCGGACAAACGGACAGATTGGCAAAACCTGCCCGGTTGCCCGGACATGTCCTCAAAAAGAGGACATATCTGGATAAATCCGGACATATGGTAACCCTACTGCCAGATAACCTCCACCTAAATTATCACAGTGGGGTTGTTTAGACAAAGAAACAAGAAGCAGGAAGTTCCCCTATGACAATCCAAGGAAGACACCGAAGAAATAGCTTATTTTTATAAACCGGATGTTCGTGCCGCACATAACTAGCGCATAAACGTCCATTTCTCCATATACTTTAGAACTTAGCAGAACATGAAACATCATGATCTGGATTCCTCAAACCCCATTTGAATATCTTTTCTAAAATGCTGCCCTTTGCCTTTTTAAGAGCTCAAGCTAGGCTAATTATGGGGATTTTTGTATCACGTTAGTGCAGGGAGAGGTTGTGATTCAGAATTATGTTTTAATTACTGGGGCGTGATGGGGTAGCAATTTTGAAAGCTGCATGCTGTGAACTGTCAGTCATTTAGGAACCTGGGCATCTGGAGAAATGGTAGAGAGCAGGGGTAATGAACCTTTCTCTTCAGTAGAAAAGGGTCACAAACACTGAACACTGAGGCAGAAGAAAAGCGAAAAGGAAAGACAAGATAAGAGCTTATTAGTTTTTCCAAAGATACTGGGCAGAACTGGAACATTTTGGCACCCTGTAGTTTTTCAGTGCTAAAATGAGCCTATCAGGTTCTAAAATGTGTCAGTGGATTGCAATTTATATTTCTCTGTGCGTGTGTCCCTTAAAAAGTTGGATGGATCTTTTCCTGTGAAGCAGGGTTGTTTAGGCCAGTGCATCTGAACCCTCTCCTGCAGGCACACCCAGCCAGTCAGGTTTCCAGGTTTACCCAAATGAATATGCATGAGATAAATTTGTATACTATAGATCTCCAGTATATACACTTTTATCTCACGCATATTCATTGAGATAATCTTGAAAACCTGACTGGCTGAATGTGCGTCCAGGACTTTACCATGTTTCAAAGCTTGTGAGGGATTTTGGGGGGGAGGGGGTGGAGGAGGAGTGTGTAGGAGAAGGGCAGCTCTTCCAAAGAAAAGCGAAAGGATGCTGAAGCACCAGAATCTAGAATGTAACACTTGCTACTGGCTATGAAATGTCTTTCTACCTCTGTAATGTTATTTGCAGGTGTAGAAAGCATTTGACTGTAACAGACTCCTTGAGGGGCATAATCGAATGTGAACGCCCATCTCCATGGGCGTCTATGTCCGAGAACGGGTACGTGAAGGGGCAGGACAGACCGTATTTTCGAAAGAAATGGGTGCCCATCTTTTTTTTTCGATAATACAGTTTGTGCCGGGCAAATGCATCGGATGTGTACGGATTTGAGCTGGGCGGTTTCGTTTTTCAGCGATAATGGAAACCGAAGGTGCCCAGCTCAAAAACAAACAAATCCAAGGCATTGGGTCGTGGGAGGGGCCAGAATTCGTAGTGCACTGGTCCCCCTCACATGCCAGGACACCAACCGGACACCCTAGGGGGCACTTGTAACATTTTAAAATAAAAAGTAAAATACCTCCCAAGTCCATAGCTCCCTTCCTTTGGGTGCTGAGCCCATCAAATCCCCCCCCAAAACCCCCTGCCCACAAATCTACACCATTACCATAGCCCTTATGGCTGAAGGGGGGCACCTAGAGATGGGTACAGTGGGTTTTGGGGGTGGTTTGGAGGGCTCCCATTTACCACCACAACTGGAACAGGTAGGGGGGGGGATGGGCCTGGGTCCACCTGGGTGAAGTACACTGCACCCACAAACAACTGCTCCAGGGACCTGCATACTGCTGTGATGGAGCTGGGTATGACATTTGAGGCTGGCAAAAAATGTTTTTAAAGTTCTTTTTTTTTTTTGGTGGGAGGGGGTTAGTGACCACTGGGGGAGTCAGGGGAGGTCATCCCCGATTCCCTCCGGTGGTCATCTGGGCAGTTGGGGCACTTTTTTGGGGCTTGTTCTTGAGAAAAAAGGGTCCAGAAAAAGTGACTCAACTTCTCGCTAAAAACACTTTTCTTTTTTCCATTATCGGCTGAGGGCGCCCATCTCTGCTCGTCCGATAAACACGCCCCAGTCCCGCCTTCACCATGCCTCCGACACGCCCCCGTCAACTTCATTCGTTCCCGTGACAGATTGCAGTTGAAGGCGCCCAAAATCGGCTTTCGATTATACCAATTTGGGCGCCCACCGGAGAAAGGCGCCCATCTCCTGATTTGGGTCGAAATATGGGCTCCCATCACTTTCGAAAATAAGGCTGCTTGTCAGCTGAAGGGTATGAGAGAATGGCATTCATTTACCTGCACTGATACCTGAAATCAGTGATGCCCTAGATTGCTGAAGAAAGCTAATCTCTCTAGACCGAAGCAGGGGCGTAGCCAGACAACAGATTTTGAGTGGGCCTAGGCAAGAAGTGGGTGGGCACTTCAAGTGTCCTCTCCCCCTCCCCTCAACCACCACACAAAAAAATATCTCAGGTGGTGAGAAAACGCTTCTTTCCATCTTGGCAGTCTGAAGCAGGCATGCACTGAAAACTGAGCATGCGCAGGTGCCGTTATTGTGGAGAGTAGCATTTTTGTTACCATCAGGGGGAAGTCTTCAGCTGGCAGAGCTTGGGATCCCCACCAGCTACCACTAAACGCATGCTACTGTTGTGTGGGCCCTAAGTGGGTGGGCCCCGGCCCACCCAGGCCCACCTGTGGCTATGCCACTGGACCCAAGCACCTGTGCTTTAGATGACATGTATCCAAGGGTAAGTTACTCTGAGCTCCCCTCCCCCCTTTTCTCTCAGACTCCCAAAGAGGCCGATGCAGAAAGCCATACCTTAGAGCCCTGTGCTATAGCTCAGCAAAGGGGATCCTGAAAGCCCGACTGGCTGGGGTGCCTCCAGGACCAGGTTTGGGAACCACTGAAATAGGCTATGGATTCTATATGTAGCAACATTAGGTGCTACTTCCGTGCTGAGTTTTCAGCGCAGAAAAGCGTTCTAACAGATGCAAGGCACTGAAATGGGGCAGAAATGGCAGATCCATGTGAAGAACACACTTAGGTGCCCATTTACAGAATAATGCTTAAGAGGCCCTTTTACTAAGCCGCGTAAGCGTCTATGTGCGCCCAACCCACTCCAAAATGGAGTTACCCTCCGACTACAGCGTGGCTCTTGCGGTAATTTCATTTTTGGTGCACATCTGAAAAATATTTTTTATTTTTGGGCCCATGTAACGGATGTGCATAGGTCATTACCGCCCGGTTCCCACTTGAGTCCTTACAGCTAGGTCAATGGTTGGCGGTAAGGTCTCAGAGCCAAAATGGATGCACGGCAATTTTCACTTTGCCGCACGTCCATTTTTTGGCAAAAATGTTTTTATAAAAGGCTTTTGTTTTACAAGTGCGCTAAAAAATGGATCGGCGCGTGCCCCAAACCCACGCCTACACTACCGCAAGGCATTTTTCAGCGCGCCTTTGTAAAAGGACCCCTAAGTGCTTCCATGAGGACCCGTAAAAGGGTGTAACGATGGGAGGTACACGGGTGGATCAGGGGCGTTCCCTTCAGATGCACGCATTATTAAAGAATAGTGCAGATCCGTGCTCAGCTTGCACACTGGGATTTAAACCTGGTTTCAGATGTGTAAATCCTCCCCCGTGCCCAAAGTTGAGCACGGATCCCTGCACTATGAGCTATTCTAAAAAGGACGCCCATCCCAGAGCCTTATAGACAGGGGCGTAGCCAGACTTCGACGGGAGGGGGTCCAGAGCTCGAGGTGAGGGGTCACATTTTAGCCCCCTCCCCCGCTGCTGCCAACCCCCCCGCCCACCGCCAGCTTTCACCCCCCCGCCACAACCCTCTCGACCCCCCTTCTCACCACCAGCCCTCTCCCGCCGCGTACCTTTGCTGGCGGGGGACCCCAACCCTCGCCAGCTGAGGTCCTCTTCTCGGCCGCGTGATGTTGCTGACCCCCCCACAGCAACTCTCTTGACCCCCCTTCCTGCCGCCAACCCTCTCGCACTGCGTACCTTTGCTGGCGGGGGACCCCAAACCCCGCCAGCCGAAGTCCTCTTCGTTCAGTAAATGGTGCTGAAAAATCAGTGCTGAAAGGCATTCTATAAGCAGGGGCGTAGATATCATGGGGACATGGGGGCATGGGCCCCCGTAGATTTGGCCCTGGACCCCCCTGCCCCTGGACCCTCTCGACCCCCTCTTCCTGCTGCCAACCCTCTCCCGCCGCCATCGCATACCTTTCCTGGTGGGGGACCTCAACCCCCGCCAGCCGAAGTTCTCTCCTCGGTCTCACGGCGTTGCTTGCAGAATGATCTGACACACGCACAGAAACTTGATCACATCATTCAGCAAGCAATGCCGCGCGGCCGAGGAGAGAACTTTGGCTGGCGGGGGTTGGGGTCCCCCGCCAGCAAAGGTATGTGACGGCGGCGGGGGAGGGTTGGCAGCATAGGCGGTCGGTAGCCCAACTGTTTGGGGAGGCTAAAGGGGGCGGGGTTAGGGGTGGGGCCAGGGGTGGAGCTTAAATCCATAATTGTCTGATCACACACAGAAATAAATAAATAAATAAATGTCACAATTAATACCTTTTATTAAATTTAGATATTAGCTATGTATCATATGTCAAAGAATAAAGTGGTTGCTCAAAGCATATACTAACCACAATCGCTCAACTGCAAAACACCATGCACAACTTTGTGCAAAAACACACTCTGACCCTTACTGTACCATAAATATTACACTGGGCAGAACCTAATACACCAATATACCACCCATACGGAAAATGCAGACCGTCAACAATATTGAAACAAGGGATCATAATATCACAATTCTCATGTACAGCCACAAAACATCCTAATTCATGTTTAATGTGGGATAAAATGTCATAAATAAGTAAATAAACTTTTAATGTTGAACACCTAATTCTCAAAGTGGACATATTCCAAACACTATAATGAAAATAAAATGATCTTTTCTACCTTTGTTGTCTGGTGACTTTGTTTTTCTGATTGTGCTGGCCCAGTATCCGATTCTGCTGCTATCTGTCCTCTTAACTCCGTTTCCAGGCTTCCTTTCCATTTATTTGTTTACTTTCCGCCTTTCTTCTTCATTTCTTGTCCTACATCCGTAAGTAAAAGCTGGGTCCTCCGCAAACTTGACTGTCCAGTGGATCCAGCTTTTGCCTATTTTCTTCATCCATGTGCAGTTTTTCTACTCTCTTCCTTTTCTGTTATCTCATCTCCTTCCTCACTCCTCCCTCCCACTCCATGTCCAGCAACCCTCCTCTCCCCCCTCCCCTCCCCTCCATCCACCCATGTCCAGCAACTCTCCTCTCCCCTGCCCTCTCCTCTCCCCTTCTTCCACCATGTCCAGCAACCCTCCTCTCCCCTTCCCTCCATCCAGCAACCCTCCTCTCCCCTGCCCTCTCCTCTCTCCTTCTTCCACCATGTCCAGCAACCCTCCTCTCCCCTTCCCTCCATCCAGCAACCCTCCTCTCCCCTTCTTCCACCATGTGCAGCAACCCTCCTCTCCTCTCCCGTCTGCTCTGTTTCCTTCCTGCCCCCCGCCGTACCTTTAAATATTATAGTTTTGTTGGAGTCGTGGGCAGCCGGCATTGAAGACATCAGCAGGCTTATGCCGGTTCCAGCAGCCTTCCCTTCCCTCGTTGCAAGTCAGATGGTGGCTCCGCCCTCGTAGAAACAGGAAATACGTCAGAAGAGGGCGGAGCCATCATCTGACTTGCAACGAGGGAAGGGAAGGCTGCTGGAACCAGCATAAGCCTGCCGATGTCTTCAATGCCGGCTGTCCGCGACTCCAGCAAAACTATAATATTTAAAGGTACGGCGGGCGGCGGCGGCAGCGGCAGGGGGCGGGGCGGGGCAGTGGCGGGCTGGGGAGGCTTAGCCTCCCCAAGCCTCTTATACGGGGCGCCTATGGTTGGCAGCGGGAAGGGGGGGGTTGAGAGGGTCACGGCAGGGGGATCCAGGGCCAAATCTACGGGGGCCCATGCCCCCGTGTCCCCATGATATCTACGCCCCTGCTTATAGAATGCCTTTCAGCGCTGATTTTTCAGCACCATTTACTGAATGAAGCCCAAAATGTACACTAGCAGGGGAGAATGCGCCAGATGCAAGTACACACGGGTCTACACTAGCGGCAACTTTACTTTGCATACAAAAAAATTGTATCGGCATCCAGTATTGCATCCAAATATATCCTTACGGGCATTATAATGCTATTACATAAGAACATAAGAATAGCCATACTGGGTCAGACCAATGGTCCATCTAGCCCCATAGGAGCCAACTTTTCAGAATTATTGGGGGTGCTAAGCCCAATCAAAATAACTCCTCCCTGGACACTTGCAAGGAATTTTCTCAATACTGTGGGTGCTCAAGCACCCACAGAGTCGGCTCCAATGTCTAGCCCAGTATCCTGCTTGCAAAAGTGACCAATGCAGGTCACAAGTACCTGGCAGAATCCCAAAGAGCAGCAACATTCCGGAATCCCAAAGAGTAACAAGATTCTGGAATCCAAA
This sequence comes from Microcaecilia unicolor, assembly GCF_901765095.1. Lineage (NCBI taxonomy): Eukaryota > Metazoa > Chordata > Amphibia > Gymnophiona > Siphonopidae > Microcaecilia > Microcaecilia unicolor. The sequence continues at coordinate 141,314,794 of NC_044036.1, forward strand.
ATAGTAGCAACATTCCAAGCTATCGATCCTAGGGCAAGCAGTGGCTTCCCCATGTCTGTTTCAATAGCAGAACTATGGACTTTCCCTCCAGGAATTTGTCCAAACCTCTTTTAAACCCAGATCAGTGGCGTACCAAGGGGGGGGGGCGGTCCGGCCCGGGTGCACGCCATTGGGGGGGTGCCGCGGCGCGCGCCTGCTCCGAGTTCGCTAAACTTCTTTGCTTGTTCGCTGCAGCTCCCTCTGCCCCGGAACAGGTTACTTCCTGTTCCGGGGTAGAGGGAGCTCTAGTGAACGAGCAAAGAAGTTTAGCGAACTCGGAGCAGGCGCATGCCGTGGCACCCCCTCCCCCCAGCGGCGTGCACCCGGGGGGGGGTGTCATTTCACCGGAGGGGGGGAGGTGTAATTTAGTGGGGGGGGGGCACGCTGTACCCGGGGGGGGGGGGGGGCGCATCGGCGCTCTGCCCTGGATGCCATCCAGGCAAGGAACGCCACTGACCCAGATACACTAACCGCTTGTTACCACATCCTCCGGCAACAAGTTCCAGAGCTTAACTATTCGTTGAGTGAAAAAATATTTCCTCCTATTTGTTTTAAAAGTATTTCCATGTAATTTCATTGAGTGTCCCCTGGTCTTTGTACTTTTTGATGGAGCGAAAAATCGATTCACTTGTATCTGTTCTACACCAGCATATATGCATAGAAAAGTATTCCAGCACAAGCACAGATGTATGAACATGGAATGCTGGTTGCCAATACAATTTTTGAAAATAGCAAGAGAGATGTGGTAGCCGTGTTAGTCTACTTTTAAAGGTAATCAATAGAAATAAAATGAAATGGAACGTAGAAAAGAAAATAAGATGATACCTTTTTTATTGGACTAACAAATAGCAAACAGAAAATAGCAACAAAGTATTTGTCAACAGCCCAGCAACACTTTACTACTACTACTTATCATTTCTATAGCACTACTAGACGTACGCAGCGCTGTACACTTGAACATGAAGAGACAGTCCCTGCTCAACAGAGCTTACAATCTAATTAGGACAGACACTCTTTGTTCCACCACACTCCCCCTCAGATCTGTCTTTTTAAAAATCCCCCCCACTCCAAGTACTCACATTGTTGAAGATGGGTGACACTGTGATTTATTCTTTTTTTCTGAAAAGTGGTAATGTAGTTTAAGCGTACAACTGACAGTTCACTGATCATAGACTGTCCAGAGTGGGAGAGGACAGGTTGTTATGTTAACTCAAGTTGACTCACTTGTAACCTATGTGGCCCAGTATGCCAGAACTTATGTCACTACACATCCTGTGGGAGGCGAGTACTTCATGCTCCACTGGGATGGTGCTCTGTTGACCCTTTTCAATTCACTGCAGTCCTCAGGAGGCATCTGAACAGGGCTGGATGCATCCCAGTGCATTTTGGAAGCCAGAAAAATGTCCTGAGACCTACATGATTACAGCAAAGAGAAGAAACAGGCATGAAATCCTGACTAATGGTGACTGCAACCGAAAGATGAGAAGTCTAATGGTTAGAGCTGCAGGCTAAGAACCAGGGAAGCCTGGTTCAAATCAAACAGCAGCTCCTTGTCATCTTCAGCAAGTCACTTAACCTTCCGTTGCCTCAGGTACAAACTTAAATTGTAAGCCTTCCGGAGACAAGAAAATGCCAGCTATAGCTGAATGTAACTCATCTTGAGCTACAGCTGAAAAAGGTGTGAGCTAAATCCAATAATCGCTTCCATTTTATTCTTCAAACCTTGCATCTCCAGCATTAGAAAATTCTGAGTTCAACTTTTTACTCTTCTGCACAAAGGTAAGTGGAACATGGCAAGGTGCACATGTTACTAATATGAATAAAGTGCACTAGGAACTGTGCACAATTTTAAGCACTCCTGTGAGTGTCCTATGTTAAAACGTGCTTTGCACAAAAGCTAACTGTGCATTGATGTCGAGGAGTCTTTATTACCGTGGGATCATTTAAATTAGCTGTGTGTAAAGACTCCTCTAACGTCATTGCACAGTTAGCTTGTGTGCAAAACACATTTTAACATAGGACGCTCATGGGCGTGCACAAAATTGTGCACAGGTCCCACTGTACTTTATTTCTACTTATCACCTTGCCAAGTTCCACTTATCTTTGAAACCATTTCCTTCAAACAAATGGCATATGGTGAGAAGCCTCCCCAGCTGGGGGCAAAGTGCGGTTGAGCACTGGAGACACAGTTGGAAACCTTCTACTTGCAGAGAGTTTCATTATCTGGAATGGAAGAAGGAGCTGGTCTATGCTTGATTAATTATTCTGAAGAAAAGAGCCAGGGCTGCTTTCTTCCATCTCTCTCAAGCTGCTTTGATGCAGCTGTTTTGAACTGAGGACCATCTGTGGTGTTTGCCTGGCCCTGCCCTGACCTGGCAATGTGAGAGAACTGGATCATCCATCTTTTTCGCACTGAGCAAATTTTTTTTTAACCATGTCAAAACCTAGGCATCCTTGACTTTTTACACTGGTTCCTTACCCTGGTGACATTAAATCTCCTGCAGTTCCTGTCTGTCTGGCGGAGAGACACAAAGGCCCTGGGACAATCTTTGATCCCATTTTTATCAATAAGAAGAAATCACCCAGTTGTAAGATTTCAACATTTCTTGTAATAGTAACGTGTTTCAAAGTGATGTTCACGAAATGCTAGTCTCATATTGTTTCTTTTCTGTCTATATCTTTTCAGAGGCAGCAAAGAAAAGTAAAATCATTTTATGTTGCTTCTTTCATTTGCAAAGCAATCTGACACATTTTTTTAGGTTTATACCCGGAACACACTGTCTGAAAAATTGCCTTCTTTAGAATGGTGAAGCTCACGCTGTGGGATGCCATCCATGGCATCTCTGAAAACAGGCAGTAACACTTTTTTCCTGGTGGAAATTCAAGTCTCTGTTAAATCATTTTCTGTATGTTTTGAAGGCTGTTGATGCTGGGGTCTGGTCCCAACAACTGCTTCTCTCTAGAGGTGTTACCTTGATTGTTTTTTGTGTGTGTGTTTGTGTGTGTGTGTGTGTGTGTGTTACTTGTGTCTAACTTCTGGCCTGTTTTGCCAGTATTACATCCATCTTTACGTTTTCTGTATATCACAAGAATATGGTTAGAAGTACAGACAATGAGGAAGTTCAATAATAATTCCAAGGAATGTCGGTATAAATAAAGTCAATTGGGTATTGCCAGAAACTCATCTCAAAATATAATAAACTTGAGCAATAAATTTAAGTCTCATAAGTACAAACGAGTCACAAAGAAAGTGAACATTTTTGGATTATGGTAATAAAGCATTTAATATCAAAGTTAGGAAAAGAAATGAAATATTCATGCAATTAGCTTGACGAGTCTTTTTAGACTGGAGGTGCAGCAAAGAACAAGTGTTTTGGCTTGGTCTCTAAAAATACTAAAGCTTTTCAGAGATGGCATAATTATACCTTTTGAAAATAAAGCTCAGTTGGATTAATTGGGAGACAGATGGGGCAGATTTCTCTAGAGTATAAGGTAGCTCTCAGCTTGACCTCAAGTCCATGGCATTATTTGTAATTTCTATTCGAAAGAATTATGGACTCAAAGTGCAGAGCAGGAGCCACCAACCAAAGGTCTGCAAAGGAAGGACAATGCAACGAAACTCAGGCCTCTGTGCAATTAGAAAGGAAACAGGTGCTTAAGCGATGTGCTACCCAAAAGCACAGTAGCACAAAAGTCTCCAGAGAAAAAAGGATTATGGAATGACTACATGAGTGAATGCTGAATCTATGTTCATGGAGACATATCATGAACATGCAATAGAGGGAGAGCAGTGCATGTGTGTCTATGTGTCCACACTTAAGGGACTTCAGACCCATCCCAGATAAATGAGCTCCCCTAGAACAGGGGAATCCCATGTAATGTGCAGTTGTTTGTATAGTTTTGGTTAGTTCACTCTGGGCAGCCAATGCAGGCCACTATTAAGACAATCAGTAGCCCTGGAATGGCCAGTTAACATGTTGGACGTGTGCATGACGATGGCCCACCCAGGAGATGCTGTGACACAGCATAGGGTTAATGTGCATGGTGACAGCCCACCCAGGAGATGCTGTGACACAGCATAGGGTGAATGTGCATGGTGACAGCCCACCCAGGAGATCCTGTGACACAGCATAGGGTTAATGTGCATGGTGACAGCCCACCCAGGAGATGCTGTGACACAGCATAGGGTGAATGTGCATGGTGACAGCCCACCCAGGAGATCCTGTGACACAGCATAGGGTGAATGTGCATGGTGACAGCCTACCCAGGAGATGCTGTGACACAGCATAGGGTGAATGTGCATGGTGACAGCCCGTCCAGGAGATGCTGTGGTGTGGCATGAGAGAGGTGAGCACCGTGGCAGTGTGTGGGCAGAAGCAATGATCACCTATCATTGTTGTGATGGACCCTTTGAAGCAGCAAAGGAGGGATCTCTGAATCACTGGCCTTGGAGCATGTAGAAATTCAGTAACCCTTTAGGGCTAGAAGCCAACGTGTCTGATTGGCAAGTGACTGACCAGCATTCTTTCCTATTACCACCCCTTAAAGTCACCTGTGTCGATATAAATTACTTGGAGAAAAAAACAATGAAGCATCTGGATGTAGCATGTGCAGCTGCTTTGTGAAAGCCAAGCCACATCTGTTCAATTTATTGGTTGAAATTCTTTTCTGATACAGAATAAAGATGAATCATGGCTCGGACTGTCGCTATCAAACACTGTCCATCCTGCTGTCTAATACAATCTGCTCCTAAATAATTCCAAGCTCTGCATTCTATTGCACCTATTTGTTTTTCACCAGAAACCTAGTTCAGGACTAATTATACCTTTCAGCGCTCCTTCCAGCTGCAAAACGGGAGTGTGGCTAAATGGAGTAGAGATGGTGTCCTGCATGGGTGCTAATGCCAGTGATTTTATAGAAATGACATTTGAGTGCATCGCTGAGTTGCCATGGAGTCTCCAGGGAGACAAGAACATGGAGTGAGTATAATTAGATCTGATTGTCTTGTGTTCTGCTTCTCTCCGTAGTATTTATTTGAGGGAGAGGTAGAGGGGTGGAAAGATCCTTCAAATCAAACACTAGGGGTGTGCAGTGGAACGTTTTTGTTTGAAATTTTGTTTCTTTTTTTTTTTTTTTCATTAATTGCATTTGCTTTGTTCAAGGGAGCTGAATAATTTTGCCAGCCAATTTATTTGTTTATTTATTAGGATTGGCTTACTGCAGTATCCAGCAAACATAGGCAACAGATAATTACAAATATTCAAATAACAGTACATGGTATGGTATAGTATAAAATGCTACTTATAATGTCTATCTCTTGATAGACACCGGAGCTGGCTTCTTACAGACTTACCCTCTTATTGCATGAATTAGCGTGTGTTGGTAGCGCATAGCTATGGTACCAGTTATCAAAATGGCACGATACTTAGAATGCGCTAATTCATGCATGTGAAAGGTTATTCTAGAACTAGAGAGAGAGATAGCAGATCAGAGGGGAACAGCAACAGAAATAAGTGTGGAGCAGTAGAGAAATGATAAATAGTAGTAGTAGTAGTAGTAGCAACATGGCAGAGGCAAAACTGTAGATGAAACAATTTATTCACAATTCCTAGAACTGAGACAGAGAAAGGTGTGTTTTTGAGGGTGCTCTGTGAGAAAAGAAGTACGTTGGCACACGTTATTTGTGACTGTATACTCCTGGATGAGAATTTGACAGGCTCTTCAGCCTGGAGAAAAGGCGGCTGAGGGGAGATATGAAAGAGGTCTATAAGATAATGAGTGGAATGGAACGGGTCGATGTGGAGCGTCTGTTTACTCTTTCCAAAAATACTAGGACAAGGGGGCATGTGATGAAGCTGCAGTGTAGTAAATTTAGAACGAATCGGAGGAAATGTTTCTTCACTCAACGAGTAGTTAAACTCTGGAATTCGCTGCCGGAAAAGGTGGTTAAGGCGGTTAACTTTAGCGGACTTCAAAAGAGGGTTGGACGGCTTCCTGGAGGAAAAAGCCATAGAATGTTATTGAATGGATGAGGGAATAATACAGTATTTCTAAGATGGGCGAGACAAATTGCTTGTTCTTTTGGCAGCTATTGGTGACAGGGTGCTGGGCTCGATGGACCCTTGGTCTGTTCCAGCATGGCGATGCTTATTTACTTATGTACTTTACCATCATTCTGAACCCTCATGCAGGCACTTGCCAAAACATGGGCTGTGTTGGGTCTTTGAAATGAGATTGTAAATAAATGGCTTCCTCTACAATTTTGGCTCCGCCTTGTTGCTCCATCTAAGGCCCTCTACACTACCACTGCTTTACGCCAGTCAGTGCCACATATGCACCCAAATGCACTATTCCATGAGGTAGTGCATAAGTGCAAGAGGGGCGTAGGGCGGGTCATGAGCATGGTACCAACTTACATGCATAACTTGTAGGTGAGCCAAATTACGCCAAGCACAGAGCCAGCATAAGTGATCCTACCTAAATGTAAGTGTGAAAGGGGAGAAGTAGGATTGTAGAGGGTGTTACAACACAAGATACAGATGCAAGAGTGCTCCTTGCATCTGTATCTTGTGTTGGAACACCCTCTACGACCCTACGTCTCCCTTTCCTGGTGTGACACTGTAGTGGCTTGTCTGTCCCTCCACCCTGGTGCTCTTTTTCTTCTTACATATAAGTATGCCAGTGCTGACTTGCACCAGGATTCTATAGTGGAACTTTGGAGCCGAAATGCCATTAGAGAGGTGGTGCTGAACGCATAGCATTGAGCCACTTAATTTCAGGCACCAAGTTATAGAATTGCCCTGTAAGTGCTTAGCACGGAAAGGAATGGGGGGACGTGTGGAGACTGCACCTTGCAGTCGGTGCCTGGTAATTTACTGCACACTAAGGGTGGAATTCTGCCGAAATCACCAGCACTAAGACAGTACTGTGCAAAGGGCGTTCTGTGCGGAACCATCTTTAGAGAATACTGGCGTAACGTGCATTTCGGCGCCTAACAGGTGCAAGTATTTACACCTGCCAAAAGCTGTAGTAAATGCTGGCACCCGATTTACGGCACTTAGGAAAGCGAATGATAGTATTCTTGCACATCAGGCTTAACTCCTGGGAATGTCCCCCCCCCCCCCTTTTAGGCTGTGCGCTATGAAATTTAGGTATGCATTTTATAGAATGGCACCTAGGACAGATGTGTGAGTAACTCCAATGATTGATAGTTGGCACCTGAGTAACTAATTCATTTGCACACAGATCTACAATCAGCACTCAGATTTGTGTGCCCAACTTTGGGTGATCTGTATCAATTCTGGAGCTAAATGCATCCATATTAGCTGCAATGCACATAGCACACAGACGCTGGGCATAACAGCTACCACGGAGGCTTTCCAGTTCCCAGCATTAATTTTATCACTTTATCCTTCATTGCTTCAGGTACAAAATTAGATTATAAGCCCTCAGGGGACAGGGAAATATCTAGTGTGCCTGAATGTAGTTTCTACTGAAAAGGCTTGAGCTAAATCTAAATAAATGAATAAATGCATATTAGTAAAAAAATTTAAAAAAAAGTCTGCCTTTTGAATGTTAAATGCTAGTGCAGTAGTGAAACAATGAAAGCATAATTCTCATCCATTTCCATTTTTACAAACTGATCAGCAGGCTTGAGTTTACCGGGCACATTTTTGACATCCTTAAGTGGCCCTCTGACTGAGTCATGCTGGCTTAGCTCCTGGCTTCCTTGGTTCACTACCCTACAAGGGCATGCAAGCATGCATAATTACTTCACCTCATAGGAGTCTCCTGGTTGCTCTAATGGATTGTACAGGGCCATACAAGTCAAAGGAGCTCTGAACGCTCCTGAGAGTTGGACTCTCCACTGACCCTGTGTGAAATTGCTTTATTTTCTCAGGTCTATTTACCCGAGAGTTGTTGCATGATAGTCATAGCTTTATGTTCTTTTCCTCCTTCACCTTTTGGACGCTTCTGTGTACCGATCTTTAATTGTCATTCTTGGTAGCTATTACAGCACTCACAGTAGAACAAGAAAATTCTGCTACTTGGTTTATTGAGAGAAAGGTAGTTGGAAAAAATAAGGGACCCTTTTACTAAGCCACTTAAGCGTCTATGCGCGCCCAACATGCACCAAAATGGAGTTACCACCCGACTACCGTGTGGCTCTTGTGGTAATTTCATTTTTGGTGTGTGTCCAATATGTGTGTCTGAAAAATATTTTTTTTATTTTCGGACGCATGTAACGGACGCGCGCCAAGTGGCATTTGACGCGTGTAGGTCATTACCACCCGGATTCTTTACTGCTAGGTCAATGGCTGGCGGTAAGGTCTCAGACCCAAAAATGGACGCGCGGCAATTTTGATTTTGCAGCACGTCCATTTTCGGCAAAAAAAAAAAAGAGAGGCCTTTTTCTCAGGCGTGCTGAGAAATGGATCGGCATGCACCCAAAACCCACGCCTACACTACCGCAAGCCATTTTTCAGCTCGCCTTTGTAAAAGGGCCCCTAAGTTTATTTATTTATTTATTATTTGTTACATTTGTACCCCACATTTTCCCACCTATTTGCAGGCTCAATGTGGCTTACATAGTACCGTCAAGGCAATCGCCAGGTCGGTTAATAACAAATACATGGATGCATAGTGCTTGAATGAGGTAATTATAGAGGGTTGAAGGTAATGAAGAGTGTATATTGTTCAGTTCGATCATTGGTCATACTGTGTTGCTGGGTGAAGGGTTTACAGTACGTAGGATCATTGGGGTAGGCCTTTTTGAAGAGGGTGGTTTTTAGTGATTTCCTGAAGTTTAGGTGGTCATGGATTGTTTTTACAGCTTTAGGGAGCCCGTTCCATAGTTGTGTGCTTATGTAGGAGAAGCCGGATGCGTAAGTTGTTGTGAATTTAAGTCCTTTGCAGTTTGGGTAATGTAGGTTTAGGTAGGATCCCTAAACCCTCCTGGCTTTTAAGAATCAGCTGGGCAACGTTCACCCCACGGCAGGCGGCATTTAAAAAACAATGCTGGCCGTAATTCGGCACCAAAAAAACAAATTGGCACTGAATGGTATTCTATAAGAGGCATTCCGAGAATCAGTGCCCTTTATAGAATAGCAAGTAGTGACAGGATCAACGCCAAGAACTACAGCAACTGTACTTGCAGTTACATTACGGAACTCTTTACCTATTCTAAAAATTTCTTCCACGTAATGAAAATGCAACCAAATACAGTCTGTTATAAATTAGTGTATCTATCAAAGGAAGAAAGGCCTCACAGAGCTCCTAGATCAACACAATCTAATAGAGCTTAAACGGATCTTAAATAGTCCTCTGTTCATCACTGGCCAAAAAAACCCCTTTGATCTTACTGTCGAGTTACTAATTACTGCTATAGCCTCCGTTGCTACACAATTCTAACTATAATGCTGCTGCATCAGATATTTCGACAACTAGGGCTACACAAAATATAGGTAATTCAAAACTGAAAGGAAACTTATCTTTCAGTCGCACTTGCTACCGGCACTTATAACTTCTTTTGCTGGAGCTAGTTCCTTTTCCCCTCACCACTAGACGATGATGGCCAGCGTTTTGTGCCACTGCTTCAGGGTCTAAGTGGCAGGGCTGCTTTTGACAGGCTCTAGTTGCTTCTTCCGTGTCTCTTGGACCTCCCATCACCACACTCTCTTTTGCAGATCTCCACAGGAACACTTATGCGCTACTCTGTAAATTGGTGTTAGTGTGTTTTCACACGGATCTGCCCCGTTTCGATGCTTTGCATCTGTTAGAATGCTTTTCCACGCCTAACGTTCAGTGCCATATATAGAATTCCTCTGTTAGCGTGCAAAGTTTCACACATAAGTTACAGAATGGCGTCAGTAATTCACATAATTTAATATTTAGCTGCTAATTGGTGTTAGCAACTTAAGGGGTCCATTTACAAAGGCACGCTAGTGTTTTTAGTGAACGCTGATTAGCATGTGCTAAACACTAGAGATGCCCATAGGAATATAAGGGCATCTCTAGCGTTTAGCGCATGCTTATTTTTAGCCTTGAGTGAATTCCTTCAAAAAGGTGGAAAATAAATCCTAATAAATAAATAACTGAAGTGCAGGCAGTGTTGGGGGTGCACAGCTGGAAGTGCCTCGGCCCTCTACATTTTTCTTTACATGAAAGATGTCATTACTCTAGCTCGACTTTCCCCTTTGTGTATCTACTGTATACGAAGCCTGGAGTAGCTGAGAAATGAAAACACTGGTTATATCTGGTTTCCTAGCTGGAGTCTTTGAAACTGAACATTATTCCTGAGTATATCATAAAGCTTGTTTCCTCTTCAGATAGTTTGCCTGCTTCTTGGGTTGTCACAGTATTTTGTGGTCTTATACCTAGGTCTCCTTTCTTTTTCTTTTTAATTTCTGTTAAATTTTGTAGAAAAAGTGTACCTTTTTAATTTCAGTATTATCCCAGGTTATTCCCCCCCCCCCCCCCCCCCCTAAATCTACTTCCTAGACTCTGCTTTGTGGATCTTGAGGGTTTACATATTTCCATATAATTCATGCATGGTCTTCTCTAGAAAGAATTGTGCAAATACATAACAGAGCAGGACCATAAATCAAGATGCAGTGCCACACTACGTTCACATGAAGGGACTACCTCTGATGAAACTGAAACCATGGACTTTGTCCAGCTCCAAAGATCTATATACAGGCTGGAACCAGTCCAAACAGACTGGTCTCATGAGGCGATTTGTCAAATGCTTTCTGAAAATCTACATACACTTTGGCTCACCTTATCCACATGTTTATATGCTACTACTGAAAAAGGTGTGAGCATAATCTAAATAAATAAATAAATATTCACCTCTTCCAAAAATGTAGCAGATTGGTGAGACAAGATATCCCTTGGCTAGCTCCATGCCTTTGTCCCTTTAACCCATGCCTATGTATATATTCAGAGGCCCTTTTACTAAGCCGTGGTAGGCTCTATGAGTGTGCAGCGTTTGCGCAAATGAGACTACCGCCAGGCCAGGGCACCCTCCTGGCGGTAATTTCAGATTTGGCGCTCATCCATAACGTGCGGATGAATTATTTATTTATTTCCTCCTACGGGTGCTGGTTCTGCATGTGCTGGCCGGTCTCCGTGCATGTAGCGCGTGAGCCTTTACCGCTAGATAAGTAGGTGGCGTTAAGGGCTCAGGTCGGTTTTGGGCACATGCTGGTTTCATTTTTACCGCAGGCCCTTTTCCCGTTCTATTAAAAAAAACACAATTTTTTGTAGATGTGGTAAAAAGTGGCCTGGCGCACACCCAATACATGCGCCTACACTACCGCAGGTCACTTTTTACCGTAGCTTAGTAAAAGGGCCCCTCCGTAATTTGGGTTTTTATTATAATCTCTGTCATATTGCCCCGGCACCAACCTATAAATCCCTGGATCACATATGAAACTTTTTTAAAAAATTGTCACTGCTTTTATTCAGAAGGTTCATAAAGTTTGTTCTTCATCGGAGTTCATAGTCCATGTATTTTGCCTCTGGCTGCAAACAGAACGGTAGTTCTGCAGTGAACTGGGTCAAATTCCTGGTCATCGCGAAATAACACCCAGGGTCATATGAGGAGGAAAACATAGGCCACTATACCCAGGCTAATAACAAAATTATCAACAACTGCCAACAAATCGTCACAAAGAAATCTTTGTTTTCATTACAGCCTCAGTCCTTGTATAGCTGTGGTTTCTATAAGGCCTTTTAATCCTCATCACTCAGGGACCTACTGGATTAAACTTGTCACTTCAAAGGTTATTCCTTTATTTTTATTCAGTTAAAGTCTCACATAATTACACATTGTCAGAAGGGAAACTGATTTAACAGTAGAAATTGGCAACCCGGCCCATTGCAGATGACTCTGCTTCCCACAGCTTTATCACGCTTCTGTCCTTAAGTTTAAAAACCAAAATGTTTACAGTCATAGGGAGCGTAGAGGAATCTGTTCTCCTTAAACAAACTGCTGTGAGCCACGGACACATCATTGCATAAAAATAAGCTTTTCCAGCAGCTCAAACTTGTAATTACAGTGCTTCTGAGCAATGTAGAGAAAGCAAGATCAAGGGCCCTGTTTACTAAGACCCGTTGGCATTTTTAACGCACCTACAATTAGCGCATGCGCTGCGTAGGCCCCTATAAGGATATTGTTGGCATGTACATGGTTAACACATGTACATGGTTAATGCGCATTAATGTTAATGTGCCTATAACGTGGTTTTAGTAAACAGGGCCCCAAGAGTTCTCTGCACAGACAGTCATTTTCTTAAATGTGCCACAGGGTGGCAGGGCCGCTGAGAGGGGGGAGCAGGGAGGACAAACTTTCCCGGGCCCAGGCCTCCAAGGGGGGCCCAGCGCCGGGGTCAGGCCGCCAGTGCTGCAGTCCCCGGTTTCACCTCCGGGCCCACTGCATTCGAAGCAGCAGTCACAGATTGCCTCCCTTCGGGCCTTCCCTCCCTGTGTCCCGCCCTCGTGGAAACCGGAAGTTACATCAGACAAGGGCAGGACACAGGGAGGGAAGGCCGGAAGAGAGGCGATTTGCAACTGCTGCTTTGAATGCTGGGGGACCGGAGCCTTGGAGGCAGGCAGGTGAGACCGGGGATTGAAGCGGCGGGGGAGCGACAGGGGGCGACAGCGGCAGTGAGGGGGGCGGTAGAGGTGGGGGAGTGGAGTCAGGGCGGCCTTACCCCCGGGCCCGGCCTAGTCTCTCGGCGGCCCTGCAGGGTGGATGAATAAATGCAGAGCGGGGTTACCTATGTATCAACATTTACATAATGGGAATCATTTTCAAAGGCATTTACCAAGGTAAACTGTCTGAAAATTGCCCTCATTCAATCCAGCCTAAAAGTATACTTTTAGGAAGGCGGAGGGAAACCCTATGAAGTCCGCACTCACAGTTACGCACTGATTGCACATCTAAATCATTAGAATAATGGCAGACATAGTACAGTAATACCTCGGTTTTCGTTGACTTTATTTTTTGTCGATTTTGTTTCGCGAAAAATTTGTCTCGGATTTCATCAGCATGCCCACATGACCTCGCTGCTAATTTTGCGAAAACAAAGGGCGACCCACGTGTTCTCCTGCTCGGTGTGGCATTGTTTCTTGTTGTGTGAGCATCACCCCGCGCGTCTAGCCAAACAATTCCATTGCTTACCAGTGTTTTTGTGCTTTTTTTTAATTGATTGCGAGTGCTAATACGAATTGCCTCGGTTTTCGTCGGTTTCGGATTTCTCTGATTGTTTTCGGACGGATTATCAACAAAAACTGAGGTACTACTGTACATGCTTAAATGTGAAGCCTCCGTTTAAGTGTTATCTTACATATAGGTGCCCTTTTACCATGCTGCGATTAGCGCTAACACGTGCTTACCGCTGCAAAAACTGGCTTACCGCAGGGCGTGCTGAGGTGTCCTGCAGTCATTTTAGGATGTGCGAGCTCTACCCAAATGCTAAAAAATAAAATATACTTTTTTGCACTGGGGGTGGATCCGGGGGCTGAGAGTGGGCGTGTTCTGTGCTAATCTACATAAGTACATAAGTAATGCCACATTGGGAAAAGACCAAGGGTCCATCGAGCCCAGCATCCTATCCACGACAGCAGCCAAACCAAGGGCACCTGGCAAGCTTCCCAAACGTACAAACATTCTATTCCTGGAATTGTGGATTTTTCCCAAGTCCATTTAGTAGTGGTTTATGGACTTGTCCTTTAGGAAACCGTCTAACCTCTTTTTAAACTCTGCTAAGCTAACCGCCTTCACCATGTTCTCCAGCAACAAATTCCAGAGTTTAATTATGTGTTGGGTGAAGAAAAATATTTAAATTTACTACACTGTAGTTTCATCGCATGCCCCCTAGTCCTAGTATTTTTGGAAAGCGTGAACAGACGCTTCACATCCACCTGTTCCACTCCACTCATTATTTTATATTCCTCTATCATGTCTCACTAACCGATTAGTGTGTGCTTAGCACATGAGCCCTTAATACCTACAAATGAGTGGCAGTAGGAGCTCATGTGCTAATCACTACACACTAATGCCGCAATCAGCGCATGGCACAATTAGCAGTGGATTCTGCGTCGAAGGTCAGGGGGATCTGAGATGAGCATTATGTGGATTTGTGAATTTGAATTTTGCTCCATATGTGTGTGTGTGTATATATATTTATATATATTTTTAAAAAATCTCTTGTATGCTTGAATCCTGCTTGAATGGTACAGGTAGTTTAGGTCTTTCCTATCCGGTTATTGGCACTCCTTTCCGGTTTCTTGTTTTTATTATTATCTGTAAACTGCTTTAATTTGCTCACAATGAAAGCAGTATAGCAAATTTTAATAAACGATAAATGATGGCTATTAATTAAAACAAAACAAAGGGTAAATTAGGCCTTACCTGCTAATTTGCTTTCCTTTAGTCCCTCCGGACCGGCCCAGATAGTAATCTCAGTCTCCACCTGCTGGAAGGCGTACACAACCCATCAGTCACATTCTGAGCCGGTCCAGAGGGATGCTAAGGAAATAGATAATTCAGCTATTTTAACCCAGTGGTAAAAATAACAGTGTGCAGAAAAGACCTGTGTAATGGTAAAAGGGCCCCCCACGTTTTTACCGTGCACTAAGCATTAGCATGTGCTAACCGTGTCGATGACCATAATATTCCTATGGTTAGCGCGTGCTAATTTTTAGCATGCCCTAAAAATGCTAGCACACCTTAGTAAACAGGGCCCTAGGAGTTTTATGTCCAAAACAAATTTAATACAAATTAACACAACAAGAACAAAGCCAAGAAAGCAAAAATAACACACCACCATGTTAATAAAATAGTACAAGTAAATAACAATAAAAACATTAATAAAATAGGATGATAAACACTAACCCCTGAATTCTATAAAAGTCACTAAAATTTGCACGTACAATTTAATTGAATAATGAGCTAATAAGTACCAATAATTGGCTTGTTAAGAAGCAATTATTGGCACTAGAATTAGAATATTTATAAATCGCCTTTGTTCATGGCGAGAGTACAACAAAACATTCACAATAAAAAACACAAAAAAACAAACACATCATCAAATGAAGACAAATCTCTGAGGCACTGTTGAAGTGTCAAGCAACTAAAATGCTAAAGTTCAAACCGGAAGCAAAATCAAACAGGCACAAAGTAAGCCAGACAGAACAGATTCTTAAAGGAAGTCAACTGTGAATCAGTCTCATATCACAAAGTCAGTTAGATTAATTAGATTTAATTGGAATATACACACGTAAATTTAGGTGCAGGATCCATGCCTACATTTTATTTGCAAGTTCAAAAGGGGGGCACAGAAATGGGAGGGTCATGGGCAGAACGGTGACATTCCTAAAATTAACACACACAGTTATAGAATAATGGAAAAAACATGCATAATTTAGACCTGAAGATTTGCACCATGTTTCAGTTGGTGCAAATGGCCGCACCTAAAGTTTGGGACAGTTCCTGGGAATACGCACTATTTTATAAACCACGCCTGACTTTCAGCGTGGCTTATTGAATAGCGCTTTTTATGGCACTGATTCTTTTGGTACCATATATAGAATTCAATTCATTAGTACATGCTAAATCCATTAGTGCTCGTTAGTGTACAATGTAATTTGGACACCTAAATGGTATTCTACAAATAGACACTCAAATGGCATAATGCGTAATTTAAAGAGGGTATTCACATGTGCAGAACTTGAGCAGGCCTGAGGCAGAACTGACATTTAAGTGGCCAACTTAGAGATTACTGCTACATTTAGGAGCCCCCGTTTATGCCAGGTCTATGGCAGGTGTACATGGGGGCACCTAAGTGTATTTATTATTATTATTATTTGTTACATTTGTATCCCTGTAATAATTCGGAATAAGTAGGATCTAAAACAGGATAATTCGGAATAATTCGGAATAATAATTCGGAATAAGTAGGATCTAAGTAGGATATGAAAACAGTGTCTCTTATGCATCTGCTTGTTGGGACTTGAACTTTATGAGAAATTAAGTGGAGTTTTTTTTGAGACCTATGACTGATAAGGCCTCCTCATTATACAAAAGGCTTGTCCTTTAAAAACGAGGATTAGCCGAGTGACCTGAGGTCTTTTTTTCTCCACTTTTTCGTAATTTTGGCATTTTTATCAGAAGTGTCCCTCAAACACGTTGCATAATCGGTAGGAGAGTGGTAACATTATTTACATTTGTATCCCACATTTTCCCACCTTTTTGCAGGCTCAATGGGGCTTGCATATAACCGTTAACGGCGTAAGCCGATTCCGGTCTGAACAAATACATGGTATGAATGAATACAAAGTGATATTGTGGTAGAATGTATGGTAGGTACAATTGGGGGGAACTTAGAGAGGGAAAGGGGGAAGAAAAGTCAGGTAATGTCCATTACGGTCTTTGGTTACATTGTGTCACAAGTGTCCAGGTATTTTTATGTTGGGTCGGTGGGGTATGCTCTTCTGAACAGGTCTGTCTTTAGTGCTTTCCGAAAATTTAGGTGGTCTAGCTTACTGTTTACTGCTTTTGGCAATGCGTTCCATAGTTGTGCTTAGGTAGGAAAAGCTGGATGCATAGGTGGATTTGTATTTGAGTCCTTTGCTGCTTCGGTAGTAGAGGTTTAGGTATTATTGTGCAGATTTTGTGGTGTTTCTGGTTGGCAGGTCGATAAGGTCTGTCATGTATCCCGGTGCCTCACCGTAGATAATTTTATGGACAGTTGTGCAGATTTTGAAAGTGATACATTCTTTGATTGGTAGCCAATGCAGTTTTTCTCGGAATGGTTTGGCGCTGTCAAAATGTGTTTTTCCAAATACAAGCCTGGCTGCTGTGTTTTGGGCGGTCTGAAGTTTCTTTATGATTTGATTCTTGCATCCCGCATAGATTCCATTACAGTAGTCTGTGTGGCTTAGTACAATAGTGTTTAGACAATTGCAAACTTATGTGGATTCCAAAAATTTGCTACATCCTAGACAATCGGGCTTTAGGAAAGGCCATAGCACAGAGACTATCCTGACTTCGATGTTAAGTGAGATTCATGCAAAACTAGAGCATGGCTATATTGCCTTGGTTGTTTCACTTGATCTATCTGCAGCTTTTGATTTAATTAATCATAAACTACTTCTTGATAGATTAGGTGAGATTGGTCTTTCAGGGACAATTATGAAATGGTTTATATCTTTTCTTACCGAACGTTCATTTAAAGTAGTTCAGCAGCAATCGTCCTCTACAGAATACAATCTACCATGTGGGGTTCCACAGGGATCGGTCCTGTCCCCATTACTGTTTAATCTATATGTCAGTCCCTTGGCACTTCTCATTCAAACAATGGGTATTAGTTTTTATTCTTATGCGGACGATTTTCTTCTTATTCATTATGTTAAACCATCTAATATGGATCTTACACCACTACAAATTTGTCTGGATAAAGTGGCAGATTGGCTCACAACATATCAATTAGTATTAAATCCAGATAAGACTATAACATCTTGGATAGTAGGACAGGGCACATGTCCAGCAGTGGTACCTATGCTATTTGGCAAGAACATCCCTACAGTTAAATCTTTTAGATACCTTGGGGTTATAATTTATTCTGCTCTGACTTTCGAGGAACAAATATCTGACGTAGTGAAAAAATCTTTTTTCCATCTTAGGAGACTTCGGTCAGTTAGGAATTCAATTAGTAAGGATTCCCTTAAAACGTTGACATCTGCTTATATTACCTCACGCTTAGACTATTGTAATATCATATATTCAGGGATCACTCAAGCTAGCTTGAAGCGACTACAAAGAATACAGAATACTGCAGCACGTATGATTTGTAGGGCCCGGAGGGATGACAGAGTAACACCTTTGCTACATCAACTGCACTGGCTTCCGGTTGAAGCAAGAGTTAAGTTTAAAGCTTTAGTTTTGACCCATAAGGCTTTTTATACACTAAATCCTGACTATCTGTCAAATCTAACTATTCCTTACACTGCCACACGAACCCTTAGATCCCTGACAGACAACAGGTTAGTGATTCCTCCTCTCACTAGGGCTAGATGGGAATCTACACGGAATTCGGCTTTTTTCTATTTGTCTCCCTCTCTTTGGAATGGCCTTCCAAAAGAGATCAGACTTGAGAAATCTTACTTTCATTTTCGGAAACTTTTGAAAACCTTCTACTTTATCGAGTATGTAGATCAGAATTTAGAATAATGGAAGAAAGGTTATAAATTGGGCATCTGTAATATATACTAAGTCAAAACTGTATTATCTGTCTGTGTAGATTATATTATGTATTTAATTTTGTATTTGCGGTGTTCTCCTGTGTACTAATCATGAGTTATATTGTTTTCATCTTATGTAGCTAGTTTGTGGGTTTGCTGTGCTTTCCTGTAATGATTGGAGTTCTAATGTTTGTCCAATTTGTACTTATTGTATTGCTTCTTTTTATAAATTGTAAACCGTTCTGTCTTGCAGTAGCAATAAGATACGGTATATAAATTGACGTAAATAAAAAAAAAATAAATTGACTGTACCAGGTTACGAAATATTTCCCTCGGAAAGAATGGTTTCACACATTTGAGTTTCCATACTCAGAAAAACATTTTCTTTATGGTGGAATTCGCTTGGGTCTCTAGTGATAGGTTACGGTCGATTGTTACTCCGAGAATTTTCAGACTGTCTGAGATATGGAGGGTGTATCCTGGGGTGTTAATGTTTGTGGGTTTGTATGTATTGTATTGGGATGAGATGATGAGACAGTGTGTTTTTTCTGTATTGAGTTTTAGTTGGAATGCGTTTGCCCATGAGTTCATGATGTTTAAGCTTGATTTATTTGGTGATTTCCGCCAGATCATGTTTTTATGAGATGTATAATGTAACGCCATCAGCGTAGATAAATGGGTTAAGGCCTTGGGTGGATAAGGTCTTGGCTAGTGGAGTTATCATGAGGTTGAAAAGGATCGGTGATAGTGGTGATCCTTGTGGTACTCCGCAGCCTGGTTTCCACCGTGACAATATGTTTGTTTTTGATTTCACTTGTTATGTTCTTGTGGTTAGAAAACCCTTAATCCAATTGAGAGTGCCACCACTGATTCTAGGAGTCTTAGCAATATGTTTGGTTAACCATGTCGAACGCACTTGACATGTCAAATTGGAGGAGGAGAATGCTCTTGCCTATTGCTATTTACTGCTTGAATTTGGTTAGGAAAGTGAGTAGTACTGTTTTGGTGCTGTGAAGGGGTCGAAATCCTGATTGTGACTCATGTAGTATAGTGAATTTGTTTATGTTTGTTTTTGACATGGGATATTTATCAGATCCCATGTCATTGTACAACATTAACAAATGAAAACAAGCATAACAAGCATGACATTTTGTATTTTTTCATTCACTAATAGAGTGCACTGTTTGCTAAACGTGTGCAGTCTTAATGACATTGCTCCAGAAACAAAACTGAAGTCTAACAAAAACAAAACTTGAGTCTATTTCGGGCTAACGTGGGGTATAAATGTCATGAATAAATAAATAAAATCGAATAATGCTGCACATGAAACAGGAAAGAAAATGAAATGAAAATATTTGGGCTGCCCATCTCTAATGGGATGAAGAGGATGTGAGGCTGGAAAATATAAACTGCTGGGGCCTGTGCTGTATTTGTTATGGATCTATAGAGAATATGATTTCCGCTATTACTACTACTACTCATCATTTCTATAGCACTACTAGACGTACACAGGGCTGTACACCTGAACATGAAGAGACAGTTCCTGCTCGACAGAGCTTATAATCTAATTAGGACAGACAAACAGGACAAACAAGAGATAAGGGAATATTAAAGTGAGAATGATAAAATAAGGGTTCTGAACAAGTGAATAAGGGTTAGGAGTTAAAAGCAGTATCAAAAAGGTGGGCTTTTAGCTTAGATTTGAAGACGGCCAGAGATGGAGCTTGACATACAACGATTGAGATGGAGCATTGTACAACGATTGGCACAGTTGAAGATTTATCTTAGAAGTTTGTGTAATTTCTTTTTGGTTTTGATAGGTTTGCCTTCCTAAATTTAATCTTGCGTACAGTAATAAAACTGTAGAAACGTAATTCTCTGACTGGCTGAAATATGTTGTGCGCATATTGGCTAATTGCTTTAGAGTTTATATTGTACAACTTTATGAACCAAAAATTCGTAGGGGATGGGAGGAAGAAAAAAAAATTCAAACAGAACCTGCAGAAGACCCCGTGGGCCCCTTTTACTAAGCTGCGTAAGGCTCTACTTGTGCCCAATGCACACCAAAATGAACTTACCGCCCGACTACCGCGTGCCTCTTGCGGTAATTTCATTTTTGGCATACGTCTTCTACGTGCATCTGTAAAATATTTTTTATTTTCAGACGTGCGTAGTGGATGCGCGCCAAGTGGCATCTGACGCGCGTAGGTCTTTACCGCACAGATTCCTTATCACTAGGTCTATGGCTGGTGGTAAGGTCAGACACGCAAAATGGACGTGCGCCAATTTTGATTTTGCTGCACGTCCACTTTCATAAAAATTTTTTTAAAAGGCATTGTTGGTACGCGCTCTAAAAAATATTTCTGCCCGCGCCCAAAACCCACGCCTACACTACTGCAAGCCACTTTTTACCCCGGCTTAGTAAAATGAGCCCTGTATGTTTTTAAATGCCTCACTGATTACTCCATTGCTGTGTTTAACATTCTTTTTTTTTCTTTCCTTGTACTCATCCTTGACGGAGTGAGATCCATGCACAGCAAATTAGTTACTTACTTGCATGAACAGACCACTAATGACACTTGAAGTCCCTTTTATTGACAGTGTTACTGTTCTCTAAAAGACATGACATGCTAAAGTGGTGCCTGGCAGATGCACTCCGCCGATACCAAGGTCCTCGATGTATGTCTCATTTGATCTCTGTGGAAAGTTCTGTAACCAGCTGCCAGGATGGGCAGGGTGACAGAAGTAGCTTCTCTCTGCCTGGCTCTGTGTGTGCTCTTGCCATAGCCTGTGGCTTAGGAGGGATGGTTATGTTAGTGAATGTCCGACAGCTATGGTACTTGGCAGGAACTTTCCAAATGAATCTCTTTGTGAGAGAAATCCTAAGGATCTTCTCCCAGAATCAAGTGTGGGCAGAGCTATGCTCATGTCACTAATTGCTGGTGACTCTAAACAGGTGTAGACAGCCTCAAGGAACTGCTTTTTTTAAATATTTAACTTTTTATTGAATGTTTTTATGTAACCAGACCTCAATGCGTTTGGAACAGAAGATGGAGATCTTTGACTACATTTCTAGCATCAGACCCCGATACTTGGGGTATTTCTTTGACCTAGGTCAGTGATGGCGAACCTTTCAGAGACCGAGTGCCCAAACAGCAACCCAAAATCTAATTACTCATCGCGAAGTGCAGAACTCATTATGGGCGGGGTCACCACATATGACTCCACCCCATGATAGCCACACCCCCTTACACCAGCCATGGCGCATATAAACAGACATCATTGAAAATATAGGAGAAAATATAGGAGAAAAAAATAACATGATTTTCTTTCATTATAAATCATTTCTGTAAGTTATTACAGCTCCAGTATACCCAGTGCAAAATAAGACAGCAGATCTAAATTCTCAAATTGGACATATTCCAAACACTAAAATGAAAATAAAATGATTTTTTTCTACCTTTGTTGTCTGGTGATTTTGTTTTTCTATCCATATTGGTCCTAGTCGCTGATTCTGCTGCTATCTGTTCTCTTAACTCTGTTTCCAGGGCTTCCTTTCCATTTATTTCTTTACTTTCCTCCTTTCTTCTTCATTTCTTGCCCTCCATCCATGTCCAGCAATCCTCCTCTCCCCTCCAGCCACAAATGTCCAGCCACCCTCCTCTCCCCTCCAGCCGCCCATGTCCAGCCACCCTCCTCTCCCCTCCAGCCTCCCTCCCTCCCACCCAAGCACCAGGCAGGCAGGCAGGCCTCCCTCCCTCCCACCCAAGCACCAGGCAGTCCTCCTTCCCAAGCACCAGGCAGGCCTCCCACCCTCCCAGCACTCCCACCCAAGCACCAGGCCTCGCTCCCTCCCTCCCACCCGGCGTGCACCATGGCACCCTCCCACCCACCCGGCGTCAAGCATTCCTCCCTCCCTCCCACCCGGCACCAGCCCGCCATCCCTCCCTTCCTCCGAACCCGAAGAAATTTAAAAGTCTTCCCTTTTCCGAGTAGGCGGCGTCAGCATCAGCAGTAGCAGCGAAAAGCGTGCTGCTGGTTTGGCGCGTTTTCAGCCTTCTGTCTCTCAAGCTCTCTGGTCCCGCCCTAATAGGAAATGAGGGCGGGACCAGAGAGCTTGAGAGACAGAAGGCTGAAGACGCGACGAACCAGCAGCACGCTTTTTGGACAAGGGAAGACTTTTAAATTTCTTCGGGTTCGGAGGGAGGGATGGAGGCCGGGCGGGCTGGTGCCGGGTGGGAGGGAGGAATGCTTGACGCCGGGTGGGTGGGAGGGCTAAGTTTCGGGTGAGGTGACCGGCGGCGCGCGTGCCAACAGAGAGGGCTCCGCATGCCCTCTCTGGCACGCGTGCCATAGGTTCGCCATTACCGACCTAGGTCCTATACTGTGATAGCAGTGATAAGACCATTCATTATATTTAAGGAACAGCTTTTTAATTTTAAAGAATTCCGATCCAATTCTATCGCCTGCCTTTACAATTTAAATAATGTTCAAGGTGACTAAGAGTAAAAATGCATGGATCAGTATTGAAACACTGTGTTGGTGTTCGACAGTCCATGGTATCCTGAAGCAGCTAAGCAAAACTGTGGCCACTTTTGGACATAGACAGTATCATCGTGAAGCTCTGAGCTTTTAAGATAAAAAGTCTGCTTTCACTGAACTGACCACTGAATTGACTGTTTAATATAAATGAGATCCTGTAAGTTCTCATGGAAGTTTTTTTGATGCTGAAGATATGATTTTAGGCTCATTTTATTTTTCAAGTGGAGCTTTCCGAGGCTTTTCTCTTCCATATATATTACATATTAAAATTATTTTTTACAACTAAAAAAGTAGATCATATAATAATTTTATTATATTATAGATAAAATACAATAAAAATACAGAAATTTGGTGTAAAGCCTTAATTAGAAACTGACAGGAGGAGCAGCTGCCCAGGGTGCAAACTCTTTTGGGAGTTAAAAAAATGATTGAAGAGACAGGAAATGGACCATCATCCAGACTGCAGGGTGGAAGGAGGTTGAAGAGACAGAAATAGAAATAAGGGAGAGGATGACGTAGTGCAAATATGGCCGCCTGTCCCATGTTCTAAAAGGGGGATGGGATTTGATATACTGCCTTTCTGTGGTTACAATCAAAGCGGTTTACATACTATATACAGGTACTTATTTTGTACCTGGGGCAATGAAGGGTTAAGTAACTTGCCCAGAGTCACAAGGAACTGAAGTGGGAATCAAAGCCAGTTCCCCACGTTGTCAGGCCACTCTTCAACTCCATGGTGGGTGTATAATGGAATTACATTTCAGCAGTGCAAAGGAGATGAACTTCAGACCCCACCTTCAGTGGAAGAGGAAATAGGGTTTCCAAATTGACTGCACTGTATATTGAACATCAAATTTCAGCAGTCATATTGTTACAAGAATTAATTTATACTTGGGGAAATTGCTTGGAGCATCCGCTAATATTTTTAAGTTTTTAAGATATATTTTGGTTAATTCTCCACCAATTATCTATTAAGGTAATAAGATTCACAATTGCAAGATTACAAAGGAATTAAATGTTATCTCTGTTGAGATGCACTAGCCTGTACTGCAAGATTTAAAAGCATGTACTCAGGACACAAAATACCATATATTTAGCTTCAAAAGAGGTTTATTTATAATACAGTTTTCAGTAATTGAAGCAAGAGGTAGTCTTTAAGGATCTTAGAACATAGAATTTGTGCTTAAAATAAAGCAAGGTAGCAGGTTTAAATCAGGTTATAAGTTAACTTACAATAGTCTTTGATAGAAGTTGGTAGCTGGTTGAAGTGATGCAGGGGAAAATCCTCTCTGCTGTAGAAGTCTTTTCTTTAAAGTTGGTTGCTGGAGCCTGGAGAGAAGTCTTGTCTGGATGTGTGTGTGGAGTTCAGCAGAGAGAAGCAGCAGATTCCCAAGAGAGAGAGAGCTGGGCTGTTTCCAGGCTTTTTATACAGTTAGTTTGCAGGGAAATATGAGTGCATGTCCTGGATCATTTTCTTCCTGGTTTGCACTGGACCCTGGGTAGTTGCAAAGCATTATTGTTCCTGGTCTCATGTTTTATGACATCATAAGACTTCCTGTCTGGACTTTGCTGACAAATGGTCTATTGAAGCAAAAGGCTTCCTGTTTGAATCTCTGTGGCAGATACACACTATACTTTCCTTTTGTCAATAGGTGTGTAGATTCGCACCTCCACAGTCTTTCTGTCTCCTTGTCTCTCTTTGATTCTTTGCCCACCCTCAGGAAGGCTTTTTGATCAGAGGAAGGGAAGAAGTTTAAAAAGAAAACTCTTTGAAGTAGCCTCTTACTTGTTTGTATTTGAATAGTCCTTTTGTTAAGAGTAGTAGAGGTGTTAATGGCTTTAGGTAACTACCTAGCCAAGTTTTGGCTGTCAGAAGTTTCCCAGGGAAAGGGAGGGGGAGATGAAATCCAGGCTAGCTGATCTCAATGAGTGTTTAAAGCTGTTTTATACTTGTATCTGATTCAGCAAAACATCATGCTACATATTTCAATAATTCATATCATAACAATATCAAAGAGTTTCAAAACTCTATGGAAACCGAGAAGGATTAAAGATTATTTTCACAGACAATTATTTCATCATACAGTACAATTATTGATATTGTCCCAAGTAGATTATTGCAATGCAGCATACGTAGGATGCAAAGAAAGCATACTAAAATCACTGCAGACCATTCAAAACATGGCAGCGAGACTGATATTCAAAAAGTTGAAATACGAAAGAGTAACCCCATTGCTTGTATTGCTACATTGGCTCCCAATTAAGGACAGATTATTTTTTAAAATTAGCACTCTCATTTTCAAAATATTGTTTGGAATGTCTCCTGATTACGTGCTAGACTTGATTGAACTATCATCAAGAAGTGGAAGACCAGGAACCAGAGGTTACTTATTACTTCACTTACCCAACTGCAGAAACATATATAATTTACAAATCCATCTATTTGGCTGGATTTAGTTATCTGGGTTTTAAATGGTGAAATTCAATTCTCAAGGACACAAGAAGCATTACAAACTATCTTCAGTTCAGAAAAAAATTAAAAACCTACCTTTTCAAGAAATATTATGGTTAATTATACGTGTTACTGATGCTGTATACTGCTTTGTCATTGTAAAACATTACTGTAATTTCTCCTAACTGTAAACTAGATTAACTGTGGGATAAAAGAATGAATAAATAAATAAATAAATAAATAAATACACATTGCTCTGTGCTACTCGTCTTTGACCTTACATAGCTTTATCTGTGGGCCACTGTTTTATGGCTTCCCTACTAAATCCCTCACTATTGTCTACGTTTTTCTCTCTTACAGAAGGGAAGATTTATGCACTGGGAGGGATGGGTGCAGATACTTCTCCTCAGGCTCTCGTTCGAGTATATGAACCAACCAAGGATCACTGGCAACCTCTTCCCTCCATGCCAACACCACGCTATGGGGCATCAACCTTTTTGCGAGACAACAAAATCTATGTCTTGGGTAAGTTGCTTGCTTATCTTGTGCTGTAAGATCAGTGTAAGTAGCACAGCATTAGCTGGCCTCCCTGACCTACTACATACCAGGGGCGTAGCCAGACTTTGGCGGGAGGGGGGTCCAGGGCCCGAGGTGAGGGCGCACATTTTAGCCCTCTCCCCCGGCGCTGCTGACTCCCCCCCCCCCCACCATTTCCACACACCCCCCCCCTGCCGCCACCACCAACTTTGACCCCCCCTGCCGACGACCCTCTTGACCCCCCCTCCTGCCGCCAAACCTCCCCCGCCATCACTGTCGCCTACCATTGCTGGCGGGGGACCCCAACTCCCGCCAGCCGAGGTCCTCTTCTTCCCGCGCAAGGCTTCGTTCAGTTTCTGAGTCTGACGTCCTGCACGTCCTGTACAACGTGCAGGACGTCAGACTCAGAAACTGAACGAAGCCTTGCGCGGGAAGAAGAGGACCTCGGCTGGCGGGGGTTGGGGTCCCCCGCCAGCAAAGGTAGGCAGCGGGTTGACAGCGGGAGGGGGTTGAGAGGGTCGTCAGCAGGGGGGTCCAGGGCCAAATCTATGGGGGCCCAGGCCCCCATGACCCCACATAGCTACGCCCCTGCTACATACTTGTACGTTTTGCAGAGTGAGGTCTAATGAGAAATCTGCAATAGAAGAGCAATGGCTCTTCTACCCCATGTGCATCTTTAGTAAAAACTGATTCTTGTACCCCACAGTGTGTGAAACTAAGCAGTTAGGGTACAATTCTATAAAAGGCGCTAAGCGCTAAGATAGTATTGTGTGGCGGCATTCGTGTACACAGATTCCATTATAGAATAGAGCGGTAAGTTGGTATTTGAGCGCCAACATTTAGGCATCATTACTTATGCCATGTGAGAGGCTGGTGTACATAACATAGTAACATAGTAGGTGACGGCAGAAAAAGACCTGTACGGTCCATCCAGTCTGTCCAACAAGATAAACTCATACTGACCTTGATTTGTATCTACCATTTTCAGGGCATAGACCGTAGAAGTCTGCTCAGTACTAGCCCCACCTCCCAACCACCGGTGCTGCCACCCAATCTCGGCTAAGCTTACATAAGTACATAAGTAGTGCCATACTGGGAAAGACCAAAGGTCCATCTAGCCCAGCATCCTGTCACCGACAGTGGCCAATCCAGGTCAAGGGCACCTGGCACGCTCCCCAAACGTAAAAACATTCCAGACAAGTTATACCTAAAAATGCGGAATTTTTCCAAGTCCATTTAATAGCGGTCTATGGACTTGTCCTTTAGGAATCTATCTAACCCCTTTTTAAACTCCGTCAAGCTAACCGCCCGTACCACGTTCTCCGGCAACGAATTCCAGAGTCTAATTACACGTTGGGTGAAGAAAAATTTTCTCCGATTCGTTTTAAATTTACCACACTGTAGCTTCAACTCATGCCCTCTAGTCCTAGTATTTTGGATAGCGTGAACAGTCGCTTCACATCCACCCGATCCATTCCACTCATTATTTTATACACTTCTATCATATCTCCCCTCAGCCGTCTCTTCTCCAAGCTAAAAAGCCCTAGCCTTCTCAGCCTCTCTTCATAGGAAAGTCGTCCCATCCCCACTATCATTTTCGTCGCCCTTCGCTGTACCTTTTCCAATTCTACTATATCTTTTTTGAGATACGGAGACCAGTACTGAACACAATACTCCAGGTGCGGTCGCACCATGGAGCGATACAACGGCATTATAACATCCGCACACCTGGACTCCATACCCTTCCTAATAACACCCAACATTCTATTCGCTTTCCTAGCCGCAGCAGCACACTGAGCAGAAGGTTTCAGCGTATCATCGACGACGACACCCAGATCCCTTTCTTGATCCGTAACTCCTAACGCGGAACCTTGCAAGACGTAGCTATAATTCGGGTTCCTCTTACCCACATGCATCACTTTGCACTTGTCAACATTGAACTTCATCTGCCACTTGCACGCCCAATCTCCCAGTCTCGCAAGGTCCTCCTGTAATCGTTCACATTCCTCCTGCGACTTGACGACCCTGAATAATTTTGTGTCATCGGCGAATTTAATTACCTCACTAGTTATTCCCATCTCTAGGTCATTTATAAATACATTAAAAAGCAACGGACCCAGCACAGACCCCTGCGGGACCCCACTAACTACCCTCCTCCACTGAGAATACTGTCCACGCAATCCTACTCTCTGCTTCCTATCTTTCAACCAGTTCTTAATCCATAATAATACCCTACCTCCGATTCCATGACTCTGCAATTTCTTCAGGAGTCTTTCGTGCGGCACTTTGTCAAACGCCTTCTGAAAATCCAGATATACAATATCAACCGGCTCCCCATTGTCCACATGTTTGCTTACCCCCTCAAAAAAATGCATTAGATTGGTGAGGCAAGACTTCCCTTCACTAAATCCGTGCTGACTTTGTCTCATCAGTCCATGTTTTTGTATATGCTCTGCAATTTTATTCTTAATAATAGCCTCCACCATCTTGCCCGGCACCGACGTCAGACTCACCGGTCTATAATTTCCCGGATCTCCTCTGGAACCCTTCTTAAAAATCGGAGTAACATTGGCTACCCTCCAGTCTTCCGGTACTACACTCGATTTTAGGGACAGATTGCATATTTCTAACAGTAGCTCCGCAAGTTCATTTTTTAGTTCTATTAATACTCTGGGATGAATACCATCAGGTCCCGGTGATTTACTACTCTTCAGCTTGCTGAACTGACCCATTACATCCTCCAAGGTTACAGAGAATTCGTTTAGTTTCTCCGACTCCCCCGCTTCAAATATTCTTTCCGGCACCGGTGTCCCCCCCAAATCCTCCTCGGTGAAGACCGAAGCAAAGAATTCATTTAATTTCTCCGCTACGGCTTTGTCCTCCCTGATCGCCCCTTTAACACCATTTTCGTCCAGTGGCCCAACCGACTCTTTGGCCGGTTTCCTGCTTTTA
Source organism: Microcaecilia unicolor (assembly GCF_901765095.1). Lineage (NCBI taxonomy): Eukaryota > Metazoa > Chordata > Amphibia > Gymnophiona > Siphonopidae > Microcaecilia > Microcaecilia unicolor. Next base: position 141,343,565 of record NC_044036.1, read on the forward strand.
ATGAGGATCCATTCCTTCTGACCAGGATTCCTTTATATTTATCCCACGCATTTTTGAATTCCGATACCGTTTTCATCTCCACCACCTCCCGCCGGAGGGCATTCCAAGTATCCACCACTCTCTCCATGAAAAAATACTTCCTGACATTTTTCTTGAGTCTGCCCCCCTTCAATCTCATTTCATGTCCTCTAGTTCTAACGCCTTCCCATGTATGGAAAAGGTTTGTTTGCGGACTAATACCTTTCAAATATTTGAACGTATGTATCATGTCACCCCTGTTTCTCCTTTCCTCCAGGGTATACATGTTCAGGTCAGCAAGTCTCTCATACGTCTTGTAACGCAAATCCCATACCACTTTTGTAGCTTTTCTTTGTACCGCTTCAATTTTTTTTACATCCTTAGCAAGATACGGCCTCCAAAACTAAACACAATACTCCAGGTGGGGCCTCACCAACGACTGGTACAGGGGCATCAACACTTCTTTTCTTCTGCTTGTCACTCCTCTCTCTAAACAGCCTAGCAACCTTCTAGCTACGGCCACCGCCTTATCACACTGTTTCGTCGCCTTCAGATCCTCAGATACTATCACCCCAAGATCCCTCTCCCGTCTGTACATATCAGACTCTCGCTGCCTAACACATATGTCTCCCATGGATTTCTACATCAGTGTTAGTTGATGCATGTTAGTGCCTAAATGTTGGCCCTTAGCCCCTGGATTCTATAGAGAGCCTAGAGATCCGTGCCGAAATCTATGCATATTCTATAACAATGCACATAACTTAATTGGTTTAACAAGTTAATTAGCATTGCTAATAGCACTTAACAAGCAATAATGAGCACTAATTGTCAATAATTAGAACTTATGCGCACAATCTTCTAAACGTATTCTGTAACAGAGTGTGTCTAACTTCTAACTCATGCAGAAAAAAGGGGGCATGGTTATAGGTGCAAAAATGGGCATTTCATAGGCGTTCCAAAATATACACACATTATTATAGAAAATGGCCGTGTGCGCCTAAATCTACGTGCCGGGATTTATGCCATATTTTTGTTGGTGTAAATGGAGATGAATAGTTTTAGGCACCGAGATATCAATTAAGCATATTCTATATACTGTGCCTAAATCTAGGCGCCACTTATAGAATAGTCTTAGGCAGAATTTTTTTTCCACATGGACTTTTCAGGCGCGCTATATAGAAGCTGGCCCTAGGTGTGTAATTACCAATTAGAAACACAATTGAATCAGCCAGAACATACTGAACTCTTCACTTCCCAAGTTGTAAAAACCTGAAGTATAAATCAACGTACGCGTCAAGTTTCTCTTACATATGCAAACAGCTCTGGAATTATCTACCAAAATGCCTGAAATCTACGAATAATCATCTAGAATTCAGAAAAAAACCTAAAAACTCACCTGTTCAAGAAGGAATACCCCACAATATCTGACATAAACACCAAATAATGAAATATGGCATTTTATCAGGAAACGGACAGTTTTCAACCCCGACGCATGATCACACCCTAACATTTTGTCTGAATCACCCCAACCTCAAACTGGATGAACTGTACAGGTCTTTATCTGCAGTCATTTACTATGTTACTATGTTTTTCTTTACTTATTTGCGTTTTGCTCACACCTTTTTCAGTAGTAGCTCAAGGTGAGTTACATTCAGGTGGACTGGATATGTCTCTGTCCCAGGAGAGCTCACAATCTAAGTTTGTACCTGAGGCAATGGAGGGTTAAGTGACTTGCCCAAGATCAAAAGGAGCAGCAGTGGGGTTTGAACTGTCCACCTCTGGATTGCAAGACCAGTACTCTAACCACTAGGCCACTCATCCACTGTACTTGCCACTGTAATAGTACCCCTATACTGTATTTGTTCACACCGGAGTCTGTAAACACCTCTCTGGAACTATGTAGGCCACTTTGAGCCTACTAATAAGTGGGAAAAGGTAGGATACAGATGTAACAAATAAATAAATAAATAAAATAATTTACAGTAGTCTATAAGTCTGATGTGTAAGTGTGTGATCCATGACCCACCCCCTTGCACACCCTCTTGAAGATATACGCTAAAGCCGAGGGGGGGGGGGGCAGGGAGAGACAAAATTCCCCAGGCCTCCAAGGGGGGCCCGGCGCCGCAGTCCCACCCACCCTCCGTCGGCGACCGTCTGCCCCTTGCATTGAAATCGCAGTCTCACCTCTGTGAAAGCAGCGCTGCAGGCAGCAGAATGCCTCCCTTCGGCCCACCTTCCCTCCCTGTGTTCCGCCCTCGTCTGACATAACTTCCGCGAGGGCGGGACACAAGGAGGGAAGGAGGGCTGACAGGAGGTGTTCTGCTGCCTGCAGCGCTGCTTTCACGGAGGTGAGACTGCAATTTCAATGCAGGGGGCCCGGCCCGGTGGCGGAGAGAGGGGGCGATCGACGGCGACCTCAAGGGGGGGGAGGTGGAGGGTGGAGCAGTGGCTGTGGTGATCTCGGGGGGGGGGGGAGCGGTGGCGACCTTGGGGGGGGGGTGGAGGGTGGAGCGGCAGCAGTGGCGACCTCAGGGGGGGGCGGCGAGGGTGGCAGAGGCGGGGCCCGGCCCAGTCTCTCAGTGGCCCTGTGCTAAAGCAGTTAGGCGCTACCTAATAGAATAGCATCTATGTGCAGTTACACGTGTAACTGCTGTTTACCCCCATATTGGCATCTAACGTGTGGTACACTGTATAGAATTAGGGGCTGGTTGTAAGAGTTTTTGATATTGGATGACTAGGTAATAAGTTCAATGGATGTGGCATTCTGTGACATGTAATATCACTGTCAGATTGTGTTTTGTTCTTGTGCAATAAAGAAGAATTTTCATAAAGAAATCTACCACACCTCTCTACTCATAAATTGCCCTAAACTAGTGTTTGTACACTGCATGGTGAAGTTGCTTTTCAAAGGGTAGACTACAGCAGGAGCATGCATGCATTGTTGCATTTTTCATGGAATGAGAAAAAGTTTGATCGGCCACAGACAGAACCACAAGGCAGAGCCAAATTGCACAGGAAGCAATATTTATTCAAAGACAAAACATGGTGAATGCCTGCGTCAGGGGTCAGTGAAAAGTACAACATAAAACATGGTCTTTTGAGCCTCTTCAAAGCAAACAACAGCAGATACTTCAAACTTGTCTTTGAGGTCCCCAGCAACAGCAGCAACAACGCATCCCTGTCCCCAGCAAGAGCAACGCATCCCTGTCCCCAGCAACAGCAACAACAATGCATCCCTGTCCCCAGCAACGCATCCCTGTCTCCAGCAACAGTGATAGCAATGCATCCCTGTCCCCAGCAACAGTGGCAGCAACGCATCTCTGTCCCCAGCAACAGCGACAGCAACGCATCCCTGTCTCCAGCAACGCATCCCTGTCCCCAGCAACAGCGGCAGCAACGCATCCCTGTCCCCAGCAACAGCGGTAGCAATGCATCCCTGTCCCCAGCAACAGTGGCAGCAACGCATCCCTGTCCCCAGCAACAGCAACACATCCCTGTCCCCAGCAACGCATCCTTGTCCCCAGCAACAGCGGTAGCAATGCATCCCTGTCCCCAGCAACAGTGGCAGCAACGCATCTCAGTCCCCAGCAACAGCGGCAGCAACGCATCCCTGTCCCCAGCAACAGCAACGCATCCCTGTCCCCAGCAACAGCGGTAGCAATGCATCCCTGTCCCCAGCAACAGTGGCAGCAACGCATCTCTGTCCCCAGCAACAGCGGCAGCAACACATCCCTGTCCCCAGCAACGCATCCCTGTCCCCAGCAACAGTGGTAGCAATGCATCCCTGTCCCCAGCAACAGCGGCAGCAATGCATCCCTGTCCCCAGCAACAGTGGCAGCAACGCATCTCTGTCCCCAGCAACAGCGGCAGCAACACATCCCTGTCCCCAGCAACAGCAACACATCCCTGTCCCCAGCAACAGCGGCAGCGCATCCCTGTCCCCAGCAACGCATCCCTGTCCCCAGCAACAGCGGTAGCAATGCATCCCTGTCCCCAGCAACAGTGGGAGCAACACATCCCTGTCCCCAGCAACAGCGGCAACAACGCATCCCTGTCCCCAGCAACGCATCCTTGTCCCCAGCAACAGCGGTAGCAATGCATCCCTGTCCCCAGCAACAGTGGCAGCAACGCATCTCTGTCCCCAGCAACAGCGGCAGCAACACATCCCTGTCCCCAGCAACGCATCCATGTCCCCAGCAACAGCGGTAGCAATGCATCCCTGTCCCCAGCAACAGTGGCAGCAACGCATCTCTGTCCCCAGCAACAGCGGCAGCAACACATCCCTGTCCCCAGCAACAGCGGCAGCAACGCATCCCTGTCCCCAGCAACGCATCCCTGTCCCCAGCAACAGTGGTAGCAATGCATCCCTGTCCCCAGCAACAGCAATGCATCCCTGTCCCCAGCAACAGTGGCAGCAACGCATCTCTGTCCCCAGCAACAGCGGCAGCAACACATCCCTGTCCCCAGCAACAGCAACACATCCCTGTCCCCAGCAACAGCGGCAGCGCATCCCTGTCCCCAGCAACGCATCCCTGTCCCCAGCAACAGCGGTAGCAATGCATCCCTGTCCCCAGCAACAGTGGGAGCAACACATCCCTGTCCCCAGCAACAGCGGCAGCAACGCATCCCTGTCCCCAGCAACGCATCCTTGTCCCCAGCAACAGCGGTAGCAATGCATCCCTGTCCCCAGCAACAGTGGCAGCAACGCATCTCTGTCCCCAACAACAGCAGCAGAATGCATCCCTGTCCCCAGCAACAGCGGCAGCAACGCATCCCTGTCCCCAGCAACAGTGGCAGCAATGCATCCCTTGGGATCTCAAAGACAAGTTTGAGGTATCTGCTGTTGTTTGCTGTGAAGAGTCTCAAAAGACCACATTTTATGTTGCACTTTTCACTGACCCCTGACACAGGCATTCACCGAAACATGGGTTGTGTTGGGTTTTAGAATAAACATTGCTTCCTCTGCAATCTGGCTCCGCCTTGTGGTTCCGGTTGTGGCTGATCACACTTTTTCTTATACCACGACTTTTGTGTCAGTGGTTCCCTCTGAGCTGCCTGCTATGTAGTTGCATTTTTCACACATGATTCCGAGCACTGTCTCTGACAGTGTCATTCTGCCCTAATGTTACTGTACATCATACTGAGGTTGGTTTTCAACATATCATTATAAATCATGCAGGCCAGGTGACAGCCTGGAGCATGGGGATCAGTTGCTGTACATCTGGGACCCTGTCATACACGTAATTACTTCCTGGAGATGCCATTACTAACTACACACTTGACAGTCTTAGTAAATATTAAAATGATGTTTTGAACATGTCAGAAAATAGACAGATATGGACTGTCACACATCTGTGCACACTCAGTCAAGAACTGGTTACGAAGTTTTGTCTCGAACAGATTCACAGCCCAAAACACAGCACAATCCATGCAGAACTGGTCTCAGTTTCTGCTCTGTAAGGGGTTGTTTTAATAAGGTGCGCTGAAAAATGGCCTGCGGTAGTGTAGGCGTGGGTTTTGGGCGCGCGCAGAATTATTTTTCAGCCCACATGTAAAAAAGGCCTTTAAAAAAAAATTTGCCTAAAATGGACATGCAGCAAAATAAAATTGCCACACGTCCATTTTGGGTCTGAGACCTTACCGCCAGCCATTGACCTAGCAGTAAAGTCTCACATGGTAAGCGGGCGATAATGACCTACGCACGCCAAATGCCACTTGGCACGCGTCCGATACACGCGGCAGAAAACCAAAACGATTTTTCGGCCGCCCGTATCGGACACGCACCAAAAATGAAATTACCGCAAGCGCCACGCAGTAACTCCATTTTGGCGCATGTTGGCCCCTAAATTGTCAGGTGATGCCAACTCCCTTTCTCCCAGCTCCAGATCAAAAGAGAATCGCACCAGGCCTTGTTGATGTTAACATTCATCCCCCAGGTACAGAAGAGCTGACACATATCTTTGAAAAATCAGGACCTGCTTGTGTACATGTAGCATGTGCTTTGTCCAGGATGGACATATTCTGCGAATTTCTGCAGCACACGTAGATATTGAGCGTAAATGGCATCTAGGCTCATGAGTGGTCAGTTCCCTACTGTACACGTTTGCAGAATAATTACACACACCTGTCTTGGTGAGTTAAGTACAGTACACAAGTTTCCTACCTGCTATCAGCGCTTGGAATTCAGGGGCAGTGTCATTTGGAGTCGTGAAGCCGGCTGGCATGCTTCTAAATCAATTTTTACCCCATGACCCTGGCAAATACAGGTCTGTGTAGTGAAACACCTTTCAATTACACCACAGGACTTGAGCAAAGATTGCGGAGTCCCTGGGGCACGTGTGTTAATCTTTTTACAGAGGTTAGCATGAGGAGCTCCTCAGGAACTAAGGGTGGCAATAAAAGGGTTTTCTGAAAGTTTAAGATACATAAATTGAGTAGAAAGGAGGCAGAGAAACCCCCCAGCAGCCTTTCCTTGGATTGCTGCCTTCTTCCTCCTCCTCAGATATTTCAGGAATTCAGTCAGGGCCCCTTTTACCAAACTGCGGTAGTGTCAGCATGTGGATTTGTCGTGTACCGAGGCCCCTTTCACCGCAGCGGATAAAAGGCAATAAAAAATTAAATGGCTGTGTACATTTGCCATGCGGCCATTTCTGGGGGGGGGGGGGGGGGAGGGGAGGGGGAGCCCTTTCTGCCGCCTATTAAAAAAATATTATTTTCTGTTGCGCTAGAAATGACGCACACCAGGGGCAGCAGTACTATCAGCTCCCATGGGAGGCCGGTGGGAGTGTTGGATTGGCGTGTGTGAACTTCACAGTACCCTCTACTCCAGCATTGTAAAAGGACGTTATAATGCCGTTGTATCGCTCCATGGTGCGACCGCACGTCGAGTATTGTGTCCAATTCTGGTCGCCACATCTCAAAACAGATATAAAGGAACTGGAGACGGTGCAGAGAAGGGCGACGAAAATGATAAGGGGGAATGGAACGACTTCCCTATGAGGAAAGGCTGAGAAGGTTAGGGCTCTTCAACTTGAAGAAAAGGCGGTTGATGGGTGATATGATAGAAGTCTACAAGATAATGAGCGGAGTAGAGCGGACAGATGTGAAGCGTTTGTTTACACTTTCAAACAACAACAAAACCAGGCGACACAAGATGAAGCTAGAATATGATAGATTTAAAACAAATAGGAGAAAGGTTTTCTTTACTCAGTGTGTAGTTAGACGCTGGAACTCGTTGCCGGAGAATGTGGTGTCAGCAGCTGGCCTTACGGAATTTAAAGGGGGTTTGGACAGATTGCTGAGGGAAAAGTCCATTGAACATTATTAAGAATTAAGTTTTTTTTTGGGGGGGGGGAGTGGGGGGGGGGGGGGTGCCGGGTTCTTGAAGCCTGGATTGGCCACTGTCGGAGACAGGATGCTGGGCTTGACAGACCCTTGGTCTTTTCCAGGTATGGCGGTGCTTATGTGCTTATGGCCCCTCAGTGTTTTGCTGCATAATGCATTAAAACGCCTAAAAGGTTTTTAAAGTCTGCTGGTGAAAAACTGCTGTCTAAATCTCAGCACTTTGCACCACTCTTACAACAACAGCAAGAATAAGGCAGAAGCTGTAACATTATTTTAACTGCACTGAATAGCTTGTAAAGGGTTTAAAAATATATATTTTTCTTCATCCAGTAGTCACAATTGTCATTACACTATGCTGGAGATTGCATTCTCTGATGTACCTGAGTACTAATATTATGGGATACCATTTTGGATTTCCCTTCTCACATTTGACAATGTCTGAGCCTCTGAGGGCGGGGCATTTGCATCTTTCCATGAATAAAGAGCTTCCTTTCTTGTACTGCAGGTAACCCTCAGTCTTTTAGTTCTCAACTAATTTATGACTGAAGGGGGGAAAGCTGCAATGGTGAGATGAAACGTACACAAATGCAATATCTGATCCATTCTAAAATACAGAATTTGCATAATAAATCATATTTTATACCCTTATTGTTGCTGTATGCATTATGTATTTAATATTTTATAGTGATACCGATTATGTGAAGGATTTATTTTAAGATCTTGGTTTTAATTTATAAAGCTTTACATGTCCATTGCTACCTCATTGAAACTGTCGACCTATCAGAACCTTACGCCGTGTTGAAAAGGGCATAGGACATATTAGACAGGATGAGTATCGGGCAACTCTTTCTATGGCTGAGGGATCAACTTTATGGACTGCAGTATCATTGCAATTATGTTCTGTACTATCATTACTGTCTTTCCATAAACAGTTAATAAATAGAAATAAAACAAACATAGAAAATAAAATACGACACTTTTTTGACTAGCTTTCAAAGGTAACCCTTCTTCTGATCAAAAATAAGCAAATATTGTGTTTCACTTATATATTGAGAAAGGCAAGGACAAATCAAACTGGGGTATACATATAAAGTAAGACATACCATGTAAAATGAGTTTATCTTGTTGGGCAAACTGGATGGACCATACAGGTCTTTATCTGTCGTCATTTACTATGTTACTCTTTGGGGTTCTACATGGAATGTTGCTACTAATTGAGATTCCGGAATCTTGTAACTCTTTAGGATTCCAGAATCTTCAGAACTTTTAGTACAAGAACAGTGCTGGGCAGACTTCTACGGTCTGTGCCCTGAGAATGGCAAGGACAAATCAAACACGGATATAAAGTATCACATACCATGTAAAATGAGTATCTTGTTGGGCAGACTGGATGGACCATTCAGGTCTTTATCTGCCGTCATTTACTATGTTACTGTTTGGGGTTCTACATGGAATGTTGCTACTAATTGGGATTCTAGAATCTTGTAACTCTTTAGGATTCCAGAATCTTCAGAACTTTTAGTACACCATGAGTGGGAAAGCGCGGGGTACAAATAATAAAAAATAAAGAACAGTGCTGGGCCGACTTCTACGGTCTGTGCCCTGAGAATGGCAAGGACAAATCAAACTCGGGTATACATATAAAGTATCACATACCATGTAAAATGAGTTTATCTCGTTGGGCAGACTGGATGGACCGTACAGGTCTTTATCTTTTGTCATTTACTATGTTACTGATATTCTGATATTTAGCAAAATTTCTGACCTGAAGAAAAAAGGGTTACAGTTAGAAACTTAATCAAAAAGGGCTGGATTCTATATATGGCACTGTAAAAATCGACACCGAAAAAAATACGCCTAGGCATATTATATATATCGCACCTAACGTTGGGCGCAGTTTATAGAATATGCCTAGGGCCCATCCGCGCAACTAAATCTAGTTGCAGCAGTGGCGTACCTAGGGTAGTTGACACCCGGGGCCGGTCATTTTTTAACACCCCCCTCCAAAATCCAGTACTAGGCATACCAAGAATACAAAACACTCAGGACCTATAGAGCAATTCTACCATATCATAAGCAGTCATTTCTATGAATCACACAAGGAAAAGGAAAGCATCTTAAACACTACAGTGAGCACTAGAACATCAATTCACCTATTGTAAAATGAAACCAGACAGAATAGTACAGATCGTCGATTCTGCACAGTCAATGCCAACTGAAAGCCATGTCTTTTTCACACACACAAATACACCCTAATCCACTATAAAATAAGTAATCATAAACTTTCTATTTAGACAAAAATTAAACTGAACCCCCAAGATGCCAGTCTCTGCATACAATGCAACGCCACAGAAACAGAAAATGTCCCCTAGTACTGTGCAAAATATAAAGACAGCAGATGTAAATTTGAAAAAAAACTAACAAATACCAATCACCACTTTACAAATTAACAAATAGAAATAAAACAAATATAGAAAATAAAATACCATTTTATTGGACTAATACATTTAGCTGTCAGAGTCCAAAACCTTCTTCCTCAGGTCAATACAGTATAGTGTGTTACAGTGTCCTAACCTGACCTGAGGAAGGGGGTTTTGTTCTCCAAAAGTTAGTCAACATTTATTAAAATTAGTCCAATAAAAAGATTACCTTATTTACATGTTCTATTATAAACATTTATTAACACAGCTACAATACTACTTTATCCTAAAGCAAAAAAAAAAAATATATATATATATTTTATTTACAGTTTGTTGTCTCTGGTTTCTGCTTTCCTCATCTTCTTTTCACTGTCTTCCTTCCATCCAGCATCCGTCTTCGTTCTTTCTCTGACATCCAGTGTCTGCCCTCTCTGCTGTCCCCGCCATCCAATGTCTGCCCTCTCTCCCTGCCCTTTCCATTCACTGTCTGCCCTCTCTCTCTCCCCCTTCCATTCACTGTCTGCCTTCCCTCTCCCCCCCATCCATCCAGGGTCTGCCCTCCCTTACCCCCTTCCATCCATCCAGGGTCTGCCCTCCCCTCTTCCCCCATCCATACAGGGTCTGCCCTCCCTCTCCCCCCCATCCATCCATCCATCCATCCATCCATCCATCCATCCATCCATCGTCTGTCCCCTCTCTCTCTCTCTGCCCATTTTTTCAGCCCCCAGTTCCAGCCCTCTTATCCCACCTGCCCCTAGTTCTAGCCCCAGCCCACATCTCCCACTTGCTCCCCCTTTTCAGCCCCACTATCCCACCAGTCCGCAGTTTGAGCCCCAGCCCTTTTCTCTCACCAGTCCTGAGCTTCAGCCCCAGCCACTTCTCCCTGTCCCCTTTTCAGCCCCCAGTCCCCCCAGTTTCTGCCCCTGCCCCCTTTCAGCCCCCAGTTCCAGTACTAGCCCCCTTATCCCACCTACCCTCCTTTTCAGCCCCAGACCTATTTTCCCACCAGCCCCAGGCATGGCTCCCATTTTCTCGCATGGCCCCTTCCCCACCCCCCTTCTCCCCACCCGTCCCCTTCTCTCCTCTTCTCCCATCTGAGACCCCCCTCCCCACCCCAGTCCCCTTCTACCCTCTTCTCCCATCTGAGACCCCCCTCCCCAGTCCCCTTCTCCAGAGGCCCCCCCTCCCCAGTCCCCTTCTCCCATTTGAAAACCCCCTCCCCAGTCCTCCTCTCCCATCTAAGCCCCCCCAACTCGACCCACCTGCCACCTTCGTGGAGAGACAACAGCCCTCGTCTCCTGCCTCCATCCTGCTATGCCTTAAAGAAAAACCTGAAAAGCGGCATGGCAGGCATGCTTCGTGTCTGCCCTGCCTGCTTGTAAAAGAAAGCGGCAAATCTCTCCTCGTCGTCATCGCAATGTTGCGTCGGGTCTTCCCTCAATGGGTCCCACCCTCCGCGAGGGCGGGACCCAGTGAGGGAAAACCCAACGCGACGTCGTGACGTCGACGAGGAGGTTTGCCGGCGCTTTCTTTTACAAGCAGGCAGGGCAGACACGAAGCATGCCTGCCATGCCGCTTTTCAGGTTTTTCTTTAAGGCATAGCAGGTTGGAGGCAGGAGACGCGGGCTGCCTGCAGTGCCGACGGAGCACCCCCCCACCCACTGACACCCGGGGCGGACAGCCCCCACCGCCCCCCCCTTGGTACGCCACTGAGTTGCAGGAATATTCACCAAGTTAATCTTGGTGTAAATGCCGGCAGCTAAGGGGTCCTTTTACTAAGCCGCAGAAAAAAGTGGCCTACGGTAGTGCAGCTGCGTCTTTTTGGTACGTACTAGGCCATTTTTTTTTTACTGTGGCTGGAAGAAAAGGCTGTTTTAATGGGGGCAGTAAGTGGTCGTGTGCTAAAATTAAAAGAAGCGCATGGCTATTTACTGACTGAACCCTTACCGCCGCCACCCATTGACCTAGTGGTAAGGGCACACACGCTACACACATGGTACTCATGCTCTCACCGGACATGTGCTGGTCGTAAGGAATTACTGGTAAAGGCTGGCCCCCTAGTGGTAGTACTGCAAGACTACTGCTAGAGGTCACGGCAGCCATTTTCTCTCAGGAGCTTTTTCTTTGTTGCCCTCACAAAACATGTTATATCTCAGGGGCAACAGAGCACCTTTTGTGGTTGGAGGGGGCCAATCTCTGGTCCCTCCCCCAAGCTCTTTAGTTGCTGATGCTGTGTTGGCTAAAAATATTGGTAGGGCCATGACCCCGGTGACTCATCCCATATCTTTCAATGTCCACCAGATTACTCTAATCTGTGCCCCTTTTGCTCTGGTCTACAGTTCTTATCATTTGCTTGTTTTCCTTTCCTCCCACTTGGATTTAAGTTTTGTTGGGAAGTAGCTCTCTTTCTGAGATGCAATGGATCCACGGTCGTAAAGAAAACGTTGTTTATCACCATGCTTATTATTTTGCAGGGGGCAGGCAAGGCAAGCTTCCTGTAACTGCTTTTGAAGCCTTTGACTTGGAAGTACGAAGTTGGACCCGGTATCCCAGCATCCCAAGTCGGCGTGCCTTTGCAAGCTGTGCTATGATGGACAACTGGTTCTTTAGCCTGGGGGGCCTGCAGCAGCCTGGACCCCACAATTTCTACTCCAGACCTCACTTCGTCAACACAGTGGAGGTGTTTGACGCTGAGCAGGGTGAGTGGACATCACTCAAGTTTACTATTTGCTGTTTCAGTCCAGTTTCAAGAGATTTGCATATAATAGAGGCAGTGTATGCAAATCAAGTTCATGCATATTCATTGTGGATATCCTGAAAACCTGACTGGCAAGGGCTACTCCAGGACTGGACTTGGGAAACACGTTGTTTGTTTATTTATTTATTTATTGCATTTGTACCCCACATTTTCCCACCTATTTGCATGCTCAATGTGGCTTACATAATACCGTCAAAGGCGTTTGCCCAGTCGGTTGATAACAAATACAGGTTGTAAAAAGATCGAATGAGGTATATGTGAAGGATCGGAAGGGATGAAGATTGCGTGATGCCCGGTACGATCATTAGTCATGTTATGTTCCTGGGTGAAGAGGTTTAAGTGGGGTCATTGGGTTAGGCCTTTTTGAAGAGGTTGGTTTTTAGTGATTTCCTGGTGGTCATAGATTGTTTTCACTTTTGGGAGGCCATTCCATAGTTGTGCGCTTACGTAGGAGAAGCCAAATGCGTGAGCTGTTTTGTATTTCAGTCCTTTGCAATTTGGGTAGTGTAGGTTTAGGTATGATCTTGACGATCCGGCTCTCTTTCTTATTGGTAGATCTATGAGGTCTATCATGTATCCTGGGATCACCTGCCCGTTTGTTTCCTAGTACCTTTTCTGTCATTTCCTTACTTCTGCTCCTGGGGGCTCCTAATGGATAGCAGCTACCACTCTGATCTCTTACTGGGATACAGAAGTCTGAAAACGCACTCACCCCTTCATTCTAGAACTTGGTGTCTAATGTTAGGTGACAAGTGCATAGGTATGTTATAAAATAGTAGAACTTATGTGTATCAGAGGTGCTATTGGAGTGGAGGAGTAGCCTAGTGGTTTGTGCGGCAGACTTTGTTCCTGGGGAACTGGGCTTGAGTCCCACTGCAACTTCCTGTGACTCTGGGTAAGTCACTTAACCCTCCATTGCCCCAGGTACAAATAAGTACCTGTCAATACTATGTAAACCACTTTGAATGTACTGTAGTTGCTAAAAACACAGAAAGGTAGTATATCAAGTCCCATTTCCCTTTCCCTATTTTAGATTCTACGTGGAATGTTGCTATTATTTGAGGTTCTACATGGAATGTTGCTGGTGGAGGAGTAGCCTAGTGGTTAGTGCAGCAGACCTTGATCCTGGGGAACTGGGTTCAATTGTGACTGTGGGCAAGTCACTTAACCCTCCATTGCCCCAGGTACAAATAAGTACCTGTCAATACTATGTAAACCGCTTTGAATGTAGTTGCTAAAAAGACAGAAAGGCGGTATATCAAGTCATATTCCGTATTAATTGGCAGTTGCATGTTGACGTGCTGGGCACTATTCAATAACAAATGCGCTAAAGTCATGTACCCCCAGATTCTATATACTGCATCCAGAGTTGCAAACGCAAATCAGGTCATATTTTGATTTGCACGTGCAACTTACTTATCTTAACAAGCCAATCAGTGCCGATAATTGCCACTCCACAACATGGGTGTAGTTTGGGGGGGTGAGGGGGGCCATTGCCCCCCCAAACGCAGGGCTGGGGCAACACTGCAGGCACACTTCCCGCCCTCAGCTCCCGGACAGGCTTCCTCTTCGTTCCTTCCTCCCCTCCCTCCCCACGCGTGTGTGCGTGCGCGTGCGTTTCAACCTTTTATTTTCCTCGCTGTGACGGCAGTAAAGCACACAACACAGCTCGCCTCCAGCCTTTCCCTTCCCTCACTCAGTGTCCCGCCTTCTTGCGATGATGTATTTCCTGTTTCCGCGAGGGCGGGACACTGTAGAGGCTTATTTTCAAAGCACTTAGCCTCACAAAGTTCCATAGAAACCTATGGAACTTAGCCTCCCAAAGTGCTTTGAAAATATGCCTCTGTGTGAGGGAAGGGAAAGGCTGGAGGCAAGCCCGCTGTGTTGTGTGCTTCACTGCCGTTGCTGAGAGGGCAATAAAAGGTTTAAACATGCGTGGGGGGGGGGGGGGCAGGAAGGAACGGAGAGGAAGGCTGTCAGGGAGCTGTAGGAGGGCAGGGAGAATCGCTGGACATGGATGGGAGGGAAGGGGGAGAGAAGAGAGCGCTGGACATGGAGAGGAGAGGAGGGCAGGGGAGAGTAGAATTGCTGGATATGGATGGATGGAGGGGAGGGCAGGCGAGAGAGGACAATTGCTGGACATGGATAGATGAATAGAGGGGGCAGGGGAGAGAGCGAATTTGATGGATATGGGTGGATGGAGGAGAGGGCAGGGGAGAATGGAGAGTTGCTGGACATGGATGGATGGAGGGGGGAGTGCAAGGGAGAGAGGAGAATTGCTGGACAAGGATGGAGGGGAGGGAAGACAGAGGAAGTAGATTCACATGGATGGAGGGGAGGGGAGTGAGGAGAAATGCTGGATATGGATGGAGGGAAACTGCTGAATTTAAGGGCTGGATCGGAACACTTTGAGGGCAGATACTGAAACTAGAGGAAGGACAGGGACAGGGCTACAGATGGTAGACAGGATGCATAAGGACACAGGAGGTTGGTGGACATGGTGAGTGAAAAAATATCAAATGGAAAGAAGACACTATATAAAACAGAAGACACTTGGACCAAAGCAAATAGAAAAACTAAATGATCAGACAACAAAGGTAGAAAAAAGTATTTTATTCAGAATTTATTAATTGGAATATGTTAGCTTTTGGAAATGTGCATCTGTGATATTTTGCATGTAAGTTTCATTTTTTCTGGTATTGCTGCATACTGAGTCTGACTTCTTGAGCTAACTTTCCAGTTCAGTATTTTGCCTTCATATCTTTTTTTATTTCTAGTTCTTTGTGTCATATCTGTTGTCATGTGTTTTTCATGTGTGATCAAGGTGCAGTATTCTACTAGTGTGTAGTATTTGCAGCCCTTTTCGTTTTTTTTTTTGTTTCACTAGGTTGTGTACTGGTGTTTTAGAGCCCGGTGTAATTTTAGTGCTGCGTTTCCACGCATAAGGTTGTAGCTTGTCCTGTCCTTGGAATTAGTGCTGTTATGGTTTGGTAAGGTTATGAGTATGTTTTTTGCTCAAGTTTGTGTATAGTGTTTTGCAGTGGAGAGATTGTGTGTTGGCCTTACTGAGGTGGCACCAAAACATCAGAAAGGGTTTTAGAGCCTAAATCATGACACACTACCTCTTGAAGGATCTACATATAGAGCTTATGCATTTCTAAGGTCTATACTGACATGGGGTGGGGAAATACTACTGGAGAGGAAGAGGGAGTGCTGGGTAAGAAGGAAGGAAGGAAGGAAGGAAGGGAGAAAAAGCTGGCTTTTTGGGAATAACCATAATGAATATGTATGAGATCATACATATTCATTATGGTTATTCCCAAACAAGCCAGCTCTTTCTCCTATCCTTCCTCCATATTAGCATATTCATTTGTGTGTGTGTGTATATATATATATATATATATATATATATATATATATATAAATGAATATGCTAATGTGCCCGCCCCATCCTTTGCCCCCTCCCAAATGAAACAGTCAAACTACGCCCATGCTCCACAGGCAATTATTGGCATTACGTATATTCTGCAAAGTTCAGCAAGGAAATTCTAAGATGCAGATCCAAAAATGGACGTGGCCATGGGTGTAGAGTGGGTGGGTTGTGAGCGTTTCTAAAATCTATGTGCGCTAATATAGAATACACTGGCTCCATGCCTAACTTTGTCACCGCCATTTACACCAAGTTTTACTTGGCGTAAATATGTGCAACTAAATTTAGTCACATGGACGGGTACTTGGTGTATTCTATAAATTATGACTAAAGTTTAAGTGCAGTAAAACTTTAGGCATAGTTTATAGAATACGCAAAGGTGTACGTTTTTTGGAGCTGATTTTTATGGCACCATCTAGAATCTAGCCCTTAGTGTATAACTACGAGAGGACATACACATGGGTAAGTATGAGTGGGCAATGGGTATATTGACATGGGATGTGCGCATTGCATGGTACACCTAGGCACACCAAAATATGCCAGCTATTGACCTGTTGTAAGTGGGCAGGCCAACATTTTGGCATCAACGAGGCTTTGCTCTGGTTTTATAATGGCTTAGGTGTACCTTAAGCCTTTGTAGAACTGGAACTAAGTGTGGCCCATTCTGATGCCTACATCTTGGCACTAAGTTACCAAATTGCCACCTAAATGACAGCAGATATACACGGTGTCCAGAAAAAATGGGACTCCTTATGTAGTTTCAAAATACTTTGCAATTGTTTAAACATTTAGTATGACCTTTGAAAATACATTAGTATAATGTTATTGTTTTAATCTTAGTTAATTCATAATTTGTGTTCAAAGTGTCCTTCTTCAACGTTGACACATTCACAGAGTCTTCAATGCCAATGACTAAATGTCATTTTACTAAAACCAGTCTTAATGATCACTTCTTGAATGACATCATTTTAAAAACAGGGATCATCCAATTTTTACAGCATAATAATTTTGTTAATAATAATAAGACATTTGTTTTGGGTTCTTTGTAAAAATAGTAACATAGTAAGTGACGACGAGAAAGAAATGCACGGTCCATCTAGTCTGCCCAACAAGATAAACTCATTTGTGCTACTTTTTGTGTATCTACCATTTTCAGGGCACAGACCGTAGAAGTCTGCCCAGCACTAGCCCTGCCTCCCAACCACCCAACCACCAGTGCTGCCACCCAGTCTCCACTAAGCTTCTGAGGATCCATTTCTTCTGAACAGGATTCCTTTATGTTTATCCCATGCATTTTTGAATTCCATTACCGTTTTCATCTCCACCACCACCACAAATGTTGGGGGTCTTGTTTTTTTCCAGACACTGTGTAGACCTAACTGATCCTTCTAATCTGCTCAGTTCAATTTCTTCCACTTTGGATAGATGAACCTATAAATGTGAAGGCTCAGTCTGATGACCAGCCGTGGATGCTGGAAGATCTCTGTTTTCCTGGTGTACTAAGTGCTCCAAAATACCAGCTGTGGCCCTATTTACTGGCTGTGCGTCCTTGCTCCAGGCACACGTTGATTGCGATCACAGTTTTATTCATGAAAACTGCATTTACAACCCATGTTCAAATTAGTCCCACACCATTATGAACTGTGAACTTATAAAGCAAACAGTCAAAAAGAATCTTTTCACGGAGAGAGTGGTGGATACTTGGAATGCCCTCCTGCAGGAGGTGGTGGAGATGAAAATGCTAACAGAATTCAAAAATGCGTGGGATAAACATAAAGGAATCCTGTTCAGAAGAAATGGATCCTCAGAAGCTTAGCAGAGAATGGGTGGCTGCACCGGTGGTTGGGAGGCGGGGCTAGTGGTTGGGAGGCAGGGCAGACTTCTACGGTCTGTGCCCTGAAAATGGCAGATACAAATCAAGGTCAGGTATACATATAAAGTAGCACATATGAGCTTATCTTGTTGGGCAGACTGGATGGACTGTACAGGTCTTTCTCTGTCGTCATCTACTACGTTACTATGAGGCTCATTTTCAAAGCACTTAGACTTACAAAGTTCCATAGGTTACTATGGAACTTTGTAAGTCTAAGCAGTGGCGTACCAAGGGGGGGGCGGTCCGCTCCGGGTGCACGCCGCTGGGGGGGTGCCGCGGCGCGTGCCTGTCGGCTGAGTCCGAGTTCGCTAACTTCGCTAACTTCGTTTGTTCGTTCGCTGCAGCTCCCTCTGCCCCGGAACAGGTTACTTCCTGTTCCGGGGCAGAGGGAGCTTTAGCGAACTAACGAAGTTAGCGAAGTTAGCGAACTTGGACTCAGCCGACAGGCGCGCACCGCGGCACCCCCCCAGCGGCGTGCACCCGGGGGGGGGGGTGTCATTTCGCCGGGGGGGGGGGGGGAGGTGTCATTGCGTAGGAGGGGGGCCGCACTGCACCCGGGTGTCATGCAGGCTAGGAACGCCACTGAGTCTAAGTGCTTTGAAAATACGCCTCCACGTTACTGTGAATCCCCTATAAGCTTGAGGATGTTGCCATGTGTGGCCTCAGGCTTGATATAGAATTACATCGGTCATGTGTAGTGTCCTTGGGCAGAATCCTCATTTTGTCCACAAAATCTATCATGAATGGAATGGTATGTTGATAATGGGAACACAGTATAGACAGATACATGGGTACGTTTAAGGGATAATTTTCAAAGCTGTTTCCACACATGAAACAGTGATTATGATTATTACACAGGGCACATAACACAGTGAAGATTTGTCTGGTATCACTGGAGAATTCGAGCTTCATACAAAAGATTAGGACTTATTCAAGAATTGTCATAAAATGTAGCTTGAACCCAGAAAAAACTGTTTTTCGTAAGACTACTGTTGTGAAATATGAAATTATTATTATCACTGCTTGCAAACAGTGCTGTGTCTAGTCAGCCAGCCAGCCAACGGCAGCATCCTCAGCTCTCTGAAGTGCTGCCAAACCACCAACCAGCTGGGTTGGCAGACAGGAATCAATTTCATCAGACACTGTTGTATTTCTCCACAATTGCACAAGTCATTATTCACCTTTCTCCATCCCTTGAGGCAGGCTCTACAGTGACCCTGTCCTATGCTGAGGAAGTAGAGGGGGGATCATTGGCATCAGGAGAGATTAAATCCTGGTTGTCAAACAGTAGGGTCATCCACAAGGCTTGACCAATTTCCATTCCTCTCGCTACTCTCGCCAAAGGCAAAGGCATACCTGATAGTTTTGGGCTTACATGCATACTTTTGCATTTTTTAAAGATATGTGCATAAATTAGGGTTGTGAATTTGTTAGCATGTGTTTGGCTCATTAACATGCCTTTAAAAAATGAGTGAAAGCTAAATTAATGTGCATTAACCCCCAGATTTATAATTTGCCTATCTAAACATCTAGGCGAGGTACAATAAAACATTTTTTTTAAAAAAAGAAACACAAACAATGCACAAGCTTACAAATTACAAACTCTAAAAACTCAGAACCCCCAATCAGCCAAATGCCCTAGTAAATAGCCAGGTTTATTAGCAACTTCTTGAACTGGGGAACAGGTGCCGACTAGCTCATAACCAATGGTAACGAGTTCTACAAAGCAGAACCAGCAATAAAAGAAGCTCGACTACAAACTTCCTCCAAGCATACTAGATGAAAAGATGGAACGACCAATAAATCCTGGTTTTGAGACTGTAACGCCCGAGAAGGCGCAAACTGCGCAATTAGGGTCCCTTTTGCTGCGGCAAAAGGGGGCCTGTGTTGGCATCGGTGCATGTTTTTGATGCTCGCCAAGGCCCCCTTTTACTGCAGCTGGTAAAAGGGTAGTCTTTCTTTTCTGCAGGAAACAACCGTGTGGCAAGTAAAAGCACTTGCCGCGTGGTCATTTTGGGGAACCCTTAGCACCACCCATTGAGGTGGCAGTGAGGGCTCCTGCGCTAACCCAGTGGTAACCGGGCAGCCCGCGGCACTGCTGGATTACCGCCGGGTACATCCCGGCACTACAAAAATAAATATATTTTTGTAGCACCAGATACAAAGGCGTGCTGGGAGTGGGAAGTACCAGTGGGCTTCTGTGGTAGCCCAGCGGTACTTCCTGTTTAGCGAGTGGTAAGCCCGTGTTGGGCTTACTACCACTTTGTAAAAGAAGTCCTAAATATATGGCACTCAAATTTGGGCACCCAACTGAGCATGCCCTACAAGGAATGACAGGGGATTGGTTTGGTTTATTCCAGTGGCGTAGCCACAGGTGGGCCTGGGTGGGCCGGGGCCCATCCACTTAGGGCTCAGGCCCACCTAACAGCAGCACATATTTAGTGCTAGCTAGTGAGGATCCCAAGCTTCGCCAGCTGAAGACCTCCCCCTGATGGTGCTGAAAACACTGCTTTCCACTTTAGCAGTCTAAGCTTCCTAAGCTGCTGATGCCTCATCGCATTGGGGGGTGGGGGGAGAACACTTGGTGCCCACCCACTTCTTGACTAGGCCCACCCAAAATCTGCTGTTGGTTTATTCTTATAAAATAAGTACATAAGTACATAAGTAATGCCATACTGGGAAAAGACCAAAGGTCCATCAAGCCCAGCATCCTGTCCCCAACAGCGGCCAATCCAGGTCAAGGGCACCTGGCAAGCTACCCAAACTTACAAACATTTTATACATGTTATTCCTGGAATTCTAAATTTTTCCCAAGACAATTTAGTAGCGGTCTATGGACTTGTCCTTTAGGAAACCGTCCAACCCCTTTTTAAACTCTGCCAAGCTAACCGCCTTCACTACGTTCTCTGGCAACGAATTCCATAGTTTAATTGGGTGAAGAAAATTTTTCTCCGATTTGTTTTAAATTTACTGCACTGTAGTTTCATCGCATGCCCCCTAGTCCTAGTATTTTTGGAAAGCGTGAACAGACGCTTCACATCCACCTGTTCCACTCCACTCATTATTTTATAAGAAGCCTTGTCCCTTCAAAGGAATTTTTGTATGGTTGGAATGTTAAAGAAGGAATTGAATCCCTTATTGTTTTGATTCTGAAGTGAGCACATGATACGCACAGAGAATTCCTGGTTTCTTTATCTACAATATTAGCAAAATCCGCCCCTTCCTTTCTGATTACACTACCAGAACCCTTATCCACACCCTTGCCACCTCTCGCTTGGACTATTGCAATTTACTTCTCACTGGTCTTCCGCTCAGCCATCTCTCTCCTCTCCAATCTGTCCAAAGTTCTGCGGCACGACTTATTTTCCACCAGAATCGTTATACCCACACTAGCCCACTCCTCAAGTCACTTCACTGGCTCCCTGTCCACTTCCGCATACAGTTTAAACTTCTCTTTCTGACCTTTAAATGCTTCCACTCTGCAGCCCCCCATTACCTCTCCACTCTCATCTCTCCCTACATTCCTCCCCGTGAACTCTGCTCTCTGGACAAATCTCTCTTGTTGTCCCCCTTCTCCTCCACTGCTAACTCCAGGCTTCGTTCCTTTTCTCTCGCGGCACCTTATGCCTGGAATCGTCTTCCTGGACCTATATGTCTAGCTCCATTTCTACCTGTTTTCAAATCCATGCTGAAAACCCACCTTTTCACTGCTGTTTTTGGCTCCTAGCCTCTACTCATTTGCCCTCCCCTTGCTCCTTCCTTCCTTTTCACCCAGTACTTCCCTCACCCGTAACTGTCTTGTCTGTCTGTATTATTTAGATTGTAAGCTCTTTTGAGCAGGGACTGTCTCTTTGGGTCAGGTGTTCAGCGCTGCGTGCGTCTGGTAGCGCTATACAAATGCTAATAATAATAATAAGCAGTAACGGGGATGTTAAAGGCCAGCTGGGTTTTATGAATCTGTTAAAAGAAGAAAACTGGAGCAGATTAGATAGAGGTTGGGGGTCTTTACTTGACATATCTAGGTTAATAAAAAAGATTTAAACTAAAGCAAATCTTCCCTTTTACCAACAGATTAGTTGCACCGCAGTCTGTCTGTTGTACAGAGGTGTGAAAGTATCCTAGACAGATGCTGACAGTAAGAAGGAGACAGGCAGACAAAGATAAGAAACTGTCATACTGCATTAAACCAAAGACCCCTGGAAAAGACTATCAGCCAGGACATGCACAGGCAGATGAGTGAAGCATGGAGAGTTTAATGGATGGGCAGACGCAGACCAATGGATGCTAAATGAGAGTCAGGGATAACATTAGCATCAGTTCAGAGAGGATGGCTTCTGTTTTCTAACAGTGGCAGAAGAGACAGCCTAGTTGGTTTCCCTGCTTCTCAATCATGCCTGTACATGTTCTCCTAACAGGATCAGATTCACTGCTGTTAATTCCATTTTATCAAACACTGATTACAGAACAACACAGAGTCAACGAAGGAAGGAATAGCAGGGCAACCTCATTTATTACAGCTCAGCTACTGTCTCGAGATAGAGAAATGGATATTTGTTGTGTATCTATGAATAATGAGAGCATTTGGTTATCGACTGCTTTAACACTTACAAGGCATATGACAAACTACCATGGGTAGAACATTTATTTATTTATTTATTACATTTGTACCCTGCGCTTTCCCACACATAGCAGGCAGGCTCAATGCAGCTTACGTAGTAAAGAGTAGATAGAATTACAAAGTCTTGAAAGAAATATTACAAATTGTGGTGAACACAGTAATAGAGGGGTAAAAGGAAATGTAAATATATATATTTGTCTCTCCATGTTTCTCTCTAGAGCTTCTCTCATCTCATTTTCTTATAGTCTTACTCCTTCCTCCACTCCTCACCCTTTTCTCACCTTCATATCTGTACTTTCCACCATAACCCTCCTTTCCCTCAGCAGTTCTTTTCCAAGTTCAACACAATTCTGCCTGCAGCTTTTGTCCCCCTGCCTGCTCTTCCTCCTCCCAGATCATGTCTCCTTCTGCTAGCAACCTTGTCCCACCTGCCCATGCTCTCCCTCTCACCCTCACAGCCTGCGTCTACTCTAGTCCTCTCCCACAGCTCCACTATCATAGGAGCCGGCTTTGTGGGTGCTGTGGGTGCTTGAGCACTCCCAACATTGAGAAAATTCCTTGTATGTGTCCAGGAAGGGGTTACTTCCATTGGGCTTAGTACCCCCAATAATTTTGAAAAGTTGGCCCCTATGCTATCAGTCCCTGTCCCCATCACCCAGCCCCTTTACAGCTCCTTTCTGCCTCTTCCGACATTTCTCTCTCCCAGCCAGTAAACCCTTTAAATTCCGTCACCCTTCCTAGCCCCCTTTATTAATAGCACGTTCTCTGAGTCCCCTGTGTTTTTATTAGGATTTATTTACTGCCTTTTTGAAGGAATTCACTGAACGCGGTGTACAGTAAGAATAAATCAAACATGAGCAATAGATAATTACAGCAGTAAAATATTCAAGTAATACAAAGTATGGCATGGAGGGGCATAATCGAACAAAAACGTCTATCTCCATGGGCGTTTATCTCCAAGAACGGGTCCGTGAAGGGGCAGACCGAACCGTATTTTGGGAAAAAATAGACGTCCATGTTTTATTCGACAATTTGTGAGCTGGCGTTTTTGTTTTTCAGCGATAATGGAAAATGAAAGCGCCCAGCTCAAAAACGAATAAATCCAAGGCATTTGTTCGTGGGAGGGGCCAGGAGTCGTAGTGCACTGGTCCCCCTCACATGCCAGGACACCAACCGGCCACCCTAGGGGGCACTTTTACAAAAAAAAAAAAAAAGGTAAAAGAGCTCCCAGGTGCATAGCACCCTTCCCTTGTGTGTTGAGCCCCCCAAATCCCCCTCAAAACCCACCACCCACAAGTCTACACCATTACTATAGCCCTAAGGGGTGAAGGGGGGCACCTACATGTGGGTACAGTGGGTTTGGGGGGCCGTGTGGAGGGCTCCCATTTACCAGCACAAGTGTAACAGGTGGGAGGGGATGGGCCTGGGTCTACCTGCCTGACGTCCACTGCACCCCCTAATAACTGCTCCAGTGACCTGCATACTGCTGCCAGGGAGGTGGGTATGACATTTGAGGGTGAACATAAAAAGTTGTGAAACGGCATATTTTGTGGTGGGAGGGGGTTTGTGACCACTGGGGGAGTCAGGGGAGGTCATCCCCGACTCCCTCCAGTGGTCATCTGGTCATTTAGGGCACTTTTTGGGGCCCTATTCGTGGAAAAACGGTCCAGGAAAAGTGCCCTAAATTCTTGCTAAAACCGCATATGTTTTTTCCATTATCGGCGAAAGGCGCCTATCTCTGATCGCCCGATAACCACACCCCAGTTCCGCCTTCACCACGCCTTTGACACGCCCCCATCAACTTTGTCCGCATCCGCGACGAAATGCAGTTGAAAACGTCCAAATTCGGCTTTCGATTATACCGCTTTATTCGTTTTTGTGAGATAAACGTCTATCTCCCGATTTGGGTCGCAATATAGGCGTTTTTCTTTTTCAATTATAAGCTGGATGGTATACTATTTACAATATCAACACAATACGTACTAGAACATGTTAATTGACAGTGTAGGATATAAGCAGAGATGGAACATATAGAGAGGTAAGAGAGTAAGAGGAGTTAGAAACTAAGGTGACTAATTATCTTCTACCTCATGGGCAAGGAGTGTATATATCACTGTGTGGCCACTAAAATTAGCCACACTTTATTTGCATATCAATATGCTGTATCTTATAGCCTTAATGACTATATTATGTCTCCTTGTTTTATCCCCTTTGTGCTTTATACAGTGTGTTGAGGAATCTATGTAGACGTTTATGGGATGATAAACTCAGCTCTTTGCACATTGTTTATTCACAGTATGAGGGGCAGGTGCAGCCCAATCACTTAAGGATTTCACAGACTGCACAGATTGCTGGCAAGGTCCTTAAGAAGCCACGTGGAAGATTCCCCCCCCCCCCCCCCCGTCCTTCCTCCCCTCCCCCCATCCAAATAGCAAAAGGATGGAATTAAGCAAAACTTAGACGTGTACAGTATATATATGACAGACTGTTTCACTATCAGGCTTATTTTCGAAAGAGAAGGGCGCCCATCTTTCGACACAAATCGGGAGATGGGCATCTTTCTCCCAGGGTCGCCCAAATCGGCATAATCGAAAGCTGATTTTGGGTGTCCTCAACTGCTTTCTGTTGCGGGGATGACCAAAGTTCACGGGGGCGTGTTGGAAGCATAGCAAAGGCGGAACTGGGGCGTGCTTAACACATGGGCGTCCTCGGCCGATAATGGAAAAAAGAAGGGCGTTCCTGACGAACACTTGGCCAACTTTACTTGGTCCTTTTTTTTTTACGACCAAGCCACAAAAATGTGCCCTAAATGACCAGATGACCACTGGAGGGAATCGGGGATGACCTCCCCTTACTCCCCCAGTGGTTACTAACCCCCTCCCACCCTAAAAAAATTACATATTTTTTCCAGCCTCTATGCCAGCCTCAAATATCATACCCAGCTCCATGACAGCAGTATGCAGGTCCCTGGAGCAGTTTTAGTGGGTACTGCAGTGCACTTCAGGCAGGCGGACCCAAGCCCATCCCCCCTACCTATTATACTTGTGGTGGTAAATGTGAGCCCTCCAAAACCCATCACAAACCCACTGTACCCACATCTAGGTGCCCCCTTCATCCCTAAGGGCTATGGTAGTGGGGTACAGTTGTGGGGAGTGGGTTTGGGGGGCTATGCACCTGGGAGCTTTTTCTGAGGTCCACTGCAGTGCCCCTAGGGTGCCCTGGCATGTGAGGGGGACCAATGCACTATGAATGCTGGCTCCTCCCACAACCAAATGGCTTGGATTTAGTCATTTCTGAGATAGGCGTCCTCGGTTTCCATTATCGCCGAAAATTGGGGACGACCATCTCTAAGGACGACCATCTCAAAGGTCGACCTAAATGTTGAGATTTGGGCGTCCCCGACCGTATTATCGAAACAAAAGATGGCCGCCCATCTTGTTTTGATAATACGGGTTTTTCCGCCCCTTCGCGGGGACGTCCTGTGAGGACGTCCTCAGGAAAACTTGGGCGCCCCGTTTGATTATGCCCCTCCACGTTATCCAGGTAAAAACAATGACTATTGGCACTGTTTGGCTTTTCTCAGCAAAAGATATGTTTATAGCAAGCAAGTAAAAGTCAGGGCTAATTAAAGTGAACCAGGTAGGGAGGAGAAGGCTGAGTATGCTGTTCACTGATATTTTCTGCAAAGTATTCTTTGGTGCAATATGTCTGCGAATGATCAGTTGCATCACACCCAGTACTGTCACTGGGGCTGTGATACTGTGGAATTAGGGTTCCTGAACAGCTCCAAGCACTCAGGGGCCCTTTTACAAAGCCACAGGAGAGCTAAAGCGCGGGTAGCACGCGCAAAACAGCACTACCTCCGGGGTAACGCATGCACCCGGCGGTAAATCCGAGTTTAGCATGAGCTGAATCTCGCGGTAGAAAATATTTTTCTATTATCTACCGTGAGGGTGTTCCCTGTGGTAATCGGCAGCAAAACCATGTTGGCGCGCGCTGCACGGTTACCGTGGGAGCCCTTACCGCTAAGTCAATGGCTGGCAGTAAGGGCTCAGGCCGTAAATAGGCATGCGCTAGTTTTAATTTTGGAAAGACAACAAAGCAGATCAGTAGAAGAAAACCATAAATTTATTGAACAAAAAAACAAATATTCAAATCAGCCCGACACAGGCCGTGTTTTGCCCAGCAGGGCTGCGTCAGGTGCTACACAGTTTTCTTTTATTGTCAGGGTTAATGAGATATGTATACTGATGTAAAAAATGTACAGAGGTTTTCTAAAATGTAATTAAAAAAACAGCCAAATAATCAAAAAAGTGATGACGTGCAATCTGTCAGATACACTAGCAACTCTGTAGGCTGAAAAAATTAATTTTTGCACACACCCAGTTCCCAGCACATTAAAACAGGGCCTTTATCCCAGCCGGGTAAAAAGTGACCCAGCGTGCGCCCAAAAGACGCGGCCCACGCTACCACAGGTCAGTTTTTTTTCCACAGCTTTTGTAAACGGACCTCTCAACTTTTCTCTTAGTTTCAGATCCGGTTTCCCTTCCCTTTTTATTCCTTGCCCCTGCGTCCCTGTCCACTCTTGTTTCTTGCTGGACAGTGTTGGTCACACATATAAGACACATCGATCATACCTTGACGCTTTCTAGACAACACAGCAGTTAATGACATTTTTTGTCCAGATTTTGCCTTCTCACTGCTGGAGCTAAATCCAGCTCAGACTCCAAGTGCACATCCATCAGAGCCATTAATACAGCTCATCAATCAGCTGCAGACATTTTTAGTTCATCTTCTTTCTCATCCCTTTCTTCCTTATAAATAAAACCTGTCCAGAGACTGCTCTGGAGTCATACCCTATACTAGGGGTAGGTAACCTTTGGCCCACTATTGAATTTTATGCAGCCCGCGAGATCATGGGACATATACAGAGAAAATGGCCCACACAGTGTTAGCAATTGTTTGGAAAGACAGATGTATACGGTAACTGAACAACAGTCTGGTAGTAACTCATGTTCATTCAATCATCACTTTGAGTTGTTGGCAGGGAATTCGATGGTAAATAAAAAGATGGTAAATAAATCATAATAATAATACTAATAACTGAGCCTTTATTTCAGCTAGAATGATTTGCCTGAAGTAGCACTGAATTAAATTTTAAAAAACAAAACAGAACACGCTGTCTCCACAAAACAATAGGTTTCAGAAAGTCATCGGGTAAACAAGTCGATAGTATTGAATACTTATGATAAATACAGTCTCCTCCCCACCCTCAGCCCAGTCCTGACTCAAGTTATGTTGTGCACTTTGCCTGGAAGGATATACAGGGGACACATTTTACAATGTAGACATGAGAAAGTCTGAACTAGCATGGTTAATATATACAAACTCAGGAAAATAACAAGGATTTGTCTGTACCACTGAAAATCACTATAAAATCACTAAAATCCAGCAGTGTTAGCTGCAGGTCAGGAGTCTCGCAGTCTCGTTAGCGAGTTGGCAACATGCAGAGCGTAATTATCTTCATGGCGACTGGTTGACTATGTGACTATATGCTCCAGGTAGAAGGTACTTGCACTGCACGTACATTGCTCAGAACTGAGCCAAATAATATTGTAGCTATTATACATATAAAGATAGACTGCAAAAAATTCTACTTAGTATTGAGGCTTTACTTCCTTAGCAACATGCATCTCCCATGGGAGTTCAGTGAGTACATTTTCTAAAGGTTTTGTAAATATCATCCACTGAAGGGCAGGTTTGAAAAATTAGATTTTCGATTCCTTGGAATCCCTCTGATCCTGCTTGAACCCTGACCCTCATGAAATCAAAATCCTTTAGACCACAGCGACAGACTAGGACATGTCTGGCTAGAGCAAAATCATTTAGCATTTTGGCAATCGAGGACTGTCTCCAGGGTCCGAAGAAAACATTTTGTTGCTGTGGGATATTGATGGTTTTATCAGACCACAGCTGTGCTGAAACGATGATCTGCCCTTATATATCGTCCTGTACAGATTTTGACCCTTGTTTCTGAAGTCTGTGCTCCATATCCCACCATCATTTTGCCTCTACAGTCCTAAACAAAGGCAGGGTGGAGGTAACCTGCATGGAGAGGCAGGTACAATCCTAAAGAAACTGCTCGGAGCACAACAAAGACAGGAAAGAGGTAACCTGGCCAAATGGTTACAAAGAACAGGTGTATATATGGTGGGAAATGGAGCACGGACTCCAGAAACAAGGGTCAAGATCTGCACAGGACGATGTCCATAGGCGTTTTCAAACAATTACTTATGTAGCGCCAAACGGCAAGGTCTCTAGAAGAAGCCTTTCTGAAGCGGCTTCCCGTCGGGACTTTTGCCCACCATATGAGATTGTTTGGCGTTACATAAGGAATTGTTTGAAAATGCCTATGGACATTGTCCTGTACAAATTTTGAACCTGTGGAATTGACAGTCATTTTGCTGTGCATCTCAAGCTAATTGTTATTTTCTTGTTGCTAGATATTATGATTGATGATTAAAGTTTTGAGGATTTTTGATCTACCTAACATTTTTTGGGGGAGGTTTTTCTAGACTGATAATGACCTTTTTTTGACCAATCACATTAATAAGTGGCCATGACAGATTTGAGCCCCATATTGTTGATCAAGGTCTGGATGAGGTTTTTTTCCTCCCTATTTTTGAGAAGTAGATATATTTACCATTAGTTTACATCTAGAATTATTCTTCACGTCCATTCCTCCAGGCAGCAATGCAGCAGTCGGCAGGTATAGAAAATTAGGGGCTTTGGGCATCCACAGCTCGTTTTATTACATTTCAAAAGCTGTTTGACTCTTCTCTTCATTATCAGATTGGGGTCATGTCTCGGTGCTCTTAATTTGTAATCCGCAATAAACTAAAATTGGTATTTGCGGACAAGAAACTCTGTGTAACATAGCATAACATAACACATAACAAGGCTTGCTGGCTCCTGTCTTCTCTGAAACATGAAGTTTCAAGGCCCCATGTTGGACATGGTACATCTTTTATAGCTGTGGACTGCCGTGTCACTGCCTTGGAGAAATGGAAGGCCTGAAACCTCACGGGAGGTGGGGGGGGGGGGGGGGGGGGGTAGGGGAGGTAGAAGGAAGGAAAGAAGGAATGTGAGACATGCTGGAGACCAAGGAAGGAGAGGAGTAGGGAAAGAGAGAGATGGCAGCTGCCCACTGGGGGTGAGGGTGGGGCGAATGGTTGAAGGTTTGTCTAGGGCATCACAGACCCTTGGCCCAGCCCTACTGGTTTTACAAAATGATAAGCAGTGGTCCATGATACTGAGGTCCTGGGGCACTGAATTCCTTGGGGACAACAAGTTCACTCCAGTCTACATGCTTTAAAAGGGAGAAGTTTGAGAAAGACTTCCCAAGAGTGGATTGAAAAGTCTAGTTAGATATTATCATCCTACAAAAGAAGCACAGATAAATCCAGCCCAATGGAAGGGCTGAAATATTAAACAGGGTTGAGAATTGCGAGTGAAGAGTAAGCTGAAGAGATAAAAGAACTCCATGGAAATGTTGACCTTTGTCTGGCAAGCATGACTGAAACCAATTTTGTGTATGGGCCAATCTCTTCAAGCCAAAGATGTGCAGAAGGTGATGGGTAGGGATGGGCACTTATTACGGGTGAGTGATTTCTTCCATATATACCACAGGATGTATTGATGCTACTGGCTCCCTACCTCCAAATGCTTCATATGCACACATCTTTCTTTTTTTTTAGAGACATGAGTCTTTCAGACCGTAAGCATATTTTTTTCTTTTAAGAGCGGTTCCACGCTGTATGCTGCAATTTGAACGTGCTCTCTACTTACTACCTCCAGCTGGTAAAACCAATCTCGTTTCAATGCTTGCGTGATTTGAATTTAGAGTTGTCGATAAGAGACATCAGCTACAAGACAGATTTTCTTTGCTCGTAATCTAGACTTGATCCCAGAAGACAGGTACGTCTTTGTTGCAGTAAAAGGAAGAAAGTAACAAGCTAAACCTTCCCATAATGTATTCAGCTCCCCCAAAGTCAGAGGGACTCAGTCCATTGTCTCCTGCCTACATTGTATTTCAGCCACACTTGACCTGTGCTCTCTGTTCTCTGAGGATACAGCCTATGGAGTAATAAGTGTATGCTTTACTGCAGTGCTACTTTTATGTTCTGTCTTAATAAAGGTTCGTGCTGGGGCTAGCTAAACAGGATGCTTTAAACAGAACCCCTCTACTTCCACACATTTAATGACTCTCTATCCCCATATCAAAAGGGCCTATTCTGGCTTTACCTTGCAACATACATGGAGATACAAGTCCTGTTTTCCTTGGGGAACTCGGATCTCTTCTGTGCATGTAATGGAGTAAAAGCAGGGGCTGGCTCGGTCTGTCCCTAAGACATGAAGCTGTTTGGGTCACCCTAACCACAAATATAT
Organism: Microcaecilia unicolor; assembly: GCF_901765095.1. Classification (NCBI taxonomy): domain Eukaryota; kingdom Metazoa; phylum Chordata; class Amphibia; order Gymnophiona; family Siphonopidae; genus Microcaecilia; species Microcaecilia unicolor. The sequence continues at coordinate 141,374,474 of NC_044036.1, forward strand.
TGCAGATTTCAAAGGACTGAGCATGCAGGGACCCATGTGGGGAAATGTTGCAGTGCTTGCTATCCATAGAGCAAAAGGGTATTTGCATTCTAGATCACAAAATTAGCATTTTCTGGCTCTCCCCTCCCCAATGTGATCCAAGTGCCCCCCCCACCCAATTCTACCTTACTGGTGGTCTAGTGGGGTCTATATTTTTAGTCTGCCCAAATCCCGCTCAGAACATGCCCAGACCACACACCCTTCAGTTTTAAACGTTCTTGTCCTGGCATTGTAAAATCAGGATTTGGGCTTCCATTGCAGTATGGATATCTAAGTGCCAATTTAACATCAAAAACACGAACAGTACTCCTAAAATAAACATCATAGTATAAAGATACTACTACTACTACTACTTATCACTTCTATAGCGCTACAAGGCATAAGTACATAAGTAATGCCACACTGGGAAAAGACCAAGGGTCCATCGAGCCCAGCATCCTGTCCACGACAGCGGCCAATCCAGGCCAAGGGCACCTGGCGAGCTTCCCAAACGTACAAGCATTCTATACATGTTATTCCTGGAATTGTGGATTTTTCCCAAGTCCATTTAGTAGTGGTTTATGGACTTGTTCTTTAGGAAACTGTCTAACCCCTTTTAAAACTCTGCTAAGCTAACCGCCTTCACCACGTTCTCTGGCAACGAATTCCAGAGTTTAATTATGTGTTGGGTGAAGAAAAATTTTCTCCGATTTGTTTTAAATTTACTACACTGTAGTTTCATCGCATGCCCCCTAGTCCTAGTATTTTTGGAAAGCGTGAACAGACGCTTCACATCCACCTGTTCCACTCCACTCATTGTTTTATATACCTCTATCATACGCAGCGCTGTACACCATACACGAAAAGACAGTCCCTGCTCAAAGAGCTCACAATCTAAATAGGACAGGCAAAACAGACAGAACAACTAAGAGGTAAGGGAATTAAAGAGGTGGGGATAAAAGGGTACAGGGCAAGTGAGTAGTGGTTAGGAGTCAAAAGCAGCGTTAAAGAGGTGGGCTAGACATACAAGTTCAGGAAGCCTATTAATCATTGACATCACTGGATAGCACTTCTTCAAATAGAGTACACAAAATACTGATCAATTACATTGATAATATTTCCTTAGAAATAGCCAGCTGCAGTTACCATATATCAGATTACCTCTCTGAGTAATACTTCTTAAATAACCATGGGGTCCTTTTACTAGGGTGCGCCAAAACGTGGCCTGCGCTGTTGTAGGCGTGTGTATTGGACGTGCGCAGGTTCATTTTTCAGTGTGCCCGCAAAACAGGCCTTTATTTTTCGGCCGAAAATGGACGTGCGGCAATATAAAAATTGGCGCACGCCCATTTTGGGCCTGAGACCTTACCGCCATCCAGTAAGATCTTACGTGTTAACAGGGCGGTAATCGTCAGTGCGCGTATATTCCTGATTACCGCCCGGTTAGCGCCACGCAGTAGAAAATAAAAATTATTTCCGGATGTGCATAAAAAATGGAATTACTGCCCAGGGCTTGTGGTAGTTCCAAATTGATGCGCGTTGGATGCACGCAGGCGCCTACACGCCTTAGTGAAAGGTCCCCTGTGTTTTTAATGAACAATGAAACTACATGTAATTTATAAAAGATTACAGGTAATGTATTCCAAAGTTGTGTCCCAGAACCTTCCAGTGATCTTTTCCAAATTATTACCCTAAAATCAAATACCGCAGGGAACTGTACCTTAAGTTGCTCCTCTGATCACAGAAGACATGTTGGGATGTACCAAAGTGTCCAGTTGTCAATATATTCAGGTACTAGAATCTTAGTTAGAAATATAAAAAGTTTGAATTCTACTCTGGCTTTAATTACAGGACAATCAGGATTATTTTATGCTCAGGGCATCTGTCACCTATCATCTTGCCTCTCACAGAAGCAAGACGTAAGACATTTATGAGAGGGCGTAGGATGAAGATAAGAGGTTATAGGTTCAGGAGTAATCTAATGAAATACTTTTTCATGGAAAAGGTGGTGGGCATATGGAATCACCTCTCGGTGGAGGTGGTGGACACGAGGACTGTGTCTGAATTTAAGAAAGCATGGGACAGACATCTGGGATCTCTTAGGGAAAGGAGATAGTGGTTGTTGTGGATGGGCAGACTGGATGGGCCATTTGGCTCTTATCTGCCGTCATGTTTCCATGCCTGTGTTTTCAAAGAGCATCAGAGTGTTTCCTGAATAGGGCAGATTTAAAACAAACAGGAGAAAGTTTTTCTTTACTCAGCCTGTAGTTAGACTCTGGAACTCCTTGCCGGGAAATGTAGTGACAGCAGCTGGCCTTATGGAGTTTAACGGGGGTTTGGACAGATTCCTGAGGGAAAAGTTCATTGAACATTATTAAAGAGTAAATGTTTTTTTAATGGGTTTTGCTGGGTTCTTGAAGCCTGGATTGGCCACTGTCGGAGACAGGATGCTGGGCTTGATGGTCCTTTCCCAGTATGGCGGTGCTTATGTTCTTATGCACCGTTGCCAAAAGAAAAGCTCCTTAAGGGCCATTATTTGGAAGACTGCCAGATGTTAGAAATCACCACTGCTCACAAGATAAGAAGCTTTAGAATCCAGTGCAGTAGTAAAGCTCCTCTATCATCTGGGGAAATCATTTGGAAGCTGCAGCTAGATTTTCACATTATGCATACTGTTGGAATATGGGATGTGCTGGGTGACTTTTAAATAGACATCTGCTGTTCTGAAAAATGGTGCAGGGTATAAACATGATGTAGGCTCCCCTCCTTGGGTGTGGCACATTATCTCATTAAGGGGTCGACACTTATAAATTAGTGCCAGCAGAAAAATGGTTTGCGCTGGATACTCAGTAGGGCTTAAGCGCTGGTGCTAATGTGAGTGCCACAAATTGCATTCTAATGTGTTTAATTGGATGCTAATGAGGTCAGCAACTATTCCTTCCTAATGCTCAGACGGTAGCGCTGCAAGACCCGGAAGCAAATGATGGTCTATTTTATTTATTTATTTGTTACATTTGTATCCCACATTTTCCCACCTATTTGTAGGCTCAATGTGGCTTTACATAGTACCGGAGAGGCGTTTGCAGACTCCGGTGTAAACAAATACAAAGTGATATTGTGGTTAGATAAAGTTCATGTGGCACAGCCACATTAGGGAATCGTACAATGGAAGAGTTGTGTTAAGTCCATTACGTACTTTAGTTTTGTTGTGTTGCAGAGATCAGGCATTTATGTTGGATCAGTAGGGTATGCCTTTTTAAACAAATACGTTTTTAGTGTTCTCCGGAAGCGTAGGTGGTCGTACGTAGTTTTCAAGGCTTTTGGTAATGCGTTCCACAGTTGTGTGCTTATGTAGGAGAAACTGGATGCGTAGGTTGATTTGTATTTGAGTCCTTTGCAGCTTGGGTACTGCAGGTTTAGGTACGTCCGCCGAAAACTTACCGCCAGCTCAAGGGCAGCACAGAGGGCTTCTCAGTTTCTCATATTAAATTGTCGGTTTTGTTTTATTTTGGAAGCAGAAGGAAGCCTGTTCAGCTTCTATATGCCGACAGAGAGAAACAAACGTGTGTGGGTCCGAGCAAAACCGAAAGTGAAAGCACACATCGTTGCCTGTTTTTCTATGCTTAAATATGAACCTTTCAAAAATGTCTACTGCGGCCCAACTCTGAGGAAACAGGAAGTTACATCAGAGAGGTGGGCCATAGTAAAGAGGCCGGTGCTGGCGGCAGGGCAGCGTATGGGAATCGCTGCCGCTGCCGCCTTTTGGAAAATGGAAAAAGAAGGTAAACTCAGGGAAGGGGGTGGAGGAAGGAAGGGGGAGATGCCGCTCTAGGACGAGTGCCACCTGAGGCCTCTGTCTCAGTTGGCTTAATGGTAGGGCTGCCACTGATTCTATGAAAGAAAGTAGACACCTGTGTTCCTTTATAGAATAGGTTCCTACCAGGTGTCCTCTGGGCACCTAATTATAGGTGCACAGTTATAAAATTACCTGCACAAACCGGGCCAGTTCTCTGTGTTTTGCGTGCTGTCCATTATTTATTTTATTTTATTATTTTATTTCCAGACACTTGGAGGGGCATTTTCGAAAGGGACGTACAAGTTTTTATTTGGACATCCTTGCAAAACGCCCCCATCCAGGGGCGGGAAAACCCGTATTTTCGAAACAAGATGGACGTCCATCTTTTGTTTCGATAATTAGGTCAGGGACGTCCAAATCCTTAAATTTGGTTGTCCCTAGACTTGGTCGTTTCTGATTTTTGGCAATAATGGAAACCAAGGACGTCCATCTCAGAAACGACCAAATGCAAGCCATTTGGTCGTGGGAGGAGCCACCATTTCTAGTGCACTGGTCCCCCTAACATGCCAGGACACCAACCGGGCAACCTAGGGGGCACTGCAGTGGACTTCATAAATTGCTCCCAGGAACATAGCTCCCTTACCTTGTGTGCTGAGCCCCCCAAAACCCACTACCCCCAACTGTACACCACTACAATAGCCCTTACGGGTGAAGGGGGCACCTAGATGTGGGTACAGTGGGTTTGTGGTGGGTTTTGGAGGGCTCGCTGTTTCCTCCACAAATTTAACAGGTAGATGGGGATGGGGATGGGTCCGCCTGCCTGAAGTGAACTGCAGTACCCACTAAAACTGCTCCAGGGACCTGCATACTGCTGTGATGGACCTGAGTATGACATCTGAGGCTGGCAGGGCATATTTTGAAAGATGTTTTTTGAGGGTGGGAGAGGGTTAGTGACCACTGGGGGAGTAAGGGGAGGTCATCCCCGATTCCCTCTGGTGGTCATGTGGTCACTTCGGGCACCTTTTTATGCCTTGGTCGTAAGAAAAACACAACCAGGTAAAGTTGTCCAAGTGCTCGTCAGGGACGTCCTTGTTTTTTTCGATTATGGGTCAAGGATGTCCAAGTGTTAGGCATGCCCAAGTCCCGCCTCCGCTACGCCTCCGACACGCCTCCGTGAACTTTGGCCATCCCTGCGACGGAAAACAGTTGGGGACATCCAAAATCAGCTTTCGATTATGCCGATTTGGACGACCCTGGGAGGAGGACGCCCATCTTCTGATTTATGTCGAAAGATGGGCGTCCTTCTCTTTCGAAAATGAGCCCATTGATATACCACAAATTGAGCCTATACAGGCGACTAAGCGGTTTACAACAATAAAAAGGAAGAATGCTAATTAAGCAGACGAAAAGGCAGCAGAGAAAAGGAAAGTTTTCAAAAGTGTTTGAACAATTGAAGAGGAACGTCAGCTCTCAGAGATGGCGGAAGGTCGTTCCAAAACCTGGAACCTAAATAACTGAGGGGTCTTTTTACAAAGCCACAGTAAAAAGTGGCCTGTAGTAGTGTTGGTGCGTCTTTTAGGCGTGGCTAGGAAAAAGGCTATTTTTAAATTGCTATTTTTAATTTTTTAATGGTAATATTAAAACAAGCGCATCCCTATTTATGGCCCGAGCCGGTCTGGAGGGATACTAAGGAATTACTGGTTGGGAAACATCTTCCTTTATGATATGAAGTGAATTTGCCATGCGGAGATCTGCAGGAGAGCAGTACTCCATGCGCATATGTCATCCTTCCATCTCCTTGTCCAGGTTTTACAGGACTATCTGTTTTCTTTAAAGGCAAAACTATGCTATTGGCATTTCATACTATATCTTTGTTTACCTGCTTGGACATACACAATGTTCTGAAATTCTCAGAGCTCCAAAGGAGATCATTAACTTTCGTTCTCATTTTCAGTCACTTTGATGGGGGCGACACTAGGAATGACAACCTGTCGAGCGAGCGGTCTACAGCTGAGATAAAATGGTATGCAGGGCTTTGTTTCATCTCTATGGTAACAAAGCAAGATCCCACCTGCTCGGGCAAAGAGAAACACCTTTAATGCAAAAGAGCACAGCCAAAATATCTGGTTCCAGCTTTGAACGTCAGTCACCAACAGGGATGAGAAAAACACTTGCTCATTCACACAGATAATTTCCTGCCCATTCTATCTTGAGTCAAGTGGTGCGGTGGCTGTGCTAGTCCACTTTTTAAAGGTAATAAACAGAAATAAATCAAAACGTAGAAAAGAAAATAAGATGATACCTTTGAAAGCTAATCAAAAAATGTAGTAAGTTAGTCCACTAAAAATGGTATTATCTTATTTTCTTTTCTCTGTTTTGATTTATTTATATTTATTACCTGCCAGCTCTAAAAAGAGTATCTGGAATTTGAAGATTCTCTGGGGTTCCAGAATTCTAACCATTATTTCAGAAACCTGGACTTTTTTTTCTCTCTCTTTCTGAAATTCTAGAATCACAACATGCTGTTTATGACCTCTCATAACCAAGAGACCTTGGATTCCCCCTTCAAAAACTTTATAATACAGATGAGCAGCTGGAAAATTTTAATTTCCTGTCATTTCCCATGTTGATTCTGGGGATTTTCAATTTTATTTGGGTTTTCTTGGCCATTTGCCGTTTCGGGAGCAATGCGATTATAGAAACAAATATTTTCCAGAGAAGGGAAAGTGGTAAAACTAGAGGACATGAATTGAGGTTGCGGGGTGGTAGACTTAGGAGTCACGTCAGAAAATTATTTTTCTTGGAAAGGGTGGTTGATGCCTGGAATGACCTCCCGAGGGAGGTGGCGCAAAAAAAAACAACCTGTGGCGGAATTCAAAATGGTGTGGGATGAAACAGAAGATCTCTAATTAGAAAATGAATGATATAAAAAACAAAACTTAAAGGGTTGCATATGATTTGCATGTCAAGTGGTGCTTAGATGGCGACTCTGGCTGCATCAAGTAAGGACGGTGCTGGGCTGCCTTACACGGTCTGAGTCCCGCATATGGCGATACGGTTTAGGGTGGGCTGAATAGAGCTTCGACAGAAATTCCAGTGGTTTGGAACGTGAGGACAGTACCGGGTAGATTTTTATGGTCTTTGTCCCGCAAACAACAAGACGGATTTGGATAGACTGGAGTGGGCTTTGACAGCAACTCCAGCAGTTAGAACATAAGGACAGAGCTGGGTGGACTTCTACAGTCTATGTCCCAGAAACAACAAAGAAAGACCATGATCGAGTATATAATATCATGTTCATTGTTGATTTAAATCTTGAAATGATAATGAATGTGACTATTGTGCAGAGTGGATGGACCATTCAGGTCTTTATCTGCCATCACTTACTATGTTATTATGTAAGGGTTTCATCGGAAATAGATAAGATTGCTGTAAAGGCTTATTTTTCCACTACCTCTGTATAGATTTTTATTTAGGTTTAGATTTTGCTCACACCTTTTTCAGTAGTAGCTCAAGGTGAGTTACATTCAGGTGTGGGCTCACAATCTAAGTTTGAATCTGAGGCAATGGAGGGTTAAGTGACTTGCCTAAGATCACAAGGAGCAGCAGTGGGATTTGAACCGGCCATCTCTGGATTGCAAGACTGGTGCTCTAACCACTAGGCCACTCCTCTACTCCATCAGGATACTAATTATGTATACAATGATCTTTCTCAATTGGAGATGATGTTTTTCTTTTTGGGTTAAGGTTTGTTAATTAGTTGGGGGGGGGGGGGGTATTTTCATTGCCTAACTTGCACTCTGTAATTTTATTCTCCATGATTTGTTATATAATTGTTGTTTACTTTTTTAATTAATTTGATTGTTTCTTTATTATTTCCTTTATATTTGAGAAAAATTAATAAATATAATTTTTTTTTAAAGAGTGCACACTATAATTGGCATACCAAAAAACAAAACAAAATGTAATGGTTTTCTGGCTGTTTTTCTTTGTTAATGACATGAGATATGTCATCATTTTCCATGACAGCTCATCCCTACTTTATAATTCTACCCTGGTCTCAAGCATCTGCACAGTTATCTTAGGATAGTGCTTATCAATCTTTTGGTTGCCCTGACCCCATGATCATAATCCAAATAAAACTGTGTGACATTCCCCATCTGGAGACGCAGAATAATGATGCACCTATGGACAGCCCACCCAGGTTGTAACTTCAAATGTGGGTTTTGTGACCCCCATTTTGGATCCCAACCCACAGCTTGGGAAGCTCTGTTATAGGACCATCAGAATTCAGTCCCTGTTTTTATTTTTCTTCCCCCTGCTTTTCTGGTTTATCCTGTCAGCCAGAACCAGGGCTGGGATCTGGCACCACGAACTTTTATTTACAGCTATCTGGGGATTCTTTTTCCCTGTATTTGATAACCCTTCCTGCCCTACTTTCAGCCCAGTCACTACAGTGACTGACCATGTCCAGGGCCAATGCATCAGGGCTCCTTCCAGAACCCTGCAATCGTGACTGCTAAATCTAGCTACTAGGTGTCACCACTGCACAAAGACTATGACTAATTCTCCCTTTACCCCCAAAGACGTGGACGCTGCTCCCTAGCAATTTAGTAACTGAGCATGGGGTCAAATCCAAATGTCTCCCATTGAGCCACTGGACTGTTTTTCTTCTAACACTGGCATTTTTATCAGCAACATGATTTATACTTTAAAGCCTAATTTACCAAAATATATCCTCACTCTGTGTCAATGGGAAATTCAGTAGTGGATCTGACTTTTAATGACAAGGCTGTTTGGGAGGCTGTCAACATCCGATGGTTTTAAGATGGGAACAATAAAGCCAAATATGTGACACTTAGTTCCTCCATTTCCTATGACAGAATAACAGGATTCAGATGAGATCATTAAATCCTTTATACCTGGCAGGAAAGCATTCAGCTAGAGATACAGTTCTGCAGCAGGTACCAAATGTTCAGTTATATTATTCATAAGTCAAGTATTAATCACAGCTGTAAATACCCTTAGAGCAGGGGTACAAGCAAGAAAAAGGAAAACATGAAAACTGAGCTGGAGGAACAGAGAAGACAAATCTTTTACAGAAAAAGGAAAGTGAATGAATGACCTGAAAGAATGGATTCATGTATTTATCAACATTTTTGCTGGAAGCAGTTACCTATGCCTGAATCTAGGCTTAGCTGTAACTAGGAAGGAGATGCATAGATGACTACACGTGTGCTCAGAAAGGAGCTCCTGCATATTTAAGGACCATTGCAAGAGGCTGAAAGCAGAGCCCAGTTGCTGGGCTGGACATGAGCATCAGGCACTGGTGACTTTACTGGTTAGGAAACATCATCCTATATGATATGAAGTGAATTTGCCACGTGGAGATCTGGAGGAGACCAGTATTATTTAGTACATAAGAACATAAGAATAGCCATACTGGGTCAAGACCAATGGGTCCATCGAGCCTAGTATCCTGCTTCTAACAGTGGACAATCCGGGTCACAAGTACCTGGCAGAAGCCCAATTAGTACCAACATTCCATGGTACCAATCCCCGGGCAAGCAGTGGCTTCCCCCATGCCTGTCTCAAAAGCAGACTATGAACTTTTCCTCCAGGAACGTGTCCAAACCTTTTTTAAACCCAGATACACTAACCGCTGTTACTACATCCTCTGGCACCTATGCACGTACTTTATAAAATACATGACTATGCGCTGATTCCTATTGGCACATACATGCACAAAATTATGCCAGGCGGGAAGTAATCAATAGTTAAGCTCTGGAACACATTGCCAGAGGATGTGATAACGGCAGTTAGTGTATCTGGGTTTAATCCTGGAGGAAAAGTCAAAGCCACTATTATCCCTGGGATTAGTAGCAGGGAATCTTGCCACTCTTTGGGATTCTGGAATCTTGCTACTTTGGGATTCTGGAATGTTGCTACTCTTTGGGATTCCGGAATGTTGTTACTCTTTGGGATTCTGGAATGTTGCTATTACTACTACTTTGGGTTTCTGTCAGGTACTTGTGACCTAGATTGGTCACTGCTGGAGGCAGGATACTGGGCTAGATGGACCATTGGTCTGACGCAGTTTGGCTATTCTTATGTTCTAACTGTGCGGGAGTTTTTGCTTAGATTATTTTATAAAGACTTGCAAGTACTTTGTACTTTATAAAACAGGTGCAAAATATCTACCTATGTGTCATGGCTATAAACATGTCTTCCTGAACATATGGTAGTTTTGTTTCTCAGTTCATAAATGGCCAAGCACAAATTATTACACAAGTCTGCCATGTCTTAAATGTAAACAGATGTATAACAACACTATGGTAGTGATATTATTATGGATTATTATTATTATTATTATTATTATGAGTCCTGCATTTGATATACTGCTTTTCTGTAGTACAACCAAAACGGTTTACATATATTATATACAAGTACCGTATTTTTCGGACTATAAGACGCACTTTTTTCCCAAAAAAATTTGGGAGGAAAATGGGGGTGCGTCTTATAGTCCGAAGGTAGAGATTTGGCTGGCTGGCAGGCAGGCCACCCGCCCTCCCTCCCTCCGAGTTCGGTTTCGCTCTCCCCCCGGCCCTGTCACCACCTCTCCCCTTTCTCATGCGATCTTCCCTGGTGGTCTAGTGACGTCGGGGCGGGAAAGAGCCCCCTCTTTCCTGCCCAGCGCGCTGCTCTCCATCCTCCTGTATGCTGCCTGATGGTGTCGGTGAGATTCAAAATAGCCGCCGAGACTTCAATTCTCGGCGGCCATTTTGAATCTTGCCGACACCATCAGGCAGCATACAGGAGGATGGAGAGCAGTGCGCTGGGCAGGAAAGAGGGGGCTCTTTCCTTCCCCGATGTCACTAGACCACCAGGGAAGATCGCGTGAGTAAGGGGAGAGGTGGTGACAGGGCCGGGGGGGGGGGGGGGGGGGGGGAGGAGGTAACCCTGAGGGCGATCCCGAACTTGGAGGGAGGGATTCGGACAAGACGCACCGGAGCACCTAGGTTTTAGAGGAGGGAAAAAGCTAATTTTTTTTTCCTATTTCCCTCCTCTAAAACCTAGGTGCGTCTTATGGTCCGGTGCGTCTTATAGTCCGAAAAGTGAATGATACATACCTGTAGCAGGTGTTCTCCGAGGACAGCAGGCTGATTGTTCTCACGACTGGGGTGACGTCCGCGGCAGCCCCCACCAACCGGAAGAAGCTTCGCGGGCGGTCCGCACGCAGGGCACGCCCACCGCGCATGCGCGGCCGTCTTCCCGCCCGTGCGCGACCGTTCTCGCCAGTTGAATGACAAGCAAAAGATGAAAACGCAACTCCAAAGGGGAGGAGGGAGGGTAGGTGAGAACAATCAGCCTGCTGTCCTCGGAGAACACCTGCTACAGGTATGTATCATTCACTTTCTCCGAGGACAAGCAGGCTGCTTGTTCTCACGACTGGGGTATCCCTAGCTCTCAGGCTCACTCAAAACAAGAACCCAGGTCAATTGAACCTCGCAACGGCGAGGCTACAACAGAAAATTGACCTACAAAGAACAACTAACTGAGAGTGCAGCCTGACCAGAATAAATGCGGGTCCTGGAGGGTGGAGTTGGATTTACACCCCAAACAGATTCTGCAGCACCGACTGCCCGAACCGACTGTCGCGTCGGGTATCCTGCTGGAGGCAGTAATGTGATGTGAATGTGTGGACAGATGACCACGTCGCAGCCTTGCAAATCTCTTCAATAGTGGCTGACTTCAAGTGGGCCACTGACGCCGCCATGGCTCTAACACTATGAGCCGTGACATGACCCTCAAGAGCCAGCCCAGCCTGGGCGTAAGTGAAGGAAATGCAATCTGCTAGCCAATTGGAGATGGTGCGTTTCCCGACAGCGACCCCTAGCCTGTTAGGGTCGAAAGAAACAAACAATTGGGCGGACTGTCTGTGGGGCTGTGTCCGCTCCAAGTAGAAGGCCAATGCTCTCTTGCAGTCCAATGTGTGCAACTGACGTTCAGCAGGGCGGGTATGCGGCCTAGGGAAGAATGTTGGCAAGACAATTGACTGGTTAAGATGGAACTCCGACATCACCTTCGGCAGGAACTTTGGGTGGGTGCGGAGCACTACTCTGTTGTGATGAAATTTGGTATATGGAGCATGAGCTACCAGGGCTTGAAGCTCACTGACCCTACGAGCTGAAGTAACTGCCCCCAAGAAAATGACCTTCCAGGTCAAGTACTTCAGATGGCAGGTATTCAGTGGTTCAAAAGGAGGTTTCATCAGCTGGGTGAGGACGACGTTGAGGTCCCATGACACTGCAGGAGGCTTGATAGGGGGCTTTGACAAAAGCAAGCCTCTCATGAATCGAACGACTAAAGGCTCTCCAGAGATGGCTTTACCTTCCACACGATAATGGTAAGCACTAATCGCACTAAGGTGATTCCTTACTGAGTTGGTCTTGAGGCCAGACTCTGATAAGTGCAGAAGGTATTCAAGCAGGTTCTGTGCAGGGCAAGAACGAGGTTCTAGGGCCTTGCTCTCACACCAAACGACAAACCTCCTCCACTTGAAAAAGTAACTCTTTTTAGTGGAATCCTTCCTAGAGGCAAGCAAGACACGGGAGACACCCTCAGACAGACCCAACGCAGTGAAGTCTACGCCCTCAACATCCAGGCCGTGAGAGCCAGGGACTGAAGGTTGGGGTGCAGCAACGCTCCGTCGTTCTGCGAAATGAGAGTCGGAAAACACTCCAATCTCCACGGTTCTTCTGAGGACAACTCCAGAAGAAGAGGGAACCAGATCTGACGGGGCCAAAAGGGCGCTATCAGAATCATGGTGCCGTGGTCTTGCTTGAGCTTCAGTAAGGTCTTCCCCACTAAAGGTATGAGAGGATAAGCATACAGGAGGCTGGTCCCCCAATGGAGGAGAAAGGCATCCGACGCTAGCCTGCCGTGTGCCTTTAGTCTGGAACAGAACAGAGGCAGCTTGTGGTTGGTCTGAGAGGCGAAAAGGTCCACCGAGGGGGTGCCCCACTCTCGGAAGATCTTGCGTACCACTCTGGAATGAAGCGACCACTCGTGCGGTTGCATGACTCTGCTCAGTCTGTCGGCCAGACTGTTGTTTACACCTGCCAGGTATGTGGCTTGGAGGAGCATGCCGAACTGGCAAGCCCAACGCCACATCCCGACGGCTTCCTGACACAAGGGGCGAGATCCGGTGCCCCCCTGCTTGTTGGTGTAATACATTGCAACCTGATTGTCTGTCCGAATTTGGATAATTTGGTAGGACAGCCGATCTCTGAAAGCCTTCAGTGCGTTCCAGATTGCTCGGAGCTCCAGGAGGTTGATCTGCAGATCCTTTTCCTGGAGGGACCACAGACCCTGGGTGTGAAGCCCATCGACATGAGCTCCCCACCCCAGGCGAGATGCATCCGTCGTCAGCACTTTCGTGGGCTGCGGAATTTGGAATGGACGTCCCAGGGTCAAATTGGTCCGGATGGTCCACCAGAGCAGTGAAGTGCGGCAACTGGTGGAGAGGCGGATGACATCTTCTAGATTCCCGGTGGCTTGAAACCACTGGGAAGCTAGGGTCCATTGAGCAGATCTCATGTGAAGATGGGCCATGGGAGTCACATGAACTGTGGAGGCCATATGACCCAGAAGTCTCAACATCTGCTGAGCTGTGACCTGCTGAGACGCTCTGGTCTGCGAAGCGAGGGACAGGAGGTTGTGGGCCCTCGCTTCGGGAAGGAAGGCCTGAGCCGTCTGGGTATTCAGCAGAGCTCCTATGAATTCCAGAGACTGTGTCGGCTGGAGATGGGACTTTGGGTAATTTATCACAAACCCCAGCAGCTCCAGAAGTTGAATAGTGCACTGCATCGACCGGAGGGCTCCCGCCTCCGAGGTGTTCTTGACCAGCCAATCGTCGAGATATGGGAACACGTGCACTCCCAGCTTGCGTAGGTACGCCGCTACCACCACGAGGCACTTTGTAAACACTCGTGGGGCAGAGGCGAGCCCAAAGGGCAGCACACAATACTGAAAGTGCCGTGCGCCCAGGCGGAATCTGAGATACTGTCTGTGAGCTGGCAGTATCGGGATGTGAGTGTATGCGTCCTTTAAATCCAGGGAACATAGCCAATCGTTTTTCTGAATCATTGGCAGAAGGGTGCCCAAGGAAAGCATCCTGAACTTTTCTTTGACCAGGAATTTGTTCAGGCCTCTCAGGTCTAGGATGGGATGCATCCCCCCTGTTTTCTTTTCCACAAGGAAGTACCTGGAATAGAATCCCTGCCCTTCCTGCCCGGGTGGTACGGGCTCGACCGCATTGGCGCTGAGAAGGGCGGGCGAGTTCCTCTGCAAGTACCTGCTTGTAATGGGAGCTGAAGGATTGAGCTCCCGGAGGACAATTTGGAGGCAGGGAGGCCAAATTCAGGGCGTATCCGCACCGCACTATCTGGAGAACCCACTGGTCGAAGGTTATGAGAGGCCACCTTTGGTGAAAAAATTTTAACCTCCCTCCGACCGGCAGATCGTCCGGTACGGACACTTTGAGGGCGGCTATGTTCCCGTGGATCCAGTCAAAAGCCCGTCCCCGGCTTTTGCTGTGGAGGCGCAGGGGGCTGCTTAGGCGCACGCTGTTGACGAGAACGAGCGCGCTGGGCTGTCCCTGTGCCTGACGAGGCCTTCGGGCCGGCTGGGTGTACCTACGCTTTGCAAAAGAATAGGGCACAGCCTGCCGGGCCCGGGAAAAACGTCCACCTGCTGAGGTGGGTGCTGAAGGCGCCCGATAGGAGAGCTTGTCGAGGGCGGTTTCCCACTGATGCAGTTGGTCCACCAGCTGCTCGACCTTCTCACCAAAAATATTATCCCCCCGGCAAGGGACGTCGGCCAGTCTCTGCTGGGTGCGGTTGTCCAGGTCAGAGGCACGCCGCCATGAGAGCCTGCGCATCACTATACCTTGGGCCGCAGCACGAGATGCCACGTCACAGGTGTCATAAATACCCCTGGACAGGAACTTTCTGCACGCCTTCAGCTGCCTGACCACCTCCTGATAAGGCCTGGACTGCTCCGGCGGGAGCTTATCGACCAGGTCCGCCAGTTGCTTCACATTGTTCCGCATGTGGATGCTCGTGTAGAGCTGGTACGACTGGATGTGGGTCACGAGCATGGAGGATTGGTAGGCCTTCCTCCCAAACGAGTCCAGAGTGCGAGACTCTCGCCCTGGGGGCGCCGAGGCGGTATCCCTCGAACTCCGTGCCCTCTTGAGAGCAGAATCCACGACTGCCGAGTCATGGGGCAATTGGGGCCGCATTAACTCTGGGTCCGAGTGGATTCTGTACTGGGACTCTGCTTTCTTGGGAATGGTGGGATTAGATAACGGTCTCATCCAGTTCCGAAGCAGTGTCTCATTGAGGACATTGTGCAACGGCACCATGGAGGACTCTCTAGGTGGTGATGGATAGTCGAGGACCTCGAGCATCTCAGCCCTCGGCTCATCCACAGAGACCACGGGGAAGGGAATGCAAATAGACATGTCCCTTACAAAGGAGGCAAAGGAGAGGCTCTCAGGAGGCGAGAGCTTTCTCTCTGGTGAAGGCGTGGGGTCCGAGGGAAGACCTGCAGACTCCTCGGAGGAGAAATATCTGGGGTCTTCCTCTTCCCCCCACGAGGCCTCTTCCTCGGTATCGGACATAAGCTCATGTAGCTGAGTCCTTAACCGGGCCCGGCTCGACGTCGAGGCACCGAGGCCTCGTTGTCGTCGAGCGGTGGACTCCCGCGCCGGCGGGGACAAAGCTCCCTCCATCGACGTCGACGGGGACTCCACCTGCGTGGCGGTCGAGACCGGCGCCGCAAGCGGCGGCGGTGTTGACGGCCTCGGCACCGGGCTAGAGCTCGCTGGCACCACAGTCAACGGCGCATCAGCCCTTCCAGGATCCCCGGAAGGATGGCTCGGAGGCACTCGTCCAGGCCCGCTGCTGGGAAAGACGGGGGGGCCGGTAGAGGTGTCGGTGCCGGAAGCTGCTCGGGTCCAGGAGACTGCACCGAAGTGCTGGGACCCTGACGCGTCGGTACCTCCACTACCGAAGGGGATCTCTCCTCTCGACGCGGACGCTTCGGCGTCGACTCCTCGCCGGTACCGAGAGCCGGATGCATCGAAGGCGACCGATGACGGTGCTTCTTAGATTTCTTGCTGTGCCCGTCATCGGTGCCAGGTGGAATGGAGGAGGAGGAGGTCGATCCCCCTCGGTCTCGAGGAACCAGGTCAGACAGGGTTCGGTCCCGAGGGCCATGGGCCGAGGGAGTGACCGGGGCCGATTGCCCACGTGGCCTCTCACCCCTACCCTCACCGGAGGACCGGCGGGACCTGTGCTCCTGGGGTCGATGCCATCGGTGCCGATTTCGCGGGCATCGATACCGGTACCGAAGAACCGGCCGTCGATGCCGTCGACGTCGAGGGGCCGGCGCAAGTTCCGAAAAGACGGTCCCGTAGAACTTGCCTCGCAACCTGAGTCCATTTCCGGAGACCAAGACACAAAGAACACGACTTGATATTGTGCTCCGGCCCAAGGCACTGGAGGCACCAAGCGTGGGTGTCGATCTGCAAGATAGGCCGGCCGCACCGACCACACTTCTTAAATCCACTCGGGACCTTCGAGGACATCGATGGAAAAATCGCGTCGGCGAAATTAAAGCCGTCGATGGTGGCGGTAAATCACACCTCGAAAAATAATCGACCGCGCGGCCACAAGGCCGCAACGCGACGCCCCCCGCTAGAAAACGAGGGAAAACAAGCGCGTTCACACTTTTTTTTTTTTTTGAAGAAAAGAAAAAGGATCCGGAACGCACCCAGAAACAAACAAAAAACTAAGAAAATTCGCGAAAACGCGACGGTTTTTCGGGGCTGAAAAAGAGAGAGCGGCGACGCACGACTCTCTCCAGCGCGGAAAAAACAAGACTGGCGGGAACGGTCGCGCACGGGCGGGAAGACGGCCGCGCATGCGCGGTGGGCGTGCCCTGCGTGCGGACCGCCCGCGAAGCTTCTTCCGGTTGGTGGGGGCTGCCACGGACGTCACCCAGTCGTGAGAACAAGCAGCCTGCTTGTCCTCGGAGAAAATAAGGTACTTTCTCTGTCCCTAGAAAGAAGAAAGGGCAAACAGGCACAATACAGCAGATATAAATTGCCAGATAAAAGTACAAGAAATTAACTCAATTTCATCTGCCATTGAATTAATAGTGAAAAATAGTGACTCTAATGGAGGAGGCTGTTAATGATTGAAATTGAATTGACTTTGGACAAAACTGTTTCTAGAGATCATTATTCCATTCACGATCCTATGCTAAAATACTGGTAGGATTAAAGAAGGCTGATGATATCACTTAAATGTCACCTGTTAGGCGAACTGTCGATAGCTTAAGAAGGTTCATTGTATGCAGGGTGTTGAAGGTTTTATAAATGAATCCACTGAGTCACAAGCACAACTGAAATGTTAGTGGAGTAAAGCTGATTCTTTCTGTTTTGGCTGCTGAGTTGTTCTTTGCAGCCCGCGTAGATTCCATTGCAAAAATCTGCATGGCTTAGGACCATTGATTGTATTAGGTATTGAAACGTTGCTCTTGGGAAGAAAGGTTTTAATCGTTTGAGCTTCCACATTGAATAGAACATTTAAATAATTACTGTAGGCTTTAAGGGGTTCTTTTACTAAGGTGCACCGAAAAATGGCCTGCTCTGGTGTACACGTGTGTACTGGACACACGCAGGTCCATTTTTCAGCGCACCTGCAAAAAAGGCCTTATTTGGGGGCAAAAATAGACATGTGGCAAAAAGAAAATTGGCGCGTGTCCATTTTGGGCCTGAGACCTTACCGCCACCCACTGACTTAGCGGTAAGGTCTCACACGTTAACTGGGCAGTAATCGTCAGCATGCGTACAATCAGGGGCGTAGCTACGTGGGGCCACGGGGGCATGGGCCCCCACAGATTATGCCCTGGCCCCCTTTACATTTGACACCCCCCCCCCCCGCCGTTGCCGCCCACCCCCGCCCCGCCGCTGCATCAGATACCTTGTTTGCTGGCGGGGGTCCCCAAACCCTGCCAGCCAAAGTCTTCTTCAGCGCCGGTTGACTCCGTTGCCCTCGTTGTGGGATCATCTGTTTCTGATGCCTTACGTCCTGCGCCGTGCATGTAGCCCCGTGCAGGATGTAAGGTGTCAGAAACAGATGATCCCACAAAGAAGGCGCCGGAGTTGACCGGCACTGAAGAAAACTCTTAGGCTGGCAGGGATTGGGGACCCCCACCAGCAAACAAGGTACCTGATGCGGCGGCAGGGCAGGGGGCATGCAGGCGGTGGGGGGGGGGGTTGCGGGGGGGGGTCCAAAGTGGCGGGCGTGGGTCGGTGGCTAAACAGTGCCCCCCCACCTGGGGCTCTGGCCCCCCCTTCTGCTGAGGTCTTGTGGTAGTTCAAAATTGACGCATGTACGTGCCTACGCAGCTTAGTAAAAGGGCCCCTAAATATTTGTCCCCATCTGTGGGAAAAGGGGAAGTTAATTTCTCTATTAGAAAGGATAATTCCAGACTTTTCTGCTTCTGTTCTAAGACTTTCTTCTGATATCGCTCTGCATTCCTAACCAGCAGGACTAACAACTTGATTGTGGTGAAAAATTAATATGAATTTAGCAAACTCCCTAAGCAAACCCATCACCACTGAACCCTCATATGTTATTTATTTATTAGGATTTATTTACCACCTTTTTGAAGGAATTCACTCAAGGCGGTGTACAGTAAGAATAGATCAAACATGAGCAGGAGGCAATTAGAGCAGTAAAAATATTCAAACAGCAATACAAAGTATGACATGGCATACTACTTGCAATGACAACACAATATGTACTAGAACATTATAATTGGTAGTGAGGGGTAAGGCAAAGTTGTAACATATAGATGAGTAAGAAAGTAGGAAGAATTAGAAAGTAAAGTGATTGATTTGAAGAAAGTTGCACGTGAGGTCAGAGAGATGGTTAAGTATTATCTCAGCTAGGGTAGGAGTGGATAAACATGTCCCGCTGCAGTATGTGCAGCCCGAGTCACTCCTTATGTGTGTGAGTGAGACTAACAAGTTAGTTACTTCTTCTGTTAAAGAGCAAAGCTTTCACCGGCTTCCTGAAGTAGAAGTAGTCTTGTGTTAAGCAGAGCCTTTTAGGCAATGCATTCCAGAGTGTGGGGGCTACTCCGGAGAAGGCTTGCTTGCAGGTATCACATTATGTAATGTCTTTTGGAGAGGGTGTAATTAGTGAAAGTCCTTGGGAGGACCTTAGTGTCCTTGGCGGTGTGTGGAGGATCATCCTATTTTCAGATACCTGGGGCCATTTCCTTTCAGGGCCTTGAAGATTGCTGATAATTCACAAATAAAAGCATAGTCTATTTTAGGGGGACATGGAGCAAAATGCAGATTCCTCTTTAAAAACAAACAGCATATTTTCACAGCTGAGAAGTAAGAAATTTAGGAGAATATATTATAACAGTATATATCACCTGATGCTGTCTATTGAAATACAGTGGGACAACGTTGTATGGGTCATAATTTTATGCAATTGCAAACAATAACTCACTCTGGTGTGCATTAAAAAAGCTGACATGTAGGTGTCAATTCTATACATAGATGCCATATTTACGCACCAATTACATATGTAATGGTTTAGAAAAATGGCAAAATTCTGTCTAGGTGCTATTTGTAAATATGCAGTTAACTTACATAGCACAAACCACAGAAAGTGGAAGGAATACTGGTATCCTACGGAGCAAGGAGTGGGAGCGGAGTCAGGTGCTTCGAAACAGACCAGAAACACTTAAGCGTCAATCAATAATCATAAGAGTAGTTGGTCCAACGACGTCCAGAAGCGACACCATTTTACTTCACCACAAAGGTCTTTCTGAAAACCAACTACTCTTAAGATTTTCAATTTGGAGGATTCACTTCTCCATATACTGACTACAAGACTCCTGAAGAAGGAACTGTGTGTTTCGAAACAGGGTACCTTGTTGAGTCATCCTCCATTAAAGATTATTGATTGACGCTTAAGTGTCTCTGGTCTGATTTGAAGCACCTGACTCCATTCCAACTCCTTGCTCCTCTCCTTAACTTACATAGCACATATTTTTGCAAGGAATGTACACATGGGAAGAGCTCTCACACAGGCATGTACCTTACAAAATACATGTAAATTATGTGCATCTCCAACACTTACAAGCTGACACACCAGGTGTTGTGAGGGTGAAAGCCGGCTCCTTCTGATGGGTTGCCATAAATTTGTTTGATGTTTTTGACGTTAAAGTATAAAGTCATATAAACTTAAATGAAACTGTTTATTTTTGTGTTAAGAGATATTGGAAAAAAGTCTAGGGGGCTTGATTTCATTTTAATATAATTCTTCTAGATTGATATGGATTTCAAATTTCAGTTTCCATGAAAACCAGACATATTTGGGATTCTTGAGGGCCAGAAATGAAAGAAAACTGCTCTAGTTCCGCAGAGCTTGGGAAAGAAAAATATATAAGCAGGGTGAAAGCAATAGGCACAGTTTGCTTGCTTTCTTGGGGGGGGGGGGGGGGGGGGACAAGGAATAGGGAAGACATATTGGAAATGGGAGGAGGTAGTCCAATTCAGGAGAAGCACATGAAACATTTGGAGAGGGGGTGACACCAACTGTGCCCCCTCCAAACTACATGCTAACTCTTTAACAGTCATATCATTTAAAGCTGTGTTTCATTTGCAGGAATTTGGATTAAACCAACTCGTTCGGCTCGAATGAGGGAAAAGAGGGCTGACTTTGTGACTGGACTCCTCGGTGGGAGAGTGGTGGCTGCTGGGGGACTAGGTAACATCTTTTAGCATTAATAATCTGTCAAAGGAGTTATGAGGACATTTAAGAAGGGACTGAAAACCAGGGATGTGCATCATTAGTATGTATATTTGATTCGTTAGAGCATCTTAAAAAGTGTAATATACATTTGGCCATTTGAGAAAGCAGTGACGTGTGAATACGGTCTACTGAAAGATGAAGTTATTCGGGATAAAATAATCCTTGGCATTACCAGTGGATTCACACATTGTACTGCAGAACTCACTGACTTGTAACTGAGAACTATAGGTCAGGGCAAGCAAGCTGACACTGTTAATGGGACAGACAAGCACCAGTGACATGTGGACGACTGCCACAACAAGCAGTGGCAGAGTAACATACCTGCAACCAAATCTGTTACAAGTAAGTACTGTGGCAACGCACACGTAGACAAGTGAAAGAACACTGTCCAGTAAATCAAAAAATATGTTGTCTATGTGATTGCCCAAATCATTTTGCGAGGGTGTGCCTATCAAGCAGGAAACAAAACACAGCAAGTAAGCTACATAAATTGGAAGAGAGATCCAAGTTAGATGATGCACACTGCTCAGTATTTATGTATTTGCTGCATTTGTACCCCACATTTTCCCACCTATTTGCAAGCTCAATGTGGCTTACATTATATTGCAAATGTATAATTATGAACAGAGTAAAAGGTTTGAACTAATTTAACATATTACTATGTAAGAAATAAGGAAGATAGGTCAGTAGAATGATTTGCATAATACATAATAAAAAAAGCAGTAAAATATAATGGCCAATAATGATAACATGACTAATATAACCAATTCAGAGGGATCAAAAGTGGTTGGTTTAGATATAGAATAATCAAGTCATTAAGGAGGATTCTTATAGTAAGTCTCTTCGAACAAGTGCGTTTTCAATAACTTCCTGAAGGCTGTCAAGTCACGTGTTGTTTTTATAGCATTCGGTAGTTTATTCCATGCTTTTGTGCAGAGGTAAGTGAAGGTAGATGTATGTAATGATTTGTATTTGAGTCCTCGACAATTAGGGTGGTGGAGGTTAAGGAAGGTATGTGATGAACTTTTGATGTTTCTTGCCGGTAAGTCAATTAGGTCTGACATGTATGATGGAGCTTCTCCATGGATGATTTTATGGCCTAAGGTGCAAATCTTGAAAGCAATACGATCTTTTAGTGGAAGCCAATGTAATTTTTCTCTGAGGGGTTTGGCGCTCTCATATTTCGCCTTTCCGAATATGAGTCTAGCTGCGGTATTTTGTGCAGTCTGAAGTTTCTTGATGGTTTTTTCTTTGCATCCTACGAAAATGGAGTTACAATAATCCAGGTGGCTCAGTACTAGTGATTGCACTAGCGTACGGAATACTTCCCTTGGGAAAAAAGGCTTCACTCTTTTTAGCTTCCACATTGCAAAAAACATTTATTTATTAACAATCTATTATTACAAGCACAAATACTTGAATAAGCAATACAGGCTGTCAAATTTATACACAGTTAATTCACATATTAATATGAATAAAATGAAGAAAATATATAAGCCTTCTTTAGACCACAAATGAGAGGGGGAGTTCCCATTATCAGGAGGGATATAGAAGAATAATAACTAAATATATATATATATATATATATATATATATATATATATATATATATATATATATATATATATATTATAGCACACTTTAAGCCTGACCATTATCATATTAGCAATCAAACTTAGAAAGATATGAAGCTGTTCCCAACTTTTTGACAGCAAGAAAAGCTTTTAAATGTTCTGGTTGAAAGAAAATATATTTAAGACCTAAGTACTTAATCACACATTTGCAGGGATAATTTAAATAAAAGAAAGCTCCTATTGCGAATGTGTCTTTCTTCAATGCTAGAAATGCTTTTCTTCTTTCCTGTGTTTGCCTAGTAACGTCCGGATACATCCATATCTATTTCCCATAGAATAATGTCTTTGATTTCCGAAAGAAAAGCCGTTTTATAGCTTCTACATCTTGTTCGAAAACTAGTGAGACAATTAAGGTCTTTCTTTCGGAGTTTTCAGATATGGATGAGTCTAAAATCTCTGACAAATTTAAATTTAATTGTCTTTCATCAACTTGTTGAAGTTGTTGTGGTTCTATTTCTATTTCTCTATCTGGTCATTTTGTGGGCGCATAAAAAATGCAATTAACTGGAGGTATATGATCAGGGGAATATCCCAATATTTCTATTAGGTATTTTTTAAAGGCATCTAGTGGTGTTATTCCAATTGTATAGGGAAAGTTCAAAAATGTAAATTTAATCTAAGATTGAAGTTTTCTACTTGCTCAATTCTTCTATCTAGGAAAGTCTTATCCTTAATAGTCATAGTAGAAATATCTTGAAGTTTTTTCACATCTTCATTTATAGCTTTCATTTGATTAGTAGAGTCTGTTTTAAAAGTCTCCAAAGATTTAGAAAGAGTTTCGACTGTACTCACAAACGTTGTTATTTCTGCCATGGAGTTGGTCAGCTTGACGTCTAACTTTTGGAGAGCTTTCCAAATGCTCTCCAAAGTAACCGACTCCTGTCCCGTTATTGAAAGTTTCCCTTCAGCCCGTAGGCCCGAAGGCCTCGGACCTCCGTTAGCCTGGTTTTCCTCCGAGCCTCTCATCCAGGAGTGCTTTTCACCGACTTGCGGATCTATCGTTCCTGACGGGGGAAAAAAGCTTACGGCGGAGGCGATGGATTGTGATCCGGGGGAGATAAGGTGATATCCAGCCCCTAATCACAGGGTTCTCCTCCTCCTGTAGCAGCGGGACTCCCTCTGGAATCTCGGTCTGGCTTCCTCACGGTGAACTTCTCAACGCTGGGCTGCAAAGGAGAAGAGGTTCTGATCGCTGAGGCTCTAGCTTTGACCAGACCTTTCCGCTTGGTATGTGGCATATTGCAGAGGAAAAGTTTACTCGTGGATCAGCTTGAGATGTTTCAACCGCGGAGACAGCATGCCGCCATCTTGACTCCTCCCCTTGCAAAAAACATTTTCTTTGTTACATTCTTCGCATAGCAATCAAGGGTGAGATATCGATCAATAGTGACATCCAGGAGTTTCAAGTTATTCGCAACAGGGAGAATGTGGGATGGTGTGTTAATATTGGCGTAATTAGTTTTGTTATATTGCAATGATAAGATAAGACATTGAGTCTTTTCTGCATTGAGTTTAAGTAGGAAGGCATCTGCCCATGAGTTCATAATTT
This sequence comes from Microcaecilia unicolor, assembly GCF_901765095.1. Taxonomy (NCBI): domain Eukaryota; kingdom Metazoa; phylum Chordata; class Amphibia; order Gymnophiona; family Siphonopidae; genus Microcaecilia; species Microcaecilia unicolor. Next base: position 141,398,381 of record NC_044036.1, read on the forward strand.
GGAAACTGGTATTAATTTTATCTGTAATTTCTGATAATTTGTTCTTAAATGGAATGTATATTGTGACGTCGTCGGCGTAAATATATGGGTTTAGGCCCTGATTGGATAGTAAATTGGCTAGTGGTAACATCATTAAATTAAAAAGAACTGGTGAAAGCGGCGAGCCTTGAGGTACTCCACATCCAGGTCTCCATGGTGAGGATACGGTCGACTTGGATATCACTTGATAAAATCTTACAGTTAAGAATTTGTAGAACCAATTCAATACGTTTCCACCTAGACCAAAGCATTCAAGGATGTTTAATAGAACACTATGGTTAACCATGTCAAACGCACTAGACATGTCGAATTGGAGGAATAGAACGTTATTGCCAGCTGTGATAATTTGTTTGAATTTAGTTAGAAGTGTTATGAGAACTGTTTCAGTGCTGTGATTGGCACGAAATCTGGATTGGGATACATGTAATACTGAGAATTTACTCAAGAAATCAAGTTGTTAGTTACTAGGTTTTCCATTAATTTGACTACGAGAGGGATGGATGTAACTATACCGGTACAAGTTTCTCAAGAGTCCTCTGGCACTATGCAAACAAAAGGACAAAAAGTGGTTTGTGAATGTCAGGTTGAACAATGTGCTACAACCTTTTCAGCTGGACTCTGGGCCAACATGTGGAGGCAGATTTTTAGAAAGGATGTGCAAATCTCGTATATTTTACAACAGGATCTACCAACGTACAGGCTGTTCTTAAATATATGAGAAATGGACATCCATGTGATGGTTACATCCAGCGTGAACATCCATTTTACAAAACAAAATGTCCCAACTATAAATGGGACAAACAAGAGACATGAATGTCTTTGGGACAGCATAGGAATGTCCATATTATAAAGCCTAACAGTTAAAGCAGACAGCTAAGAACCAGAGCAGAGATCCAGAAGACACGGGTTCAAACCCTGCTGCAGCTTTTTTTTTTTTAATTGTGAGCCCTCCAGGGACACAAAACAAATTCCTACTATGACTTTCCTTACTCCCTCTAGTGGAGAACTGCTCAGTCAGAGCACCTTTCTGTAACATTGGCGTAGCAACGGGGGGGGGGGGGGGGGGGGGCTTGGGGGCCTGGGCCCCCCAATTTGGGTTTGGAGCCCCTCCCCAAGGTCTGCTGGTTTGGCTGGAAGGGGTCCCTAAGCCCTGCCAGCAGAAGCTTTCCTGTGGCGATATTTTCCACTGAGCTGCCTGCCCTGCTTTCCCCCTTCCCCATGCTGTCCTTTATCTGCTCCATGTATAGACTGAGGACTTTTTCAGCACTCTCAGTCTGGTATCTTTCAGGAGCATTACAGTCTACCTGATATACTTTTCTCTCTCCTCCCCACCATCATGCAGTTTGTATCCTCTGACAAAAATTATCACTAATTGAAAAATGCGTTGAAAATGTAGCCAAGAAATGCTGAGGGTTAACCAGACAAAAAAGCCCCAAAACCTCAAACCCCCAAAATGCACAGCAGTTTCTCCCGCTGATCAGAAGTTTTGTTTACGTGCTATTATTTCTCCTAATATTATTCTTGCCAAGCAAATAGAAAGCTGTCTGCAAGTTGATGAAATCTCCAAGTGGAAAATACTGTGTTCCAATTCATTATATTCCATTCTCCTCCCGAAGCCCTAATTCATTTTGATAGTCGCTGGGTTTATTAAAACCGTGTCATGATTTAACAACCTGCTTTTGTTACAGCAATAATTTGGTCATTTTCACCAGATGTAGGAAATGCAAAGAAAAAAAATTAATTTTCTCCCATTCTTTTCTAAGCAATTTGTCGAGTTGCTGGAAATGAATGTTGGAAAGATGATTGATGTGGAGCTTCAGAGAACTGGAGTTGGGAGAGGGGAGGGGGGAGAAGAGAATATGAGCTACTGATGACTGTGTTTATTCTGAATAATAATTAAAGTTGATTAATTAAGGAAGTGCAGACATACAACAGATTGGGCTTGTTTTCCTGCTGGGTTAAACATATTTTGGCCTTGGATCAGGCTTGGATGGCTCCGTGCCTAGTTACTGCAGTAAATATGGCCATGCTGGGAGTTCTGAGATGCCCTGTGGTAACCCAGGCCCCAGGCCGGATGCCACATGGAAAACACTGGTTGCAACTGTGCTAGATGGTGGCAGGGCAAGGTTAAGCACAGGCACAGTGCTATGCAAGATTAGGTAATAACACTTCCCTTGTCAAAAAGGGGTGCGGGGGAGGGGGCTACCCCAGAGCACTGCAGGTGGTGTCCCTTCAAAGCACAGTGACACCCTCCTTGGCCACTGAGCACTGCAGGCAATGGTGGCCTTGGCACCCCATCAAATCTGGTGCCATGACCCCGAGGCGACAGTGCCCTGTGCACCACATGCAGTCCCAGCCTCTCCCATCAGGAGCTGCTGTAGGGAATGGAGCAGGAGCTCCGGCCTTGGGGAGCTCACAGCACTCGCAGTCCCAGCTTCAACCAGCAAAGGTTCTGTAGTGAGTGGACAGAAGTGATGGTGGGGGGAGCTCACGGTCAGTGTTGCCAAATGGCAAAATTTTCCCAACCCAATATTAATATAAATATTAACAAAGCCGATATGAATATTAAATAATTATAAATAAATCATATTATACTATAAATAAATATTAATAAAGTAACCACAATCATAAACGGACCCCCCCCCCACGAAGAAAAGAACTTACTCAACTCACTGCACATGGCAGACTGAAGAGGTAGAGAGTGACTCTGAAAGGCTTGCTGCCGCCGCGCAGGCACACTCAGGCATTTAAAAGAAGCCTGCAGCCCACCTCCACGGCGGGGCTTCTATTGGTCCATGGGAAAAAACAGCCAACCCGCGGCCGTGGCGGCAAAAAACTGCCCAATATCCCGTGACCCGCGGCTTTCAAAGAAAACCGCGGTAGTCGCATGAAACCCGTCCAATTCTGCGACCGAACCACGGAATTGGCAACTTTGCTCACAGTGTATGCAGTCCCAACCTCTTCCAGAAGGCAGTGCTGTAGGAGAAGGGACTGGTGTATGAAGACTGGTTGTTGAGTGAAAACATAACTATTCTAGTCCTGCCCTCTCCCTGAAGTGCTGGAGGAGATAACAGTACAATAAATAGCATCATTAAATCTATTTCCAAGATTTGAAATTTATGTAGTTACTACTGTGATTTTTTTTTCCAGTTTCTAGATTTAGACTGGGGCACTGCAGTTTATTGGGTTTTTTTCTTTTTTTTGCTTTCATACACAGGAAGAGCACTCAGTAGCTATATGGCAAATTAAATTCAGTGAAATGAAGGGAAAAAAAACACAGGAAGCAATTTATTCTCATAAAACATGAAATAGCAAGATATTAAGGCCTGTGATTTCTAATGTGGGGAAGAACATAGCACAGCGTCTCTGGAGGCCAATGCACAGCCTGCTCCAGTGTCAATATCAGGCTTATTTTCGAAAGTGATCTCCGGCCATTTACCGATATAAATTGGGAGATGGCCAGCGATCTCTCAAGAGCAGTGAAATTGGTATAACCGAAAGCAGCGTTTTTGACAGCATCGCTGCTTTCCTGTCGCCTTGCCAGCGAAAGTTCAAGGGGGCGTGTCAGCGGCTTAGCGAAGGCGGGACATGGGCGGGCATGGGCGTGGCTACCAGATGGCTGGCTTTCACGGATAATGGAAAAAAAAAAGCGGCGTTAAGCAGTATTTCGCCAGGTTTACTTGGTCCTTTTATTTTCACGACCAAGCCTCAAAAAGGTGCCCCAACTGACCAGAAGACCACTGGAGGGAATGGGCGATGACCTCCCCGTTGTCCCCCAGTGGTCACCACCCCCTCCCACACTAAAAAAATAAAAATAAAAAACTTTTTTGCCAGCCTGTATGCCAGCCTCAAATGTCATACCCAGCTCCCTGACAGCAGTATGCAAGTCCCCGGAGCAATTTTTAATGGGTGCAGTGCACTTCAGGCAGGCAGACCCAGGCCCATTCCCCCCTACCTGTTACACTTGTGGTGCTAAGTGTTGAGCCCTCCACCCCCCCCCAAATCCCACTGTGCCCACATGTATGTGCCCCCCTTCACCCATAAGGGCTATGGTAATGGTGTAGAGCTGTGGGGAGTGGGTTTGGGGGGGATTTGGGGGGCTCAGCACCCAAGGGAAGGGAGCTATACACCTGGGAGGTTTTTTTTGTATTTTTAAAAAGTTTTAGAAGTGCCCCCTAGGGTGCCCGGATGGTGTCCTGGCATGTCAGGGGGACCAGTGCACTACAAATGCTGGCTCCTCCCACGACCAAATGCCTTGGATTTTGCCGGGTTTGAAATGGCTGGCATTTTTTTCCCATTATTGCTGAAAAACAAAACCGGCCATCTCAAACCCAGCGAACTCTGGCATTTGGCCGGGCTAAACCATATTATCGAAAGAAAAGATGGCCGGCCATCTTTTTCGATAATACGGTTCCGGCCAGCTGTAGCGCCGCCACCACAATAGATCGCCGGCGAACTATTTGGCTGGCGACGTTCGATTATGCCCCTCCACGTCTCCGCAGTAGGAGGGTCTGGATCTTTATAGATAAGATTATTGGACAAAGGTCTTTTTGAATTAGGAAATAGTGGAGAAAAAGAATTGTATACAATTTACTTTGGGGTACTAGATTGCAGTAAGTTTATGTATTTAAACTTTGACAGCAAAAATTAACATGCGATAATTGTTGGGGAGGTGTCCAGCATGGCCTTCGCAATTACTGCACTGAAAAATGAAGATACTTACCTGTAGCAGGTATTCTCCGAGGACAGCAGGCTCCATATTCTCACGTGTGGGTAGACACTGATCCACGTCGTCCGGCCCACAGAATATTCTCTACCACACATTAAGACCATTGGCAATTAGCATGGTTGCACTTGATGCCTTCTCTTGAGGAAAGAGTATGGGGATAATTCTCAGAGTGGCCTAAAGTCAGGCCACTCTGGAGTGAAGGAGTAGCCTAGTGGTTAGTGCAGTGGACTTTGATCCTGGGGAACTGAGTTTGATTCCCACTGCAGCTCCTTGGGACTCTGGGCAAGTCACTTAACCCTCCATTGCCCCTGGTACAAAATAAGTACCTGAATATATGTAAACCGCTTTGAATGTAGTTGCAAAAACCTCAGAAAGGCAGTATATCGAGTCCCATTAACAAGATTCCATGCAGAATCTTAAAAAGTAGCAACATTCCATGTAGAACCCCAAAGAATAACAAGATTCCAGAATCCCAGCCTATTTGAGATTCTACATGGAATGTTGCTATTCCACTAGCAACATTCCATGTAGAAGCTTGCCCTTGCAGATCAGCAACGCGGCCGCGCAGGCTTCTGTTTCTGTGAGTCTGACGTCCTGCACGTACGCATAGGACGTCAGACTCACAGAAACAAAGGCCTGCGCAGCTGCGTTGCTGATCTGCAAGGGCAGGCTTCTACATGGAATGTTGCTAGTGGAGGAGTAGCCTAGTGGTTAGTGCAGTGGACTTTGATCCTGGGGAACTGGGTTCAATTCCCACTGCAGTTCCTTGTGATTCTGGGCAAGTCACTTAACCCTCCATTGCCCCTGGTACAAAATAAGTACCTGAATATATGTAAACCGCTTTGAATGTAGTTGCAAAAACCTCAGAAAGGCAGTATATCTAGTCCCATTTCCCTTTCCCACTGGGATGACAAATTCTATATCGACAATTGTGGGGGTGGGGTCTTCACATGCTCTCTCTAAACTAGAGGCCATGGAGTGGATGACACAAGGACACACCATTTACATTAATGTTATTATGGAAGGATAACATCCCAGGGAGTGCGCTGCCATCAAAAGATTTGATCCTCGGTGCCTGAGGAAAAGACCTTGCTATTAATGGTGAAAGAAGTTCCTTTCTTCTTTTCATCATCATCAGCACAAAGCTTTTTTTTTTGTTTCCCTTTGATACGTAGAAAAGAAATTAGTTTTGAAAATGAAGGGAAAATTTGAACTGATTCTATTTGCCTTCCATTTTTGGAAAGTCAATTACCTGCAAAGCTTCTCAAACTGTGAGTGATGACTCAGAGAGAAGGAATGGACTCTCAGCTCAGAAATGAGCTGGTGCTTCAGAATTTTAAACACTTTAATCCCTGAAGCCTTTTTTGTAACCAGGATCTGTATTCTAACTCCTTGCTTGGGTTTGTGGCTTGTTGTACTGTGAAGGTTTGTGTGCAGCAGTGATACTGAGAGCTATGCCATTGGTAGGTTAACTATTGCCAGATTGTCAGGTCTCAGATGAGGTGCCAAACTAGGAGAAACTAGCTGGGCAGGAGTAGTATAGGACAATGTTAACGGCTGAGAATCACTTTCTGTGACAACAGCAGCAACACTGGCATTACCTCATGGCAGTGGCGTAGCCACAGGTGGGCCTGGGTGGGCCGTGGCCCACCCACTTTGTACTCAGGCCCACCCAAAATTGTGACACTCTTGCTGTGGCTGGTGGGGATCCCCAAACCTTGCCAGCTGAAGATTTTCTCTCCTTGGGCAGCCAGCGCTCTTCCAAACGTCAGCCAGCAGCACTTGCCTTGAGCTGACGCTGAGACCGGCCCTTCTGCACATGCTCAGTTTTCGCACATGCAAAAGCACTGAGCATGCACGGCCTGCCAGCAACAGCATCAGTTTGAGGCAAGTGCTGCCAGGTTTGATGATCCCCGCCAGCTGAAGTATTTAATATTTGGGGTTTGTGGGCAGGAAGGAGTGGAGAGAGGAGCAAACTGGAGGGTGGCCGGGGGGGGGGGGGGGGGGGGTGGGGGATTCCATGCCCACCCACCTTGGGTTCAGGCCCACTCAAAATTAGCCATCTGGCTACGCCCCTGCCTCATGGAAGAAAGGTCTGGTAATCTACTTCCTTATCTTGCCTTGAAAACTCATTGCAATGAAACAAATTGCAATATAGCACTAGATAAGCCTCTTAGATCAGAAGGCACCCAGTGGGCTACTGAGGAAGAGCTGAAGACTCTTCAGAGTAAAACTGGCATTTGTGAAGCGGTTGGAAAAAAGCCCTCGGGACATCTGACTGCTGATGCAACTGTGCATGAAATGAGAGTCAGAAGCTACAAAGATGTCTTACATATTGGGACATGGAACAAACAAAGTACAAATCAAGAAAAGCATGACGAGGTCAACAATGAAATGGAATACACATCACCTGCTCTATTGGGTGTCAGTGAACTGAAATGGACTGGCATTGGGCACTTTGAATATAATGATTACCTGGTATATTATGCCAAAGTGGAAGGGCCTGGACCCTGGCCCACCTATGGCTATCTGGTCTGAAAGAGATTCCCTGGTGTCGGGCTCCCCTTGAAGGCCAGGCCTGGGGAATCTTCCCCCCCCCCCCCCCCCCCCAGGGCCCTGCACATTACCACACTGCCATTTACATTTAATTAAGGCATTAGCTATTACTTGTCAATGCAGAGAAATAAATGTGCACATGTCCTGAAGGCTTAATTTAACTCCTGGTTTGAGATGGAGTGAAGGGCTAGCTTTTGTGTAGTTTGCTTTGTCAGTTTCACATGCCAACATGATTTAGCTGTGATGATTCTACTTGCTCACCTATCTCTCCTGGGTGAGGTAGGTGAGCAAGAAGTGGACCCTCTTCCTGGGCTCCAAATCCCCATCTGCCAATCCTCTAGAAAGGTCCGCCAAACCCGATGGGAGGAGGAAAGGCATATATTTCCCTCTCTGGAGCTGAATATTAAGAGCTGCATTAGCTGCATCTCAAGAGTGGCCGGCCCTTCAGTGACAGCAATCGGTGAATAGACCAGTGCCCATTTAGTATACTGAATGAGGATTGGTTCCTTCACTGTCAGGGATCCATCACTGCTAAAATCCACAATGCCCCATGCGGACAATTGTGTGCATATTACCATGGCTTTCTGCACCCAGTTTTCTGTCCGCACACTGTTTTTTAACAACATGGCAATTTGCATGCCATTTGTTTAAAGTATCAGGAGTATTACTCTTAGAAAACATGTGTTGGGAAACTGGATGCTGAATCTCAGTGCACAATCAGCCCCTGGATTTGGTGCATCCTAAGATCTCCACTTGTGATTCTGTCCCCCTGTGAGCCAAGGCCCCAAAGAACTGAACTACCTATGAACAAAAGTTGCCACTGCAAGTGAACAGCCTGTGGATTTTGTGCCAGACAGAAAGAAGAGGAAGCAGTTACCTGCATATAACTGCGAAATGTACAGAGAAAGAAGAACAGCAATAAACAAAATGCAGCCTTTGTAAAACCTTCACAAAGAAAGACAGATGAAAGCCTAACGCTCGCTGACGGCATGAGGCATTCATTGCCCGGAACGAACACAAAATGAAATGGCCGTGAGGTCATGCCTTGCAATGCAGTCTCATTCATTGACCATTTTGCAGAGGAAAACATGAACGAAAAGGTTTTAGGGAATTACAGTCTTTAATAAGCTTTTTGCCCAGGGAAGTTTCCATAGCAACGCAGGCCATTTAATTCACCGTGTTGTGGGAAATAAACCAAGTGAATACAAGCAAACCCTCCGTTAGCCAGAAATGGGGGTGTAGTGTGATTGAGAACCACAGTCACTGCAGTGTGCTGCGAGAAGGAGCCTTCTGCACGTGGGGGTACATCTATAACAGGGGGGGGGTCTATGCAGTGCCTACTTTCCTTTATAGAATACTTGTGTAACCAGGTATATATGCGCCTCTAATTTAGGCACGAGCATTTCGGTCCACCATAGAGCTGGTGAAAGTGTTTGCGCCTATAATAAATGCCAGAGATATGTGTGTTTTTATGTTGGATGCCCGGCGTCCTGCGAAGTTTACAGTTTGTTGGTCTGTGCACTGGAGGTGCCAGGAGCACTACTTTCCGATTAATTTGTTTCCCTTCAAGCATTTGTGACCCTGAGGAAGGCCCGTGTAGGGTCAAGACTTTACACGCTTCTGATGGGTCAAGATTGTATGCATATTTGAAATTTGTTGAGAATAACATAGTAAAGAATTTTTAGACGCCTTGGACTTCTTTTAGACTGATTTCCTGGAACACGATTCTCCTGTTTCCCTTTGAGTACCGTGGGAGTCTGTTGTTCTTTCTGTTTGCAGTAGAGATATGTGTATAACTTATGGTATTGTATTTATAAAAAGAGCCCTTTAATGTCCACCAGAAGACTAATCAGTGCTTATCTTCATATTAACAATGTCCTATATCATCTTTTCAATTAAATCAAATGCCTGCCGAAAATCAGAAAACTTTTAAACATAGTCTTGAACTTCATTAAGTTCATTTCTACATGTACAACTATTGGTATAGCATTCCATAAAGAAGGCACAATGCAAGAGAATGATCTCTCTCTTTCCCAGTCCCCCCTTACGCTACTTCTTGAGGCCAATACCATTCTAAAATCTTGTACAGATCAGAGTACCCTTCCACCTTCCTAGAATATATGGAATTGCCAAAATACTCAAGCACGATGGTTTTAATTCATAAAAATCCCTGTGAGCAAACACAAGAATCTTAAAAGAAACGTGCTGGAATGCTGTTCTGTGGATAAATATTGGTATCACAAACGTTTAATGCACAGAATAGCATTCCATCATACACGTCAAAGTATGCACATGGAACTCCGGGTGCAAGACATAGCTCTTGGTAGCGCAGACCCATGTGCGAAGCATGCCTGGCTGGTGCATTCCCCATGCAAGTGCCTGTTTTTTTATGCAGGACCTATTTTCATATTATTTGCTTACTTACGCTATGAACAAAACTTTGCCATTACTCTTTTCTTAGGACGGTATATGCTAAGTGTTAGCACATGGCTCTACATTGGCCCCCTTCTGTCCTCTCCTAAGTTCTTATCATTTTTCACTTAATTTTGAGGAGCCCTGGGTACAGCAGAAAGGTAAGGAAACAACCACTTCTATTCATTATCTGCTGCCACATTGCAGGTACTGGATTGTGGGACTGATTGGACTAATTAAAGCACAGTGAAACTCTTGATGATCGAAAAATATCAATACAGATGATTTATGCTTTTTACTGTAAGAAAGTTTGAACTGTGTTACATTTTAAGCATTGTTATGCTCCAACTGCCCTAGGGCCAAAAGTGAACATTTTACTGTACTTTTTGCCCAATTTTCGCAAGTGGTTATAAAACGTTAGCGATGGGAAGTCCTTTGAAACAACACACGAAATGTCAATGACACATCCCATGTCATTCCCAAATGAAAGCGAGCAGAAAAAACACATTTTGTGTTATATCATTTGCCGATAATAATGCACTCTCTTTGGGAAGAGGGTGTGCTCTTTCCTGATAGTGGAACCACTTATAAGCAAACTATCCTGCATGCGCAAACTTGTGCATCCTCTTTATGAAATACTTTGCCTTCATTCCACGTAGTGCACACTATTTCCATAAACTGTGCAACTATTATTGCCCACTGATAAAATGGCCAAATGAAAATAAATTAATCAAAAATTCCCCTAACGATACAGGAAATGACATGAAACAAACTTTTTTGACTGCCCATCCCTAAAAAAGATTAGTATGATAATCTAAGAATCGTTGTGGTTGTGCAAATACCTACAGTAAATGAATTTGCTTCTTTCCCTTGCTTAGGAAATCAACCTTCTCCTCTGGGATCAGTTGAAGGCTTCAACCTGCTGAAGAAAAAGTGGGAATTTCTTCCCTCCATGCCAACGGGTCGCTGTTCCTGTTCAAGTCTACAGACACCTAACATGTTGTTCGTAATTGGAGGAGTGGCGCATGGCCCCAGCAGTGCTGTAGAGGCCCTGTGTCTTCGAGATGGAGTTTGAAGACAGAAAACAAACAACAGCCTTGCTCAGAAAGGGAAAAAAGTATAATCTCACCAGTGGATTGAGGGACATAAGTGCCTGAGGACTGCAGTAAGCTTAGGAGCCTTTAGTATGACAGGAACATTTCATCCTAAGTATGTCTAGCACAACAGGTCTGATTTCCACAGGCCTAGGAGCACTGAACTTTGCAGTCTAGAAACAGCCCTTTATAGACCGGGAACCTTTTCAAACGCTAGGAAGGAACTATGTAGTCTGAAGTCCGCTTAGTACGAGAGGCCACAGCCATAAAAAGGGACATACAGAGGTCCAGCTTAGCACTTCTTAGCCTCAAGGCCTCTAATAGAGAAGGATAAAACGAATATGCATATGAGAGTGAAATAAAGCCAACAGTATTGTCATTGTAAGGGTCAGAGCTCTGAAGGTAACCGCCATTTAACAGAACACGGATTTGCAAATGACTTTGAACACAGCACAGATTCCTGTTGCTGATGGTCTTATATAGCAGCAGAACAGAACTTTTTCTATTGTAGTTAATGGAACCAGCCCAGTCAAAGCTGTGGTGATTAGTTTTCAGCATTTCAGCCCTTGAAAGCTCCGTGTAGAGCATTTCAGAATCTCAAAGCATCTATTTCCAATCATTTTTTTTTCATGCTTTCCTCACTTGTTTGATTATAGGAGATGTGAATATATACCTTGATTACTGCTCTTGCTGAGGAACACAAGAGTTTCTCTCAATTCAGATATGGGATTAGTTCAGTTCTTAAACAGACCAATTTATTCACCTCTGAACAATCAAGGTATCTAGAATATATGCGCTATATAAGTAGAAGGTATGGATTTTTCTTATATGGGAAGATGCCCCCTAGTGATAATACTATGATACTACTGTCAGGGGTTATGACAACCATTTTGCATCCCAGAGCAGGACAGGGCAGCAGGGGAGGGGGACTGCGTCCATACTGGACCACTGGACTACCAGGGATCACCTCTGGGTAAGTCCCAGAGGTGGTGGTGGTGGGTAGATTTTCTTAGACACATGGCAGTGCTTTGATTTGGGAGAGGGGCAAGAACCTGTGACATTGGGTCTGTGGCCTTGGTACTGGACTCTTAATTTGGTGGTAAGTGCAGGCCACCTATTGGCAGTCATGACAGCTAATGTGCAGTACCAACCCACATGCAAGATTTCATAGCTGGCTAATCCTCTGACCTGCCCCTATCACGCCCAGCTCCCACCTCTACCCATGTTAAGCAGGTGGCATGGTTTTTTTTTTTTTTTACTGTGCTGCCTAGTTTGACACTGCAGTAGATATTAGTACAGGTCTGTGCTAACATATACCATGTGGAAAAACACATGTAACATAACTTAGTAAAACGGCTCCTTAGTCATGAAAATCTTCAACATATCTTTTACCTCCATCATTGTCACCACTTTGAAATTCATTAATTTATTTCTCTCCGACTCTCCCTCATCAAAGCCCATATTGTTCCACAGTTCCTTGTTCTTCTCCACCTGAAATTCTTGCAGAAGATTTTTAATTGTATTTAGACCTGGCCTTCTCCAACTCCCTCCAGAACCTGCTGCTTCACCAAATTTCTTCAAAATATCAAACTGAGATCCATTTCCCTCGATACTCAGTAATCATCTATAAAAATTCATTTTAGCTTTCACTGCCTCCAGTCTATAGACCTGCATATGATTCATACAACTGCTTAAATTATTCTCTGTCTCCTCAGCAGCTGTCTATCCTGCCATTTTAAATAGCCCCCTCTTACCAGGATCTACAATTGCATATGAGAAAGTAAATTAAAATTGGGTGTGGGAAAAATGGCAATCCTACAACTTGATTGTGTTAACAAATTGGCCTCCGATTCCCTCAGTCAATGGAGTCACATGTATCCTCAGGAAAAAGTGACATGCTTGGGGGTCTTTTTGAATTCAGGTTTTAATCTGGATGTCTATACGTCATCATAAGTAAAAGGGGGCTTTTTGGAAACTGCATGATATACAAGTTGTGCCCTTTCAGGACTGGCCAATGAACTAGGGGCCAGTCCTAAAGAATATGCATGAGAGATTTGCATATAATAGAGGTTATAGGCATGCAAATCTGTCTCATGCATATTTATTATACCAATATATAGTAACTACTATTTATTTACTTTGAATTATTTATTCATCTCAAGCTTTTCATGTATAAAATCCACTCCTCAATACATTTACATCAATATACCAGCGAATAACAATTAATATCATCACATGATGTAAAAGTATCATATTGTCTCCAAGGGAAAAGTGTATGCGAACAAGCATCAGTGAGGATGATAGAGTGTGAATTAGCACTATGAAAGAAGTGATATAGAGTGGATGGATGGAATGCATGAGAACTAGAAGGACCAACCTGGCAGAATTGAGGAGTGGATTTTATACATGAAAAGCTTGATATGAATAAAGAATTCGAAGTAAATAAATGGTCATTACTATATATTGGTATTATTTAGATTTGTAACTAGAGTGAAATAACGGGATCTCATTATAAGGAGTATGCATATTTATTAGGGATTTCCTAAAACCCCAACTGGCTGGTGGGGCTGACAGGTTTGAGAACCACTGGACTAGGAATCCATCTAGGGTTGCAGAATTCAGGGAGTGGCAACAACGTGGCTCCACTATAGCAGGGCTGAAGGAAGCAACACTTTAAAGCAGCCTGCTCAAGCCTCACCCATTCCAACAGAAAGACTGTGGAGGATGTAGAATGTGGCAGGCTTTAAGCACAGGGCTGTGCTTAAGAGCTCCACGCCAAGTGCTTTGTTTTTAAAAGCTCCAGGTTGCCTAGGCAGAAGTAGGGGGTGGTGGTACTGGAGGCGAAAGCCAGAGGAGATGCTGGATACTTGGGGGAAGTAGAGAAGAAGAAATGCCAGATGCCTACAGAGGAAGGGAAGGGGAAATTCTGGACATGGAGGATGGTGAGTGAAGAGAAGAGTGAGATGCTGGACAAGTGGTGGGCGAGGAAAGGGAAGATGCTGGGCACCTGAAGGGGGGCAGGGAAAGGAAGAAGAATTGCTACACACATAGACAAGGGATGCAGATACTGGGCATGTGGGGAGGTAGGCAAGGAAAGCAGAGCTGCTGGGCATGGGAAGAGAGTGATGGAAGGAGAGATGCTGGGCATCAGGGGATTGGGAGTGAAAAGGGCATACAACTGAAGATTCACCTAGAGAGTCACACACCCTTAGTCCAGCCCTGTTCCCTTTTCTGACATTGGTGCATTTGAAGATAATCATGCATGCCCTCGTAATTAGTCATTTTGATTACTGAAATGTCTTTTATCTGGGTCTTCCCAAAAGGGCGATAATTAAATTACAGAGGGTTCAGAACATGACAGCTAGAGCAGTATTCAGGAAATCATGTTAGAAACGAGCATCAACATTATTAGTGGAATTGCACTGGTATCTAGTTACCAGTAGGATTAGATTTAAGGGCATATATGTAAATGTAATCTTTCAAGAAACATTTTCTCTACAAAGAATTTCAACAGATCACTCCCTCATTGTATGAAGTGCACTTAACCAGCACAAGACCTAGTGCTTTTTCACTAGAGGCAAAACAGTTATGGAATGCTTGACCTTAGAATTGTGGCAGGTCAGTGATTATCTTGAAAACATCAATAGTAGGGGCTTAATGCTAAGGAGGGAAAAGGATACATTGTGAGGGCAGGTGGGTTCTTTTTTGAGGGCTTTAGTATTATTTGTAAATGACTGTTATAAATATTGCTTTCTGGTAATTGCAATATGTTTTTGATTTGCTTTGTTGGTATAAAATGTGGATATAAGATAAAAAATAAATTTCCCCAAGAAAAACAGGACTGTATCTTCATGCATGTGAAAGGGAAAATCCAAGCCTGACTCAGTGTGTTCCCCTTGCCATAAAACTGTCTGGTCAACCTATGTGGACATCAGGGCCGGTCCTAGGGTCTCTGGCGCCCCCCTGCAGACTATGAGTTGGCTCCCACGCGTCCCCCCCCCCCGGCACCCGCGCCCCCCCCCCCAGCATCTCCTTTCTCTCTTCTCCCACCCTGCCCCTGTCCAACGATTCTCCTTCGCCCCCATCCCCCGCCATACTGCACCGTCCTTGGTGCTTTAAATCTTTAATTTACCTCCATTCCAGCAGCTGCGTCATTTGAAAGCCTTGCCCCGTCTCTAGCCTTCCCTCCCTTCGTGAGTTCGTTCTGCAGTCCCGCCCTCGAGGAAATGACGTCAGACGGCGGGACCGCGGAACGAACTCACGAAGGGAGGGAAGGCTAGAGATGGGGCAGCGCTTTCAAATGATGCGGCTGCTGGAATGGAGGTAAATTAAAGATTTAAAGCACCAAGGGCTGCGCAGTATGGCGGCGCAGCGCCGCAGTGGCGCCCTTGAAGGCAGGCGCCCCCCTGCGGCGCTTACCCCGCTTACTGGGTTTGACCGGCCCTGGTGGACATCACCAAGCGAGAACTTCAGATACTGACACACAATAATATCATGATTCCGAAATAGTCTATGCGACAGAAAAGCATGCTTACCAATATTTTCAGTAATTTTCCTTTTTTTTTTTTTTTTTTTGATTTGCAAAAAAAATTTTTATTGAAAAGAGTAACAATCACATAGAGACTTAGAGGCATATTTTCAAAGCACTTTGGGAGGCTAAGTTCCATAGGTTTCTATGGAACTTTGGGAGGCTAAGTGTTTTGAAAATATGCCTCTTAGTCTCTTATACAACTTCAAAAACTTCAACAAACATGCTTTGCCAACATCCATTTTTATTCCCCCTTTCCCCACCCGTAACCTCCCATCTTCCCCCCTCCCTCCCCTGTCCCCCCTACCCCCCGCCACCATCCTTCCAACCCACCCTCCAATAACCCCCCCACCACCACTACCCACCACCTGGCACTGATATCAGGCTCACCAGTCTATTGTTTCCTGGAAGACCCTCTGAAATCCTTTTTAAAAACTGGCGTGACTTAGCTACCCTCCAGCCTTCAGGTATCACAAATGATTTTAATAGCATGTTAGAAATTGCTAATAGTAGGTCTGGAATTTCATTTTTGAATTCTTTCAGTGCTCTGGGCTGTATACCATTTGGAGGTTTTTTAGACCTATGATAGATGCCTGAACCTACAGAGATTTATATGTCTAACTCAAGTTTGTGAAGTCTTTTCCTCCATTTTTCTACACTGGTATTTTATAAGCTTTGAGGCAAAGAGAATATTTTCTGTTGGGTCAAACCTTTTGCTCAATATGAATACTTTCTGAACCCTAGATATCCTAAGTAGCAGGTGTAAGTCCCAACATCAATCTGTTTCGATAGAGACACGCGTTCCCTTTCTGAAATGGAGAATAAATGTTCATTTTTTAGGCCTGCTCTAGTTCCCACCCAAAACACATCCAGATCACACCCTCTTGCTATATGTATATTTTAAAGTTTTAGACATGTATTTTCCAGCTTTGTAAAATTGGGATTTAGACATTTAGGGTCCTATTTACTAAGACGCGTTAGCGTTTTTAAAGTGCCTACAATTATCATGTGCGCTAACAGCGTAGGTTCCTATACGGATATTGTAGGTGAGTATATGGTTAACGTGCGTACATGGTTAACACACGTTAAAAACGCTAACGTGCCTATAATGCAGCTTAGTAAACAGGGCCCTTAGGCAGAAACGTCTAAATGCAGATTTATGCACATCTAAAACATGAATAGCACTTAAAGCGCCTTCTTCGCTAAGGCTTTGACGTCTCTAAGGTGTCCACCAGTCACCTAATGGTCTAACTGATGCCCTCACAGGCTTTTTGCTTTGAATGCATCTGGAAAACTTTTTGAGTTTTTGTCTCTACACAAGCTTCTGTTCAATTTCTCTTTTTGTCTGCCTGATCAATGCTTTGCCCTTATCTTGCCAGTGCTTATTCATTTACCTATTGTCATTTGGATGCACTTTCCATTTTTTGGAAGATGTTTTTTATGGCTATAATAGCATCTTTTACTTCTCCTTTTATCCATGAAATCAATCATTAGGCCTTGTGTCTGCTTTTTTTCCCCCCAAATTTGATGATCATATAGATTTATAGCCTGAGCAACGATAATGCCTTCCAAGTTCTCTCAAGATTTTCTAGAGGCATTTAAGAAAACAAAAACATATATCTCCTAGTATATTTGCTCTCCCTTCCTCCCCCCTCCCCCCCCCCCCCCCTCAGCTAGCTATGGGGGAGTCATTGTGTTCTAACAGAGACAAGTGTGACTGTGCTGAACCAGAGTATTATGTATGAATGCATAATCAAAGAAAAGCTTCCAAAGTTCAGAATGTGAGTTAAAATGCTGGTGCTTTTCATTAGTAATATTCTGAAATGTATTCATGTGGACATCTCGTTACCACACACTGGGAACACAGGGAGAGGAAGACGCAAAAAAAGTAAGCTAATTTGCTGAGTATTTTTATTTCAAAAAAGGTTTCATAGAGAATGAACACTTAATTACATAGCCAGTGGTGGTTCTAATTTCACACCTCAGTGGGCCTCTAGACATTTTGGACCATATACCACCTATTGTCACTGTGTTGGGATGGGAGGAGCAGCTAGGAAGCTAATACAAAGAAAACAGCATGTCTGAAAGAAGAACCCAGCTGCCCTACCTTTCTGTAACCTGTCATTTCAAGGGAATGTTCAAAACAACTTACAATTAACAATAATCAGTTCAGTTTAGAGCTTTGTTCCTAGATGAGATCCACAAACCCAAACATAATACAGAATTCCAAATCACATTAACTACCTGGTGTGGAGACTCAAGGAGAATTAAAGTTCACTGGGTTGGGTTGTATGCTCTAATTATTTCATTGCTTATTAGATATATATCTATCTTCTGTAACAAATAAACTAATTAGAATATACAATTGAACCCAATGACTCTTAATTCTCCTTGTTGGTGCATAGATAGATATAGTTTGGTAGAGAGAGAGATCACGGGGGAAGTTATCAACATGGGCTCCCATAAAGTCATGCTATTTTACTCTTAACCCCAGGTATTAGTAACTAGGTCTCATTGCATAAAATGGGACCTGTGCTAAAATAATATGAGTTAATAGTAAAATAGCTCATCTTAACAGGAGCCCATGTTGATAACATCCCCCTTAGTGTGAAGAGTTTTGGTCTCTGGTAACCAGAGCTCATACTGTGATGTCATAATGTCTCATTCCACCAAAAAGAGCCAACCTCATTAGTGATGTCACAATGGCTTGATTGTCCTATACTTGACTCAGTTTTATTACACATCAGTGATTTTGATTTCTAAAGATATTTCTTTTTTCTTTAATTAAGTGGGGAAGTTATCAAATGTGGGCTACCACTAAGACATTATTTTATTGTTCTCGTTAGTAGTAATTAAGTCTCATTGCATAAAATGGGACCTGAACTAAAACAGAACGAGTTAGCAGTAAAATAACACATCTTAATAGCAGCCCATGTTGATAACTATGTTTATATTTAATGGATTTAATATACCACAAACTATTCAGTACAAAGTGGTTTACATTATTAAAAATACAATAAAACTGTAAAGAATACAGAATGCCAGAAATCAATAGGAAAGCCAACTCACAGAAGAATCACACTCAACCACGCAAACAAACATATTAAACACACAACAACAAATGAAAAGCTTAAAACACGTCTCATAAAAATTCTATCATAGTTATCACTAAAATCATTTGCAGAATCTCACTAATGCATCCCCTCCCACCACCACCTACTCCGGAGAAGCCTGAATAAAAAAATGTTTTTCACATCTGCCTCCCCACCAGTGGCATTCCAAGGGGGGGGCGGTGGGTGTGGTCCGCCCCAGGTGCACGCCGCCGGGGGGATGCCGCGTGCGCCTGCCCTCTGTTATTCCATGCTTCTTCTCTGCCCCGGAACAGGTTACTTCCTGTTCCGGGGCAGAGAAGAAGCATGGAATGGAGGACAGGCGCGCGGGGGTGTCCTTTTGCCGGGGGGGGGGGGGGGGGGGGGGTCCGCGCTGCATCGGGGGGGGGTGCTGCACCCGGGGGGCGGGGCGAATCGGCAATCCGCCCCGGGTGCCAGCCCCCCTAGGAACGCCACTGCTCCCCACGCACTTCCTTTGGCAACCCATTCCAATAATATGGTGCCAACCAAAAAATGCTCTCTTAAAGGAGCATTGATAATAAGTACGCACCTGGGGATGCACCATCAATCTGTTCTCCTGCAATGAATGCAAACTCCTACTCAGGATGCAAACTCCTACTCAGGATATACGGCACTTTCAAATGACTCAAATATGGAGGCCGTTTCTGATAGAAAGCAACATGCACCAACCTCAACAATTCAAACGTAATCTGCTGACATACAGGCAGCCAATGTTTTAATAACAGGATAACATGTTCAAACTTCCTCAAATTACTCAACAGTCTAATGGCAGTATTTTGCACTGCCTTTAAGCGCTTCAAATTACTTGGAGATAAACCCTAATAAGCAATGTTTCCATAATCAAACTGAGAAACTAATAATGCCTACAACAACATATGAAAACTACTTTCATCAGAGAAAGCATGCAGCTATGGAATGCATTACTACTCGCCGTGAGAAAATCCGTGATTTAACTAACTTTCGGAGATCACTGAAGACCAGCCTGTTCAAAAAGGCATACCACAACAAAACATCCTAACTACCAGACAATCAAACTCAAGCCGTACTAGATAAAACCTAACTCTCTACACTCGACCACCAAGGCCTATCCTACCACGAATGAACTCTAACGCAATACCACTCTACTACTACTAATATAAATCACTTCTATAGCGCTACCAGTCTATCTTCAATTCCGAATATGAACTCTTTACACTTGACTGCTTAATCTACTATTGCAATCATGATCTTTAATGTAATACCACTTGTATCTCTCACTCCGGAAATGGCGATCGCCATGACGGAACAATGTAAGCCACATTGAGCCTGCAAACAGGTGGAAAAATGTGTGATACAAAAAAAAAAAAGGTTTTATAGATCTCAATTGCCTAACCACAAACAAAACCTGCTGATCAAAAGTAAGCTGAGAATCAATTAAAACACCAACGTACTAGAAAACTTTGACTGGTATCATCACTTTACCAAATAAGTATGGCTGCAGAGCCATTTCTGACAAAAGGCCAGTCAGCCAACAAGTTACAGTCTTTGCCATGTTCAAGACCAGCCTATGAGCCTTCAACCAAGTATCCACCTCTGACAAACAATGTCAAATACCTGTCAGATCCAGTTGAGAAGGATTCACCCTCCCCACAATAAGTATGTCATCAGCATAACAATACACATTAAAATCCAACCCCATGAATCAGAAAAACATTAAAGAAAAGAGGGGAGAGTGCTGAGCCCTGAGGCACCCCACATGTCAATGGAAACGTATGGGATGACACAGCATCAGCTACCACGTCCTCTAAGAAAAGACCTAAACCAGGCCAAAGCTACACCCTGAATTCCAATACCTTCCAACCGATCTATCATCAAATCATGATCCACCAAGTCAAACGCTGAAGCCAAACCTAACAAGATGGCTAAGGCAACATCTCCAGAGTCAACTTCACCTCTTGGTCTGGTTTAACTGGACAGAAGAAGCTCCTTCCTTGTTAAACTAGGCTGACCAGGTCTGGCGCAGGATATTCAGAGTGTTGCTGAATATCTGCTCTGACCAGAACAGCAGTTTCTGGCTGGTGCTGAAGTGGTTCATGGGCGGAGTTGTAGCAGAGCCAAAATTTATCTGGGTACTGCCACCTAGTTAATTTAGGATGGCAAAAAGGCTGTGCTAATTTAAGCAGGTAGCTCTCTAGGAACCAGCACTGAATATCACAGTACCCGGATTAACTCCTAATGGCTGCCCCAGACCCAAGAATATAGCATCAGTACCCAGAAAGGGGCCAACATTCAATATCTGGGTGTAATTCAGCTGGAAGGGAGGAGCCGATTAAGAAAACTGCTGCTAATATTCAGACTTTTAATAAGCTGCAACAAAAACTGGCCTTAGTGCGCCTATAATGCGTTAATAGCATTTTAACACTAGCTGATTTTTTTAATGCGGACCCACCCATTATTTACCTCAATACCTGGGGCTCCAGATTTTCCCTTCTTTCTCGCTGCCTCAAAGTCCTTTTTCTCCTCCTGCATGGCCGGGTTCTGCAGCTACATGAGCTGCACCGTGCAGGAAGTTGGGAAAGTCTCACAGTCCCTGAGAAGAGTCTGAGCTGTTGAGGTAAACTGGGGGGTGGGGGGGGGGTCTGTGTTTGAAAAAATCCAGAGGGGGCACGAATCTTGGTGAAGGCTGGGGAGGGGGCATAAGAGAATCTGGGTGAAGGCTGGGGAGGGGGGGCATGGAGAAACTTGGTGAAGGGGGCAAGAGATAAAGCAACAAAGATAGAGAGAGATGATTGTGTTAAATAGGAGAGAGCCAGTAGGAAAGGGCAAGAGAAATGCTCAAAATGCATGCCATGATTAATCACAATTGTGCAATTAACATTTTTAATCATTGCGCACCTGTTATTAGATAGTTTGCTATTTGGATTTTTTTTTTGTAATATTTAACCATCAGAGGACAAAATAATTTTGGGTGGCTAGAGCCCATGAAGCTAGATTTAAGTTTTAGGTAAAAAGTATCATGCCCACAGGTCAATTTGCTTATGTAATTTTGAAATCAGTCCATCTTTTGCCCATGGACTTAATTACCTATATCATCAGGAAAGAAAAAAATGCACAAACATTATACAGGCAAACAAAACCTTCTGCGTTAGGAGCTGTGAAAGTTTTGCAATAGAAGTCCTATATTTAGGAACTGGGTAAAGGTTTCACAGTACTTTCTGAGGAAGGTTTGCTTTGTATGATTTTTCTTTTTGTGCGATTCTTCCTCCATTCCAAAAGTTACAAAAAATGAATGCTCCTGTTTACTAAGCCGCCAGGGCCGATCTTAGGGCGAGGTGACCGCATAGGGCCTCGCGCTTAAGGGGGCCCCGCGCGGCGCGCCTCCCCCCCCCCCCCCGAGTTCCAGTCCCCTCCCTCTGAATTTTAAAAGTTACCACAGGCAGCGGCAGGAGTGAAAAGCGCGAGAGCTGCTTGGCGCTTCAGGAGCTTAACCCTCTCTCAGCTCTGGTCCCGCCCTTGTGGAAACAGGAAGGAGCTCGGAGGGAGGGGGCCCTGAAGCTCGGAGGGAGGGAGGGGGGCCTCGGAGGGAGGATGGTCCGGGAGCTCAGAGGGGATGGCCTGGGAGCTCGGAGGGAGGGGTGGCCGGCCCTGGAGCTAGGGTGGGGGTGGAGCTAGGGTGGGCGGAGCTAGGATTGGGCCCCATCAAATTGGTCTGCACAGGTCCCCGCACTTGCTAAGACCGGCCCTGTAAGCCTCTAGCGGCTGTCCCGGCACTAACGCCGACACAGCCCATTCAAAGTGAATGAGCTCTGCCGGCGCTAGCGCGGCTTAGTAAACAAACCCTTAAATCTCTGGGCTAAAAATATGATATTTCATAAATGTGCAAGAAAATCGACCAATAGGTTTCTTTGCCTTTCCCCTGGTAACTCTAATCTGGCCCCTATCTAGGTTAGGAGCACAATCTATCATTTGTTTTTTTGATGTGTAAAAGATTTTTTTTCTCATTCTGTGCCTATAGGAAAAATAATTTATAGAACAGCTGCCTGAAAATTTTAGCAGCATGGAGACGCACAGACCTTGAGTACCAGCACCTTTTCCATGGGGAGTGGCCTAGTGGTTAGGGTGGTGGACTTTGGTCCTGGGGAACTGAGGAACTGAGTTTGATTTCCACTTCAGGCACAGGCAGCTCCTTGTGACTCTGGGCAAGTCAGTTAACCCTCCATTGCCCCATGTAAGCTGCATTGAGCCTGCCATGAGTGGGAAAGCGCGGGGTACAAATGTAAAAAAAAAAAAATAGTCTGCTAAAATTGACCCGTGGTTCTCAAGTTTTAATGAAAGAGCTCAGGCTCTACACACAAATTCTGCCATGCCATAGATTCTGTGACTGGTTGTAGGGGGTCTGGCTATTGTGGGGTGGATCCCTCAGTGATCATCTCACTCCCTGAATGGTGAGTGGCCTGTCATTTGAGTACCGGCACTTTTTTCGCTAGAAAAAATGCACTGCCTGAGCCACTTGTCTTCACAAAGGAACTTGTAGCAGTACAGGTTTTGAGAGCCAGCCTACAGTATTTTCTCCTCTAGGACAGTAAATATGCTTATACAGTCATTTTAACATTGTAGCTTGATGCCAAACTTTAAGTATACACATACACTTAACACACACACACCCCACACACAATATCCAGTTATAGACAGTCTTTGTTAAAAAAAAAACCCAATATAAATTGCAACACTATGTTTTACCTCTTCAGGAAGGCACAAGTAAAATTTTCCTATTACTAGACAACTGTCTATAAAACAGATTCAGGCCAACAGAGACAGTCTGACACTGTCACTTGGTCAAGTATTGATTTGCAAGGCTTCTGAAGTTCAGTCGGGGATGGCTTTGAACTTCTGCTAGTGCTGCTGCTGGAAGAACTGGCATCTTTGCATAGTGTAGTCATAACCCCTTGAAGTTCAGTCAGAGGTGAGCTTTTGCTGCTGTTGGTAGAACTGGCATCTTTGCATGGTGTATTCAATACCCTCAGAACTTCAGTCAGAGATGGTTTGGGGCTTTTCCTGCCATTGGTAGAGCTGGCCTCTTTTTGTGGTGTAATACTAGCTTTCTGAAGGTCAGATACAGATGATTTTGGACTTTTGATGTTGTTGGTAGCATTGACATCATTCTTTGGTGTTGACCAAGATTTTTGAAGTTCTGGCAAAGGTGGTTTTGAACTTTCATTGCTACTGCTGGAGCTGGAATCTCTGCAGACAGATCTCTTGGGGACCTGGTTGATAACCAGAAATTTAGGTGGACGGTCTTCAGGAATAACATTTTTATAACTATACCGATAGGTTGTACTTGCTGGACGATGTGGTAAAGCCAGTTTAGGGACACGAGGAACTAAGAGCTGTGGAATTCTTAGGTTACTGGTGGGGTCCCTAGCAATTTCCTCCTGTTTCAAGAAGTCTATTCGATACGTACTGACAAAAGGCCTCATCTGCCTTAATTCATCTTGAATATGGATCCAGTCAAACAAATTCTCTGAGCTTCTCGTGGGAAATCTTCGTTTTCCTAAACCCTTGAAAAAGTATAGACTTATTTCAATAACATCCCTTTGTTCTTGTCTGTTTACAAATAACTTTATATCTATAATATATATATGAAGATGGATTTTCTTCTGAACTTGAATTCATTTATCAATATTACTCAAAATGGGGAAAACACCACCAGGATCCTCAAGTTCCATTTTGTGTTTATTTCTGTCCTACTGTCAGTATCCTAATTTACTTGGTGGGGAGAGAGGAGGGGGGTATCTTTATATTTATTGTCTCCAGACTGACACTTCCATGACCTATTTTGGGGTTGCTCCTGTCTTCTCCAACATATATTAGAAGGTTTGTATGACATTTTCTTATGGTCATATTAGAAGGTTTGTATGACATTTTCTTATGTTAATATTGGTGTTTACCTGTGTAAATACCCTATAAGACTCATTTTGCATAGAATCCAAGTCAGGACGTTCACAATTCTGTCTATTTTACAAAAGGCTCTGCAACATGCAGAGCCTTCTGTAGAACATATATAAGGGCACTGGCATAAATACATGCATTCGCCAGTGCATATAGGGGGAAGCATCATTTTTTCAAAGAAAGATGTGGACAGAAACCACAGCATTTCTGCATGAATGTAGCTGCAATGTCCACAATTAAGTGCCACCAAATTATAGGCAAAGCAGGCCATGTAAGTGCTGCCAATTAACCAGAGAAACCACAAATATCTTTTTTTATTCTGAAGATGAAATTAAAAAATGGGGGATTAAGGAGCTGACAGAAACCCAACAGTGAAATCTAACTTTGGGATCCTTTTATTAAACTGCGGTAAACACTAGGGTGTGCTTACTGCAGCTTAAAAGGGCTTACCACGGGATGTACTCAGGCATCCTGCAGGAAGTTCCAAATTTGCATGTCTATTTATGCGCTAAAAAATAAAGGCTTTGTTGGTTGAGGGGCGTGTCTGAAAGGTGGAGGGTGGGCATGTCTGCACTAATCAGTAAGTGAATCTACAGCAACTACCCAAGCTGCAAAGGACTAAAATACAAATCAACTTACGCATCCAGTTTGTCCTACATCAGCACACAACTATGGAACGCACTTCCAAAAGCCTTGAAAACCACGTACAACCACCTCCAATTCAGGAAAAAACTAAAACCTGTTCCAAAAGGCCTACCCTCCCGACCCAATGTAATTGCCTGAACTCTGCAACACCACAACACTACAGTTCGTAATGATCACCAAACTGTCTCATCTGTTCTTGTCTTCCTCTATGTGATCCCACCACATGAACCTTTATGTGATTCCTACCACATGAACCTTTTCCTACCACAACCTAACCTAGTATTTGTTTTACTCCGGCGTCTATCAACACCTCTCCGGTACCATGTAAGCCATATTGAGACTGCAAATAGGTGGGAAAATGTGGGGTACAAATGTAACAAATAAATAAATAAATTACCGCACGTTAACAGATTAGCTCAGGATTACCATGTGAACTCTTACTGCCTACAAAATGGCTTGGATTTGGTCATTTCTGAGATGGGTGTCCTCAGTTTCCAAACAAAAAAAGCAACACTGGGCCTTAATGACTGGGACAAATTAAATTCTTTATTAGTGACCCGACACGGGCCGTGTTTCGGCGCTAAACAGCGCCTGCTTCAGGGGTCAACAGGAGGGCACAGTCAGGTATACATGAAGTGAGTTCAGTGCCCAGAGAAATGTCCTCTTCTCTCAGAACTTCTCTGTACTACACTTGAAAGTGCTGAGAAAAAGGATTACATCAGGGGTTGATTTTAGTAGACCTCTTAGTGGCCGTTGTCCAGTGAGAGCTGACAATTTGCACAGAAGCTCAAAGCTCAAAGGTCGACCTAAATTTCCAGATTTGGGCGTCCCCGACCGTATTATCGTAACGAAAGATGGACGTCCATCTTGTTTCGATAGTTGATAACACCCTCATCGTCCCCGTCTCATCTGCCCGCAACCTCGGTGTCATCTTCGCCTCCTCCCTCTCCTTCTCTGCGCATATCCAGCAGATAGCCAAGACCTGTCGCTTCTTCCTCTATAACATTAGCAAAATTCGCCCTTTCCTCTCTGAGCACACCACCCGAACTCTCATCCACTCTCTCATTACCTCTCGCCTTGACTACTGCAACCTACTCCTCACTGGCCTCTCACTCAGCCATCTATCCCCTCTTCAGTCCATTCAGAACTCTGCTGCACGTCTTATCTTCCGCCTGGACAGATATACTCATATCACTCCTCTCCTCAAGTCACTTCACTGGCTTCCGATCAGGTACTGCATACAGTTCAAGCTTCTCCTACTAACCTACAAATGCACTCGATCTACAGCCCCTCCTTACCTCTCTACCCTCATCTCCCCTTACATTCCTACCCCTAACCTCTGCTCTCAAGACAAATCCCTCCTTTCAGTACCCTTCTCCACCACCGCCAACTCCAGGCTCCGCCCTTTCTGCCTCGCCTCACCCCAAGCGTGGAACAAACTCCCTGGGCCCATACGCCAGGCCCCCTCCCTGCCCATCTTCAAATCATTGCTCAAAGCTCACCTCTTTAATGTCGCTTTCGGCACCGAACCACCACACCTCTACTCAAGAAATCTAGACTGCATCAACTTGACATTTTGTCCTTTAGATTGTAAGCTCCTCTGAGCAGGTACCGTCCTTCTTTGTTGATTTGTACAGCGCTGCGTAACCCTAGTAGCGCTCTAGAAATGTTAAGTAGTAGTAGTAGTAGTACGGGTTTCCCTGCCCCTTCACGTCCTCAGAAAAACTTGGGCATCCCTTTCGATTATGCCCCTCCACGCCATACTTTGTATTGTAATTTGAATATGTTTACTGCTGTAATTGCTTATTGCTCATGTTTGATCTATTCTTTCTGTACACCGCCCTTGAGTGAATTCCTTCAAAAAGCCGGTAAATAAATCCTAATAAATAAATAAAAATGGGTGGCAGTAAGTGCTCATGAGGTAATCGTTTTGAGTGGTCGTGCACTAATTGCAACCTTAGCACATCGTCATTAATACAAAAAATAGGAAATCGATCATTTTACTGCTGCAGTATCATCCATGCAAAGCAAGCCGCTAATCACCATTAATAGCCACTCTATCCTTATCTTCTCATCAGCAACTTCAGTGTCTTAGGGGGTCTTTTACTAAAGGTCAGCTCGAGTTATACGCAGCAGGTCCCATAGGAGTAAAATGGGACCTGCTGTGTACAACTCGAGCTGACCTTTAGTAAAAGACCCCCTTAGTCAACTTCACAGCCATTACAATCTTGACTACCTGAACTTCCATATGGTAACTTATTAAATTCCTATATCAAGTAGCCCATGGGCAGAGTTCTACACCCAAAACTATAACTAAATACATAGTCCAACAAAAATTCAAATACTGGAACCTACAAAATTCTTCATCTCAATATAGCAGAAGGCCCACCTTAAGGCATAGATTCAGTCAGCAGTCATTGAAATTCTGTATGCAAAAAAGATATGCAAATAAATTCATAGCCCTAGTGGGTATGACACAGTAATCAAATCATTTCTCTGTGTGTAAATGGAGCTGGCCTAAAGGGTATGAAATGAAGATGAGGTAGGCAATTACATTAACAATTAAAATGATAGCTTGATGAAGAGATCTGCATAATAAAATATTGAGAAGATTAACATTAAACCTTTCCTCATTTCTGTCTTGTCCTCTCAAGTAAACTCCCTCCCTCATGGGTATCTGAGCACACAGAGTGTTTGCAATAAAGAGAGGAAATGTGGCTTAATTTGCCAACATGAACAGAACAACTTTAATTTCTATGAAACAGCATGCATGTTTTAACTTACAGGTGCAGAAACGGTGGAAAACATTTCACGATTATCATGCTTCGTGAATTCATGTTTAGTTGAAATTTCCTTCAAAGCAATACAAGAGAGAAGGAACTAATTAAGTGATTTGGGGGTGACTTCTTTTTCTCAATATTAAAGACTGACACAAACTATAGCAATACTGGAGAACAGAATACTTAGCCTACTGCTGCAAACCACAGGGCTTTACGTTGGGCTGCTATCAGAAATGGAATTATAAAAATAATAATTAGGGATGGGCTGTGGTTTGTAATGACATGGGAAACATCAATGACATATTCCATGTGACTGCATGTCATTAACAAACAAAAACAAACAGAAAAAAATTCACAATTTTGTGTTGGTTTTGTTTGCCAATAACAGTGTGCACATTTGCAAACAGTGCACCCCCTTTGCAAAGACTAAGAACTCTCGATGCCATAGCTCCCAAAGGTGGCCTTTTACTAAGCAGCAGTAAATCCACCACGGACTTACTGCTCCAAACAGGAACCAGGGGCGTAGCCAGACTGGCGGGAGGGGGGATCCAGAGCCTGAGGTGAGGGGGCACATTTAGCCTCCCCCCGGTGCTGCCGACCCCCCCCCCCCCCCGCCATTTTAACCCCCCCTGCCGCCACCACCACCACCTTTGAACCCCCCCAAGCGTCAACCCTTTCGACCCCTCTTCCCATCGCCGCCGACCCTTCCCCGCCGTCAGGTACCTTTGCTGGCGGGGGTCCCCAACCCCCGTCAGCCGAAGTCCTTTTCTCCGGCGCGGCCGCGTTGCTGATCTGCAAGGGCAGGCTTCTGTTTCTGTGAGTCTGATGTCCTGCACATACGTGCAAGACGTCAGACTCACAGAAACAAAAGCCTGCCCTTGCAGACCAGCAACGTGGCCGCGCAGGCTTCTGTTTCTGTGAGTCTGACATCCTGCACATACGTGCAAGACGTCAGACTCACAGAAACAGAAGCCTGCCCTTGCAGATCAGCAACGCGGCCGCGCAAGCTTCAGTTTCTGTGAGTCTGAGCAGCGCTGAAACCTAGGGGGCGCTACAGAGGGTTTTTTCTGGCGTCACGGACAGGATAGAGTTTTAGGGTCTCAGAGTGTGGGTACACCTTCACGGGAGGGGAGATTAGAGTCTCAAAACAACATTTTGTCCTCTGGAAAAGTCGGGTGCCCCTGGAAGCTATGGAAGACTGGGCACAGGCTTTGAGAGAAGAGTGGCATGCCTACCGTGAGCAGCAGGAAGAACAGCGGCAAGAACGACAGTGTAAGCAAGAGGAGGAGCTGAGGCTTAGGGATGAAGAACTTCGTCGAATTCAGGAAGAGCGGAGGAGAGAGCAATAAATATTTGAAAGGTTCTTGGAGGGACCACGGACAGCTACAGCTATGTATATCCCGAGGGATTAACAAATTCCTGATTTCTCTGGGACTCCGAAGAAGCATGGTGACCTGACGGTGGTGGAATGGATAGGGAGGACCAGAGCGGCCCTCCGAGTCTTGCAAGTTCCTCCAGAAGATCAACTAGAGATAGTGAAGGATCACTTGATTGGGCAAGCAAGAGATACAGCTCGTTTCGTGGCTCCCAGTTCACAAAAGACTGTGGAAGATCTCTTTGAAGTATTGAAAACTGTTTATAGGGACAAAGTACCGGTGACAGTCAGAGTAAAGGAATTCTATGATAAAAGACAAGATTTGGGCGAAGATATCCGGTCTTATGCCTATGGCCTACAAGAGAAGTTATCACGGATTGAAGCGATAGATCCAAATTGTTTTAGTGAGTCACAGAAGGGCGATTCGTGTTGGGAATCCGAGAGGACAGCTTACGCTGAGAAATGAAAAAAGAACAGAGCGGGTTCCAGAGATGTCATTCGCTACTCTGCTACAGCAGGCAGTGAAGTGGGCAGAGGAAGACGTGCCTGTCGATTGGGAGGAAAGGCCACCAAAGATTTTGCCTCGAGCCAGAAGTGAGGTGTCGCTTCGAAGCACCAGTATTGAGACAAGGGTGGAAACTGAATTGAATGATTTAAAGCGAATGATGGCTGAGCTTTTGAACCAACAACACTCTGCTAGAGAATACCCTGCTTTGAGGCGGGGGGATCTTGGGCGTCAGCTGGTCAGAGAAAATGATCAGCAGTGGGCTAATCTTCCTAACAGGCAGCAGAGAGAGAGAAGGGCTCCTTTTAGGAATGAAAGAGGACAGCTTATTTGCTACAAATGTGCAGAAACAGGACATGTGACTCGAGAATGTTGGAGTGAGAAAGTGGAAGCCTGTGGGATGGATGTGACTTGGGTTGGAGCTACTCATAGTATGTTGCATCTAGTGGAGCACCAGTTACAGCACCCATTACCTCATATACGGCAGCTCCTCGGGACAGAAAGGATATACAGCCAGAGTTGTCTGTGGCACCTTCAACCTCAAAAGCCATTATCACTTCAGTAACTCGGGTTCAAAAGAACAGTGCTGCTGTATACATCAACGAAGTGGAATAATAGGAACCAGTCCGGTGATTGAAGTTAAGATAGGTGGAGTGATACTTCAGTGCTGTGTTGACAGTGGCTCAGAAGTGTCTACCATTACAGCAAGTTTCTTTCAACAATATTTGCAAAATGAAGCAGAACTAAAGAAAATGACTCTGGTGAAGTTATCAGCAGTGAATGGGGTGGAAATTCCATTGTTGGGTTGCACAGAAGCGGATATTACCTGCCTGGGACAGATTGTGAGACAATGCGGAATTTTAATCGTGCGTGATGATGAGGCTTACCAGCGTGTGAATCTGGTACTCGGAATAATAGGAATAAATATTCTACAAGAATTAAATTGGGATTTGCTGGCAGAAAATCGGCTGCAGTGAGGAGAAATGCATCGCCTTTGAAGACAGGTACAAAATGAAACCAAAGAGAAGATTGGATTTGTGAAACTAGTAGGTAGAAGGAAAGTAACTCTGCCTCCACTAACAGAGGTTATGCGACAAGGAAATTGCGTGGGGTTACGCAGTTGTACCAGAGCACCAGTAGTCATGGCGGGATCTGAGTCAGTCATGTTACCGGCTGGAGTCTGTGTAGCTAATACCTTAGTCTGACCTGAACAAGACAGAGTGGTAGTCCGTGTATTGAATGCTGGACAGCGGAAAATTCGACTTTCGCAAAGGATGCGAATTGCGGAAGTATATAAGCCTAGTGAGATCTTTACACCTTTACCTGTCCATTGTCAGCCGAAAAGTAGAGGAGAAAAGATCCAAAAAGTAAACTGCAACCGTTTGATACATAAGATGGCCGACAGGTAAGGAGCTCCGTGGCGAGCTCTTGAAGCCCCGAAGTACCAGACCCACCTGAACCATCCTGGGCCTTCCTTTACCGGACCGGAACGGAATTGTGTCGGACCCAGTCGGTGGACTGCTGGACCACAACGGCTTATCTGGTCTCCAGCGCAGGAGAGTAGCCCGGGGCTGATCGTGGCTGTCTGCCTGCCGCGTGGCTGCGGCCTGTCCCCTTCGCTGTTGTCCGACTGCTCGGGGCTCCCGCGGCCTTTCTGCCTTGCCCGTGCACTCCGGAGGATCCCTGGCTCGGGGTTCCTGCGTGAGAGATCCGGCGGGCCACGGTCTGCCGCGCTGGTCGTGCCCCGAGGTCCTGTGCACTGCCGCCACACTCCCTGGCCGGAACGGCCTGGGCGTGGATTGCAGACCACGAGACCAGGATCCATCCTGCGGTGGAGTCAGGGTGCGACCTGTTCGACCAGGCCGACGGGAGCGGGACAAGAACCGAGAGGAGGTAGAGTCCATCAGCCCCAGCTTGTTCCAGCCCCCCGATCCAGCGACCTGTGCGACCGGGCTGACAGGGGCAGGGACAGAGACCGTGAGGAGGCAGAGTCCATCAGCACCAGCTTGTTCCAGCCCGCCGATCCAGCGACCTGTGTGACCGGGCCGACGGTGGCAGGGACAGAGACCGTGAGGAGGCAGAGTTCCATCAGCACCAGCTTGTTCCAGTCTGCCGACCCAGCTTTTCCCTGCCTGCTCTAATCCATCTGCCTGTTCCAGCCCATTCTGCCTGTTCTAATCCATCTGCCTGTTCCAGTCCATCTGTTCCAGCCACCCAACCCAATTTCTCCCTGCTGCTCCAGCTTGTTCCAGCAATCTGTTCCAGCTTGTTCCAGCCCGCCTGATCCAGCTTCTCCCTGCTTGGTCCAGTCCATCTGCTCCAGCTTGTTCCAGTCCGCCTGACCCAGCTTCTCCCTGCTTGTTCCAGCCTGCCTAATCCAGCTTCTTCCTGCTTGTTCCAGTCCGCCTGATCCAGCTTCTCCTTGCTTGTCCAGTCCATCTGCTCCAGCTTGTTCCAGTCCGCCCGATCCAGCTTCTCCCTGCTTGCTCCAGTCCATCTGCTCCAGCTTGTTCCAGCCCGCCTGACCCAGCTTCTCCGCTTGCTCTAGTCATTCTGCTCCAGCTTGTTCCAGTCCGCCTGATCCAGCTTCTCCCTGCTTGCTCCAGGCCTTCTGCTCCAGCTTGCTCCAGTCCGCCTGATCCAGCTTGTTCCAGCCCGCCTGATCCAGCTTGTTCCAGCCCGTCTGCTCCAGCTTGTTCCAGCCTGTCTGCTCCAGCTTGTTCCAGTCCGCCTGATCCAGCTCATTCTAATCCGCCAGCTCCTGCTTGTTCCAGCCTGCTCCAATCCTACTGCTCTGCTCTCTTCTGCTCCAAACCATTCCAGCTTGTTCCTGTCCTGCTGCTGTGCTCTCCACCGCACTCACCTGTTCCTGCCTGCTGCCCAATCACCTGCTCCTGCCTGCTAGCCACTCAACCTGCCTACTAGCCAATCACCTGTTCCTGCCCGCCTGCCTGCTAGCCAATCGATCAGCCTGCCGCTTGTCAGCCCTTCAACTTGCCTGCCTGTCTGCCCATCAACAACCTGCCACTTTACCAGCCCTTCACCCTCCTGACTGACTGCTCACCCTGAAACCTGCCTGCCTCCCAGTCCATCTTCCTGCCAGCTCATCACTCCCCTGCCCGACTGCTCACCCTCACCTGCCTGTCTCCCAGCCGATCTACCTGCCCCCGTGAACACCTCAGTCACTACTTATGGCCCCCATTCACATTCTATTCCTTGCCCTGTCCCTCCCTAATCTTTTCCCCCTCCCACCGCTGTATACCACACGAACTCACTGCCCATCCATGTCCTCTCCCGTCCTGCTCACTACTGCAATACCCTACCCACCCCTGTCCCCCACCACCTCACCATCCCTATTGTCCTCCTCCTCCTTCCTAGCTTTCAACCTTCAACACCTCCTTCCTGCCATGAACCCTTCCCCATTCCTCCTAAGCGCATCCCGTCTTCGTTGCCTTTGTCACCCTACCTCCCTCACCCTTCTCCGCACTCTCTTGCTCCTTCTCCTGCTATCCGCGGGAGACATCAATCCCAACCCAGGTCCCCCACACCTGTCCTCGTCCTTGTCTCATCTATGCAAACGTTTCCGCGATATCTCCAATCTCATCTCTATTCCCCTCCTCCTCCCCCCTCCTCCTCCCCCCTCCTCCCTCCCCTTCTCGTGTGCCCTGTGGAATGCCCATTCGGTCTGCAACAAACTTTCCTTCACCCACAATCTCTTCATCTCCCATTCCCTTCAACTGCTCGCCCTAACTGAAACCTAGCTCACCCCTGACGACTCTGCCTCAGTCGCGGCCCTATGCCACCACGGAGGTTATCTTTTCTCCCATTCGCCCTGCCCAGTTGGCCGTGGTGGCGGCGGCGGGCTACTACTTTCGCCCTCCTGCAGTTTTCAACCTCTCCTCCTACCACAGTCTCACTGCTTCTCATCCTTTGAAGTCCACTCCATCCGTCTATTCTACCCGCTGCCACTCAGAGTTGCAGTCATTTACCGCCCCCCTAATAAGTCCCTCCCTTCCTTCCTTACCGACTTCGATGCCTGGCTCTCCGTTTTTCTTGAGCCCTCATCCCCATCCCTCATTCTTGGTGACTTCAACATACACACTGATAACCCATCCGACTCATACGCTTCTCAGTTCCTCACTCTAACCTCCTCCTTCAACCTCCAACTGAGCTCCACCACCCCTACTCACCAATCTGGCCACTGTCTTGATCTCATCCTCTCTTCTACCTGCTCACCCTCCAATTTTCGTGCATCAGCTCTTCCTCTCTCTGACCATCACCTGATCACATTCACACTTCAACACCCTCCCCCTCAGTCCCATCCAACACTAACCACTACTTCCAGGAATCTCCAGGCTATTGACCCCCCCACCTTATCCTCTAGTATCTCTGATCTCCTCCCTTCCATCATGTCCTCCGAGTCTGTTGACAAGGCTGTCTCCATTTACAATGCCACTCTCTCCTCTGCTCTAGACACCCTTGCACCGTCCATCTCCCGTCCCACAAGGTGTACCAATCCCCAGCCCTGGCTGACCCCTTGCACCCGATACCTTTGCTCCTGCGCCCGTTCGGCTGAACGCCTCTGGAGGAAATCTCGCACCCATACTGATTTCATTCACTACAAATTCATGCTATCCTCCTTCCAGTCCTCCCTATTCCTCGCCAAACAGGACTATTACACCCAATTGACTAATTCCCTCAGCTCTAACCCTCGTCGTCTCTTCGCCACCCTCAACTCCCTCCTCAAAGTGCCTCCGCTCCCACCCCCCCTCACTCTCTCCCCAATCTCTGGCTGATTACTTCCGCGACAAGGTCCAGAAGATCAACCCCGAATTCACCACCAAACCTTCTCCTCCTCTTCATCCTATAACCCACTCCCTCATCCAACCAACCCAGGCCTCCTTCTCCTCTTTTCCTGATATCACCGAAGAGGAAACCGCCCATCTTCTCTCCTCCTCGAAATGCACCACCTGTTCCTCAGACCCCATCCCCACCAACTTACTTAACACCATCTCTCCTACTATCACCCCCCCCCCCCATCTGTCATATCCTCAACCTCTCTCTCTCCACTGCAACTGTCCCGGACACCTTCAAGCATGCTGTAGTCACACCACTCCTCAAAAAACCATCACTTGACCCTACCTGTCCCTCCAACTACCGCCCCATTTCCCTCCTAACCTTCCTCTCCAAGATACTTGAATGCGCCGTTCACAGTCGTTGCCTTGATTTTCTCTCCTCTCATGCCATCCTCGATCCGCTTCAATCCGGCTTTAGCCCCCTACACTCGACAGAAATGGCACTATCTAAAGTCTGCAATGACCTGTTCCTCGCCACATCCAAAGGTCACTACTCCAACCTCATCCTCCTCGACCTATCCGCCGCTTTTGACACTGTCAGTCACAACTTACTTCTTGACACACTGTCCTCTTTTGGGTTCCAGGGCTCTGTCCTCTCCTGTTTCTCCTCTTATCAAACCATCACTTGACCCTACCTGTCCCTCCAACTACCGCCCCATTTCCCTCCTAACCTTCCTCTCCAAGATACTTGAATGCGCCGTTCACAGTCGTTGCCTTGATTTTCTCTCCTCTCATGCCATCCTCGATCCGCTTCAATCCGGCTTTAGCCCCCTACACTCGACAGAAATGGCACTATCTAAAGT
This sequence comes from Microcaecilia unicolor, assembly GCF_901765095.1. Classification (NCBI taxonomy): domain Eukaryota; kingdom Metazoa; phylum Chordata; class Amphibia; order Gymnophiona; family Siphonopidae; genus Microcaecilia; species Microcaecilia unicolor. Next base: position 141,433,762 of record NC_044036.1, read on the forward strand.
CTGCAATGACCTGTTCCTCGCCACATCCAAAGGTCACTACTCCAACCTCATCCTCCTCGACCTATCCGCCGCTTTTGACACTGTCAGTCACAACTTACTTCTTGACACACTTACTCTTTTGGGTTCCAGGGCTCTGTCCTCTCCTGTTTCTCCTCTTATCTCTCCCATCGTACCTTCAGAGTACACTCTCATGGTTCGTCCTCCACCCCTATCCCGCTCTCTGTTGGAGTTCCTCAGGGATCTGTCCTTGGTCCCCTTCTTTTTTCAATCTACACCTCTTCCCTGGGCTCCCTGATCTCATCTCATGGTTTCCACTATCATCTTTATGCTGACGACACCCAGCTTTATCTCTCCACACCAGACATCACTGCGGAAACCCAGGCCAAAGTATCGGCTTGCTTATCTGACATTGCTGCCTGGATGTCCAACCACCACCTGAAACTGAACATGGCCAAGACCGAACTTATTGTCTTCCCACCCAAACCCACTTCTCCTCTCCCTTCACTCTCTATCTCAGTTGATAACACCCTCATCGTCCCCGTCTCATCTGCCCGCAACCTCGGTGTCATCTTCGACTCCTCCCTCTCCTTCTCTGCGCATATCCAGCAGATAGCCAAGACCTGTCGCTTCTTCCTCTATAACATTAGCAAAATTTGCCCTTTCCTCTCTGAGCACACCACCCGAACTCTCATCCACTCTCTCATTACCTCTCGCCTTGACTACTGCAACCTACTCCTCACTGGCCTCCCACTTAGCCATCTATCCCCCCTTCAGTCCGTTCAGAACTCTGCTGCACGTCTTTATCTTCCGCCTCGACCGATATACTCATATCACCCCTCTCCTCAAGTCACTTCACTGGCTTCTGATCAGGTACTGCATACAGTTCAAGCTTCTCCTACTAACCTACAAATGCACTCGATCTGCAGCCCCTCCTTACCTCTCTACCCTCATCTCTCCTTATGTTCCTACCCATAACCTCCGCTCTCAAGACAAATCCCTCCTTTCAGTACCCTTCTCCACCACCGCCAACTCCAGGCTCCGCCCTTTCTGCTTCGCCTCACCTCACCACATGCTTGGAACAAACTCCCTGAGCTCATAAGCCAGGCCCCCTCCCTGCCCATCTTCAAATCATTGCTCAAAGCCCACCTCTTCAATGTCGCCTTTGGCACCTAACCACTACACCTCTACTCAGGAAATCTAGACTGCCCCAACTTGACATTTCATCCTTTAGATTGTAAGCTCCTTTGAGCAGGGACCGTCCTTCTTTGTTAATTTGTACAGCGCTGCATAACCCTAGTAGCGCTCTAGAAATGTTAAGTAGTAGTAGTAGTAGTAGAGTATGGGAAAATCAGAATTAAAGGAACAACAACAAAAGGACTTAGATATCAAGTTCATATTGGATCATCTGAACCAGAATTCATCCGTAAATATCAGTCAATGGTCTCTTGAGCGGAAGAAATTGTGGCGACAAGCCAGGCTTCTTTGTGAAAATGGGATATGGTATCGTTGGATTATAAATCCTAGAGATACCCTTGAAGTGAAACAAATGGTAGTGCCAAGAGAAATCAGAAGAGAAGTGTTTCAGTCAAAGCATGATCATACAGGTCATCCAGCAGAAGAGAAAACGCTCAAAAACTTGCAAAAGGATTATTATTGGCCGGGAATGGCACAAGATGTTAGTACCTGGAAAAAGGAATGTAGACGTTGTGTACTGGCAAAAGATCTATTTCCTCAAGAGCGAGCGCAGTTTAAATACTTCCAGGCCAGTTATCCTTTGGAAATTGTAGTGATCGATTATTTTACTTTGGAGGCGAGCAGTAATGGAATGGGGCATATCTTAGTGATGACTAATATGTTCACACATAAGACGTCAGACTCACAGAAACAGAAGCCTGCCCTTGCAGATCAGCAACGCGGCCGCGCAGGTTTCTGTTTTTGTGAGTCTGACGTCCTGCACATACGCGCAAGACGTCAGACTCACAGAAACAAAAGCCTGCCCTTGCAGATCAGCAACATGGCCGCGACGCAGAAGAGGACTTCGGCTGGCGGGGGTTGGGGACCCCCGCCAGCAGAGGTACTCAGTGGAGGTGGCAGGGGACGGTTGGCGGCGGGAGGGGGGGGTCGAAGGGTTTGGTGGCGGGGGGCGGGGGGGCCAGGGCCAAATCTACGGGGGCCCATGCCCCCGTGGCCCCACGTAGCTACGTCCCTGACAGGAACCACCATTGGGCTACTGCAGCAGCCCGGCGGTAGTTCCCACCCCCAGCGAGCACCATTTCTGGTGCTACAAAAATATTTTCTATTTTTGTACCGCCGGTGTTTACCCAGCGGTAATCGGGCAGTGCCGTGTGCTGCCCGCTTACCGCCAGGTTAGCGCGGGAGCCCTTACCACCACCTCAATGGGTGGCAGTAAGTGTTCGTCCTGAAATGGCCGTGCGGTAAGTGGTTCACTTACTGCACGGCCATTTCTTTAAAAAAAAAAAAAAAAAAAAGAGACAGCCTTTTACCCGCTGCAGTAAAAGGGGGCCTCAGCGTGTATCAAAAACATAAGCTGACGCTAGCACAGCTCCCTTTTTATGGCAACTTAGTAAAAGGACCCCCTAATGAACAAATGCCTGGGAAAAAACCCAAACATTTCCCTGAAATGACGATTCAAAATGAAATATTTCTGGCTGCCCATCCCTAAAATCAATCCGCATCATGTGATCTTTTGCCACCAGTGCAATCATGTGTACATAGCACTCTTAACATGCAACACATCTTTGAATTGTGGAAACCAATATTATATTTTTGTGAAACAAAATAAGGAAGAAAGGTTAGCTGCAGAAGTGGCGGAGTCTTGGTGCTTTTATGACATCCACTGGCCAGAGGAGTAAATTAAAAACATTTGGGCGGAAAAACAATCTGCAAGTCTAATTAAACAAGAAAACACCCCTTCTATTTGCTGCTCAGCATTGTTGTTCATTTATTTGGCTCCTAGGACTGCAGAGTGCAATGTATGCTGCAGGGCCAACCCTCAGAGATTGCCGCTTAAGCAAACAACTGTGTGTCTTCAGTGAGATTTTACACAGCAGTGGGATACCTACAATGCATCTGTTCACACTCTCCCTCCTACAGAATCTTACCATACGGTTTTAATCAGGATGAAGGCTGATCAGAACTAGCACCATCTTCTTTATTTATTTGGACTACACTGTTTTCTGTTTTCAGCTGTAGCTCAAGGCGAGTTACATTCAGTTTCAGTAGCTATTTCCCTGTCTCTGGGGGGTTCACAATCTTTTTGTACACAAAGTAATTTATTTATTTATTGCATTTGTATCCCACATTTTCCCACCTATTTGCAGGCTCAATGTGGCTTACAGAGTTTTGTTATGACATAGTCATTCCAGGATATCAGATACAATTAGTAATGTACAAAGGTTAAGTAAGGGAAGAGAGAAGGAAGGTGTTAGGCAGTATAGTGTAGAAGATGGACCATACTATCTTGGTGGGTTGGTGAGGTAGTTTTGTACGGCTATGGGTTCTCTTTGTAGGCCTTGTTGAAGAGATGTGCCTTCAAAGATTTGCGGAAGTTAGTTATTTCGGCAATAGTTTTCAGGGCTGTAGGTAATGCATTCCACAACTGTGTGCTCATGTAAGAGAAGGTGGTGGCGTGTATCAGCTTGTATTTTAGTCCTTTGCAGTTGGGGAAGTGCAGGTTGAGAAATTGGTGGGCTGATCTTATGGCGTTTCTGGGAGGCAGGTCCACGAGGTTTAGCATGTAGATTGGGGCGTCGGCATGAATGATTTTGTATACAATCGTGCAGATGCAATGCGTTCCTTGAGTGGAAGCCAGTGAAGCTTCTTTCTTAGGGGTTTTGCACTTTCATATTTAGTTTTTCCAAATATGAGTCTGGCGGCGGTATTCTGGGCTGTTTGGAGCTTTTTGATAGTTTGTTCTTTGCAGCCAGCGTATAGTGCGTTGCAGTAGTCCAGATGACTTATTACCATTGACTGTACCAAGGTACGGAAGATGTATCTTGGGAAGAAGGGTTTTTCTCTTTTGAGTTTCCACATGGAGTGGAACATCTTTTTCGTCATATTCTTCACGTGGGCATCAAGTGTGAGATTTCGATCAATGGTAACTCCAAGAATTTTCAGATTTTGTGAGATGGGAAGTGAGCAGTATGGTGTGGTCATGGTGGAGTAGTTGTTTGTGTTGTGTTGTGAGGTGAGGTGAAAATTTAAGTGACTTGCCCAAGGTCACAAGGAGTTGTAGTGGAATTAAACCAAGCTTCTCTGGTTCTCAGTCACTGCTCTAACCATAACTCCTCCACTAGCACCATCTTGCTTGGCTGATTGCTTTTTTAACTATTTCAGCTCTGAAAAAATGGTAGCAGGAGTTATCACAGTTCCCTTCAACCTACGTAAATATTTACAAGCTGTGGGAAAGTGAAGGATGGGATGTACCTCTTAAGAATGCAAGAGTTTATCAATCAGAACTCATATTTGTCATATGAACATTGTCGAAGAGAAAAGTGCTCCTTTATTTTCTTGGAAGAAATAAGCAGAGGAGCAGGGACAGAAAGGTAGTATACAGTTGGTACTCCAAAATACATAAATGACCCACGACTACCTGAACTTCAGGAAATCACTAAAAACCAACCTCTTCAAAACGGCTTACCCCAACGACCCCACGTAAACCTCTTCACCCAGCAACATAGCAAGACTATAATCGTACTGGACAATACGCAATCTTCATCCCTTCCGACCCTCCACTTACACCTCATACGATCACTATACAACCTTGTATCTGTTATTAACCGACTAGGCAAAAGCCTCTGACGGTACTATGTAAGCCACATTCACCCTGCAAATAGGTGGGAAAATGTGGGGTACAAATGCAACAAATAAATAAATGAAATACAGCTTTGTTTCATTTTTTATATGTTAGCATTTGCTAAAAATATCTAGCATGTGCTAAAATGAAAAGAAGGAAAAATGAAAAACAAAACAAAAACAAAAACCCAGAAAGCAGAAAACAAAATGACATTCTGTGCAGACATCGGGGTCCATTTACTAAGTTGCGGTAAACACTAGCAATGTGCGTAGATTTAGGAACGCCCATTTCCACACCCCTTCTTGCCTGGTTGCGTTAGAATTTAGGCACCGTACATTCCAGAATATACTTAGCAATGTACGCGTGTAAATTCTAATTTTTGCCAACTAGTGCTCGTTATTGCTTGAGCTGTTAACAACGCCTAACACCTTGTTAAAACAATTAATCTATGCGCGTAATTGTAGAACACGCCTAGATTTACATGCAGAATTCTAGGTGCTCTATATAGAATCCAGGGGCACATGGCTGCCACGATAGTCCACCTACATACAAAGAAATAAAGGTCAGCATACTTGCTACAGGCGATGCCGTTTCATTGTACTATCTCTGAGGATTAAATTCTCTCTTTCATCAGTTCATTTTCATTCTCAAAAACTACAAATATAAAATGAATTAAGAACAAAATAGACATATCTTAATTATAGCCTTAAAAAATTCTCTTCACATAAATGGAATCAAAGTATACTTCTTAAATCATTTAAGGTGCATTTGATCAAAGTATAATCTAATTATCTCAGAAATTAATACGAGACGCTATACCGTGGTACTTAAGCATAACATGAAACAAAACAGCGAAGATGACCAACAAAAGCAAAAAGCAAAAAACATAAAAATAAAAAAAATATATATATATATATAAAAAACGTCAAAATTTAAAATTAATCATACGATATGTATTTAAAAGATGAATCCATCAAAATCAAAAAATTACATAAAAAAGACGACACTTTGGATGTAAAAATGAAGAATCAACTTTATTAGCCAAACTGTAGCAGGGAGAAAGGGACTCGACACAGCTGTGTTTCTGCCGTCTGTTGATTATTAATTCTATCCAAATATAAAAAGAATATGTGTGTCAATAAACTGAAGCTATTGTGCTCAATTGTACTGGAAACAAAGTTGTTGAGCGGAGACGCTGCTCCTGCTCTGATCTTCTCCGCTCAACAACTTTGTTTCCAGTACAATTGAGCACTATAGCTTCAGTTTATTGACACACATATTCTTTTTATATTTGGATAGAATTAATAATCAACAGACAGCAGAGAAGACTCCTGATGCAGGCCAGTACGGCCAAAACACAGCTGTGTCGAGTCCCTTTCTCCCTGCTACAGTTTGGCTAATAAAGTTGATTCTTCATTTTTACATCCAAAGTGTCGTCTTTTTTATGTAATTTTTTGATTTTGATGGATTCATCTTTTAAATACATATCTTATGATTAATTTTAAATTTTGACGTTTTTTATAGATATATATTTTATTTTTATGTTTTTTGTTTTTTGCTTTTGTTGGTCATCTTTGTTGTTTTGTTTCTTGTTGATTTCCTTGCGAAGACTGGTTTCTTCTGTTTTTTGCACTTAAGCATAACATTCCATGCAAATCTGGATTATTTAATTTCACTTTAATGAATCAGTCCTCTGCATCGATGCTGTTACTGGTAAAATATTCCCCAAACTCACCTTAATTCGCTGGAGAAATACCCGGGGAGGTTGTGGCTTAGCCTCATGCCGATACTCCTGCTTGAAATCATTTCTAATTCTGGTTCTGAAATGTCCATAGAATCCAGTGGGGTGCTGCAAAAAGCCATTCAGAAAAAAAAAACAGTCAGCTACAAAAAATACTATTTTTGAATCTGTGAAACTAATGCCATCATCTTACTATCATCTTTTTTTTTTTTACCAGGCTGTTTTTCTCCAGCTCAATTACAATGAGGCACCTATTTGAGCCTATTCTATAAGGGAAAATAGGCGCTTGCTTTCCTTTATGAAACACTAGCATGAAGGGGATATATGGAGGTGGGTCCTGGAATGCACAGCGACATGCCCTTCTTTTTTCTTTTTCTCTCACTATCCTGAAGGGACAGGAACCTCTTACATACAGAATTGTGATTTGGAAGTTAATGGGCCATAAAATTATCTACGGTGAAGCCCCGGGTTACATGACAGACTTGATCGACCTCCCAACTAGAAACACATCCGAATCTACACCTGCACTACCCAAGCTGCAAAGGACTCAAATACAAATCAACCTATGCATCCAGTTTCTCCTACATAAAAACACAACTGTGGAACGCATTACCAAAAGCCTTGAAAACCACGTTTGACCACCTAAACGTCCGGAAAAAACTAAAAAACTAACCTATTTAAAAAGGTTAGCCTACCAACCCATCATAAATGCATGAACGCTGCAGAACAACAAACCTAAAGTACGCAAAGGACATAACACAACTCTTCTGTTGAACGAAGGCTGTGCCACATGAACTTTATCTTTATCTTACCACAACATCACTTTGTATTTCTTTACACCGGAGAATGCAAACGCCTCTCCGGTACTATGTAAGCCACATTGAGCCTGCAAATAGGTAGGAAAATGTAGGATACAAATGTAACAAATAAAAGGCCTTTTGATTTCTTAATTTTACTGGCTATGAAACTTATCATGACACAGTAGAAAGATACATCTCACTTGATATGATGCACTGGTGGAATATTCTATGTCTATACCGTAAATATGAAGGGGTATTGCTTGAAAGGCAGGGAGAGGTTGAGCCTCCAAAAATTATTGGGCTAAATTGGATGATTTTGTAATTCAAATGTGAATTCTTTTATGATTACCTCCGATACCTATGTTTTATTGTTTCTGTTGATTCTTGTGTTTCTTATTCTGCAAAAAATAAAGAGATCTGAACTACTAAACTGAATGGAATTCCTAGTTTCCTTTTTCTTTTCTATTTATGAGTACTACCACTGTTTTAGGTTATATTAAAGTTGTTTTCTAAACCACTTGGATGGTGGTTGATGGGCAGTTTAATAAATGGAAACTTGCATGTTTTGTATATTTTAGGTATGACCAACTACACCAGCCAAAAAGTGGGTGTAAATTCTTGCATCTAGATTACTACATGACACATGTAAATTATAGTATTTTATAATTTATGTACATAACTGTATGCCCCACCCAGACTCTGCCCATATATTCACCCATCTTCAAACTATGCACCACAGCGCAGTAGTTCCCAAACCTGGTCCTGTCAGGTTTTCAGGATATCCACAATGAATATTCATGAGATAGATTTGCATGCACTGCCTCCACTGCATGCAAATCTTCTACTACTTGCTCTCACAATATATGATTACTAAATATTTCAAAATTTACTACAAATGTTATTAAATATTAAGTACCAATAATAAGAGCAAAGGGCTACCTGTAAACTCAAAATCAAAAATAAGGAGGAAAAAGCCTCAAGAAGCTCCCAGCCTAAAGCTGTAAGAGTGGGACTTGACTTCTTCATCATTGGTAAAGAAACCTCCTTAAACATTATCTTCAACAGAATAGCTTAACTGAATCAAACTTCTCAAAAGAATAAACGTAAAGCAGCCAGGGCCGTGCCAACCCAGTAAGCGGGGTAAGCACCGCAGGGGGGTGCCTGCCTTCAAGGGCGCCGCACCAGCCGCAGCGCTGCCGGTCAAGTTCTATTTCAAAATTTAAAAAATAAACCGTACCATACCGTGTTGGCTCGTCGGCCCCTATGTTAATGCGCTGCTGCCTTCCCGCGTGCAGCGCTCGAGCTTGGCTCTCCTCCCTCCCTCCCCATCAGCGCCTAGACATGTCCGCCTTTGAGCTCTACACCCGGATAAGTGAAGCGGGGAATCTATCTCTTCAGCTACTCAGCGAGCGGCGGAGGAGGGGTGCGATTTATCTCTTCAGCTTTGCTTAGCGGGCGGGAAGGCGTGGCCTTAGCTTCCTTGCTGCTGTTTCCTGAACTAGTACTGGGGCAGGTGTTGCTTGCGGAGTGGCAAGTTCTCACTCTGACCGAGTCGAGGAAGACCGGGAGCGGATGGGAGGCCTTGGGGTGGAGCTGCTGCTTGTCACAGCCAATGTGGGCTCCATGTGTGACAAGGTGGGTATCGGGGGAGGGAAGGGTCCGCCCTGAGGAAGGCCTGTAGTGTCCACGCACTCTGGCTCCTGCAGTTGTGAGTCTGCAGGGGGGGGGGGAGACAAAGCACAAACCAACTTGCCAAACTCTCTTTTGACAGTACGTCTCCCTGGACGTAGTGAACAAGTTTGTACTCTCTGCTGACAGTACTCTTTCCTGGACACGCTTGAACAAGTTTGTGCTGTAGTGGTGATGCTCAAGCAATCACTGCACTCATACAGTTGACATTTTTGACAGATAGGACTAGCTGTTCGTTTATGTGCTATTAATTTTACTATTATTTTGTGCAACTAGATTTTGCTTGAGTTTATTATATTTGTTGTGACTCATGGCTTTAGTACTGGGCGCCTGCCTTCAAGGGCGCCGCTGGCGGTCGAGTTCTATTTCAAAATTTAAAAAATAAACCGTACCGTACCGTACCGCGTTGAGAGAAAGGAGATGCCACACGGGGGGGGGGGGGGGGGGGCGCCAACTGATGGTCTGCAGGGGGGCGCCAGAGACCCTAGGCATGGCCCTGAAAGCAGCTGTAGAGTCTCTCTTCTGCTTTGTTGCAATAGGAAGAGATTCAAATAACACAGATCTTATGCTAATGCTTTTCTACAACACAGCTTACTCATGTAAACAAGGGGGCAAAATTTTGAATGTATCATTTGAAAACTATATCCGAACATCTCTTCCCGATAGCTACTGCACAGAAGGCCAGTAAGTCTAGCTGCAAGAAGCAATATAAACGCTAACAAGGAAGGAGAGCAAAAAGCACAGTGGGGACAATTCCATAACATAGGTACTAACATTTACAGATCAATTATAGTATGTATCTGCATGGAGTGGCGGTGTGCACATGGACGGAGCTTGCGTGGGACTCACACTTGCATGTTTAACTTACTAACTGCTGGAGATACACAGTTGGGGGGGTATCTTTCTAGCAGGGGTTAGGGAGGGATGGAAGAAAGGAAATGGGCTGTTCGGGGGGGGGGGGGGGGGTGTTCAGAGGGAAACAGCAAGTTTTTTTCTTTTGTGGGTTCCAAAAAGTAGCCTCCACAACTTCTCCAGTATCCCACCCATTAGCTGTCTCCACCCTCCCCCTTCAAACTGTTCCCATTCTCCAAAATTGCCCCAACTATAACACAAGCCTGAAAACTAACCTGACCCCCCAAAGCTAGTCCATTTAAACCATCCCACCCCAAAAGTCTACCCTCCAAACTGACCACAAATATATGCAGAGGGATTGGAAAGAATTCCATGACCCATACTCTGCATGCTTTCCCTACTTGCTTCATTTCCCCACTACTACTGGAGTGGAAGTTGATGCTGGCCCCAGCTCTTAGTACATTTCTTTTCTAAAATAATTACTACGAAGGGGTGAGAATGAGACACCCAAAAAGTAGCAATCCAAACATGTAAGTATACTTTAGCTCCTTAACACATGTAAAATAGAAGCTACAATAATCATTTTGCTATTTAAAAGTTACTAGTCAATTACACTTCAAAAAATTATTAGATTGTGCCTTTCAATGGAGAAACTATGAGCTGTGTAAAAAGCAGCAACAGATCAAACACTGCTTCTGCTGACTACATACATGTAGTGATTTACTGTCGCATTTATTGAGATATATTTATTGAAATACTCTGTTTTTGAGAGTTAACACAAAGTGAGTGCTGTTTTTTTCATGAGAAGGTATGACCTGAACTGAAGTAAGATCATATTACATCATTCCAGTGCATTTGCTGAGTCACAATCACTGAAGAGACACAATAATGAGTCTAAGGTAGACTGAAAGCATCCCACTGCCAATAAGCATTATACAATGTCCAAGCCAAGAAAGCTCATTTCAAACACACACATACTCAATGTTGAGTGATAAAATATCATCAAAGTCATAGATTAAAACAAGAAAGAAAAAGCAAGGAGCTGAATAAAAATACCTACTGAAAAGTGGAGGAGCCTAGTGGTTGGTTATACAGTATGCTAAGAACAAGGGAAACCTCAGTTTCACCACTGCTCCATGTAGTCTTGGGCATAAAATGGGACAAACAGAATAATAATGCATGGTAACAGTGTTAGTGCATAAACTACTAACCACAGCAGTTAGATTATAAGCCTCTGGGAACAGGGAAATGCCTACTGTACCTGAATGTAACTCGCCTTGAGTTACCAATGAAAAGGCATTAGTTAGATGGAAAATAAATTATATACATAAAAATTCATGGAGGTCCTTTTACTAAAGCTTAGCCCGTGTTTAATGCTAAGAAACCCATAGGTATAAAATGGGTTTCTTATCATTTAGCACACGCTAAGATTTGTGAAAGCTACAAAGGAAAACAAAATCAGGAAACAGCTGTCAGAAATACTTTCAGACTCACAGGAAACTAGAGACATTGGCACCTCTTCCACAGTTTCAACTGGCTCCCAAATCATTTCACAGATTTTCTCATGTCAGGTATTATTCCAGTTTAGTAGAGATAAGTTATTTCTTGCAGATGTGGCAGGCAGGCAGGCAGGCTGAAAAGTGGGACATTTTTCATGGAAAGGGTAGAAGATGTATGGAAAGGCCAATTACTGGAAGTGGTGGCGTAACAGAATGCAGAAAAGCCTGGGATGGGCACAGACAATTCCTCACTGTAAAGAAGGGGGAAAAATGCTAGGTTTCTGCAAAAGGAAGACAATTAGGCAGACTAAGAGGAGCACAAAGGGATCCATAGGAGCCGACTCTGTAGGTGCTTGAGCACCCCCAATATTGAAAAAACTCCTTGTATGTGTCCAGGGAGGGGTTATTTCCATTGGGCTCAGCGCACCCAATAATTTTGAAAAGTTGGCTCCTATGCTGGTATCTGCCTTCCTTCATTCTCTATGTTTCTAGGCTATAGACTGGCAGGGTGGAGACATTATCCTTACCCAGGTTCCTGTAATATCACCAGACATCACCACAGAACCCCAGAAGAAAAGAATCCTGCAAACCCTCCCTTCCTTATCATATGAGTTGCCTGAACCTCCCTTCTCTGATTGGCTGTCAGAGCACTGTTTATGCAGTTGCTTAGTTACCAGCCTCAAGGGGTGTGGCTACAAATGTCACTGATTTATGCTATCATCAAACTGGTTTTATGTACAGGCCCTATTACAAAGCTGCGCTAAAAAGTAAAAAGGCCACGATTTCTTTTTTTCCCCACTAATGGCTATGCACTAATTTCCCAATAATTGCATGGCCATTACCGTGTGATACCTTACTGCAAACTATTTTGTAGGCCACAAGGGATCATGTGCTAACTCCGCGCCAATTGGCACGTCTACTCTCCATCCCCAAACATGCCCCCTGCGCTAAAAAATATTTTATATATTTTTAGCATGGGACTGGCACACGCTGATTCCAGAACTACCACAGAATGCCCGAGCGCGTCCTGTGGTAGTACCTTTTAGTAAAAGGGCCCCTTAATGAGTTTGCCATTAAGGGGGGGATATACACAGGGTTAAGATAATTCTCATCCATTGTCCCGGGGGGGTCATCAGAGCCTAGACCTCAAGGGGCACAGATGGGGAGAGATTGCAACAGGGAGAGGGGAGAGATCATATAGATGGCATAGCCCTATCATTAAGAAGTTCTTAGGTCATCCCTCTCCCTGGAGATTGTGATTAATTTACGTGGGACTATAGTATCTCTACAAGTTTATGTTGAGAGGGTTGATAGTAGGAATGGAGGGGGGGGGGGAAAGGGGGAGGGAGGGGGGAAGTTATATAAAAAAAAGTTTGGATACTGATTAGTAATGTGCTGTTAACATGCACCATGGTTTGTTAGTGAAATATATGCAGTGCACTGTGTTGAAAATGTTTATTGTGTTGAAGTATCAATAAAAATCGTTTAAACATAAAATAGACCAACTATCAAAACAGTAGGTAAACAAACTGCCATGCTTAAGTGCAATACGCCTGAGTGAAGAAATATGTTTTCAGCTGTTTTATAAACTGCAGCATTGAATTAACACTTCACAGCTCGTATGGTAATGAGTTCCAGAGTCATGCTCCCTCAACCTGGACAACTGTTAAACAATAAATATCAAATTGAATCTGTCTAAATGTAGGAACGATTTGGTCAGTATATCTAAGGGCAGCTGCCAATGCCAACGGCACTTCATTATTCAAAGCTCTATAAATCAATGAACGCACCTTGAACTGAACTTGAAAATGGCATTGAGAGCCAATGCAACTCTTTCAAAGCTGGAGTAATGCGACTATATCAGATTTCCTGCCAGGCAATAGGGTTTTGGGCTTGCAGGCAGTATATAAGAATACATTTTTAAAACATATCAGCATGGAGCACTGGTTACAACCAGAATGGCATAACTGTATCAGGCTTTCAAGACGACATAAGAATAGCCATACTGGGTCAGACCATTGGTCCATCTAGCCCAGTATCCTGCTATCAGCAGTGGCCAATCCAGGTCACAAGTACCTGGTAGAAACCCAATTATTAGCAACATTCCATGTAGAATCTCAAAGAGTAGCAACAATCCAGAATACCAAAGAATACCAAGATTCCAGAATCCTAAAGAGTAACACAATTTCAGAGCCCCAAAGAGTACCAAGATTTCATGCTACCAATCCCAGGGCAAGCAGTGACTTCCCCTATGTCCATCTCAATAACAGGCTATGGACTTTTTCCTCTAGGAACTTGTCCAAACCTCTTTTAAACCCAGAAATGCTAACCATCGTTACCACATCCTCTGGCAACGAGTTCCAGAGCTTATTCTTTGAGTGAAAAAATATTTCATCCTATTTGTTTTAAAAGTATTTCCATGTAATTTCATTGAGTGTCCCCTAGTCTTGGTACATTTTGAGTGAGTGAAAAATCGATTCACTTCCAACTGCTCCACACTGACACTGAGCTAACTTACATGGAATAATTGTAAAGAGCGGTGGAAATGATGCATCAGGTTTCTAAGAAAGTATTTATGTAGCCCAAACGGGGGCAGGCGGTGCTTATAACCTTAACAATACCAAAAAGGCAGGGGGAGGAGGGGAGGGAAGGGTAGCCTGAATACAGGGGCCACAGTTAGAACCCATACTTTAATGAACACGGAGAGGGCAGATGTTTTGGAAAACAGCCTCACTAATTTTTCAGGCCGTGTGGATTATTATAGAACTTGGTAATAAATCATGGAAGGCAGGGTCCTGGACCTGGACTAAACACTGGTCTTGTAAGAATCAAAGCTTGATATGATCTACCAACAACGGTGATAAATTCAGCACTTTTAAATATTTTGTGCACCTTGGGACTGATATGGAGGGCAATGGTAGAAAAATGGTTAAGAAATCAGGTAACAGGCTTGGGAGTGTGAGGTAGCTTATGGAAATCTATACACCATCTACCTTAAGTAGATGAACCTCAACTGAGAAGACTGGATGGGCCAATTTAGTCTTTACCTGCAACCAATTACTAAGTCACTATGGGATCCTTACCTGAGTACACAGTTGTGGAACGCATTGCCTCGCAGCTTAAAAACTACTTATGAACTAACTAACTTTCGCAAATCCCTGAAGACCCACCTATTCAACAAAGCATACCAATAAGAGCAACAACTAGAAATGTAATACATAGCAACCTTACCTATTATCAACAATGTTCTTGCTTATACCTACTTGTCTGAACCCCGACTACGCTATTTTCTATGACATCTCCACCTTACATATTATCAGTAATATTTTATACTTACATTAACTTGTCTGAATTTCTATCATGCTACTTTCCATGTAACACTAACTGTTATCTCCTAATCTACTATCTACTAATAACTACACATTGTAAGACACATTGAGCCTGCAAAGAGGTGGGAAAATGTGGGATACAAATGCAATAAATAAATAAAGCTTAGGGATCCTTTTACAAAGGCACGCTAACGTTTTTAGCACATGCGTTAAATATGAATGCGCTAAACGTTAGAGACACCTATATCTTCCTATGGGCGTTTCTAGTGATTAGCGCATACTAAAAAACGCTACTGCGCCTTTGTAAAAGGACCCCTTATTTCGCACTAATGTCTAGAAAAAGGGCCCCTATGATATTTATATAACTGTTTGTGCTATTTGCAGGGCCAACTTACAAACATTCCTGTAATTCCTTCATGAAGAGAATAACGTAACTGGTCACATGACACCTTCCCTAATCACCTGCTACTCTATGGATGTATGACTGGCTTTTGTGGAGAGAGGAAGAAGGGATCAAGACTTCTCTTGAAAGTGACAGATTTTCCATGAAGGGGTAAAGAGTCATGAATTTGATATACCACCTCTCCGATACACAACCACAGCAGTTTACATTTTTATTATCAGCAGGTACAGTGGTGGAAATAAGTATTTGATCCCTTGCTGATTTTGTAAGTTTGCCCACTGACAAAGACATGAGCAGCCCATAATTGAAGGGTAGGTTATTGGTAACAGTGAGAGATAGCACATCACAAATTAAATCCGGAAAATCACATTGTGGAAAGTATATGAATTTATTTGCATTCTGCAGAGGGAAATAAGTATTTAATCCCTCTGGCAAACAAGACCTAATACTTGGTGGCAAAACCCTTGTTGGCAAGCACAGCGGTCAGACGTCTTCTGTAGTTGATGATGAGGTTTGCACACATGTCAGGAGGAATTTTGGTCCACTCCTCTTTGCAGATCATCTCTAAATCATTAAGAGTTCTGGGCTGTCGCTTGGCAACTCGCAGCTTCAGCTCCCTCCATAAGTTTTCAATGGGATTAAGGTCTGGTGACTGGCTAGGCCACTCCATGACCCTAATGTGCTTCTTCCTGAGCCACTCCTTTGTTGCCTTGGCTGTATGTTTTGGGTCATTGTCGTGCTGGAAGACCCAGCCACGACCCATTTTTAAGGCCCTGGCGGAGGGAAGGAGGTTGTCACTCAGAATTGTACGGTACATGGCCCCATCCATTCTCCCATTGATGCGGTGAAGTAGTCCTGTGCCCTTAGCAGAGAAACACCCCCAAAACATAACATTTCCACCTCCATGCTTGACAGTGGGGACGGTGTTCTTTGGGTCATAGGCAGCATTTCTCTTCCTCCAAACACGGCGAGTTGAGTTCATGCCAAAGAGCTCAATTTTTGTCTCATCTGACCACAGCACCTTCTCCCAATCACTCTCGGCATCATCCAGGTGTTCACTGGCAAACTTCAGACGGGCCGTCACATGTGCCTTCCGGAGCAGGGGGACCTTGCGGGCACTGCAGGATTGCAATCCGTTGTGTCGTAATGTGTTACCAATGGTTTTCGTGGTGACAGTGGTCCCAGCTGCCTTGAGATCATTGACAAGTTCCCCCCTTGTAGTTGTAGGCTGATTTCTAACCTTCCTCATGATCAAGGATACCCCACGAGGTGAGATTTTGCGTGGAGCCCCAGATCTTTGTCGATTGACAGTCATTTTGTACTTCTTCCATTTTCTTACTATGGCACCAACAGTTGTCTCCTTCTCGCCCAGCGTCTTACTGATGGTTTTGTAGCCCATTCCAGCCTTGTGCAGGTGTATGATCTTGTCCCTGACATCCTTAGACAGCTCCTTGCTCTTGGCCATTTTGTAGAGGTTAGAGTCTGACTGATTCACTGAGTCTGTGGACAGGTGTCTTTCATACAGGTGACCATTGCCGACAGCTGTCTGTCATGCAGGTAACGAGTTGATTTGGAGCATCTACCTGGTCTGTAGGGGCCAGATCTCTTACTGGTTGGTGGGGGATCAAATACTTATTTCCCTCTGCAGAATGCAAATAAATTCATATACTTTCCACAATGTGATTTTCCGGATTTAATTTGTGATGTGCTATCTCTCACTGTTACCAATAACCTACCCTTCAATTATGGGCTGCTCATGTCTTTGTCAGTGGGCAAACTTACAAAATCAGCAAGGGATCAAATACTTATTTCCACCACTGTACCTATCTCCAAAACCCAAAACAGTCATCCAGTCCACTATGTGCCTTTAACCGCTAACTCCTTGAGACTTCTAGATCTTTATTCAGGCAGAGAATAAGGTAAACGGCCTTTTAAAAATATTTTATAAACATGCTTGGAAAATTAACAGCATGAATTTCAAAACATCAAATCCAGGCCATAAAAAGTACAAATAATGCTTGAAAAGTATGTGAGAGGAAAATACCACCAAGAAGGTGGAGGTACACTAGGATCCTACGCAAGGAAATGCACACAGCAGGGAGTAGGAAGGGAAGGCTCCTCCAAGAAACCGGGGAAGACGTATATTGTAAATCAAACCTTTATTCCAAGTTACACAGTGAAAAACTCGACTCGACACAGCTGTGTTTCAGCGCTAAAAAGCGCCTTCCTCAGGAGTCTTATAGTACAGCTGATTTTGTATATTCTATTATCTGTGATATATTGGTGTTACATAATACCGGATATAGGTATTTTATCCGACATCTCTGCCGAAAGAAACCTCCGTTATGTGTTGATTGCTCCAGCACTTCTCTTCAAATGAGTCGAGTTTTTCACTGTGTAACTTGGAATAAAGGTTTGATTTACAATATACGTCTTCCCCGGTTTCTTGGAGGAGCCTTCCCTTCCTACTCCCTGCTGTGTGAAAAGTATGTGTGCATTATCTTAGACTGTCAAGATAAACACACAAAAGGACTGAATTAGCACAGGTTTGGAACTAGCAATGCAATTATAGATATTTTTGCAGCAATACAATAGGCCAAGATGACATTACTGTAATTTATTTTGGTCATTAATGAGGCTAACATAAAGGAAGGCTGAGGAAGATAATGCAATGCCCTGAAGATGTTGTTTCCTAACAGGTATGTAGAATGCAATCATGCTGTTCCAGAATTAGAACCTAATTATTAGCAGGTACACCTTAATAAGTGTTGATGTATTACAAATCCAAGCGAAGCTCTGAAAAAAAAAAACAACAACAGAAACGAAACAAGGCTTTCACTATATTTCTGCTTCTTCAGCCTTTCAGCTCCCAGCTGCTTCTCTTCTCCCTGTCCCCATTCCATCTCCCAAAATGATCAGGGGTTCCAAGTACAATACAAATGACCCCTCCAAGGACACAATGAAGGAATTTGCACAATATTGAGGCTGCTGAGCACCCACAGAACTGTAAAGGTAGTATATCAAGAATCTGATAAACATAAACATCAACCTCTCACCCTCCCATCCTAATCTGGCTCCCCCACTCTTCAGTCCTTTAACCCATAACCTGCCTATCTCAACTTCTCATCTTCCTCCGCTTGATCCTGTCTAGCCTTCACTCTCCTGGAGATAGCAACAGCATTCCTTTTTTTTTAGGGGGGGGGGAGGTGGCTCTCTGAGGCCACTGACACAGTATGTGTTTGGGGGCAAAGTGGGGCAGAACAATATGTGCATAAGCACATGTGTGAGCTCCGTGCAATTAGGAGCTGAGGGGAAAGCCTTCTCAGGAGGAACTGAAGATTGGAGGAGTACAGTTTGGAAAGTGAGGCTATTTGAGCAGACTAAAGTACTACTACTACTACTACTTAACATTTCTAAAGCGCTACTAGGGTTACGCAGCGCTGTACAATTCAACATAAAGGGACAGTCCCTGCTCAAAGAGCTTACAATCTAATAGACAAGTGAACGGTCAGTCCGATAGGGGCAGTCAAATTGGGGCAGTCTGGATTTACTGAACAGTAAGTGTTAGGTGCCGAATGCAGCATTGAAGAGGTGGGTTTTAAGTAAAGACTTGAAGATGGGCAGGGAGGGGGCTTGGCGTAAGGGCTCAGGAAGGTTGTTCCAAGCATAGGGTGAGGCGAGGCAGAATGAGCGGAGCTTGGAGTTGGCGGTGATGGAGAAGGGTACTGAGAGGAGGGATTTGTCCTGTGAACGGAGGTTACGAGCGGGAACGTAAGGGGAGATGAGGGTAGAAAGGTAGTGAGGGGCAGCAGACTGGGTGCATTTGTAGGTTAAGAAGGAGAAGCTTGAATTGAATGCGGTATCTGATTGGAAGCCAGTGAAGTGATCTGAGGAGAGGGGTGCTATGAGTATATCGGTTCTGGCGGAATATGAGACATGCAGCAGAGTTCTGAACAGATTGAAGGGGGGATAGATGGCTAAGTGGGAGGCCGGTGAGGAGTAAGTTGCAGTAGTCAAGGCGAGAGGTAATGAGGGCGTGGATGAGAGTTCGGGTGGTGTGTTCAGAGAGGAAAGGGCGAATTTTGCTGATGTTAAAGAGGAAGAAGCAACAGGTCTTGGCTATCTGCTGGATATGCGCAGAGAAAGAGAGGGAGGAGTCAAAGATGACTCCGAGGTTGCGGGCAGATGAGACGGGGAGGATGAGGGTGTTGTCAACTGAGATAGAAAGTGGAGGAAGAGGAAGTGGATTTTGGTGGAAAGACGATGAGCTCGGTCTTGGACATGTTTAGTTTCAGGTGGCGGTTGGACATCCAGGCAGCAATGTCGGATAAGTAGGCTGTATATATTTGGGGGAGGGAGGAGATCCGGGCATTGTAATACGTAAGAATAGGTGCCAACTCTGTATACTTGGGATGGGGGGAGAACCTGAAGATTAGAGCAAAATAATTTACTGGGGTGGGGACCAAAAGGAGTGTGTGTGTGTGTGTACTAGGCAGAGTATTAGGCTAGGCAGGAACCATGAACAAGGCTCTAGTAGGAACAAGTACATAAGTACATAAGCATCGCCATGCTGGGACAGACCAAGGGTCCATCGAGCCCAGCACCCTGTCACCGACAGCGTCCAAAAGAACAAACAATTTGTCCCGCCCATCCTAGAAATAGTGGATTTTTCCCACGTCCATTCAATAACATTCTATAGCCTTTTCCTCCAAGAAGCCATCCAACCCTTTTTAAAATTCTGCTAAGTCAACCGCCTTAGCCACTTTTTCCGGCAACAAATTGCAGAGTCTAACTACGTGTTTGAGTGAAGAAAATTTTCCTCCGATTTGTTCTAAATTTACTACACTGCAGCTTCATTGCACGCCCCCTTGTCCTAGTATTTTTGGAAAGCGTAAACAGACGCTCCACATCGACCCTTTCCATTCCACTCATTATCTTATAGACCTCTATCATATCACCCCTCTGCCGCCTTTTCTCCAAGCTGAAGAGCCCCAGCCTCTTCAGCCTTTCCTCATAGGGAAGACATCCCATCCACTGTATCATCTTAGTCGCCCTTCTCTGCACCTTTTCTAATTCCACTATATCTTTTTTGAGGTGCGGCGACCAGAATTACACACAATACTTGACGTGCGGTCACACCATGGAGCGATACAATGGCAGAATAATATCCTCATTTTTGTTTTCCATCTCTTTCCTAATAATACCCAACATTCTATTTGCTTTCCTAGCCGCTGTAGCACAAGGTTTCAACGTATCATCAACGATGACACCTAGATCCCTTTCTTGATCCGTGACTCCTAACGCTGAACCCTGCATGACGTAGCTATAGTTTGGGTTCCTCTTTCCCACATGCATCACTTTGCACTTGTTCACATTAAACGTCATCTGCCATTTAGACGCCCAGTCTCCCAGTCTTGTAAGGTCCTCTTGTAATTTTTCACAATCTTCCTGCGATTTGACGACTTTGAATAACTTTGTGTCATCAGCAAATTTGATTACCTCACTAGTTACCCCCATCTCTAAGTCATATATGAATATGTTAAAAAGCAGAAGTCCCAGCACAGATCCTTGAGGGACCCCACTAACTACCCTTCTCCATTGCGAATATTGACCTTTTAACCTTACTCTCTGTTTCCTTTCAACCAGTTTTTAATCCACAGTAAGACACTACCTCTGATCCCATGTCCCTCTAATTTCCTCTGTAGTCCTTCATGAAGGACTTTATCAAACGCCTTCTGAAAATCTAGATACACAATATCAACTGGCTCACCTCTGTCCACATGTTTACCCCTTCAAAGAAATGCAGCAGATTGGTGAGGCAAGACTTCCCTTCACTAAATCCATGTTGACTTTGTCCCGTTAGTCCATGCTTTTGAATATACTTTGTAATTTTGTTCTTGATAATAGTCTCTACCATTTTGCCCGGCACCGACGTCAGACTCACCGGTCTATAATTTCCCGGATCTCCTCTGGAACCTTTTTAAAATATCGGCATTACATTTGCCACCCTCCAATCTTCCGGTACCACGCTCTATTTTAAGGATAAATTACAAATCACTAGCAGTAGCTCTGCCAGCTCATTTTTTTTAGTTCTATCAGTACCCTGGGATGAATACCATCCGGTCCTGGAGATTTGCTACTCTTCAGTTTGCAGAACTGCTCCATTACGTCTTCCAGGTTTACAGATATTTCATTAAGTTTTTCCGACTTGTCAGCCTCAAATACCCTGTCCAGCACCAGTATCCCTCCCAAATCTTCCTCGGTGAAGACCGAGGCAAAGAACTAAGCTTGTGCAGGAATCAGGAGCGTAGCGTGGCAGGAACAGGGCTTATAGAAGCAAGGCCTTCAGGAACAGGGTTCACAGGAGCAGGGCTCACAAGAACAAGGTTTCAGGATCAAGCTTTCAGGAACTAAGTTCAGGAGTAAGGCTTGAAGGAACAAGGCTCTCCAGGACCAAGGTTTTCAGGATCAAGACTGGCTTGTTGTGAATGCCATGCATAAAAGTCCCAAGGTTCATTATAAAAGGTCCTCACTAATGATGTCACAACCTCTGGTGCCTTGGAATGAGGTTTGGAATGCACTAAGGAACACAGCTGGGCACCAGAGTGAGGCTAAGATACTGGGACATCAGACTGAGGCCTGGAAAACAGGGAAACAGGCAACAGAGTCATCAGTGCAGGAGGAACATAGTGCAGAAAAGCCGTGGAACCTGACCACTGGAAGCAAAGGTGAGTCTGGATGTGGGACACGGCCATGGCCGTGTGTGTGTGTCTCTATAATGTGTGGAATGTGGGGGTCTCTTCTTCTGGCAGGCGTTTAAAACGCTAAAGCAGGTATGTCAAACTCTACTACTAATCATTTCTAATGACTAACGATGGGCTTTTCCCCCATTACAATTACTTAGAACCCAATGGACCGCATTAAAATATTTGTCCTCCCTAGTCTCCCCAGTACAATTACTTAGGAGTCAAATTTACATTATATAGTTAACCAGACGTTAAATTTAGAATGCATATAACATATTACAATGTTGAAAATAATAATCTCTATATATAAAACTCACCCTCAACGTTCTATTTGCTCTGACGTCACTGAAGCCAGTTCGTATGTTCGAAGCTCTGAAGCCACAGAAAATCAGTCTCTGGGCCCCGCCCTCGCGTCAAACGTTATGACGTTGAGGGCGGAGCACATTCAAGGAGCCAACTGCAAATCCCTAGCAGGAAGCAACCTGCACGTCCCTCCCGGCCGGGTGGCGCGCGGAGTAGTGCGGCGGTTGCGCGCGTGCACGGGGAGCATGCGCAGTGGCTGGGGGCCGCAGCGGTAGGTACTGTAGCGCAGGAGAGAGGGCGGGAGGAGGAGGCGGCCCGGCGGCGCTTCGGCCTGTGCGGCCGGGATGGGGAGGACAGGAGAACTAAGCCATTGTCGTCCTGGAGGTGAAGAGCAGCACACTGGCCGGTAAGGGCTGGTCCTACCCCCCTCCCTCCCCCCGGGGATGCTCTCTCCCCGGCCCCCCCTCCAGGCACCGAGCGATTCCCTGGGTGGATGGAAGGGGAGCACGGGACAGAGGAGACTCGCTGGGTGGCGGGAGGGGGGCAGGGGAGAGAACAGCATCGCTGGGGTGGATACAGGGAGGGGGAACCCTGGCACATACTCTCATTCTCACACACACACTCGCACCCACTCTCACTCTCTCTCTGTCACACACACACACTCACACATTCACTCTCTCTCACACTCACTCTGGCACATACTCTCATTCTCACACACACACTCGCACCCACTCTCACTCTGTCACACACACACACTCGCACATTCACTCTCTCTCACAGTCACTCTGGCACATACTCTCATTCTCACACACACACTCGCACCCACTCTCACTCTCTCTCTGTCACACAAACACACTCGCACATTCACTCTCTCTCACAGTCACTCTCACACACGCTCTCTCAAACATACACACTCCGAGGAAAACCTTGCTAGCGCCCGTTTCCTTTAAAACAGAAACGGGCCTTTTTCACTAGTGATATATATAAATAACGTATAATGTGCTCAGACCCTCCAACCTTCCAAAGCAGAGGAGAGGTTAGAACCCACCATCATCTCACATTGTTGTTAAATCTTTAATTACCATTGAAAAAAAGAAAGCAATGCTTATCTGCTCCAGCACAGCAATCAATTTATAGTGGATCTCAAAGTCACTTATTTAGGCTGTAGCAGATGAAAAGAGAAAGATTCCAAACTTAAAAACAGTCCATATTCTCTCAACTGCTGCCAGGAAGGACTCTCCCATGATTCAATACTGTGCACTTCAAATAATGAATTTTAAAACAGTATCTTCCTTTCAAAATTACACTTCAAAAGTGTACAAACCAAAGATCTATTTCTCATTTGCCACAATAAATCTTCCAAACGATGAAACTTTGCTCATTCAACCGACTATATCAGCTCAACAAAGTGCTGTTTTGCCAGATGGCAGCGTCTTCAGGAGCTGAACATCTGCACACAAAAAAAAATCAAAATTTACCAACTAAATATTCACTCATCATCAAATTTAAATGTAATAATAATAGTCTCTACTATATTAGTCTTCTTTCTTCATGTATG
This sequence comes from Microcaecilia unicolor, assembly GCF_901765095.1. NCBI lineage: Eukaryota > Metazoa > Chordata > Amphibia > Gymnophiona > Siphonopidae > Microcaecilia > Microcaecilia unicolor. Next base: position 141,457,498 of record NC_044036.1, read on the forward strand.
GGTAGCAGGTTTTGGAGTGACTCCACAAAACAACTTCATCACTCAATACTGAAAAACGCCAGCATATGCACTATTATATACAGAAGAAACTTCATTTCTCAGTGCTAAAACATACCAGCATACGCGCTGTGCTGAAGGAAAAATCCCTCCTGTTCCTGATAAAAATAATTTAAATGCAGTCCCAACTGACTAAATCACACCTCACGCCATTCTATTTCTTTATTTAAACCCCATGATTGAACAATATTCCAACAGAAAATCAGTTTTTGTTCCAAAAGTAATAATATCTTACAGATGTTACCCCCCCCCCCCCCCCGAAGATTGAACCTACACTAACACCACAAAAGGTAAATCTTCCCTTGTACGATGTAATGCGACCCAATGTTCTATTAGAGGGGTTTCTCTCCTTTGCACTCAAATGTTGCTAAGATGTTCTGCCACCCTGAGTTAAATTTTCCTAATTGTCTGTCCAATATACCACTTATTACAGGGACAGGTAATGGCATATAATTTTTCACTCAATGTACCCAAATCAGTCAATAATTATACTCTGGATCTCGGCAGCAACTCGATTCACATAAGGACGCAGTCTTATGATTCGCTCATCTCATCATCAGTCCACTACATCTTATTTAGCAATCTTACCCCAATCTTGACCTCATTAAAAAAAAACTTTAGAAATTCAACAGTTATGAACCACTGGTAGGACCCCAGCCAACAAGGGCTGTTTCGCCAATGATGTGTCAGGGCTCGGTCCTAACATTTGCTGTAGTTTACAAAGATAAGCATTGAATTTCTGAAGTTCATCAATGAGAGGTCAAGATTGGGGACAATAAAAATTGTTTTTATGAAAAAGATTAAGATTCATAAACAAAAAAAGATTCACTGGACCGATGCTGAGATTAGAGAATCGTAAGTGGAGTGGTCGAGTGGCCTAATGGTTAGTACAGTGGGTTGCGGACCTGGGGAACCAGTTTCAATTCCCTCTGCAGCTCTGTGTGACCCTGGGCAAGTCACCTAGCTCTCCACTGCCCCAGGTACAATATACTTAGATTGTGAGTCCGTCAGGGACAGTCCAAGTACCTAAATAGTTATATGTAAACCACCTCAATTTGTGCTTTGAAAGAGGTGGTATATTAAATTGATAAACAAACAAAGAAATTGATAAACAAGCAAACTTAAGACTGTGTCCTTATGTGAAACAAGTTGTTGCCAACGCCCAGAGTATAATTATTGACTGATTTGGATACCCTGAGTGAAAAAATTATATATGTTTTTGGAATTGGGTTTCAAAAAGTAAATTGATATATCTATATATCTACATCTCTATATCTATTTGTGGAGTTGTAAAATTTCAGAAAAACTAATGGGGGGGGGGGGGGGGGGGTTGGCCGCGTGTCACAAACTGCCTGGCTTCATGAAGGAGGTGTTTTGCTGGCAGGGCTTGGGGACCCTCAACAACAGCCAAAGCAGCAGAATGCACCTCAATTTGTTGGGGGGGTCCTCCAGACCCCCATGTGGCTATGCCACTGGACACATGCCAGCTCTGTATAATTAGGAGTTGGGGAAGTCTGATCTTAAATTGAAGTACAAATTTTTTTTTTTGGTGGGGGGAAGGCAGACTGAACCAGGGTTACATCTATATGTATGTGGCCTGGGCCTTGGAGGGGGGGGGGGGGAGAAATGAGGGGCTCAAAACCTTTTGGTATCTCTTTCTGGAGGTACTGAAGTAGTACAATCGTGCTAGTTGTGTAGAACTGGGGACTGCTCTAGACAGTGACTGAAGCCAAAGCAATACATTTTCGGGTGGTGGGGGGCGGGTTAGGTTGCGTGCGCATATCTGAGGAATTAAAGAGAACGGACAATCTCGTCGGCCCAAGCCGGCTCGGACACAGTGGCAACCCCTGCCTCGCGCCGCATCTGAGGCCACCACCACCACACGCGCCAGCCCTGCCCTAACTCTGCCACCACCACCCCCCCGTCCCCCGCGTGCGTGACCGCGTCCCGCCGCGACGCTTCCCGCCTAAAAAAAAAACAGCGCAGCGGTGCCGGCTGGGTAGAAAACGTGGCCTGGGTGTGTCGGAACCAACGCCTCTTCCTCCTGCAGGTACCGGAAACGCTCTGAATGTCACCTCTCTCTCCCCGGCCCCGCTTCTAACGCGCAGAAAGAAACTAGGGCTAGAGGTGGTGGCATCAGGCCTAAATGCAAGACGATCGCGAGTTTCCCCCACCCTCCGATAACACAAGAACGTGGCAAATAATAATAATATCTCTACCGGGAGGAACTATGGAGGCGGGGAAAGTGAAGGGTTCGGTAGAGCCAGACAGGTTCTGGTTAATTAACAGGATGGAATATTGTCTTCGCGGTTCCCCAGCTGTCCAGAAACAGAGGCTGAGGCCTTCTTCCTTTTCCTCCTAAGCGCAATTCAAAAGTGTTGCCGCTACCTGACCTGTTTCCAGCAGGGACTTTGGGCCTCCGTTTTTCGCGGGTCGGGTGGTAGGTTAGGTTCCCATCAATCAAAAGACCGAGTTCACTTCATAGACTCAGAGAGAGGATAGAAAAGCCAAGCGCTCTTAATCTCCCGCCTTCCTCACTCACAACTTATCAACGCGTAGGAGCCAGCCAGCTCTGGGGGTCCCAGACAGTGGGTGCTCAGCACCCCAGTATTGAGCAGTCTGCTTCACTGTGTTCAAGTAGGGGTCATTTGTATGTGTTTGGCGACCCCGCTGGCACCAATGCATCAGCCCCCAACATAGGAGCCAACTTTTCAAAATGATTGGGGGGTGCTAAACCCAACAAAAATGACCCCTCCCTGGACACACTTAAGGAGGCTGCTTAATATTTGGGGTGCTCAAGCACCCACAACACCTACAGAGCTGGCGCCTATAGCCCCCAATCATTGAACCCCACCTATGCTGGTCACTCTTCCTCCCTCAGCGTTTTGTTTATTTATTAGGGTTTATCTACCGCCTTATTGAAGGAATTCACTGGTGTACGGCAAGAACTCAAACAAGCTATAGACAATGACAGCAATAAAAATATTCAAACAATGGCATAGTATGCTATTTAAATGCTCTTCACCCCCCCTCATTATTTAAGTATAAAATGTATGTGCCATCTTCTTTGCTAAAGCAGTTCAAAGCAATGCCTTCCTGGTGCTGATTTCTGCAAGGTCAAGCCAGATGCTTATTTGGAACCTTTCTGAACGAAAGAGACGGATGTCTCTGCCGGCCCCTACTTGAAACCTTTTTTATTATTTTTATTCAAGAAAAGTACCACTGCCCTTCTCCCCACATCATTCATTGATTGTGTATGACCCTTCTGCCTCCTCTTTTTGAGGACAACCAGTTAGGACTTTTATCTTCAGCCACTGTTCTCTTTATTTGAAAATTCAATAAAAATTGTTTGAACTAAAAAAAAAACAAAAAGCAAAACATGGTCTATAGTTTAAATTGAGCCCTTGCTATAATGGGCAACTATTGCAGCCTAGAATAAAAACATTTAACTGATTCAAACTTTTGTAGACTAAAAATCAACCTAACTGCTGTATTCTGGTATAGCTGGTTAATCAAAGCCTTAGAGCAGCCTACAAAGGTGAAATTACAATAATTGAGCCTTGACAAAAGTAGTTGAACAAAGACCCTGAATGTATCAGCAAAAATCCAAATCATAGTTACTTGATACTAGGGTCCACCATAGGAGTCAGCATTCAAGAAAAAGATCTAGGTGTGATTGTAGACAATACATTGAAATCTACCCAGTGTTCGGCGGCAGCCAAAAAAGCGGAAAGGGTGCAAAATAAGACCGTGTTACCAAGAATATTATAATGCCTCTGTATCGCTCCATGGTATGACCTCACCTTGAGTATTCCATTCAATTCTGGTTGTCCTATCTCAAAAAAGATATAGCAGAATTAGAAAAGGTTCAAAGAAGAGCGACCAAAATGGTAAAGGGGATGGAACTCCTCGTATGAGGAAAGGCTAATGAGGTTAGGGCTTTTCAGCTTGTTAAAAAGACATCTGAGGGGAGATATGATTGAGGTCTACAAAATCGTGAGTGGTGTAGAATGAGTAGAAGTGAATCGATTTTTTTTTACTAAAGTACAGGGACTAGGGGACACTCAATGAAGTTACATGGAAAAACTTTTAAAATAAATAGGAGGAAATATTTTTTCATTCAACAAATAGTTAAGCTCTGGAACTCTTTGCCAGACGATGTAGTATTTGGGTTTAAAAAAGGTTTGGGCAAGTTCCTCAAGGAAAAGACCATAGGCTGTTATTGAGATGGACATGGAGGAAGCCACTGCTTGCCCTGGAATTGGTAGCATGGAATGTTGCTACTAATTGGGTTTCTGCCAGGTATTTGTGAACTGAATTAGCCACTGTTGGAAGCAGGATACTGGGCTAGATGGACCATGTTCTTATAGTCCTCAGCTTTCTAGTAGAGATTTAAATTAAATTTAGTTTCTTACATAAAATCAAAACAAGCAATACATTCCTATTAAACTCAGTACAAAGCAGATACATTAAAAATGTTAATCTAATATGAATCAAATCCAGCAAAACTCAAAACAGCCCAAAAACCTAGCAAATAGCCAGGTATTCAGATTGTTCTGAAAATCTCAGTAGCTGAGCTCATTCTTTAAAACTAATGGCAGTACATTCCACAGCATCTGGGTCCTATCTTAGAAAGATCTAGAGGTTCTTTTACCAAGCTGCGGAAAAAGGGCCCTGTGCTAGCAGCAGGGGCCATTTTTCCTGCGTGCCAGGGCCCTTTTTACTGCAGTGGCTAAAAATCCCTAGGCAAACATAGCCATGCGGTAAGAGAACTCTTACCGTGTGGCCATGCAGCGGACAACCCTTACCGAGGCTCCTGCGGTAACTAGGCAGCACACAGCAATGCCCGATTACTGCCGCGCAAGCCATTTCCAGGGGTTTTCTTTTTCCCCTGGAAATGACACGCGCCCTGGGCGGAACTACCGCCAGTGGATGTGTTGGGACGGTGGTAGTCATGATTTAGCATTCGGTAAGCCTGCGTTGGGGTTACCAATGCTTTGTAGAAGACCCCCCCCCCCCCCCCCCCAGAGAAGAAAGTAGCCAAAATCCTTAGAAGCAATATGTACTAATGCAGGGGTGCTCAACCCAGTCCTTGAGAGTGATCTAGTGGACCTTAGCTTCCCAGTGATCTCAGGTGACAGGGAACCTAACGGATGTCATTCACATATCACCAGAATTGGCCCATGCCCTTCTCTTGTGGAGAATCTGGTCCAATTTAACTCAGGGACTTTCATTCCAAATTTTACTGCCTCAGATGGTGTTGACAACGGATGCATCCAGCCTGGGTTGGGGGGCATGTAGATGGGCTTCACACTCCGGGCCAGTGGTCCACTCAGGATGTTCAGTTCCACATCAATCTCAAGCTCAGGGCCATTTGGAACGCTTTAAAGGCTTTCAGAGAGCAACTCCAGAATTAAATTGTTCTCATTCAAACAGACAACCAGGTTGTGATGTTCTATGTCAACAAGCGGGGAGGTAAGGGATCCTACCTCTTGTGTCAGGAAGTGATGGGCATGTGGCAGTGGGCTATATTTCACAGTATGGACCTCCATGCCACTTACCTACCAGGCAAGAACAACTTCCTGACAGACAGATTGAGCAGGATATTGCAGTCGCATGAGTGGTCTCCAAACATGGGTGTAACCTGGAAGATCTTCCAAGAGTGTATCTTTTTGCCACTCATCTCAACAGCAAAGTTCCTTGGTTCTGCTCCAGGTTCGGGTCACACGGCAGACTAACGTCAGATGCCTTTCTCCTGCATTGGGAAAAGGGTCTTCTGTATGCATAGCCTCCCATACCTTTCATAGAGAAGACTTTGCTGAAACTCAGGCGAGATCAGGCCTCCAGGACTCTGATCACTCTTTAGTATCTGTGACAGATCTGTTTCTTCTGGAGTTGTCTTCTGAAGATCCATGGAGATTGGCCTGTTTTCCAACTCTAATCCCACAGAACGATTCCAACTCTAATCCCACAGAATGAGGGTTCTCTTCTATATCCCAACATTCAATCCCTGGCCCTCACGGCTTGGATGTTGAGAGCATAGAACTCAAAATCCTGGTATTGCCTGAGGGTGTCCCCCATATCTTGCTGGCTTCCAAGAAAGATGTGGGATGATCATGATTGTTGAGTTTAATTAGCTAAATCTCAGGGGGCCCTTTGTAGCCTGAAGGTTAATTGATGGTGATACAAGGCTGAAGGTTCACCTAGAACTGTCCTTTCTAGGTTCACCTAATGCAATCCACCCATGCAGGCAACCCTTTCTCCATTCCCAAGGCCAGATTAGGATGCAGAGGTCTAAGGGGCCTCTGACAGTGTGCTCATTCAGCATTTCCCAACAAGTATGCTCAGTTTTAGTAGAAGACTTTTGCCCTGGTTTGTCAACAGCTACTCAGCAGAAAGAAGAGCATTGATGAACCAGAGCTGCAACTGCCCACTGAATTCTTTCTATATACTTGTGTTTGTCCTCCTGTCGGTAGGAGGAACTGATGAGCAGCACATCCTACCTGCTGCAGTACTCTTTTCTTTAAGCTTCCTCTGCAGTTGGGGGGGGGGGGGGGGGGAGTAAAGTAGTTAGTGGAAATAAAAGACATAATAAAAAATTAAAATTATTGTCACTTTAGCAGCATGGAGCAATCACTGCAAAACACAAAATAAAATTATTTAAGTTTGGAACGTGGTATGATGACGTTAGAGCAGTAGTATAGATTAAGTACATTATGAACTAAAAAGTCTAGTAAAGTATTTCCAGAAAAACATAAACCAATACATGTGATTTCTTCAAACTTTTGAAGACTTCTGTCTACACTATGATCATTTAAAGGAATATATGTTAAACATATCAGTTTTAAGAAAATGTGGCTTCTCTTAATAATCTTATAAATGTATCCATTTGACAGTGCATGACATCAGTAGTTTTGGGGGTTTTTTCCTGATTGAAGCTGAGAGGAAGATCACCTATTTATGGGCAAAATCATTTTCTATTATCAAATGCTTTACTGTAAAAATATTTATGTTTTTGATGAAACAGATTCATCTGGAGGAACCTTTTGAATCAAATATGCTGTTCTACTCCATTTGCTTTCAGAATGTTTTCAGACAGTTTATTCATGTATAGTAAATGACCATTAAATTAATACTCCTGTTATTGTGCATAGGAAAATAATGAAACAGAGAAATGAAACTAATTGAGTATAGTAGTTAAATTTATGGTCAATGGATTGTTAAAAATGTGTGGGTCTTAGTTTAAATTTGATTAGCCAATGTATAATTTGTGAATTTCAATTTGGCAGTGCCCTCTTGTCACTGATTATGTAGCATATGTGTTTCCATCTGCCTCAGCATAGGTCTGTAGATGTTAGGTGCACATAGGACATAGAGTAGATTGCAATTTCAGAATTCTTGTTTCCATTTTGTCACTGGTCAGTTACATCGCGATAGAATTTGCAAGCATGGATCATGTTTACTAAAGCGCAGTAAGGTTACTGCAAAAATAAATATGCAGTAACTGTTGCCAGCATGTAGTAAGTACTGTGTGCTAACTGCAGCATGGAGTCCACGCCCATTCTCCACCCTGTTCCTGCCTTTAAAAAAGTATTCAATTAACGCACAAATGAGTATGTTCTGTCATGCCAGCGAGATAAGTTACTGCGCTCATGGGCTACCTGCGTAAGCTGACTCTCATGGTAACTGCTTTGTGAACTTTAGTAAGCAGGTCTTATGTTAATTTAAGATAGTGTGTTTTAGTTTATTTTAATGTATATTCCACCTATAGCTAAGCAGATCACACAACAGTACTTGCTTGGTTTAGATCCTATCTGTCAGACAGGCAACAATCCATCATGTTTGGCAGCAACTCATCGCCACCATGGGCACTGACCTGTGGTGTAACACAAGGATCGATACTGTCACCTATTCTGTTCAATATCTACCTCAAGTGAGCTGATTCAGTCAATGGATACTCAGTTCTACATCTTCGTGGATGATGTGCAGCTACTCATACTCATCGAACCTGACACCTACAGACCTGAATAAACTGATTACCTGTCTAACATCAAATCAAGAATGGGCTAAACACAACAAACTATGCCTGAACCCAGTAAAACTGAGCTTTTCTGGGTCCCAAACACAAGTGGATACATACCTGACATCAAAATCTCTTTTGGGAACTACGAACTCCCCCTCAAATCACAAGTCAGGAACCTTGGAATACAGTTAGATTCAACGCTTATCGCTGATTCCCCAAATCCAAGCAACCTTCAAGAGCTGCTTCTACTATATGTGACAGCTACGCTGCCTCTCTCCTTACATTGAGAAGGTAAATCTTATCCCAGTGCATGTCATGATAATATCAAGACTGGATTACTGTAATGCACTCTACAACAGTCTGACTACAAAGGGCCTGCACCAGCTCCAGTTGATTCAGAATTCTGCAGCAAGACTAATAGAAGGTTGCAAGCGATGTGACCACATGACATTTTTGCAAAAACTTCACTGACTACTAGTGCAATACAGGGCTAAAATGTCTGATCTTCAAGGCCCTTAAAGGAAATGGTCCCGAGTACCTGAAGAATAGAATGATCCTCGGCATACCTCCAAGGACGTTATACAATGTGATACCCGCAATCAAGCCATCTCCAGAGTACTCCACACACTCTGGAAAGCACTCCCTGAAAGGCTCCGCTTAACACAAGACTATAAGCAGGTTAAAAGCTTGGCTCTTCAACCATACCTTTAATGGAAGAATTAACTAACTTGTTATTGTCACTCACACACACACACAAGGAGTGACACGGGCTGCACATATTGCAGCAGGACATGTTTACCACTCCTACCCTAGCTGAGATAATATTTAACCATCTCTCTGAGTTCATACACATCTTTCTTTAAATTAGTCACCTTATTTTCTAACTCCCCTTACTCTCCTGCCTATATATATATATATATATATATATTCAATCTTTGCTTATATCCTACACACTGTCAATTAAACATGTTCTGTTATGTATTGTGTTGACATTGTAAATAGTATACTATGCCATATTTTGTACTATTTGAATATTTTTACTGCTATAATTGTCTATTGCTCATGTTTGATTTATTTTTATTGTTTGCCGCCTTGCATGAATTCCTTCAAAAAGGCAATAAATAAATCCTAATAAATAATAAATGACGTATATAATCAATAAAAACAACTAACAATACAAAACCAAACAAAATACTGTACTGTAAAAATAGCTACTGTAAAGATCACTTTTTTCTTTTTTTTTATAGCACAGCTAAAAAATGAATTTTAATGTCTGGAATATCAAAGATATGTTCAGCATTCCACCAGGGATGGGGTAAGTTCATATGCATAATTTGGACAGGTTGCTACTTGTGTTTAGGTGAAATGTAGGGATAACCAGGGCGAGACAACTGTCCCAACATTTTATAGAAAAAAAATAAATTTCAAATTCAGGTCGTGGTCTGTGATAGAGTGCAAACACTCAAAATAATTTCATATAATATCACATTTTGGGCTAGGTTTACTAAAGTGCACTATTATGTTAGTGCATGCCAACATACATGTTATTCATCGTAGGTTCTATTTTATATCATGGATCTATTTCTTAGTGACACACTTTAATGGTGTTAGCTTACACTAGTGCAGTAACACCCACAAGGGGTCTTCTTGGTAGAGCAAGGGAGCAGATCCCCAGGCACTCCTGCCCTGCCCTGGTGGCTGCCAACTTCAAAATGGCAGTTTCAGTTTCCTAATGGTAACCTCCCAGTACTACCTTTAGGGGGTCAGGCTGCCCAAATAAGGTGGTATTGAGAATCTTTTCTGAAAAGAGGGTATTATTTTTTTCTGCTCCATTGTAACACAGCTACCCTTCAGGGAATTATCAGAAAAGAACATACTTTCAATAAAGAGGACGTTTGTGACATTTCAGAATAAAGGCCTCATTGATGCAGCAGGGTTTGTTTTTTAAATATGGGGGTCTGTTTTATGAACATTTCAATAACCTCTGGATAGCACAGGCTTCTTAGGTAAACTGAGAGTAAGGATGACATGATCTTTCATAATATTGCAGTCTGAGCAAGAGTATCTTTACAGGCCACGTGGTTCAAGTGCATCCACTCAGCACAGACATCCATAGTCATTGCAAGACTCCTAAGCACAGGAAGTTTGAGGATGCATTAACAACATCATCTGCAGAGAAGACAGTTCTTTAAAAAGCCTGGTGCAGACAAAGCTCTTCATTGGTCTATTAATTAACCTGCACCATTTTGAATTGTAGGCAGAACATCCACAGAAGGAAAAGGTGACTAAAATCTTCAGAAACAAAAAATGGGGTTTTAATGAATTCTGATATAGCAAACGATTTATAATACAACAGTTCAAACCCCATCTTTTTATGTGAAAACATTAAAAAAAAAGTTACAGGAGTTCAAACATGACTTTTCAGACTGCTTATGGACACATAACATGAAATATTGGCCATTCTCAACATTTTGGATCTACTACTGTAGTCACCTTTCCCCAGAGATGGTCACAAAAGCTTCTCCACATCAGTTTTTGTGAGCACCTCTGTGAGCAGAGTAGAGGGTGTTAATGAAGCATTTATGTGGCAATTCCTACAGTGCAATGCTGAATGGCTTTATTATTATTACTGCTAAATAAAATATTTTTATAGAAAAGCTACTATTCAGCTTGTTTGTACTATTCATCCTCCATATGCCAAAAATAATTTGGGCGAATTGAGCCCATTATGAGTTCATGGTCTTACATGTATTTTCTTCTGTGACATCAAATTTTCTCTTTCTTTTTAGAAGATTCATCTGTGTTTTCTATAAAACAATAGATCTGGAACACTAGAAGTAAAATCCCAGGGTTTTAATTAAGGTGTACATTATAATTTGCTGAAATGTTCAAGATTCTGAAGGCATATAATTAATATGTTTCAGAATGAAGCTTGTATGCTTAGCTTTCTCACTGTGCAAGTGCATTGTTTTATACGAAGGCTGACATAGCTTTGAACAACAGTGAAAGAATTCTAACTAAAAAAGTTAATCTTTTTAGAATATGAGAATCATGAGCCTCATTTTGCAATTCTTAACTTACTAAGGGGCCCACATGCCCCGGGTGGTAATTCTGAATTTGGCGCGCACCGAAAACAAGCGGTAGAAAATATTTTCTATTTTTGACCATGTGGCGCTTACCCAGCGGTAAATGGCAATGGGCATGTGCTGCATGCCTACCGCCCAGGTAGTGCACGAGACCTTACCACTAAGTCAATGGATGGCGGTAAGGTCTCAGGCCGAAAATGGATGCGTGCTGGGTTTTATTTTGCTGCACGTCCATTTTCCGGCCCCTTAAAAAAGGCCCTTTTTCCAGGATGCGGTTAAAACTGGCCCGGTGTGCACCCAATAGGCGTGCTCACACTGCCGAAGGCCACTTTTTGTCGCAGCTTAGTAAAAGGGCCCCGTAATTTACAGGCTTGAGTGAGCTCACACTGTAGGATTATTACTAACGTACAGAACCAGGAAATACCCATTTAAGGACCTTTTTACTAAGGTGCGCCAAAAAATGGCCTGCGGTAGTGTAGATGTGTGTTTTTCGGTGCGCGCAGAATCATTTTTCAGTGCACCTGTAAAAAATGCCTTTTTAAAATTTTTGCCGAAAATGGACGTGCGGCAAAATGAAAATTGCCACGCGTTCATTTTGGGTCTCTGACCTTACCACTAGCCATTGACTTAGCGGTAAGTTCTCACATGGTAACTGTGTGGTAATCGTCTATGCGTGTAGAATGACGATTACCGCCTGGTTTTTCTGCTGTCATGTACTATGTTGCTATGTTTTTGCCACTCGCCAGAAAAGAAAAATTATTTTCCAGTTCGTGTAGCGGACACGCGTCAAAAATGAAATTACCGCAAGGGCCATGCAGTAGCCAGGCAGTAACTCAAAATTGATGCACGGGCACGCGTAGGTTCCTACGTGACTTAGTTTCTCTGAGGACAAGCAGGCTGCTTGTTCTCACAAATGGGTGACAATCAGCCTTCTGTCCTCGGAGAATACCTTCTACAGGTATGTAGCATTCACTAAAAGGGCCCCTTATTTCCTTTAGTCCTATAGAGCAGGTATTTTATATCCATTCTAAACAGAGGAAATTTTAGAGGGGTTTCATTTCTGCATACAACTTTCTAGGCGTATTCTATAATGTGGTGCGTGTAAATTCTAATGTGCGCAGTCGGAAAGGGGGCATGGAATGGGTGAGTCGTGGGTGTTTCAAAAAACTAGGCGTACTATTATAGAATACACCTGATCTGCACCTAAGTTAGGCACAGGTATTTAGACCTGGTTTAAGTTACCTAAATGGGAAGCATTTACCGCCACTCATTGAGGTGGCAGTAAGAGCTCCAGCGATAACCAGGTACAGTGTGGTGATGCCTGATTACCACCGGGTTAGCACCATGCTATAAATTTATTTTCTGGTGCACCAGAAATAGCGCACACTCAAGCCAGAACTACCGCCAGCGGACATGTTGGGCCGGCAGTAGTCCCGAGTTAGCGTGCGGTAAGCCTGCATTGGGTTTACCAATGCTTTGTAAAAGGGCCCCCAAATGAGATACTGTTCTCTAGGAACTAATGATGTCAAAGCTAGATAAAAGTATAATGATTAGGTAGAGTATCTAGGTGTCACGGCTTGCATCCCATAACAGGACTCTATCCTCTCTACATACAAAAAGCAAAGATCTTGTGTTCATTATCTGTATGCACTCTGTTATTACAGGACAAACAAGTCTTCTGGTCGGAACAGTGTTCCCAGTGACTATTCCAGCCTGACTGATTCCCAGCTTTTGTTTGGATCTCAATTTTGTCCAGATAATTCACAGCCAACTTCATTAGATTTTGGTGCTCAGTCCAAGCAGCAGAAAAGTTCTGATCATAATTCTCAAGATGTAAGTAATAGCATGCTGTTTGGTTCTAAGAACACCATAGTTCAAAGTTTAAAGGGTACAATTGTTCTGAAAGCACAAGCAGAAAAATTTAGGGCCCTGTTTATTAAGGTGCGCTAAAAATGAGCATGCGCTAATGCTAGAGACACCCACAGGGGCCCTTTTACTAAGCCACGGCAAAAAGTGGCCTACGGCAGTGCGAGCGAGTCTTTTGGATGTGTGCCAGGCCATTTTTTTACCACATCCTGGAAAAGGGGCCTTTTTTTAAGGGGCTGGAAAGTGCGGCAAAATAAAAACCATCATGCATCCATTTTCGTCCTGAGGCCTTACCGCCACCCATTGACTTAGTGGTAAGGTCTTATGCGCCACCTGGGTGGTAGGCATACAGTCATGTTCACTGCTGTTTACCGCCAGGTAAGCGCCACGTGGTAGAAAACAGAAAATATTTTCTACCGCATTTTTTTGGCGCATGCCAAATTCAAAATTACCGCCTGGGACACACGGTAGCTGGGCAGTAATGCAGATTTGTCAGGCATTGGACACACATAGAGGCATATTTTCAAAGCACTTTGGGAGGCTAAGTTCCATAGGTTTCTATGGAACTTTGGGAGGCTAAGTGCTTTGAAAATGAGCCTCATAGGCTCTTACGCGTCTTTGTAAAAGGACTCCATATATTCCTATGGGTGTGTCTAGGGTTAACAGGCGCTAAAAAAAGCACGTACAGCGCAGCTTAGTAAATAGGGCCCTAAGAGTTTGAGGGGCCCTTTTATTACATAAGTACATAAGTAATGCCACACTGGGAAAAGACCAAGGGTCCATCGAGCCCAGCATCCTGTCCACGACAGCGGCCAATCCAGGCCAAGGGCACCTGGCAAGCTTCCCAAACGTTTAAACATTCTATACATGTTATTCCTGGAATTGTGGATTTTTCCCAAGTCCATTTAGTAGTGGTTTATGGACTTGTCCTTTAGGAAACCGTCTAACCCCTTTTTAAACTCTGCTAAGCTAACCGCCTTCACCACGTTCTCCGGCAACGAATTCCAGAGTTTAATTATGCGGTGGGTGAAGAAAATTTTTTTTCTTGCTAATTTTTAAGTTATTAAGCCGTGTAGGTGCGTATGCACGTCCTACATGCATCAAATTTGAACTACCGCCTGGCAACCGTGTGGCCCACGCAGTAATTTCATTTTCTACACGTGCCCACTGTGCGCCCCGGAAAATTTCTTGCGCGCGGTGCTAATCGGGCAAAAATCAACATTGTACACACGCTGACGATTACCATCTGGTTAACATGTGAGACTTTACCGCTAGGTCAGTGGATGGTGGTAAAGTCTCAGGCCCAAAATGGACACTTGCCAATTTTTATTTTGCCACACATCCATTTTCATCTTTTAAAAAAAGGCCTTTTTTGCAGGTACGCTGAAAAATGGACCAATACACGTGTCTACACCAGCACAGGCCACTTTTTGGCGCACCTTAGTAAAAGGACCCCTGAGACAGCTGAAATTCTGTTTTTTGTCAATTATAATACTAACAGTTGATTTTAAAATGACAAAAGCAACTGCTCCCTTTCTTTAGCTGATTTAAAAAAAAATTTTTTTTAATCATTTATTTATAATTTTTCATTTTACAAGGGTCACTTGCAAACAGTAATACAGAGATGACTGTACATTAATACAATATTAGAAGAAAACAATCTCAACTAGATAAATGGACTATATACAATCTTTCTCTTTCTTAGGCCACAAAATAAATAGGGAGAGTGAAACAAGACAAGGAGATCAATTAAACAACAGTAAACCAAGAAAACGTGGTATTAACCTGATTATCCCCAGTTATTATTTATCTGAATCATAATTCCACATTCATCATCTGGTTGGCTTCTTCAAACCCAAGATGGTGTATAGTCAATTAATTTAATTGGAAACATACTTATTGTCCATCATTAGTGGAAATAATACACCTGATTTCATTTTTTTTCTCTTTTAAAACGAGAAATTATTTAACAATACAAACACTTGAATCTCTAATCCAATTCCCATTGATTAAGGTAATTCCAGTTTCACAGGCTTCACTCCTTTTGAATTAATATACTAAGAGGAATAATTTCAGAGGAAAAAAACTTTAGGAGTCATACCCGGAACTCTGGGAAAACAACAATCTCGATATTAATCATCTGTAATAATATTCATTTTGTTCAAATTTTTCTGGTCTATTAACATTTTCAAAATCTTAACCGTTTCCTATTCCTATAGAACTTCATTTGCTGTATCAATTTTTCATTCTCAAAGGATTCGATTAGATTATCCATATGGCTCACTAATAAGATTATATCTGAAGCAAAATTATTTACTACCACCGTTAGGTCCTGGTGCGCCTTCCAGATGATATTCAATGTAACCTCCACGGGAGCCAAAAACTCCAAGCTGATAGCTCTTACGGGTTTAGGAGTGGCACCGCCGAAACGGGTTCAGCTGTAAACGACTTCCGTTTCAGCATACACTCCTAACTCACTCCTCCACTCCTTTGGACATGGTGGTTAAATGATTTGGGAGCGATGAAGTTGTTTCCAGGTCCAAGAGCATCAACGCTCCTTCGCCGGCGCTAATCAAAGGACTCATCAACCCAGTCATCTGTGGGCAGCTCGTCGCGCAGCGGACCTACACTTGCTGCACAGGGGACAAAACGCTGGCCATTGGCGGCTGACCCCCCCATCGGCTGACCCCCCATTGTCCCCTTCCTCTCAGTTAAGGTAACTGCAGATGCAAAGAGGAAATTTCAAGTAAACAAAGACAGAACTTCAGCGGACAGCTGGGCCGTTGAGCGTACAAGCTTCAGGTCACCATCTTTTCACTCTCCCTAGTTTGGGACACTCTTTGTCTGGTTTCTCCTCGGAGGCCTGTCTGATATGGGTAACCCTTCAGCATAGCCCTCTGAGTCATTGAAACACGGAAGCCCCTCCACCACTACAAGGTGGTGTCCCTTCGGAGGGGTCTTTAGCTGATTTTAAGAGGTGGATTGAATATCCAGTGTATCTGTTCTGCATGTTTTTCAATAGCATTCCATTGTAGAAGATTCATTTGTGTTGGAATAATACTGCTAACACACTAAAGGGTCAGAAAGACTAAAAAAAAAAACAACTTTGGCAGGCCAAAAAATAATACACTGCAAAAGTGCACAATATTTTCTAGGTTCTTAAAATGTAAGAGTAAAATTCTAAGTTCAACATAGCTATTTGGCCCCCTCTGCAGTCTGACTGCTATACAGATTATAGTATATCTGAAAATAGAAATCATTCACTTTGGGCTGCCCTACACTTGGGGAACTTTGCAGAAAAAAACACAAATATCAAATTCTGAGCACAATATTTACTACTACTACTACTATTTAGCATTTCTATAGCGCTACAAGGCGTACGCAGCGCTGCACAAACATAGAAGAAAGACAGTCCCTGCTCAAAGAGCTTACAATCTAATAGACAAAAATAAATAAAGTAAGCAAATCAAATCAATTAATGTGAACGGGAAGGAAGAGAGGAGGGTAGGTGGAGGCGAGTGGTTACAAGTGGTTACGAGTCAAAAGCAATGTTAAAGAGGTGGGCTTTCAGTCTAGATTTAAAGGTGGCCAAGGATGGGGCAAGACGTAGGGGCTCAGGAAGTTTATTCCAGGCGTAGGGTGCAGCGAAACAGAAGGCGCGAAGTCTGGAGTTGGCAGTAGTGGAGAAGGGAACAGATAAGAAAGATTTATCCATGGAGCGGAGTGCACGGGAAGGGGTGTAGGGAAGGACGAGTGTGGAGAGATACTGGGGAGCAGCAGAGTGAGTACATTTATAGGTTTGTAGAAGAAGTTTGAACAGGATGTGAAAACGGATAGGGAGCCAGTGAAGGGTCTTGAGGAGAGGGGTAGTATGAGTAAAGCGACCCTGGCGGAAGACAAGACGGGCAGCAGAGTTTTGAACCGACTGGAGAGGGGAGAGGTGACTAAGTGGGAGGCCAGCAAGAAGCAGAATGCAGTAGTCTAAACGAGAGGTGACAAGGGTGTGGATGAGGGTTTTGGTAGAGTGCTCAGAAAGAAAGGGGCGGATTTTACGGATGTTATAAAGAAAGAAACAACAGGTCTTGGCAATGTGCTGGATATGAGCAGAGAAGGAGAGAGAAGAGTCAAAGATGACCCCAAGGTTTCGAGCTGAGGAGACGGAGAATGAGAGAGCCATCAACAGAAATAGAAAACGGGGGGAGCGGGGAGGTGGGTATTTTAGAATTCTGCCAAATTCTGCAGACTGTATTAACCCACATAACACAATAATCACTGCCTTAGAGTAATAATTTAAGATACAATATAGAAAGACGTTATTTTTCAAAATGGGGCATTCTTTAAAATTTTCATTCAGAATTCACACCAGGAGGCTCATTTTCAAAGCACTTAGCCTCCCAAAGTTCCATAGAAACCTATGGAACTTAGCCTCCCAAAGTGCTTTGAAAATATGCCTCCAGGTATATGTATATACAGAGGTATTTTGACACATATAGGAAAAACAAGGTGACTAACATCTACTGCATGCCTCCTTGTTTTCCAGCCCACACAGCTGTCACTGTATCTCTGCTGCATTTTGCTTTGATGTCCTGGATTCCAGTGCTGCAGTTTTTTCTAAAGGACCACACAGACATTGTTGTTATTTCTTCCTGGTCCCCATGCCAGTTCTGCATGACAGATGTAGAATTCTGCATCACACAGTTATGCAAAATTCATTTAGGAGTAAATTTGGGCCTTATATACTGTATCAATGACAATTTTTGCAGGTTAGAGTGTGTTTTTGCTGAATTTGGCTACAGAACGCAAATAAGCTCCTGTCTTGTCTACATGTGCAACGAAATTACACAAAAAAGTTTTGTGAATTGTCATGACTGGTAACTTTGCACATTCCCAACCATGGCAACATTACAAAAAAACTTTTTTAAAAATATCCCCTTTCTTGAAAATGACAGAGGACCACTTAGCTCGCATTGGAGGCTTCCTGCCCCCAGGGGGCTTCTGAAACCAGGTGGGCTACTAGTCCCCCTTAACCCCTCCCAGCGGTAGCTCAAATTGGAAATGTTAAAACTGCCTGAGCCTGTCTAAGCCCTCTACCTTTTGCTGGAAAAACAAAATCCTGACCTTCCTGGATCCTGCGCCTCCATTCCCCTTCTCCCATCTTCCCCCCTCCTTTCTGAGCCCATGATTCACCAACTCACCTTAGAAGTTTCAGGAGAGGAAGGGGCAGGAGCTATCCTATCCCATGGTGACCATTTTATTAAATGACACACTGACCCTTAGCAGCATGTTAATGCCAAATTTAAATAAACCTCGTTTGATACAAAAGTTTAATACTGCAAAGTGTACTTTTATGAAATTATTTTGTAAAAGGGCACTTTGTGTGAGAAATAGTGTCAAATGCGTGAAATGTAGTGTTTTGATAGTTTCCAGGTGCTTTGTTCTTTTTTTCATGTGGTATATTTTTACAAAGTCACTTCACACTTTAGTACATGAGGCTGTTTAAATGTTTTTCAAAGGAAAGTTTATATGATTGTTATACTGAACAGATAAAAACATAGAAACACATATGTTTGAATAAATTAATTAGGTCTGGACTGATATACTCATATCACCCCTCTCCTCAAGTCACTTCACTGGCTCCCGATCAGGTACCGCATACAGTTCAAGCTTCTCCTGCTAACCTACAAATGCACTCGATCTGCAGCCCCTCCTTACCTCTCTACCCTTATCTCCCCTTACGTTCCTACCCGTAACCTCCGCTCTCAAGACAAATCCCTCCTTTCAGTACCCTTCTCCACCACCGCCAACTCCAGGCTCCGCCCTTTCTGCCTCGCCTCACCCCATGCTTGGAATAAACTCCCTGAGCCCATACGCCAGGCCCCCTCCCTGCCCATCTTCAAATTCTTGCTCAAAGCCCACCTCTTCAAGGTCGCCTTCGGCACCTAACCACCATACCTCTATTCAGGAAATCTAGACTGCCCAACTTGACATTTCGTCCTTTAGATTGTAAGCTCCTTTGAGCAGGGACTGTCCTTCTTTGTTAAACTGTACAGCGCTGCGTAACCCTAGTAGCACTCTAGAAATGTTAAGTAGTAGTAGTAGTCATATCTGCAATATTTAATCTGCTTAAATACATTCTGCTAACTTAGCTGAATATGTTTGAGCTACTGAATTTTGCATCTTAAAGATATCTGTTTAACTTAATCCAAATATCATAGGCCTACAATATTTTAAATAAATAGACAATATATGCAGGTGAGATGGCCAGTAAACTTTAACCGGATAGTGACCACGTATGTCCAGCCAAAATGTATCCAGCAGATTTTATAAAAGCACTTTAGCTGGTTAACTAAAGCATTTTGAATATCAACCCTGTTTGCTTATTGCTCTTCTGCAACTAATATATACCGTTCCACCATGACTAGATTACAGCACAGTTTTTTCTGCTTTTAAGAGAAATCAAATTTGCTAGCAACATCTACCTATACCCACGTACCTGGTTATTAACAGAACCAACTTTGCCATGAGTCAAGACTAGTTAGTTGCCAATGGTGGAAGCTTTGGGGATGGATGGGGGGTGGTTGCAGCAGTGACAAAGAGTTGCTGTAATGAAAGCAAAACAATTAGCCCCAATTCTCAACCGATACTGAACAAATCATCAGCACTTACATTTATCTGCAGAGATGGTGGGTACTGATCATAGAAGAATAAGCTTTTTTCGCTTCTTCAGATCTTACATCAAAGCCTGCAGTTTTATGCAGAAGACTAGAAAGGAGGCATCTCTGTTTTGTGCATCAGATCTTTATGACCAGAATTGCTCAAGAAAAATCCCTTGACACAGACGCTGTGCACCACAGCCTGTGTCGGGTCATCAATACAAGATTGTTGCTCAAGCTATATCATTAAAAGGATGTGTCCCTAATTTGAAGGCGCTTTGTGCTTTCTTTTTGCTGTTTTGTACTATTTTAAGTAGCCATTTTCCCAGGTAAATGGCATTTGGACCACACTTTTAAATATTAAGCTTTGAGCTCAATTATGTGTTTTTTTTTAATGGATTGTTCTAGGAGAGGTGGTAGTGGGGTGATAATGATGGTTGGGCGTATCAAAATCTGAATGGGGATCTAGGAGCTTGAAAATTAATAGGAGGGACACAAGGCTGAGGTTTTGTCTAAGGTACTTAATATATCACTGTATCAGCCCTGATTATTAACAAAATTGGTAGGCATAATCATTGAGCCTGCCATTGAGTGGGAAAGTGCAGGGTACAAATGTTACAAATAAATAAATAAATTACAATTAAGTTTTTTAATATTGTACATCTAAAGGGCCTTAATTTTATTTTATTACTATATTTCTATGTCATAGAGTGAATCCAGCATTTTTGTAAAATATCAGACAAGGCCGCATCTGTTTGGGGGTGATGGAAAAGAAAAAGGTCCATTGCATAGTTATGGCATTGGAAAGCCCAAAGGATTCTTGGAGCAGTTTGAGGAGAACAGGAAAAAAGCAAAAGACAAACAAGAAAGGTATGCACAGGACTTTAAAGAGTAAATTTTCATTAAGGCACCCTAGTTACAAAGGTACACATTTATGTACTTGAAAGCCTTTAGGAGCAGGGTAATTTGCAAACAAAGAGTACCTACGTCATTGAATTTATTTTCAACAATTTTATTGATGATGTAGTAGTAAAGCCAACATACAGAACAATCAGCCAATTCTGTATACAACCATTTGTCTCATAACTAACAAAGCAAAAGCAATATGACAAATCCACCATCAGTGTTTTATCCGCCCTCCCCCCTACTCCCAATTCCCCAATTTCCACTCCTATCCAAGTGTACAAATGCGCATTGAAGTTGTGTAGAGAAAACAACCTAGAATCTATTAATAACACCCAACACCACTTCCCTCTAAATAGAGATGTTCAAGAGTAAAACTATATCAAACTATAAGAATACAACATCGCGACTACCAGGGAGTCCCCTGATTGTTCGTCTCTCTGCTAGAGCCACCCACTGCCACTCATCAAAATCCAGTTTCAATATTGGAGGAAGCTCTACGTCAACCTACGTCATTGAATTTAAAACTTAATTTAATAATTTATAGGCCATCTTTTCAGAAAAAACTGCAGAAGGCAGAGTATATTTACAAAAAAACAATCTGCATGAGACTTCACTCCATACAATAGCATAATACCAAACCATCTTGAAAACTAGTATATATAAAATAAGCATAAAACAAATAGCAATGCATAAAATAAACAGGCAACAACAACTGAAACAGCCTAAACAAAATGAAACAAAAGCGACTAGATATACCAATTTTGCTCTAAACAAGATAGAAATCATGAACTAGATTCTATATATCATGCCTAAAAATATAGCATTGAAATGAAATTTGCTTTAATTTAGGCGTACTTTATAGAATAAACCTAAATTTCTACTTTTAGTAGACACCATCTTTAAACCAGACCCACCAAAAATTTCCATGAGTCAGTAAACAGGACAAGTAAGCCAGAGAGTCTGCACTATAATGATTGACATAGAGTTGGTCATCTCCCAAAGAAGCTGTTTGCGAAACGGAGATGCTCTATTGAGACAACCGCTGAGAAAATCTTTGCACTAAGATAAATATTTATTCATTCTTTCCTATATATCATGAGATGTCCTTTCAGTGAAAAGCCTTACATAATAAGTAAATGTCAATATATATAAAAACTAGTGAGAAATGCCCGTTTCGGATAAAAATGAAACGGGCACTAGCAAGGTAATCCCCCACCACCACCATCCTCCCTCCCTCCCTCCCGAGTTCCAGACCCTCCCTCCGTCCCTCCCTTCCAATTTCCACACCCCCCTCTCCCTCCCTCCGTCCCTCAGTCACTTGGTTGCGAGTTTGTGATTAAAGTTCGCAGCACTCTCCCCGCTGCTGTCACTGAATGTGTGGGACTCCCCGCTGCTGTCACAGGATCTGTGGAACTCGTGCGTTGTGCCTTCCCCGCCCCGCCCTCTACGTCATTGCATTTTGACGCGAGGGCAGAGGTACAGTGACTGCAGGCCCGCCCCGCCCTCTACGTCATCGCGTTTTGACGCGAGGGCAGAGCTACACTGACTGCAGGCCAAACTGGATATCTCTGGCGCCTCAAGTTTCCGGCTTGAGGCTTCATTGGAACGTTGGAGGTGACTTTTATATATATAGATTACAAAAAAAATATTAAAGAAATATCTCTTCTAAGTCAATAATATATCAATAAATGAATTAGGAGGTTTTCAAGACTGGTGAAGAGGTTCCATCGGCAGTTCTGTGTACAAAAGTTCACATGAAAGAGCCGATCATCTGAGGTCTTTTCCTCCTCAGTAAATGGCTTAATTTAGAATAAAAAGTTATAAGTGTATTGCTACTTGGTATATATTTACCTAACACAGTTTATATAGCAAGATATCTGCCATTGAACACGTCAATTATAACAATAGTTTTGCAAGTTCATTTTTCAGTTCTATCAGTACTCTGGGATGAATACCATCGGGTCCAGGTGATTTGTGTGTCCCCAATACTTGCAGCCAAGTTGTTCACATTATGAAAATACTCAAATAATTCTAAGCAGCTGAAGATCCACTCAGTTCTGAGGGTTAATTCTGTTTTTAACCATCTTCAATTATTTACCCCAAGACAGACAAGATCATTTCATCAATTTACACCAGATATAGCAGCATTTTTCACAAAGATTTTTTTGTTACAGCTATCACAAATGAAGAAATTAGCTAAGTTTTAATGAGTATGTTAGAGGAATATTACTAACGTGGCCACCAACAAGAACTGGGACCACAGCAAGCCTACCAGAAAATTTGTTCTGAGAATAATTTACCTAGATTTAAAATCATTTGCTTTATAATTTAGGGACCTGATTGCTAAAATGCAGTAAGTGCAACTATATGGCGCTATGAGTTACATTCATTAAATTTGGCACACACTCAGTTTAACGTGTGTAACTTAATTGAGCAATAAACTAATCAGTGCTGATAATTGGGTGATAACCATTTATCAGCACTAATTGGCAATAATTAGGATTTATGCACATATCATATTCTATAATGATGTGCGCATAAATCCTAATGCACAGACATATTTTGGGCGTGGATAGGGACGTTCCCAAATGTTATGCATGTTGATTTAGAATATGGTCAAACTGCATCCAACTGTAGGCGCCAGCATTTAAGCCTGCTCATAGCAAGCCTAATTGCAGGCGTCTAGAGTTAGGTTCAGTTTATGCCTAAGCCTGTTTCTTTAAAGGACGCTTACTCTTTATAGAATCATGCTAAGCATATTACATTTTTAGCATCAATTTTTAGGCACTTATAGAATATACAGAGAAGTTATTTCCTATGCATTGACCCCCTAATTCTTTAACCTTGTGCACACATTTTCACGCTTAGCAGCAAAATTGCATGCACAGGTTATATTATAAGGGCAGTTATGCAGGTATCTTCATTGCTAAATTAGGTGCTAATTGGCATTAACCAATAATTGGTAATAATTGGAGTTAATTGGCACTAGTTGGTACTGTTTTGGAATTCTGTAACCTTAGTGCATAATGTCTTTAGCGCACGGCTGCAAGCTTATACAATGCAGAGGAATGACTTATGGGTTTGTTATGCAAGAAGGCCACAAGTAGTGGATGAGGGAAATATAATGAAAACAGTGAAGTCTAATTTGTCACTAGTAAATGCAGTGAGAGGATCTTGGCATATGTTTTGACCTATTTCTACATGATTGACTCAATCAAAAGCCTAGTGCCAGCAAAAGGCACTTGCAGAGAATTTCCCTTGCCTTTTCTGTGGAAAAAATGTGCAAACCTCCCAGCTTAACCCTGCCCTCAGGAATGCCTCCACACAGTGCAGGTAAAAGTACTATTAACTACTAGTAAAAAAGCCCCGTTTCTGATGCAAATGAAACGGGGGGCTAGCACTGTTTTCTTCTGTGTGCATGTGGGAGTGTGTGTGTCCCTGCCCTCTGCCCTCTCTCCCCTCCGCCCTCTGAGTCCTTCAGTAAAAAAGCCCTGTTTCTGATGCAAATGAAACGGGGGCTAGCAGGTTTTCTTCTGTGTGCATGTGGGAGTGTGTGTGTCCCTGCCCTCTGGCCTCTCTCCCCTCCCCCCTCTGAGTCCTTCACTGTTACAGAGCCAGCGATTTGATTTGTGCTCTGCTGTTTTCCTTCACTGACTGTTTGTGTTACAGAGAGGGCGGGGCAGACACTCATGGGGAACCGGATATCTCTCCCCCTTCACACTTCCGTCTGGAGGCTTCATAGAACGTTGGTGTTGCCTTTTATATAGAGAGATGTAGAGGGTGGGCAGTTTTCAATCAGCACTTTTTAACCAGCTAAATTGTTATCCACCTGAGTAATGGTTTCCAACATAGCACCCACCTATGTCTTATATAATTGGAATTTAAAAATGTCTTTTATTGAGGGCTTTCAAAATATTCTAATAATGAAGGATATATTGAATATGATTGAAGTTTTTAATTTAAAAAAGGAGCTCAGGTATGAGTCTCATTCAAAAAAGAGAATTTGCTTCAGCACAAAATGAGAAAAAGTAGTTTTTCAAATAATGTGCAAAGAATCATCTTACAATCAAGACAAATGTGATTTTTTAATAGAAGTAACTTTAAAACCAGTTCCTTTCCAGTTCTGAAACAAGTGTACTCTTTCATGTAATATGGACCTCAATTTCTAGTTACCAAGCTGAGTGCAAGATCCAGGCTATCAACTTCTTGTCAATCCAAACTTTATACCATTTAAAACTAGGAATATGTAAATAAACATTTTTAAAAGGTGGTAGGTCTTTAGTGGAAATGTACAAGATTTTCCAAAGATAGAACTAGTCCACAGGTAAGATCACTTTAAAAACAGGAAAATTAATGTAATGCAAATTATGGAACTTGAAAGAATGTTAATTATTTTTCACTTTTTTGAGAAGAATGACATTCTTAGTCATAAAATCATTACCTGTTTCAAGCAAGGTGATTCAGACTTCCAGGTTCTGAGTTTTAGCAGTTTAACAGATATATCTATTGTTCAGGAAACCATTTCTACAAAGTTTTTAAAGAAACAGTTTCTATATTTTCTTATTCTGTAGGTTTTAGTTTCAGAATTGCAAACTAACCACTTCAGTCACTTTTATTGTTTTTTCTTATTGTGTGTAAGCTATGGAACAATAAATATCTACCCTGGTCTTAATTGCAATACACAGAAGAGGATACAAATTGTTTGTAATATAAGGGGGCAAATATTCATTGATAACATATCTGGTTAACTTAACCAGACAAGTTAGCTGAATATCTGATTAAAGTAGGACTGCCTGAACATACTGCCCTAAACGTAACTAGATAAATTATCTGTTAGCTTTAAGACAATTGTTTATGTGGTGTGAGCTAACTGGATAAGCATAGGAAGGCATTTTCAAAAGAACGGCCAAGTCAGAATTTGGATGTCCTGCTCATAATGTCCAAAAAGACCCCTTCCATCTCACAGCAATTCTTGAACAGGAAATACGTCCAGATTCCTGTTCGAAAATACATGAGAAGGACATCCTTACGCTGGAGACATCCATCCTGAACAACCAGTTTATAAACTGAAACATTTAAATTATAAATGGGAAAAATACGGAACAGGAAGGTCTGTCAGGCAGCATTGTTGTGAAAATGGCTACACAGATATCCTTGCAGTTGGATTATTTGTAGTAAATAATTAGCAGATTTTATACACACAGCTTCAGCTTTAGAAATGTTAATTTCTTTTCTTCATCTCTCTCTCATACTCCCCAGAATAATTCACTGCTGAGTCACTTTAAAGTTGAAGTAACAAAACATCTGTTTACTCACAGTTTGTAGTTAGATTATATTCAGACAGGCTTATATATACATAATACTATACATTTGGATTATCAGCTCTTTCCATGTGCTTAGATGGTAATGGATGCTCACACCACCATAGATCCTCAGCTTAGGAGAGATCATGAGCTCCATGTGCTGTGCCTAACCCCCACAGGAAGTTGCATGGGTGTGACCTCTCTAGGCAATTCACATCAGAGGTCACAGAGTAATCACAGAGAAAGAAAAGAAACATTGCTGACAGACAATGCATGTAAAACACAATACATTATTCCAACAAACCCCTTCTCATGCATAACTGTCATGCAATTATTAATTCATACAAAGTCCAAGCTTTATTCGCAGATTCTCAAAAACGTTCTCTGGGTACGGTTTGGTCATGATGTCAGCTGTCATCTCACTGGTGTGACAATAGTGTAGACTGATAACCCCTTCTTTCGCCAGCTCTCGCACGTTGTGATATTTCGTTGCGATGTGCTTGGTGCGTGACTGAACCTTGTCATTCTGTGACAGTCTGATGCAGCTCTGATTATCTTCCATTATCTGGATTGGTCTCTGTTCATCTATTCCAAAATCCAGCAAAAGTTTTTCAATCCACATCAGTTCTCTGCATGCTTCTGATACAGCCACATATTCAGCTTCTGTAGAAGACAGACTCACAATACTTTGTTTATGACTGGCCCAAGAAATTTGTACATTTCCATACATAAACACATATCCACTTGTGGATTTATAATCAGAATGATCCCCTGCCCAATCTGAATCACAGTAACATATTAGTTTTGGATTACTATTGGCTGAAATCTTTAATTTACAATCAATGGTACCTTTTAAATACCTTACCATCCTTTTAACTGCAGTCCAATCTGATTTGGTAGGTGAGCTGACCCTTCTGCTCAAAATTCCTACTGCATTTGCTATATCAGCCCTGTATGTGGTAGTTAGATATAAAAGCTTACCTATGGCTGATCTATATTGGATGTTATCTGGTAAAGGTTCTCTTACTGTTTCATCCTTCAGAAAATCAGTGATCATGGGAGTGCTTACAACTTGGGCATCTTGCATACCTAAACTTTCAATAAGCTCATTTATTTTCTGCTTCTGGCTTAGAAGATAAGAACCATCATTTTGTTTCTCAATTTCTATACCAAGATAGTATGACACATTACCAAGTTCTTTTATCTCAACATTCAGGTTTAAATATTTTACAATGTCCTTGTACTCTTGCTCACTTTCGCTTGCAATGAGCAGATCATCAACAAAAGCTAAAATGTATGCATATTGTCCATTTCTGCACCTAGCGTACAAGCATTTATCTGCTTCACCTTGCTTAAATCCTAAATTTGTCAATATTTCATGCAATTTGTCATTCCAACATTTTGCACTTTGCTTTAATCCATAAAGACCTTTGTTTAATTTACACACTAGCTGTCTTTGTTTTGTATTTATGAAACCTGTTGGCTGTTCCATGTACAAGTCTTCAGTTATATCTCCATGAAGAAATGCTGTTTTCACATCAATGTGGTTGACTTGCATGCCTTTTGAGACTGCAATGCTCAGAAGTGTTCTAATTGTCGTGTGTTTCACTACAGGTGCAAACACTTCATCAAAATCTTCTCCATATTTTTGAAGATATCCCTTTGCGACTAATCTGGCTTTATACCTTTCCACTTTTCCTTGTGCAGCTTTACGCCATTCAGCAGCTTCTTCTGCTGGCATTTTCTCAATCTCATCCCATGTTAAGGGCTCTTGAGCTTCTGCTGACTTTGTTAGGTAAGACAGTCTTGGGGGTGGAACACCTTTGTTTTCCCTGGATGAGCGTCTGACAACAGGTTGGTCCGACCTTTCCGCATCCTCTAAATCTGAGAGTCCTTCTCCAATTGATTCCCCTTCTCCAACTGTACTGTCTTCTTCAATGATCCTTTCTGTGTCTGCTTCCTCTGCCTGTTCCTCGTTAGATACAGATGAGTTGCTTTCAGACATCTGCCTTGGTATGGCATTTATATACACTGGCATGTCTATTATGGTTCTAGTTTCATATTCTGGATGATAAGGCTCATCTGGGATAATCCAGCCTTTATCAACCTTTTGTTTTCATCAAATATGTAACATGTCTTATGCCAACAATGCCAGTTTTCAGATTCAAAATTCTATATCCTTTGTGTCCTGGAGCATAGCCAACTAAAATGCCCCTTCTGTTGTGGAATCCAGTTTATGCCTTCTTTGCTTTGGTACATGAGCA
The DNA here is from genome assembly GCF_901765095.1 of Microcaecilia unicolor. Classification (NCBI taxonomy): domain Eukaryota; kingdom Metazoa; phylum Chordata; class Amphibia; order Gymnophiona; family Siphonopidae; genus Microcaecilia; species Microcaecilia unicolor. The sequence continues at coordinate 141,485,656 of NC_044036.1, forward strand.
TATGCTGTACTTCCAATGTTCTTATGTGTGACAGGTTTGGTTTCCTACCATGCCATGTCTCATGTGGTGTGCGCTCAGCGCCTTTAGTTGGCATTCTGTTTTGTAGGTACACTGCTGTGAGAATGGCTTCCCCCCATAGTCTTTTAGGGAGATTGCTATCTGACAGCATACATCTGGTCATTTCCACAAGTGACCTAAATTTTCTCTCTGCAACAGAATTTTGCTCTGGTGTATAAGCTACTGTTGTGATATGCTGAATGCCTTCTTGTTGTAGAAATGTGCGCATGCTTTGTGAAGTGAACTCACCACCATTGTCGGTCTGAAGAACCTTTGGTTTTCTTTCAAATTTATTGCTCACCATGGCTACGTATTTCTTCAGCATGTCTGTGACTTGACTTTTTTCTTTCAGCAAATAGGCCACACAGTATCTAGAGAAATCATCCAAGAATATTAGCACAAATCTGTTATTTCCCAATGATGGGATATTAAACGGTCCACATAAGTCACTGTGTATTAAGTCCAGTACTTTATTACTCCTATTTCCTGTGTATGCAGGAAATGAGGGTCTCACACCTTTTTGAGTAACACAGTCTATGCATTTCTCCATTTTACCAGTATCTGCACTTATTTCAATGCCTGTAGCAAGTTGCTTACTGTAAAGAGCCTGGATCACCTTAAAATCACGATGTCCCAGGCGGCGGTGCCAGATTTCCAGACTACATTTACCATCATTCTTCCTTACTTGCGCCATATGTGAGGCTTCACCTGAAATGCTCAGTTTATAAACATCATTATGCATAAAAGCTTCAGCATACACTTCATCATTTTTAGAGATTGTGCACTTACTGTTTTCAAAATGAATCACAAATCCCTTCTTATCTAATGTAGATACACTAAGCATATTGCAAACTGCTTGGGGAATATACAAGACATCACTTACAGGAATTTCTTTAACTTCATTAGACACTTTGCATTTTAAGAATCCAATGCCTTTTGCTTGGATCTTAGCAGTCCCTGCGTTTGCAGTATTAAGAATACCTTCTTCTGGACACATTTCCTGAAAGAAATCCTTACAATTGGTTAAATGGCATGTGCTCCCCGAATCCAAATCCAAGTACTTTCATTTGAATTATTATTTACCATAGTCAAAGATTTTTCTGCCATTAGAAAGCTCTTATGTTTATCATTGTCCTTTGTACATTTCCTGGTTGGAAAATTCTTTTGTTCCATTGGCTTAGGTGAGCTAGAGGGGGTGTTTTGTGTTTCCTTACACCATTTAGATACATGTCCCTCCTTTCCACATGAGTAGCAAATCAGCTTGCCCTTGGGTGGAGTTTTCCCATAGCTCCGCCTTCCTCTATTCTTTGCCAAGAAATTTGTTTCATTTCTCTCTGACTGTATTTGAGAACACATCTCCTCAGAATCATTAATTATGCATTCCTGCCTCAGTTTTGATGCTGCCTGTTCAAACGATTGCCCTTCAATGGCTTCATTCACAGACCTAAAAACATCAAACTTCTTTGATAGTGAGGTAAAAAGAAATGCTCTTTTCAATGCATCACACATGGGGATTCCAGAAAGTTCTAGCTTTTGAAATGAAGACATAAGATGCATAATGTGATCATTACACTTACTTTTATCCCTTAATTTGGTTTCATTCAACTCTGCCAACCAAATTGGTTGCTGTTTTGCATATGTAGTTGCATACATAGTTCTCAGTTTTTCTAAAATTTCCTTTGCTGTATCTTTTGCCTCCACCAATATGGCTTGTTTCTCTGAGAGAGCTTCAAAAAACATGCACTTCACATAATAGTTTGCATTGTCCCATTCAGCCATATTTTCAGCTGTTCTGTTTTGGTCTAAACATATGCTTAATTTCTTTGCTTGAAGGAGACATCTGAATCTTAGCTCCCATTGCTTATAATTATATTCAGTTAATTTAGGCACCTTGAGAGAGTGGAAAAATGGTGAATTTCTTCCCTCAGCCATTGCTTTCTGTTTGGTGTGTGGGGGGGAGAGAGAGAGACAGACTGAATCTTTCTTTTAAAACTTAAGAGAAAAAATTTGGCTTTTTCACTGCCTGGTAATATTTCTCTTCTTCCTTTTTCAATTCCTGGGCTGGGCCCATAACCCTTTGTTGGATTATTTGTAGTAAATAATTAGCAGATTTTATACACACAGCTTCAGCTTTAGAAATGTTAATTTCTTTTCTTCATCTCTCTCTCATACTCCCCAGAATAATTCACTGCTGAGTCACTTTAAAGTTGAAGTAACAAAACATCTGTTTACTCACAGTTTGTAGTTAGATTATATTCAGACAGGCTTATATATACATAATACTATACATTTGGATTATCAGCTCTTTCCATGTGCTTAGATGGTAATGGATGCTCACACCACCATAGATCCTCAGCTTAGGAGAGATCATGAGCTCCATGTGCTGTGCCTAACCCCCACAGGAAGTTGCATGGGTGTGACCTCTCTAGGCAATTCACATCAGAGGTCACAGAGTAATCACAGAGAAAGAAAAGAAACATTGCTGACAGACAATGCATGTAAAACACAATACATTATTCCAACACTTACGCTGGAGACATCCATCCTGAACAACCAGTTTATAAACTGAAACATTTAAATTATAAATGGGAAAAATACGGAACAGGAAGGTCTGTCAGGCAGCATTGTTGTGAAAATGGCTACACAGATATCCTTGCAGAACAGAGAAGTCTAGTGGTTAGTGCAGTGAACTGTAACCAAGGTACACAGGTTCATATCTTCTTCTTCTTCTTTTTTTTTTTTGTAAATATGATCCCTCCAGGAACAGAAAAATACTTACCCTACCTAAAGATATAAGACACCTGCAAGCTGAAGGCTATTGAACTTGGTGTACATTCTGGTACAGTAGGCATTTTTCTGTTCCTGGAGGGAGCTCCAGGAAAAAAAATAAAAATTAATAGAGTTACAGTGGGAATTGAACCTGTGTCCTTTGGTTTACAGTCCACTGTACTAATCACTAGGCTACTCCTCTGACCTGCTTTTTTATTCAGAAAGATTATAATACCTGCAGCTGACATAGAGCCTGGTTTTTCTTTCCAGTTTCACTTTCAGGGGAGGGGGGACATCAACTACTAGGAGATTAAGGAGGAGTCGTGCCTTAATCCGTCCAGTGGTCAGCTGCTCACTCACAGCACCTTTTTGTAAGCTGGACGTAACTGAAACAGGTCTAGATAAAAATGTCCTTCTTTTTAGTCATGGATGTTTATTCCCATTTCAAAATCGCTGTTGAATGTCCTACTTTTGGTCACTCTCTGACCCACCAAAAACCCACCCACAACATGCCCCCTTACTATTTGGACAAACTGCAGTGTGAAACATCCAAGTTCTGGTTTTCTAAAATTGGAATTTGGATGTTTTTAGCAAATGGACTTTTTTGGCATTTTGACGCGTCCATCTGCTTTGAAAATGAGCGCCCTAGTAACATGGTAGTTGATGGCAGATAAAGACCAAAATAGCCAGTTTGGTTGTGTCTGCTGCTCTATGCAGGTTACACTTTCTTCACTTATCCAAATATTAATAATTCTTGGCCAGACATCGAATATTCAGTGGCTCTAAATTTAAGTGAAAGGTTTATCATGTTAACTTCCCAAGTTAACTAGATAAATCTTCTGCATTTCAATCTCCAGATGTTTTGAAGCTACAGGCCTTGTCTGTTCAGAATTTCCATGTGCATAGGAGCCAACTTTTCAAAATTATTGGGGGTGCTAAGCCCAGTGGAAATAACCCTTCCCTGGATACATACAAGGAATTTTTTAAATATTGGGTGCGCTCAAGCACCTACAGAACCCACAGAATCAGCTCCTATGGATATTACCATACTGTGCACTAGCTTACATTTATTCTTTTACACTCTAAAGTTCTACCAAGCTAAGCAAACCATCACACCATCTCCATTTTGTCTTCCTCTTGGTATCTCTATCTGCTCTTCTCATAACACTGTGTCTTAAACATTCTTAATTGTCACAGTTTTGGTTTAATTTCCTATCCCTGGATATTCTGAGCATCTACTACTGGCAGAGCCAGGTCTGGAGTAAGTGGCACAACCGTCTCCCCTGCCCCCTCTAGAAGCATACAGCAAGCTAAGCACACATGCACCTAGGGCTCCCAGAGACAACCTCTGTCCACCCTACCTTAAAGCCAGCCCTGGATACTGGTCATTTTGTCATCATGTACTACCATTTTCTGCATCCTGCCATTCAGATCATCTAGTTTATTATTTATTGCATTTGTATCCCACATTTTCCCACCTATTTGCAGGCTCAAAGTGGCTTACTACTACTACTTAACATTTCTAAAGCGCTACTAGCATACATAGTTTTGGTAAGACATAGTCATTCCAGGATGTCAGATACAATTGGTAATGTACAAAGATTAATGTACAACTTTGTTCTACTTCAGTACCATGCACCTTCTTTACTAATCTGTAAGGAGCAATATTAAGAGCCTTAATATAGTGTTCTGTCAGGTGATCTATTGTACTTCCCTCAAGGGCCCTGATCCACTATTTTAGTCCTCTCACTAAAGTCAGGCTTCTCTCCGACAGTATCTGCTTCTTGTGAAATACTTCAAAGTATACCTCCTTTCTTCTTTCAGAGTGCTGAAGCTTACTTTAAATAAACAAGTGCTTTTTGGCTGAAAACAAACTTAGACGACAGCAGCACGGAGGAGAGGAAAAAGTAGTTACCTTCAGGTTTTTTACGTCATCTGGCTCTGTTCTGTGCTGACTCGCTTCGTCAATGTTCCGGGCCGCCGGCAGTGTCAGTGCAGTAAGCACACTGCCTTCGGCGGCTCCGGAAGCTCTCCCTCTGATGCAGCATCCCGCCTATGCGGGACAGGAAATTGTAACAGAGGGAAAGCTTCCGGGCCGCCGAAGGCAGTGTGCTTACTGCACTGACACTGCCGGCGGCCCGGAACATTGAAGGACAGTGGTGTAGGGCAGGGAGCGGGATGGTGCAGGGAGCAGGAGGGACAGGCTCTTTATGCCCACGCCACTGCCTCAATTATTGGGGGTACTTTAGCACCCACAGCACCCACGGAGTCGGCGCCTATATCATGTGCTTGGTTATAATTGATGATGCTGCATATGCTTCTGGGTCTTTTGTTAAAAGTTAGTTTAAGGTCATAATCTTTTGTGCCTAGCAGGTTCAATTTGCCAGAGAATTAAGGGATCCTGATCACCCTTTCTTTAATCTAACTTAACTAGATTTTTGTTTCATGCATGTCTTCTAGTATTTAATTGTTTGATTATATTTATTCTTGGTTCTTCTTCCAGTCTTGTGGACTTATGTAAAATTAAGGGCCTGGTTCCCATAGATGCAGAATGGGGAAAACCTCAGTGAATCAAGCTGTAACAAGTTGGTGCACTAAAGTTACTTTACACAATTGGGTTTCACACACACAAAAAAGCACAAAACATCCAACCTGTCTTCTTTCCAAAATTGATATGTTTTGTTTTCTTTTTTAATTAAAGTGAAATTTTAAGCAGTTTGATTTGCCACATTCAAGAAGGCATTCAAAGGGTAAGTAGATGTATTACTTATTAACAAGTTCTAAAGGAGTAGTGTAAATACAGAAAACCATGTAGTAAACATAGATAATGCCTTTTCTGGAGCCTTTTGTTCAGTTTGGGCCCCACGCTTCAAGATGGATATGATGATTTTGTAGAGAGTTCAACAGACATTATGAGATCTGTATGATATAATTTATGGTGCAGATCTGAAGGAGCTTGGTTAATTTCATCTGGTAAACTGGGATTATAAATACACTGATGAACAGTTGTTTACCATTTACACCATAGATAGAACATGTGGTGTAGGTCTTAAATTGCAGCAGGAGAAATTTTGGTTAAATAAAACGTAAAGCTTTGTAACTGTAGTGTTACTTAATATAACATATTACTAAGTGGCCCTTTTACAAAAGCTTAGCATGCACTGAAGAAATCCATTTTATAACTATGAGCAATTTAGCATGTGCTAATTCCATTAGTGTATGCTTTCATAAAAAGTAGGTTTTTCAGAGTAGATTAAACAAACATTTGTCAGTTGGTTTAGATATAACATATCCTTCTAGAAAACGTGAATGGGATAGATGACTTCATGTGCTCTGTTTCAGTTTCCTTTCTCTTGTACGTTCTCACTCTCTGATTTTATATTTAACAATATATTTTTTTTTTATTCCTTGCATCATGTTGATACATCTTCTGTTCATAATGCACATGAATTTTTATCTGTAATATCAAACTTTGGCAGATCAGACTCATACTGTGGGATGGCTGGAAATTTGCTCTGTGCATCTAATGAAACAGTGATGGTCTTCTACTACTACTACTACTTATCATTTCTAAAGCGCTACTAGACGTACACAGTGCTGTACACTTGAACATGAAGAGACAGTCCCTTTTAGCTTAGATTTGAAGACGGCCAGAGATGGAGTTTGACGTACCGACTCAGGAAGTCTATTCCAGGCATATGGTGCAGCAAGATAAAAGGAACGGAGTCTGGAGTTAGCAGTGGAGGAGAAGGGTGCAGATAAGAGAGATTTATCCAGTGAACGGAGTTTCTGGGGAGGAATGTAGGGAGAGATGAGAGTGGAGAGGTACTGAGGAGCTGCAGAGTGTAGTGTTCCAGAAAAAGTGTTGTGCAATGGCACAGTAAGTGCTGCCTGACCACCTTTGCCATTTAGACTGAGGAACAAATATCCTAAAGTGTTGTTAGACCAGTGCAGACAAATGGGTGCTTGAGCACCCACGGAGTCGGCGCCTATGTACCATGTAGATGGAAGCAGAGAAAACTGACAATTCCATAGTGATATCACCGGTACAAGGAGTGGCACAGCCCTGGAACCTGGCAGTATTTCTGTGCCTCCAGCAGATGGTGCAGATGGAGCAGATGGACTGGTGTGGCAGGATTTTCTTCATGGGCAGCCCGACTCCCAAGGGCATAATAGTGTATAGATTCTGCACATGGTTGAGTTCTTTGGCAAATGAAAGAGCTCTAAGGGATCAGTCCATGGACCAGATACCTCCTGTGATCCCCAAACCACAAATTAAGGACCTTGACTTGGTGAAACCAAGTTGGGCAGCAGTCTTTGGGCTTTCTGCTGGTAAATGCCTGGCTTGGAGGGATCCCCCCACTTGCTTGCCCTGGTTGCAATTTGGTCCAATAAGGCCACTGCGGGAGGTGGCTGTTCTGACAAAATCTCCTCTTGCTTGATGAGGTTTTCAGCTTTAAGGTCCTTGTTTCCTGTTGTGACAGTGGCCCTACCTAGAGTGCTCCATTGGGCAAGACCTTCAACTTGAGTCAGTCTGTGGCCTATACAACAGCCTTGGTAACATTTTCCATAGGCCAGATGTCTTATCCCTTGCTTGTTGCCATGATCTAGTGGTCAGTGGTTCCACTGGTGGTGTTTGACACTTGAGGTTGCATCTAATATCCTTCAAGTTCCTAGCAGCTGGTCTCCCCTTAATCATCTCATTATTGTTGTTCAGTTCAGCGAACAGTGGCAGGGCAATTCAGGGATGGTTATTGAGGACTGGGGTGGTAAGGAAATCATACAGTTTAGTGAAACCCTAGAGAGTAGTGTTTGTGGTCCCTTAACCATAGATGCTTCATTTTGGAGCATCATAGCAGGCAGCTGTCACCCCCCCCCCCCCCCCCCCGCCCCTCTCCTGGAGTAGGTACTCAAAACGATGTCTTCCACCTGAGGCCCTATAAACTTTGGCACATCCTGTTTGTCAGGACTGGTCTAGCAGGATGATAAACAAGGTGAAATTTGTTCTTACCTTTCCTGTCTTCTGCTAGACCGGTCCAGGACCCTCCTGGGAAGACTGTGGTTTATAGTTTATTAAGAAATTGCTAAAGGCAGAGCTAAGCGGTGTACAGTCTATAAAAGAAAGAGGAAAGGAATTCCATTATTCAACAGGAAAGATAACAAAGACTTTAAAAACAAAGAGATAAAGGAAAGCAAGACAATAAATAAATAAATAAAAATTGGCATAGGAAAACAAGTTGCATGCCGGCCCAATCAATCAGTTGGAACATCTTCTTGGTGTCATCTACTATCAAAGAGGACTTCCCTGGTTCCTTCTAGAGATGATTCAGGGAAAAGAATTTCCCATGTCTTCCAGAGCTGGGAGGATCTTTCTTGTACCTGTATTGTTGCCCGTTGATACTCGATGGCTGAGTTTTTGTTGGTCTATCACTGCCTTTTGACTGCTTGGTGGCAATGCTATTGTGGCACTTTTGCAGCTCTGTTGTGGCTCTTTAGCTTTGCTATGCCTATTCTATAGCTGCACAGTTGCTGCTCTATTGCAATTTACTGCTCTGTTACTGCTGTATTGTGGTTCTGTTGAGCTACCCTATATTGCTGTTCTAGATGGCTGGAGTTGTTATATGGAGCTGCTTTATAGCACTACATGGTGAGGATATTATTACACTTTAACGTGTACTGGTATATAATGCTATAATCTAGGTGTTTCATAATCTTGATGTATAGTTTTCTTCTAGTACAGTAGATCTGGTTTCTCAATAATATACTCGCAGGTTCCAGGGCTGGTGTGTCATCACGGAATTATCTACTAGGTACAGAACAGAACCAGGCTTTTCAAGAAGCAGGCCCAACGCATCCAATGTATAGAGTATAGAGTATGGCTTTATTTAAAGAAGACTCTACAAGTTATTTATTTATTTGTTACATTTGTACCCCACATTTTCCCACCTATTTGCAGGCTCAATGTGGCTTACATGGTACCATATAGGCTGTTGCCGTTCGGTTGGTAACAGATACAAAGTTATGTTGTGAATAGAAGAGGTGGGTTTGGATCAAGTATCATGGGGTCAAAAGAGGTGAAGATTAGATTGTCCAGTATGATCATTAGTTATGTTGTGTCGCTGGGTGTTGGGGTTTTATGTTGGATCATTGGAATAGGCTTTTTTGAATAGGTGAGTCTTGAGTGATTTTCTGAAATTTAGGTGGTCCTGGATTGTTCTCACTGTACTTGGGAGTCTGTTCCATAGTTGGGCACTTATGTAGGAGAAGTTGGATGAGTGGGTTGTTTTGTATTTTAGTCTTTTGCACTACACGTGCCTTTCTCAGGAGTCTATATAGAAAATAAAATATAAAAGATGTATATGCAAACATGTAAATATAAATATATTAAATTTGACATTAAAAATCAACTCTTACTCGTGACAGTACAAATATAGTGAAACAAGTACAAATAATAAAATGGTGAACAAAGAAGAGGTTTTTATCGTAAATTCCAAAATTTGGTAAATAGCAGAGGGTGAACATGAGGAACAACTATGAGAGGTAGAGTAATAAGTGATATGACGAAACTAACCTGGATGCTTTGTCTCAGAAGGTTAGTGGACAAAGTGCACAGAATGAAGTCTCTTGTAGGTTGAATTTTGGTCTAAAAACAATGTTTATGGATAAAAGTTAGAAGTTAGCATTCTGTGCTTCCATCTACTGGTGGGAGGACGTAACCTAGAGCGTACCAATTTTTTTTCATACACAACCCCATGGTCACAGTTGTAGCATTCCTTGTGACCCCACCAGTGCCTGTGTACTTCCAGCCAGTTTAAGAAGTCCTGATATAGCCCATTTGTCTGGACTGGTCTAGCAAGGAAAGGAAATTATAGGTAAGAACAAATCTTTCCTTTGGTCTTCCAGTCTTCCATACTAAATTGTGAAGTGCTGACTGATCGGTCCCTTTTCTGTAGCAACTTTAGTGCATTTTGTTTGTTTGCTTATGTTGATTCATATATCAGTTTATGTCATCAGTCTTTTGGTATGCTGTTTGTTTATTTTTAAAAGCTAAACAATACAAGAACAAATTGCAAGAAAAATAAATTAAATCACATTCTTTATATATGAAACATGGAAACAGAGTGTAGCATTTTTTCCAGAGGCACAAAATGAAATAAATTAATAAATACACCTTAACAGCAAGCCCTAGATGCTAAATAACTCTAAGGTCCATCTAGTCCCCTTAGTTTACTTCCTGTTAGAATGCCATAGACTCCAACTGCTGTCTGACTTTTCTTCTTGGATTCTTCAGTTGCACACATCCTTCAATCAGTTTGAGGAAAATGAAAATTCAAGAAATAAATCTGTTTTGGATGGCTTGGAAAATATTTCCAAAACATGTAAGTATAATCATTAAGAATTATGTATTCGCCACTAGAGGGCACTGAAAGCTTATAATCTTTAAAAGCAACTGCCACTAAACATGTAAACCCTCTATCTGTAATTTTTCAGTAGCACTTTACGGATAGTGCTGAAAATTCTTACGGACCACAGACAGGTGGAACACCATGATCTGCCCTGGTACTAAGACTACAGATAGCTCTATGTTTATAAATTTAACCCAGCAAAAAAGCTATCAACATTTATTTGTATAACTATGGCTAGAGGTACTGAATATACATTAAATGCTACGATCAGCATTGACTGTGGCATTTGAATATAGACCACCTAAGCAAGTATTGTGGCAGATAGTAACTGTAGAAATCAGTCTGTCAATTTCCCCCTTCTGAGTATATTCTCTTTCAATTTCATATTTTATTTATTTAGTTATTTACCACAAGTTTATAAACTTCTCTCCCAGCATAAAAGGTCATGCAGAGCACTGTGTGGACAGAAAATGCTAGTTTGCTAATAATAATAGACATGTGACTCTTGGAAGCGTAAGCATTATTCTCCGAGGACAAGCAGGCTGCTTGTTCTCACTGATGGGTGACGTCCACGGCAGCCCCTCCAATCGGAAACTTCACTAGCAAAGTCCTTTGCTAGCCCTCGCGCGCCCGCGCGCACCGCGCATGCGCGGCCGTCTTCCCGCCCGAAACCGGCTCGAGCCGGCCAGTCTTCTTTTGTCCGCACTCGGTACGGTCGTGTTTTCGCCGTGTCGAGCCCCGGAAAGTCGACCTCGCGCGTCCAATTGTTTGAACGTGTTTTTTCCTTCGGGAAAGCTTTGTCCTAGTCGGGAAGTGCTCCGGAAACCCCCCGCCGGGTTTCGTGTAAATCTCCCCGTACTTCCAGCTTTTTTGCCCCGGTAAGTTTTCTTTCGTCGTCGGGGTAGGCCTCTTTTCGGCCTCGGTCGAGATTTTTTCTCCCTCTAAATTTGGTGCTTCAAATTTCGCCATTTCGGCTTTTGATTTCGCCGGCGTGATTTTTCCGCCCATGACCGAGTGCATCGAGGCATCGGGCCTCTGCATCGGCGCCGAGACATCGGATAGCTGCATCGACGTCGGTGGTACCAGGACCTCGTCTGCTGATGTCGTCGGACGGTGGTGCATCGGGTGGAGTGCAGGTGAGGGCTGTCCATTCCCCTGCTGGTGGCGGTGAGCCCTCGGGTGGGTCTCCGCCTACCCTGAGGGCTCCTGCGGTACAGCCCCCCCGAGATCGACCTTCTTCAGTCTCGGCCCCGAGGAAGCGACGGATGGATTCGACGTCCTCCTCGTCGGTGCCGGGGAGCTCCGGTGACATGCTTCGGAAGAAATCGAAGAAGCATCGACACCGGTCTCCTCCCCGTGTCGGCACCGAGAGCTCTGGGTCGCCGAGGGATTCGGCACCCAGCAGGCATCGGCACCGAGAGGACCGCTCACCCTCTGTTCAGGAGGTGTCGATGCGCTCCGCTCTGGACAGCCCGGAACAGCCTCCACGCCCGGAACAGGTACTGACGTCGACGCCTGCATCGACCTCTCAGCCTTTCTCTGCAGCCGCTCTAAACGAGAGCCTCCGGGCCGTTCTCCCAGAGATTCTGGGAGAGCTGTTGCGCCCTACCCCTCCGGTACCGGCGGTGCTTGCGCCACCGGTACCGTCGAGCGTGGCGCCGGCTGGCCCATCGCCCAGGTTGAGGTCCCCGACGTCGGTACCGCGTGCGGTACCGACCGCGGCCACCTCCCAGGAAGGCTCCCCGACTACGTCGGCGGAGGGAGCTTCGCCGATGCGGGCGAGGGAGTCTACCTCTCGACGCCCCCATCGTGGACGGGGTTCCACGGAGTCGAGCAGGGCGAGGTTGCAGACACAGGTCCGTGAACTTGTGTCTGACACCGAGGGTGAGGCCTCGTGGGAGGAAGAGGAAGATCCCAGATATTTCTCTGACGAGGAGTCTGAGGGTCTTCCGTCTGATCCCACTCCCTCTCCTGAGAGACAGCTTTCTCCTCCCGAGAGTCTGTCTTTTGCCTCCTTTGTCCGGGAGATGTCTACGGCCATCCCCTTCCCGGTGGTTGTGGAGGACGAGCCCAGGGCTGAAATGTTTGAGCTCCTGGACTATCCTTCTCCACCTAAGGAAGCGTCCACTGTTCCCTTGCACCATGTCCTGAAGAAGACATTGCTTGCGAACTGGACCAAGCCATTAACTAATCCCCACATTCCCAAGAAGATCGAGTCCCAGTACCGGATCCATGGGGACCCAGAGCTGATGCGCACTCAGTTGCCTCATGACTCTGGAGTTGTGGATTTGGCCCTAAAGAAGGCTAAGAGTTCTAGGGAACATGCTTCGGCGCCCCCGGGCAAGGACGCTAGAACCTTAGACTCCTTTGGGAGGAAGGCCTACCATTCCTCTATGCTCGTGTCCAAGATCCAGTCTTACCAGCTCTACACGAGCATACACATGCGGAATAATGTGCGGCAGTTGGCGGGCTTGGTTGATGCTCTTCCCCCTGAGCAAGCCAAGCCTTTTCAGGAGGTGGTCAGGCAGCTGAAGGCGTGCAGAAAATTCCTGGCCAGAGGAGTTTATGACACTTTTGATGTTGCGTCCAGGGCCGCTGCTCAAGGTGTGGTGATGCGCAGGCTCTCATGGCTGCGTGCCGCCGACCTGGAGAATAGAATCCAGCAGCGGATTGCGGACTCGCCTTGCCGTGCGGATAACATTTTTGGCGAAAAAGTCGAGCAGGTGGTAGAGTCTCTCCACCAGCGGGACACCGCATTCGACAAGTTCGCCCGCCGGCAGCCTTCAGCTTCTACCTCTACAGGTAGACGATTTTTCGGGGGAAGGAAGACTGTTCCCTATACTTCTGGCAAGCGTAGGTACAATCCTCCTTCCCGACAGCCTGCGGCCCAGGCTAAGCCCCAGCGCGCTCGCTCTCGTCAGCAGCGTGCGAATCAGCAAGGCCCCGCGGCTCCCCAGCAAAAGCAAGGGGCGAGCTTTTGACTGGCTCCAGCAGAGCATAGCCGACATCCAAGTGTCAGTGCCGGGCGACCTGCCTGTCGGAGGGAGGTTGAAAGCTTTTCACCAAAGGTGGCCTCTCATAACCTCCGATCAGTGGGTTCTCCAAATAGTCCGGCAAGGATACACCCTCAATTTGGCCTCACAACCTCCAAATTGTCCACCGGGAGCTCAGTCCTACAGCTTCCAGCACAAGCAGGTACTTGCAGAGGAACTCTCCGCCCTTCTCAGCGCCAATGCGGTCGAGCCCGTGCCATCCGGGCAAGAAGGGCTGGGGTTCTATTCCAGGTACTTCCTTGTGGAAAAGAAAACAGGGGGGATGCGTCCCATCCTAGACCTAAGGGCCCTGAACAAATATCTCGTAAAAGAAAAGTTCAGGATGCTTTCCCTGGGCACCCTTCTCCCCATGATTCAGCAAAACGATTGGCTATGCTCTCTGGACTTGAAGGATGCCTACACACACATCCCGATACTGCCAGCTCACAGACAGTATCTGCGATTTCAGCTGGGCGCACGCCACTTCCAGTACTGTGTGCTACCCTTTGGGCTCGCCTCTGCGCCCAGGGTGTTCACAAAGTGCCTAGCTGTGGTAGCAGCGGCGCTTCGCAGGCTGGGGGTGCACGTGTTCCCATATCTCGACGATTGGCTGGTGAAGAACACATCCGAGGCAGGAGCCCTGCAGTCCATGCAGATGACTATTCGCCTCCTGGAGCTACTGGGGTTTGTGATAAATTACCCAAAGTCCCATCTTCTCCCAGTGCAGAAACTCGAATTCATCGGAGCCCTGCTGGATTCTCGGACGGCTCGCGCCTATCTCCCAGAGGCGAGGGCCAACAACTTGTTGTCCCTCGTCTCGCGGGTGCGAGCGTCCCAGCAGATCACAGCTCGGCAGATGTTGAGATTGCTGGGCCACATGGCTTCCACAGTTCATGTGACTCCCATGGCCCGCCTTCACATGAGATCTGCTCAATGGACCCTAGCCTCCCAGTGGTATCAGGCCGCCGGGGGTCTAGAGGACGTGATCCACCTGTCCACGAGTTTTCTCGAATCCCTGTATTGGTGGACGATTTGCTCCAATTTGACTCTGGGACGTCCCTTCCAAATTCCTCAGCCTCAAAAAGTGCTGACCACGGATGCGTCTCTCCTGGGATGGGGAGCTCATGTCGATGGGCTTCACACCCAAGGAAGGTGGTCCCTCCAAGAAAGCGATCTACAGATCAATCTTCTGGAGTTGCGAGCGATCTGGAACGCTCTGAAGGCTTTCAGAGATCGGCTGTCCCACCAAATTATCCAAATTCAGACAGACAATCAGGTTGCCATGTACTATGTCAACAAGCAGGGGGGCACCGGATCTCGCCCCCTGTGTCAGGAAGCCGTCAGCATGTGGCTCTGGGCTCGCCGTCAAGGCATGGTGCTCCAAGCCACATATCTGGCAGGCGTAAACAACAGTCTGGCCGACAGGTTGAGCAGGATTATGCAACCTCACGAGTGGTCGCTCAATTCCCGTGTGGTGCGACAGATCTTCCAGGCGTGGGGCACCCCCCTGGTGGATCTCTTCGCATCTCAAGTGAACCACAAGGTCCCTCAGTTCTGTTCCAGGCTTCAGGCCCACGGCAGACTGGCGTCGGATGCCTTCCTCCTGGATTGGGGGGAAGGTCTGCTGTATGCTTATCCTCCCATTCCTCTGGTGGGGAAGACTTTGTTGAAACTCAAGCAAGACCGAGGCACCATGATTCTGATTGCTCCCTTTTGGCCGCGTCAGATCTGGTTCCCTCTTCTTCTGGAGTTATCCTCCGAAGAACCGTGGAGATTGGAGTATTTTCCGACCCTCATCACGCAGGACGAAGGGGCTCTTCTGCATCCCAACCTCCAGTCCCTGGCTCTCACGGCCTGGATGTTGAGG
This sequence comes from Microcaecilia unicolor, assembly GCF_901765095.1. Taxonomy (NCBI): domain Eukaryota; kingdom Metazoa; phylum Chordata; class Amphibia; order Gymnophiona; family Siphonopidae; genus Microcaecilia; species Microcaecilia unicolor. The sequence goes on from NC_044036.1 coordinate 141,500,787, forward strand.
GCGTAGACTTTGCCTCTTTGGGTCTGCCAGAGGGTGTCTCCCGCATCTTGCTTGCTTCCAGGAAAGACTCCACTAAGAGAAGTTACTTCTTTCATTGGAGGAGGTTTGCCGTCTGGTGTGACAGCAAGGCCCTAGATCCTCGCTCTTGTCCTACACAGACCCTGCTTGAATACCTTCTCCACTTGTCTGAGTCTGGTCTGAAGACCAACTCCGTAAGGTTCACCTTAGTGCAATCAGTGCATACCATTACCAAGTGGAAGGTAAGCCGATCTCAGGACAGCCTTTAGTTGTTCGCTTCATGAGAGGTTTGCTTTTGTCAAAGCCCCCTGTCAAGCCTCCTACAGTGTCATGGGATCTCAATGTCGTTTTCACCCAGCTGATGAAACCTCCTTTCGAGCCACTGAATTCCTGCCATCCGAAGTACTTGACCTGGAAGGTCATTTTCTTGGTGGCAGTTACCTCGGCTCGTAGAGTCAGTGAGCTTCAGGCCCTGGTAGCCCAGGCCCCTTACACCAAATTTCATCACAACAGAGTAGTCCTCCGCACTCACCCTAAGTTTCTGCCAAAGGTTGTGTCGGAGTTCCATCTGAACCAGTCAATTGTCTTGCCAACATTCTTTCCCCGTCCTCATTCCTGCCCTGCTGAACGTCAGCTGCACACATTGGACTGCAAGAGAGCATTGGCCTTCTATCTGGAGCGGACACAGCCCCACAGACAGTCCGCCCAATTGTTTGTTTCTTTTGATCCCAACAAGAGGGGAGTGGCTGTAGGGAAACGCACCATATCCAATTGGCTAGCAGATTGCATTTCCTTCACTTACGCCCAGGCTGGGCTGGCTCTTGAGGGTCATGTCACGGCTCATAATGTTAGAGCCATGGCAGCGTCGGTAGCCCACTTGAAGTCAGCCACCATGGAGGAAATTTGCAAAGCTGCGACGTGGTCATCTGTCCACACATTCACATCTCATTACTGCCTGCAGCAGGATACCCGACGTGACAGTCGGTTCGGGCAGTCAGTTCTTCAGAACCTGTTTGGGCTTTAGGATCCAACTCCACCCCCCGAGGGCCCTGTTTGTTCTGTTCCAGGCTACACTCTCAGTTAGTTGGTAATTTTTTAGGTCAATCTCAGTTATGTCCTCGCCGTTGCGAGGCCCAATTGACCAATGTTGTTGTTTTGAGTGAGCCTGGGGGCTAGGGATACCCCATCAGTGAGAACAAGCAGCCTGCTTGTCCTCGGAGAAAGCGAATGCTACATACCTGTAGAAGGTATTCTCCGAGGACAGCAGGCTGATTGTTCTCACAAACCCGCCCGCCTCCCCTTTGGAGTTGTGTCTTCCCTTGAAGTGTATTGTCTTGCTACATACTGGACTGGCCGGCTCGAGCCGGTTTCGGGCGGGAAGACGGCCGCGCATGCGCGGTGCACGCGGGCGCGCGAGGGCTAGCAAAGGACTTTGCTAGTGAAGTTTCCGATTGGAGGGGCTGCCGTGGACGTCACCCATCAGTGAGAACAATCAGCCTGCTGTCCTCGGAGAATACCTTCTACAGGTATGTAGCATTCGCTATATAGAAAATCAGATATTCCATACATAGGTATTTGCCATCTATAAGCAGGACTGAGTCAGACACACTAATGGGTACTTCATGGAAAAGTGTCAGAAAAGAACTGCAACTTCTCCCAGAACTCCAAACCAAGTTTAAAGTTCTGATCATGCATGGTCCTTCCTGTGCGTATTGACCTCCAAAATTCCTTCAGCTTTGATTTTTCTGTTCTAAATGGTTGTGAAAAAAAATCTCTCACTTATTTGAAGATGCTCAACATCTCCGGTTATCTCTAACATTGTTTTTTCTTGTTTCTATTTATAAAAAAGGGGGGTAGAAGAATTTTGCTAGGAAGGGGCAGATATTCAGCTCACAGCAGTCAGAATTAGGCATGAATATTCAGTGCCATCACTTACCTGGGCACCAGCACTGGCTGGGTCACTGAATATGTGCTCTGACCACTGTAGCATTTCTAGTTAATGCTGGGGCAGACCAGGGACAATCTAGAAGTTATCTAGGCACTGCCAATATTAAGTGATAGGAATGCCTTTTGTGCAGGTCAACATGCCCGGTTAGCTATATGGGTGCTAAGGCCTGGTTAGCAATGTGGGTATAGCACTGAATATTGGCAGTGCCTAGATAACTTCTAGATTGTGCCGGGTCTGCCCCAGCATTAACTGGAAATGCTACAGTGGTCAGAGCACATATTCAGTAGCATTGTCCAATTAAGTGCCGCTCAATAGCTGCTCTTGGGTCTGCTGTGCAACTTAACCAGGTAGGAGCTTCTTCTGCATTGTTAAATCGCTTTGAATTTCGTTCTGATTGTCTTTTGTTAGGGTTCCAGCCATGTCCTCAGTGTGGAAGAAAGATCCAGAATTTCAACACCTATTCAAGATGCCTGATTTGCAAATAGCATACACTGAAATTTTAAAAAAAAACCTAAAATATTTTGGGGCCCTTTAGTAAAGGACATAAAAAAATGGACAGTGCATTGTAATGCGGGACTTTCCCATATGCTAAGCCCATTTCTAATGCTGCTGTTGAATAGTGTTTTTTTTTTCTTTTATATTTTTGTAGGTCCCATGCTGACTTTCCATTAGTGTGTGAGACCTGCAAAAATACTAACGTGGGAGCGCTTACCGCCACTTTAGCGTTTTGTTGTAAGCCTTTATTCCCGCATGAAGTGCGCATTAACGTTTATGCTGTTTCATTCAGAAGTATTATTAACCCATTAGTGCCCAATGTTCCCATATGGGAACAAATCAATTTGTTTCCATATGGCTTATTATGGACTGCCAGAGCAGGACCTTTTTAGTTGGTGGGGCTTAGGGATCCCCGCCAGCTCAGGTATTTATTGAATTTGGAGTGCCAGGGGGGAATTAGTGTATGTTCACCCACTTTGGGCTCACGCCCACCCTAATTGGCACATCTGGCTATGCCACTGATCCTGAGTATGCACTCTTACAAAAGTCAGTATATGCAAAGTTTGTGAGGTAGTGATAAACCATGAGTTTCCTATAACAGAGTGTGATCTCCAGAATACAGTATATTTTGCAATCATTATTGTACAATATTGATATAATTGCATGGGATAAACACAATGGAATCCTATATAGAAGACATGGAACCAAACAAACCTAGCAATGATTAGATGACATCAGTAATTGGGGAGCAAAGCCAGTGCTGGGCAGACTTCTACAGTCTGTGCCTTGATCGTGGCTTGACTGGTTTGAATGGGCTGGAATGGGGCTTCAATGACAACTTCAGTAGTTGGAGAACAAGGCCAGTGCCAGGCAGACTTCTACGGTCTGTGCCCTGAAAATGGCAAAGTCAAATGAAGATCAAGTGTATATATACATCCTGTTCGAAAAGGCATACCCTACTGACCCAACTTAACTGCCTGAACCCAGCAACACAACGAAACCAAAGCCCATAATGAACACTGTATAACTCTTCTTCTCTACGATTCTCCTAATGTGTCTGTAACACATGAACCTCTTTGATAATAACATCACTTTGTATTTGTTCTTCATTGAAGGCGACTCACGCCTCACGGTACTATGTAAGCCACATTGAGCCTGCAAATAGGTGGGAAAATGTGGGGTACAAATGTAATAAATAAATATAATATCACATCATTCTTTATGCCATGAGTTATCTTGTTGTAGACTGGTAGGACCATACAGGTCTTTATCTGCTGTCATCTACTATGTTACTATGTTTGATTTTGTTGTTTAGTTCAAGAAAATGGTCATTCATATTATGGATCAATACTGAGTGCTGTGACTGCTAAAAGCTCTGTGGAACAGGCATTATTAGAAATGGAGAACAGGCTTATTTCTGTAAGTACAGAAAATGCAGTATAATCTGTTTTATTGTTTCTTTGTGTAATTGTTTTTCTTTATTTTAAATACAGTTGAATAAAAATGCCACACGCTTGGTTTTAGAATTTTATTTTAGGTTCAAAAACCAAATGCAAGGGAGTTCTTGAAAAGAAAGAATTGTGACATTACCGTAGCATTCCTGAAATCTCAGCTGTAAGGGAGTTTGCTAAAATATAAATAATGATATTTTTTTTTAAAGAAAGAATTGTAGACAAAAATCAATCTAATAAGAAATGTGAGGAGTGTTTCACAAATTGCAGCACCATCAAACACTTGTTCTGTTTTAGCAAAGTTTAGTTTGAAGTTAAAAATAAAATTGCAGTTTAATGGAAAAGGAAATTTGTTCTAACTTTTTCCATTAGTTGTGCATCTGGTACACCACTGATAGCAAAGGAAGCTAAAAATAATTTAGTAGCCACAGATTTCCTTATGTTGCAATATGCTAGCTGTATTCACAGCTATCTCTGCACACTTAGAACAAGGTTGTACAATGTGTGTTTGAATGTGTTACAGTCCTGTTAGCCATGCTTGCCCAGGGTTGTGATAATTTTTATCTTGAGCCACTTGCAAACTATCAAATAGAATGATGATGATGATATTTACGAGCTTTCCAGACTGTACTGCAGATGAAGTGATATATTTTATTTTGACCAAGTAGTTTTATCCTGCTTCTATAAGGGAGCTTCTGAGACAGGATCATCAGAGGATTGTTCCTTTACCCCCACTACCCACCAGGGAGATAGGTGCTAGGAGGGGGAATGGTATAGGATATGATGGGATTTGGGGGGGGGGGGG